>NC_056424.1:1250000-1875000 GCF_905147365.1 Aricia agestis | reverse complement strand
CTAGAGTCTCTAGACTCTATACCATAAAGCGAATATACCTAGCGGAATAGAGAAACAAAGGCCTGCCGCCTGAGCAAGCGAGATGTCACTATCAATAACATGTCAGTAACACTGCGTGGTAAAAAGAGACGTGTGATACATGACAGCAGTACTGTTTTTTTTGACGTCCAGTCGGCACTTATCGGCACGTTGACAATTTAATCTCATAGAATTCATGTTTATTCATGCTTTTGTAAGTGTATACGTACACATATTTTTACACACAGATGTAAACCAATTTAGGTTTTTAACCAATATAAAAATAACACATACAATGACAGCATAATATGACAGTGCCGAATTGTGGCCTTCAGTCAATTGTGTATAATGTCCTCTCAAATGTAGCTGAAATTAGATATTGTGCATTATAATTTATATTACTCCGACTTCCGTGGCGATAAACATTGTTTGACTGCGTTATCTTTCTTTAAGTGTAATCTTATCGTGCTTTAATTATGTAACGTTATAATTAATAAATAATAGTATTATTTAGAACAATCTGGCTACATTCATAAAAATTGTAAGGTAAAGCTATATATGTGTTTAACAATATTTTTCCATGTTTACCTTCGATGTTTACGTACAATTTACGTTCTAGTTTGGGTTAAAAATGTCTACCATGAGGGTAGACATTTTTGACCCATACCAGGCCTGTCCCACTCGCGCCTTTAGGTATCGAACTGTAAGTACCCCTATAAAGGGGCAGATCACAAGGGACTCACAAGCGAGCGGTGACGCGCGCGCAAGATTTTTTCGTCGCATATATCTACGTACTGATTTAACCGCTGTGACAGAATCATTATTAATCTGATAAATATGAACAATTGAAAAAAGTCAAAGAAATATTTTAATAAAGTAATTTAAGACTTTAAAATACAAAAAAAGATAAAAAAAATACACAAACATAGCAAATAAACCAATTTGTTACAAACAAACCGCATACTATACATAAATAAACACAAGTTACTATGTTTAAGTTGTAAAAAATTCCTGACCAGCTCCTACACTATAATCGAATATAAAACTATTATAAAATATACGTTGGGTTACTAAAATTTGATTATTACTATAAAAAAGTTTGCTATTAGTACCTTTAGTAATTAAAAGAAGATTATTTTATTATCTAAAAGGTGACAATCTTGATTTCGTCAGAAAGGGTACCTCTTACGCGATAGAAAGAGAGCGCACATGTACGCAAATATAATTGTAGGCACCTAGCACTGCGCGGTCGGAATTTGAACTTTATAGTATCGCAGCAAGAGTTGTTATTTTTTTAAACCAAATCGAGTACCAAGTAGCAAATACTTTTCTGCTTAGTGCTTTAATTTGTTGTCCCCACGACAAGGTTTCATCGAGGAAAACCCCAAGATTCTTAACCGACTGACTGAATGGTACAATCGTACCTTCAACGACCACCGGTGGAAGGCTATCCCAGTCAATCCTAGATATCAGGCCAGGACTACCAATAACTATTAGCTGTGTCTTGTTTGGATTGATGTGAAGACCATGGCGCATGGCCCAATTGCAAATAACGTCAATATCCCTATTTAAGGTATTCAAGGTAAAATGAAGGTTATTTAAAGTCGTCTGGATGTAGATCTGCAGGTCGTCAGCGTAAAGGTGAAAAGATGACAAAATATTTTGTGATTCCGGCCGCCACTAACAACGTTAAATGTTTATAAAAAGGGCGAATAAAAGAGGGGATAAAACACCACCTTGGGGAACACCAGCAGAGATAAAAGTCCAGTCAGAGCAAGAGTTCCCCAGCTTTACTCTCTGTCGACGTCCTACAAGATAACTTCGGAACAAATTGATTACCGGTGATGATAAATTTAATGTCTTTAGTATTCCGATTAATACATCGTGGTCGACGGTGTTAAATGCGCTGCTGAAGTCGAATAAGGCCAGAACTGTAAGCATCTTGTTATCCATGCCAAATCGTATATCGTCGGTCACTTTTATTAACGCAGTAGTGGTACTGTGTCCACGTCAGAAACCTGACTGGAAAGTGCTTAATTATTCTGCATTACGTAATTGTTAAGCTGCTGACAGACCAACCGTTGAAACACTTAAGAGAGAAAAGGTAATATGGATATTGGGCGGTAGTCTGACACCACCTTAGGTCTAACCGACTTAGGTAATGGAATTACACTAGCATCCTTCCACGCACTAGGATAAACTGACGTATCAACAGCGTGGTTGAAAATATCCACAAGTATGGGCAAAATAATATCGAGAATGGGGGTGATCATTTTAAGACTAATACCATCGTCACCAACAGCATTAGAAGAGATGGATGCAACATATTTTCTGACATCATCTTCATTGAACTTATTTATAGCGCAAGGAGGATAGTCGTGTGTTGATAAATTTACCAAATTGTCAATAGTTTGAGACTTCAATTGCGAGCTAAGGGAAGTTAAAGGAGCAGCGAAGTCACAATTTAGGGTATCTGGGTCTAACATGGAGGAGTTATTATCAGTGCTTTTACCGATTCCCAGAGATCTCAAAAATCTCCATACTCGACTGGGCTCCCCATTCTCCACAGACGAGTGAATATAACGCCGCTGAGCGTCCCTACACATTCGGTTACATCGATTTCTTATTTCGACCTACTTCTCTCTGTGCTCTTCACTGTTGGAGATTTTGAATGCTTTTATTTTATTAGTAGTTTGATATCCTCGGTAAGCCACGGCGCGGCTGGTGTATGTTTCAATTTGACGGGTCTTATTGGAGCATGCCTGTCATAAAGGCTACTGAGAAGCGAGTTAAAAGTATTCAATTTATCGTCAACTTGATCAGCATGAAGGACTAAGGACCAGTCGATGTTTTCTGTGTCATTCCTTAACTTCTCAATGTCTAGCGCTGCAAAATTCCGCTGCATTAATACTTTTCTCTTAACTTTAGGAGGACGCACACTATAAGAGAGATATATTAAATCATGGAAAGAGAAAATATCAGCGGAGCACTGTCCATGCCTATGTACAAGATTAGAGGAGGACACAATCATGAGGTCCAGTAAAGAAGGGGTACAACCAACATATGTGTGGCATTCGTCGGAAGCTTTCGAAAATTGAGGCGAGTTTCCTAGATCTAGAGTCACCCTTAACCATGCAGGTATTAAAATCGCCCTTAATAATAGTATGCTGGTAGTTCGGGGTGTGTGATTCTAGCAGTCGCTCAAATACAGAGAAGTAGTCCATCTGAGGAGGGCAGTAGCAGACGCCAAGGAGAACTTTATTTGTAATTGATAATTGAACCTCAACGAACAAATATTCTGGAGAGTTGGATGCAGGCGGCTGAGCAGACGAACTACGAGTGTATGAGCTAGATCTGACCTTAGATATATAGCGACACCGCCCCCAACCCTGCCAACACGATCATTTCGGAGCAACTTATATCCAGGCAATACAATTATTACATGTATTGCGTGGTATTGCTGTTTTGTTAATAATTATCTTAAAATTCACGGACAGGAACACGGACAATGTAGACAACCTGTATAATTTTGATTTTTTAAGGCGGCACTAGCCAACTGGAAGGTGAATTCTTTATTCAGAGATTGAGGCGACGCCTTGATAATTTGGCTGTAGCGATGTCGATTGTTCTCAGCAATGACTAAAGCTAAGAAGTTAAAGCTCATTGTCAGTATTCATCATGTCTTTGTCTTTGAATTACCCATAGCATAACACGATTGGTCAACTTTTATAACACAGAATAATCAAACAGACCTCTGTAAAAAAAGGGATATCCAACAGAGGAGAGTGGAGACTGATTTAAGCTTCCAAAATTTGTACATAAATTGGTTCAAGCATACACTTTAATTTGCCCATGTAGCTTATATGAAATGTATTTATGGTTTTTAAATTACGCGACAAAAAGCATATTGTCGCTTACGCCCTTTCCATTTTTTGCTGTTCCATTGCTTGTTTTCTATGAGAGGCCGGGCCGGCCTCACATAGAAAAAAAGCAAACTAAAACATATCCAACACGGTTTTTTTACTTTAACGCGGCGTCACATTGACTACATAATATAATTGGCCGACGAACCACCGCTTTCAGCTGTGTGCCAAAGCCAACCGGTCGAACATTTTTAACCCCCGAAAAAAAGAGGGGGGCTATCTCTTATATATATTATTATTTTTAACTAAAAATTAAAACCGACTTCCAAGGTAAAAACAATAATAACATTCTTATAATATGAACTAAAAAGTATTAAATCATTTTTCCTATCTAATAGTGCCTTTTTCCGAATTCGGCTAAACCTCAACTATTTCAGTACTCAATCTTCATAATTTTGAAGTCGGTACCAGATAGATGAATCTTTAGTTCTCTGACAGAATATTTTAAACTTTAGGAACTGGCACCGTTCTCTTAGTATCTTCGGAACCATAGTATACATTGGTGCAAAATCTTGCGTTTTGGTAGCATATGCTTAGGATGCTTCTCATAAAACCAAAATCACCATATGTTTCCATATAAATTTTGAGGAGTTCCCTCGATTACATATGGATATAGTAGTTAACAAATTACAATCCAAAATATATCTTGTTAAGTACTATTTTATAAGCAACCGCCTGTACAAGGTGCTGAGTTTGTATATTGTATACTATACTTGGATGCTAATAAAGTCTTTGAATCTTTGAATCTTTGAATCCCATCATCAGATCACCACTTTTGTGAAAATGGGACCAAATTGGAGTGAAACCTAATATAACAAAACAAAAATTTTGAAAATCGGTTCACAAACGGCGGAGTAGTGGTCGAACATACAAAAAAAAATATATCTACAGCCGAATATGTTATATATTATATTCGGCTGTAGATATATTTTTTTTTCCATGTTTTTCTCGTGTCACAATGTTCGTTCCCGTAGTCCTCCGAAACGGCTTGACCGATTCTCATGAAATTTTGTGAGCATATTGAGTAGGTCTGACAATCGGCCAACATCTATTTTTCATACACCTAAGTAATAAGGGTAATAAGGGTTGTTCACATTATTAAAAAATATTTATATGGCAAAACAACGTTTGCCGGGGTCAGCTAGCAACTTATAAGTTTGATGAGTCTGCCTGTTTGTCTGTGTGTCCACTGTCCAGCAATATTTCAGGTAGGTAGGTACTAGGTTAAATTCCGGAAGTGACGTCCTCAATAGTCCGCTATTGGAAATAATATTGATTCTGTCAACCTTGAGCCCCTCCTGTTCTGAATATAATTTTTAATTTGATGAGTGGAATGAAGTGAGTGTACTGTGCGATAATTAATTTCGTTTCTAGAGACTTAGCAGAATGAAAAATGTGCTTGACAAGTAGCTGTTACACTGTACAGGGTAATTACTAATTATTATACACTTTGTGATAATACTTTAGGGTGAGTATGCGTCCCTTATAATAGATTTTACTGTGAAAGCAGCAGCGCTGAAAGACATTTTTTGTGATTCGTATGGGCAAGCGCTCCAGCTTCATGAATTTTTCCATACTTGACAAAAGAGAGAAAAACAGTTACTTTTTCAGCGAACTCTATACAGGGGACCCCATAAGAATCACACCCTAAAGTATTATAGAGCGAGTGAGTTTACCGGAGGCCCAATCCGCTACCCTTTTCCCTTCCCTACCCTCCCCTATTACTCCTTAAAAGGCCGGCAACGCACCTGCAGCTCTTCTGATGCTGCGAGGGTCCATGGGCGACGGAAGTTGCTTTCCATCAGGTGACCCGTTTGCTCGTTTGCCCCCTTATTTCATAAAAAAAAGGATACGCCGCGCCACAACGCGACGCGTCACGCGACGCAACGCAACGTACAGTTTGCAAGTTACAACGCACGTTTACGAATTACGGCATTTCGTAGCTGAAATGTTTTGGCCTACTCAACATTTTCCACAACTTTTTTGTTTTTTATTTGGTCTACCAGCACATAATATACTTATATTAGTTGCTACCAGTACCAAACCAGTACCAATTACTACCAAGTGATAATAACAAATCTTAGATACTAATATTCTAAATGCGAAAGTAACATGTGCCTGTCTGTCTGTTACCTATTACGCTTAAACCGCTGAACCAATTTTGCTAAAATTTGGTATGGAGATACTTTGAGGCCCGAATAAGGAAATAGGATCCTTTTTATCCTGGAAAATGTGCGGTTCCCGCGCTATAAACGAATTTTGACGCAACGGAGTTGCGGGAACCCCTAGTATTACATAAATTTTACGTCTAATGTTTGTCTGTCCATGCAGGTGATTAATACAAATTACAAGCTACGAATATCTATTATATATGCTTTGACGAATAGGACTATACGAGATAGGAAATAAACTTTACGAATACGGCGTAGGGGAGAGGAAGACAATATTACTTTAATCCCTCTTCTACGCCACGCTGGCTTACGAATTTTTCGTACAGATCACGTGTCCTGACACAAGTCGAATATTTTTGTTTTTTATTTTAACGCTTCTAAGAAAGTTTTCACTCAAAAAAGTTCAGTTTTTCGCTTAGAATACAATTAAGCTGATATTTTGTCAGCACGGTCAACGTTGTACCGCGTACGATGCGGAATAAAATAATAAAAAAAAACCTTTCTGTTTCGGTCTGTGAATTTCAATATAATAATTTATCAAACGAATTCTAAAATGCGGCACACGTGCGTGCTGATAAATGTGCGATCACCTTTATAGTTGCTTACCGCATCGTTAGACAAACTAAAACTAATATCAAATAAGCAGTCCTTGAAGTTTTTGTCGCTCGACCATTAATCAATTGTGTTTGCGATGGTCGAAATAAATATTGCGTAATAGTTGCCAAAACACTGGTAGAACCCCAAATCGCGCAAATACGCATAGGCCGAGCAAGCTCGCCCGCCTCGGGCGAGCAACGTCCATGACAGTCCACACCAGCCTCGCCCGAGGCGGCTCGCTTGGTGTGGACCACGGAGGTGTGGACCCGCCTAATGCCAAATAGTTAAATTATGGCCATGGAGCAGGCTGCAGGAGTCCAAATTAGACAGAAAATCAAAATCAAAATTATATTTTTAAATATAAAGCCGAAGTGCCATAACTTCGGCTTTATAACCATGGCCAGTGTCGAGTATAATATTATGGCGGGAAAACCTATTACGCTAACCTTCTTTAATACAATTTTCATCATCGTTTTTCTATATCGTCAGGTCCGTCAGGTCTAAAGTCTAGTCAATGTCTAAGTATAAAGTCAAAGCAGTCAAGGAGTCAAGTCGGTCGATTCAGTAAAGTTGCAAGTTGTAGACGCTTTAGGTACGGTACTGAAACTTTCGACGGAGTTTTGGAGGGAACACAAAATAACACGTTTCTGGAAGTTGCATTACTTTTCTACACTTGTGACTTGTGCACGATAACCTATGCGATAACGAATATTTAATGGTTAATATGTTTGTTAAATATTGTTGTAATAATTGTCGTCATTAATTATTTGTTATTTATTATGTAACATTGGTAGGATATTCTACCAATATTACAATTTACACATTTAAAAACCTAGTTATCACAATTTTAGGAAAATATTACAAAAACACAACATCACTCTTTCGCATTCCCGGCAAAACTCCATTTTTCAGAGGTTAAAAATGTTATGTCCTTTTCCGGGACTCAAAATATCTCGACACGAAATTTATGTCATCAAAATCGGTTCAGCGATTTAAGAGTGAGGAGGTAATGAGATTTAAACATCTATAGACTTTCTTTGGTCTGTGACCAAATATTTACTATATAGACTATAGAGTATAGAGTATTTGGTGCTGGTTTTAGTGACCGATATTGAATATTGCACCATGCACATTTGCCATCCATTGGGATTTGGGATAGCCTTATTTAAGTATTATTTTTTTGTCTACAACCACGCTACAACTTAGTATCAGCATTCGATATTACTGTGAAGGTACAATTATTACCTGATAAAATTAACCTTATTTTGACAATATTATCAATTATCTAATTTCATTTTAGTCATATTTGACCTACATTTTATACAAAATATACAAATAAAACATAAAAATATGTCTGATTTTTATTAGGATTCCGTACCAAAAGGGTGAAAACGGGACCCTATTACTAAGACTTCGATGTCTGTCTGTCTGTCTGTCTGTCTGTCTGTCTGTCTGTCCGTCTGTCCGTCTGTCCGTCTGTCCGTCTGTCCGTCTGTCCGTCTGTCCGTCCGTCTGTCTGTCTCCAGGCTGTAACTCAACTCTCAAGAACCGCTATAGCTAGACTTCTGAAATTTTCACATACAAACGTGATTTTTTCGGCCTTTCTTGCTTTATATCAGTAATGGCAATAGGTAGGCAGCTGTAGGCACATGATAATTTTCACGAAGGCCTTTATTGTGTGTGTACTTCAATAATAATTATGAATACTTAATATTAAAATAAAATAAAAAATTAAGGGGGGCTCCCATACAAAAAACACAATTTTTGGGCTATTTTTACTTTATAACGGTACGGAACCCTTCGTGGGCGAGTCCAGCTCATACTTGGCCGTTTTTATTATGTAGCCACTAGACTGTCTCTATAAACTAAATACCTCTAAAGTCTAAAGTAATATTTTTTTTTATTTAACCATCACTTTTATGAAGACACGACTTAAAATAAAAGCTAAAGACGAATATAATACTTTAATATTATTATCTCTCGCAAAAGATTTTGTACTTGACGTAATGGACAGCGTAAGGGTAAATTTATACTAGCGCAAAGTCGAAGCGAAGTGAAGCGAATTCCCAAAAACTGAACAAAAATTCAACCTTAAGAGCCCATATGACCCTAACTTGACTACATACTTTAACCTAGATCTCAAAATCTGTAAGGTCTAGAAAACTGATTTTTTGACACAAGTAACTTCAGTTCATAAAGATTAAATGCTCAAGACGAAAACACGATTACTCAAAAAATGCTCGATAGTTTCTTTTTTACAAAAAACCTTGTTTTAGACACATTTTTGCTTGGATCTTCGAAGTTTGCTGTCTTTTCTTTAATATTTTTTAATATCTAAAAAGGTATTGATAAAACCTAAATTTGCTCAAAACACTTTTTTCATAATCATTATAGTTCGTCTTTTATTCAAGTAAAATTAACTCGGCGATGATTCCGCGCCGTCCTTTTTCACCTGGCATATGAAAGACGGGCGTGAGTGTGAAGAGAGAAGGACGATGTTTGATTTTTAGAGTCAGGTGAGCTCTTAACTCCAGAGCGTAACGTATACATTACTTGTGCGAGGTCAATCAGCGTTGGTCGGGCGCATCGACGCGAATTCGTGCGGATTCTCAGAAGTAATAAAGTGCGTTAACGCTTTGGAGTTAAGGTTGAATTTCTTATGTTCAGATTAAATAATGCGCTTCGGTGCGCTACGACTCTGCGCTGGTATAAATTGACTATCTAAGAAAACTTGGTTCTACAAGTTAAATAGACAAACAAAGCTCAGATTACTGAACAATTGCTATAAAAATACGTCATCGTTGTTTTATAACAATTTATGTGCAATGAGGATTCCACACCGCCATTTTTTCCATACAAACGTTGTCCCCTGTTTCCTCCCTGGATAATGCTAGTAGAGTTATAATTTTTTTCCTGAATATCTACGGCCACTAATACAATGTCCCTATGTTTTCTTTTTTTTCATAATTTAATTATTAAATAAGATATGAACGTTCAAAAACCAAAAAAAATGGCCAGATTTTCCGCTGTGTTCAAACGTCCAGAAAACAGATTTGGCTAGATTATACAAAAAAAAGCAAAACATAGGAACACAGCTCAAGCCTTTTTTTAATCTTTAATGAAAAAAAGTACTTAAATCGGTTAAGTTTTGGAGAAGGAATCAGGGGACAACGAATCGTTGATTTTCTGGATTTTCTGCAGTTGTCTCTATCGCGTTCTGCGGTATAGGCTTGAGGTAAGGGAGACAGCTATAGATATTACACGTACTTTTTTTTCATTTCTCTAGCCCCTGGTGTATCCTCGAATCAAAATAAGGAAAATGCACTACAGTCTATAGTTTGTTTGCCAACAAACACAGCAAAAAATAATGCTATTCATGATTCAAACCTAATTGAACATTATTTTTGCAATAAGTTACGTCAAACGCGTTACGATAATATACAGCCTGCTCCAAATTTGCTTTAGAAAGTGCGTTTACGGTTTACCTCTAACTTTGGTGGGTACGATATTAATATTATATTATAAAGGTATTTAGTAGGGTTATTTTAAGTTTGACTATAGAAGTGACGACAAATAGACTAAATATTAATTAATATATTAATTAATTTTATCAATTCATTAATCAATTTTATTAGAAGTAAAACTAAATAGTTGCTTACTTCGCGAACAAAACGATATTAACTGAATAATATTTCACAGTAATAATATACACTTTTCATGCTCTTATTCCACTTTTATTAATTTATTATAATAGGTAATATTATGTTTCACACGACCGGTTTCGATAAAAATCATCATCAGGTGTCAAACATAAAATAAATTAATAAAAGTGGAATAAGTGCATGAAAAGTGTAAGTATATTATTACTGTGAAACATGAATTTCCACCAAGAAGTTACAGTACCTACATTCATAAATTCAATATCATAATATATGAATAATATTTATTTATTTACAGGGCGGCCATCCCCTTTAAATATAAATTATTATTTTATCATTTTTTTGATAAATTTCGCAAAATTTTTGCATGATTAAGAAATTAAGTAAGATTAGTAAAGTGGAGATATCTACTTATGCACTGTAGTCAGAGAAATAGGAACAAACAAAATTACACACTCAGGTTTGTCACGGTCTGGTGGATTGTAATTATAGATGACCATAGTACACAAATTGCTAAATATATTATATACATATACTTTAGGTATACTATTACTAACTATTTCAATAGTTTTTTGAAGTATCATTTTTTTTTATGAGATGAGGGGGCAAACGAGCAAACAGGTCACCTGATGGAAAGCAACTTCCGTCGCCCATGGACACTCGTAGCATCAGAAGAGCTGCAGGTGCGTTGCCAGCCTTTTAAGAGGGATTAGGGAAGGGTAGGGAAGGGTAGGGAAGGGAAGGGAATAGGGTAGGGGATTGGGCCTCCGGTAAACTCACTCACTCGGCGAAACACAGCGCAAGCGCTGTTTCACGCCGGTTTCCGGTGAGAACGTGGTATTTCTCCGGTCGAGCCTGCCCATTCGTTCCGAAGCATGGCTCTCCCACGTATCAAAATCATACTTTAAAAATCAAAATGGTCTCAAAATTCAAAATTTATTGAAGTAGTGATAGTTTTTTTTTCTGGTTTAAATATTTTTTCTCTTTTTGTGCCATATCCTCCATATCCTATGTTTTAGAACCTTTGCTATACTAGGACTGTGACTGTACGAACGTTTTCTTCCTAGTTTTTAGGGTTCTGTAGCCAAAGGGTAAAAACAGAACCCTATTACTAAGACATCGTTGTCTGCCCGTCTGTCCGTCTGTCTGTCTGTATGTCTCCAGGCTGTAACTCAAGAACGGTAATAGGTAGAGAGTTGAAATTTTCACAGATTATATATATCTGTTGTCGCTGTAACAATAAATACTAAAAACAAAATAAAATTAATATTTAAGGAGGGCTCCCATACAAAAAACGTGATGTTTTTGGCCTTTTTTGCTCTATATCAATAACAGCCACAGGTAGGTACTTGAATTTTTCACACAATCCTTAGTTTTATGTGTACTTTAATATTTAATAATAATATTTAAATAAAATAATAATTTAATGGGGGCTCCCATAAAAAATGGTACGGAACCCTACGTTCGCGAGTCTGACTCGCACTTGGCCTATTTTTTATTTACTTGTCAAATTAAGCTACTTGTATGTATGTGTAAATTGCAAACTGAAGGTCTATTGCAAGACTCTTGTCCATACACACTAATACTAAGTATAAATTATGTGAAAGTTTGTGTACCTGTCTGTGAGCAATTTGACGCGAAAGCGACTGATCCGATTAAGGATGGGCATGGAAATACTGTTTAGTGTCGGATAAGGCTAACTTTTAGGCATAATTGCAGCAAAATCTACGGTTCCTGAGCGATATATACAAGTTTTAGCAAAATCACAGACAACATCTACTATTTTGTAATTTTTATTGCGTACACTCGTGAGCATCAATTCCTAGATTAAGTAGAGCAGTACGATCTAGCCATCAAGGGGTAGATTTTACTGCTTTAATATCTGCTCACCCGATGTTAGCAAAAGTACAACATAAGTTAAATAAGATTGTTATTATCTCGTCTGTGAGACCCTGGTTCTGGCTCTAACCAATTTTAGCAGTTTCGAGGTCTCCATTTAAAATATCAATGATATTTTTATCACCGAAGGAATCAAATAATAATCATAAATTATAATCACACAGTTTAAAAACAGTTGCAATTAAACTAATATTCAATTTGTTCAATATAAACTCTGGGATAATAATTTTGAAGGGTCATAATATTATGCCATAGCTGATAATAGCACAACATTTTATAACACAATGGTTGACTTCTATTTACGTAGCACTTATTACTAATAGTAGCAATTAGCTGATCTCTAAACATGCTGGACCTTATAAAAGTTATCTATCACAAGTATAAAGTATTACGTCATATCTATAAATAATACTTACACGGTACAAATATGTAATAAATCCAATAAATCAATATGGCAACACTGTCACACAAAAATTCACAGGAAAAAATTGTAATTCACAGTAAAATTGTGAAACAATCACACCGAAATGGCAATGTGTACAATTTGAGACGTCACTCGAATGTCAAGAACACGTGTCACGCAGCGTAACCACTCTATCCGGTCGGGTTATAGCGAAACGAACGACGTAGTATTGTGGCGGCCAAGAAGCGACTGTCTAGTGTTATATTGTAAACATCATTCTTGAATTAGCGGTGTGCATATACTCCACGCGTGATAATACATGATAACACTCTCAAAATCATAATTTTTATCTGAATTACGATAGTGTGGGCTAACAAGCAGGATTTTACATTTTTCATAGGCATACGTCTTTAGAACTTGATTTGTGGGAATGTGTGCGGTGCCGCTCAATACCGATTACCGTGTTTAATGTCCATGTTATGAGTAAGTGGTAGCGGGAAATTATAGCTTCTCAGTATTTTGAAGGCTGTTCGCTGTAGTGCATGTAGATTTGTATTGTTAAGCGCTGATTTTATTACCCAATACCGAATAAGCTTATATTCTGTTGATATTTGATATTAGCAGTATTTCTGACATTTATCAATTTATATTAATTTATTTTGTGTTACATTTGAAAACAAAAAATATTACCTACATCTGTCTCTTAGAGTACTTACTTCAAATTCTACTCAACTGGTAATATTTAATCTGTCAAGGTCAAAGTTCTTAAGTCATAAGTCATAACTCAAAACTCAAAAGTAGCGTCATAACTCAAAACTCAAAAGCGGGAACTAAAATTTTGTAGCACCCTGTACCATACCTGCCCGCGCGGGGTCGCGTATGCAGAACTATTTTCTTTATGTCACTTTTTTATTATATAATTTAATTTCTCCATACCTAACAAAAGGAATTTTGAATATTGCACGGTATACCACCTCATTGTACATTATACTTACCTATTTGGTACTTAAGTATAGGTAGGTACTTAAATAAATTTCCAAATTTTTGCAAATAAAAATTTCTTATTATTTATTAATTTCATAATTTTATTTGTTTTCACAAATTATGTACTTTAAGGGGCGATTAGTTTAAACTTGTCAGATGCTATTTACAAATATATATATTTTTTACATAAACACAATATTGGAATATTTAATTTTAATATACTTACTATTATTTCATTTCGTGTTTATTTATTTAAATACAACCATATCTACAGACTAAAGTCACTATTTAATGATATTTGTGTGATATTTGTAGACAGTTTGCAGATTTTTACCAGTCCTCGATAGACCAACCGTAGATAAGCGGCCAAGGCCTGAAACATTAAGATTTATTGATTACTTGATTATATAATCTACTTAGATACTTAGATATTAGATATTATTAAGAGCTACAGCTGCAGACTTACAATTTCAAGTTGGCCAACTAAATCGCATAGTATAACCAATATCCAATAGCGACTTAAGAGAGCTCGCACATATTTTGTTCGAAGGCTCGCACATTTTTCCAACTAAATTGTACAACTAAATAATTGGACACCGATCGTATAAGAATTAAGAACCGCGATTCCTTTCCGATTACCTACAAATTAAAAAGTTGTCCAATTAAATTGTGATACTACGCAATTTAGTTGTAAGTTATAACTTGTACGATAGTCGGCCAACTTGAAAAATGAAATTATAATTATATGTGCGGTGACCCTACCTAAGACTATTAGTTAAATGATGTTTCGGTCTTCGGAGGCTGAGCTGTGTTGCTCAGGGGCAGGGCTGCCTCCGTCACAATAACCCAAAGTTTCGATAGCGAAGTTAGTTCTCAAAATCTAAGGGATCTAAAGCGCAATTAAAAAAGTTGTAATGTCAATATTTTGACATTTATACTTTTTAAATTTACTTTAAGGAGGCAGATCCTATCAACTTCCCCATATCCCCTTGTCAATTATCTCTAACCCGCGCTTGGGCGTAGTTCTCCGTGTGCTGCTGTAAGGTCGGAAGGTGGCGAAGGCCTTGTTCCTCTGTCGCTCCAGCCTAATCAGCCTCTTCCTCTCCCGCCTCCACCGCTTGAGGTACTCCTCATGAGCTGTCGCCTGCGGGGATGAGTGGTTGTACTTTGCTTCCTTTAGTGCTTGTTCGCCTGGAAGGTAAAATGACATATGACATAATGAGGTAGCATGGATTTTTGGTCTAGAACTGCCTACATTGAAACATCGCTACTTAATACTTATTTCTTGTTCACACCAATACTGCTGTCACACTCCACTCATCCACGCAGTTCTACTTCATACTCACGCTCAAATATCTCATCGTTCTCGAATATCCCCTTCTTCTTGGTCCTTCTGTACTTGTCCTCTAGCACGCGCAGCATGTCGCACAGTACCGCTATGGCACGGCCATGCTCCAGGATGTAGGTGTAGATGTGGAACACGAACATGTTGGGAGCTTCTGGCGTCTTCTCCAGCTCACCCGCCATCTTGTCTGTCACTAGTTTGTACATCTCGAGAATAAGGCCATACCTGCAACAGAAGGCTTTCTGCCGTACTCGGCGTTTTATAATTGCTATCTTTAATTTAATGAAGATTTTGACATAAGCTCTATAAGCTATGTGCACTTTCATCTTCAATTTTCATCATCAACTTTCATATTGGCGCATTCAATAATTGAATGCGTCAAGAAACGCAACGCCAATATTGTCATTTTTGAAGTTCGTCGCAGGCATGCCTCACGTTCGCTGTTGACTGCGCTATAACACATGCCCATGACGAACAGAAAGAGGCACAGTGTGGACAAAGCTATTCATTTTCTGTTCAACTCTTCATTAAAGTTATAGAGTAAGAGCCTGCGACGGACAGACCTTCATCAGTTTCGTAAAGCTGAAAGTTTACCTGTTTGTGACTTGTGCCGGACATTTTTGACATCCACCAGACACCCTTAAACTTTCTTAAAGTAAAGACTTTGAGGATGTCTAGCGCGAGAGGTGGGAAGCGACTGTCAAAAATGTCCGGCACTGGAAGATGAGATTCCTATTATTTACCGCGAAGAAATTGAGCTTTACTCTTTGAGAGAAAGTCAGGTAGACCTTCAGAACTGGATACCTCCTAAAGTAACCGCGACCGAAACTCCATGGTATGCTGGTTGTACCTACCTTTACCTCTGTAAAGGCCACAAACAGAAACATTTTCAGCTTTACGTAACTTAGGAAGGTCTGGCCATCGCAGGCTCTTGGTCCATTAAGCATAGTTAAAATGTCAATAATTCTCTCTGTCACTTCTCATCGTAAAAACGTAAATATATAAGTCTTTGTCCTTGAATCCGGCTGTTAAGTTTGGAACACATAAAAATCAACTTTTTAAATAGCAAAAAATGTTACAACAAGAATTTTGCTATTGAAATTTGAAGTGGATAATAATAATTACTGTACAGTCCAGAAACCATTTTGAGTCACAAATCACAAAGGGACCATTCTGAGTCACAATAGTCATACCTAACTCATACGTCAATAATTGTACTTATTAACAATATTCTCTTCCAAAAAACCAGCTCCACCACTTCACTGACCACAGACATTATTGTTTTCCTGTTTTCCACGTGCCCGTGGTGACTTACTTGTAAATAATCTCGTGGGTGAGGTAGCCGACCTCGTACTCCAGGGTGTTGGAGTAAAGGATCCTCATTTGGAAGTAGTCTCGCAGGTCGTAAACGCTAAAAGACAGAAGAATAGAAGAGAATAGAAGAATGGATGATGACGTAACAGTTATATTCTTTTTTTTTAAGAGGATACACCAGGGGCGAGAGAAATTGAAAATAGGTATTTGAAAATGTATTGCTGTCTAACCAATCTCAAGTCTCCCACCGCAGAGCGCGATAAAGACAACACGACAAAAGTTCTAATAAAAGAACAGAAAATCTTCGATTCGTTGTCCGCTGATTCCTTCTCCAAAACTTAACCGATTTAAGTACTTTTTTCATTAAGAATTAAAGCAAGGCTTGAGCTGTGTTCCTATGTTTTATTTTTTTTTGCATATTTTAGCCAGTTTTGTTTTCTGGGTGTTTGAACACAGAGGAAAATCTGGCCATTTTTTTGGGTTTTTGGACGTCCTTATCTTTTTTATTAATAAAATTATGAAAAAAAAGAAAACATAGGGACATGCTAATAGTGGCCATAGATATTCAGGAAAAAATCATAACTCTACCGGCATTATCCAGGGAGGAAACAGGGGAGAGCGTTTGTATGGAAAAACGGCGGTGTGGAATCCTCTTAAGGCCGGTTTTAGCACTACCGTCTACCAGCGACCTGGGTGAGGTTTGCGGCGCCCAGGGTGCTACAACAAACTTATTCGGTAACACAAAACAGTGGTTCTGTTAAAAAAATTGATGGTAAAATGTAGAGCTGAAGCAACGAAGACTTTTTTTTTATGAAATAAGGGGGCAAACGAGCAAACGGGTCACCTGATGGAAAGCAACATCCGTCGCCCATGGACACTGGCAGCATTAGAAGAGCTGCAAGTGCGTTGCCGGCCTTTTAAGAGGGAATAGGGTAATAGGGGAGGGTAGGGACGGGAAGGGAATAGGGGAAGGTAGGGAAGGGAAGGGAATAGGGTAGGAGATTGGGCCTCCGGTAAACTCACTCACTCGGCGAAACACAGAGCAAGCGCTGTTTCACGCCGGTTTTCTGTGAGAACGTGGTATTTCTCCGGTCGAGCCGGCCCATTCGTGCCAAAGCATGGCTCTCCCACGTATACTTCAAGGACTTCAAGCAATTAAGAAAGAAGAATGAAACGAACAATTAAAATTTAAAATAATAATAATGTTAATTTGGTCGAACCGCGAACGTTCCTCTCTACATGTATCCCCTTTACTTACGACATTGCAAGAGTGAGTATTATATTTTTGCTATCAATGCGATCGGAGGAAGATCATTTTAGATTTGTAATTAATTTAATTTATGAGTTTTAGCTACTGAAAACAGCAGAGTTTCGCGTAATGATTTACGTAGCTTTCTACAGGACCTCTGGCACACCCATTTGAAGAAACTCACGCTCCCAAGTTGATGCTGCTGATGGAGTAACAGCTCCGGATCCTGTCCCTCCTCCAGCCGAAGCGGCGGCGGTAGTCCGGCACCCCCTCCAGCTGCAACCCCAGGGTTGACTCCCGAGCACTGTTCCTCAACTCCTCGACGGTTAAATTTTTGGCTGGAGGGTCAAAAGTTTCAAAGTCAAAATTTTTATTCGATACGCCGCGCTGTAGCCTGTACCGGCTGTACGCATATAAATAAGTAATTTTTTTTTCTTACTCAACGACTTCATGATGCCAACCAAATCTTGTCATCGTCAAGCAGGACAAGTTGTTGATAACAGAGTAAGAAAATTCTCCATAACGCCTGCTCTCAAGTGTAAGACTACATAGGTACATATAACATAATTTAATATACTCGTATCATAATCAATTAATCAGTTTAAGAGACATAATATAGATATAGACACATACAGAGATCACAGACTCAATAACACCCAAGTGTTCCTTGGCCATGATGACCACACAGTTTCCCCGCTGGTTATAAGTAGGGATTACCTGTGGTGTCGTTGAGGCTCATGATGACGTCATCACTCACGCCCTCCAGGACCAGCGCCGTGTCGAACCGCTTCGGCGTCACCAACACACATGCCACTGCGAACATAGTTGGGGAAGTGGAAAAAATACCAGACACTCCAGACAGACCCTAAAATACGACCTTTAAACCTTCAAGAAGAGAGCGTATTCCCTCTAATATGTCATCGAAACTAGCTAATGCAATAATTTGACTTAGCAGTCTGAAGACTCACTTCGTGTATTCCTGTGTGTGTGTGTGTGTGTGTGTGTGTGTGTGTGTGCGTGCGTGCGTGCGTGCGTGCGTGCGTGCGTGCGTGCGTGCGTGCGTGCGTGCGTGCGTGCGTGCGTGCGTGCGTGCGTGCGTGCGTGTGTGTGTGTGTGTTTTAAGGGGGCAAACGAGCAGCCGGCACATTGATGGAAAGTAACTACCTTTGCCCTTAAACACTCGCAACATCAGATAAGTTGCCGGCCTTTTGAGAGCAAATACACTCTCTTCTTACAGTCTTGCGTCGTATTGGTCTGGAAATACCGGTGACGAGAGTCATTATATGCTAATTACTAACGTATCCCGTAGTTGGGCCCCGATCGGTCCGATCGGCCTTCCCGTATACTGGGTGTATTAACTTGATCCCCAAGCGCCAAGGTGATGTGACTTTTCGATTAGATGGATGTTAGGATTGATATATGTTTCCTACTTTTAAACTCTTGACTAGTACTTAGATTCAAATAGATTACCTGTCATTATAACCTGTAGAGTGTAGACTATTATGAAGAACGAGTTTTAAAAGTCCACAGTCCATAACCTTGCAACCTACATGAGTAATCGTGACCTGGGTATCATGTAGCCGCTTCGTTGCCGTTAGCTGTTTGATAGAATAACAATATTTTTGGTTTGGTTGATGCTTCCGTGGTCTAGTGGTATAGAGCGCGGCTCTTGACTCGGGGGTCGTGGGTTCGATTCCCGCGTTGGAAACATGTTATTAAGTTTGGTTAGGACAATGTACTGATCACCTGATTGTCTTACAAGTAAGATGATCCATGCGTCGGATGGGCATGTAAAAAGTCGGTCCTGCGCCTGATCTCTCGCCGGTCGTGTCGGTCTTCCATCCCACTGGGTTATGAGAGTAAAGGAGTAGAGAGTGCTCTTGTGTACTGCGCACACACTTGGGCACTATAAAATTACTCCTGCGTAGCTGGCCTGGTTTCAATGAAACCGGCCACCGTCACCGAAACCGGTGTGGGAGCTATTATTAATATTTTTGGTAAATTGCAACTAGAGAAATCACCATCCCGTTTGCGGTCTAAGCGTCTGGCTACGCCCGGCCCCTGTAACTCTTCTCATGTTGCGACTGTCCATGGGCGACGGTTGTTTTCTGGTAGTTGCTTCCGTCAAGTGACCCGTTTGCTCGTTTGCCCCCTAATTTTATCAAAAAAACGTCTTTGGGTGATGGAACTTTAGTACTCTCTCACATAGCCTTAATCTTTCTGCGCGCCAATTTTTTTAAAGGCCATACATGTATTAACTGTAACTGAAAATGCGTGTTAAAATTCCGATGAACACTTACCAAAGCCCGAATAAACATTTAACAAAACAATCAAGCACCGCAACATTATTCAAATTAAAAACTTTATTACCGTAAACAGTTTACATAGTAGGTACGTTATAAAACTATTTTATTTACTCTGTGATAATCTCACTTGTTACGTGTAATAATAATCATATTATTAATGTTAGTAATTACCAAATCAAAAGACAGTCTTGTAACTTGTTAGTAACACCATACTAAATAATATAGCGCTTACAGGAAGGAATGGAATTAGGACTGGGGACATAGGATCTTCAATCTTCATACGCATAATGTCTGGAGGATCTCGAAGAACTATACAAAAAATCGGCCAAGGGCGAGTTGGACTCGCGCACGAAGGGTTCCGTAACATTATAGAGTAAAAATAGTAAAAAAATGTGTTTTTTGTATGGGAGCCCCCTTTAATTATTTATTTTATTTAAATTTTATTATTAATTATTAAAGTATAAACTATAAATACTGCTGAGTATTTTGTGTACATTTCAAGTACCTACCTGTTGTCATCATTGATACCGAGCATAAAATGTTTGAAAAATCACGTTTGTTGTATGGGAGCCCCCTTAAATATTTAATTTATTTGTTTTTAGTTGTTATAGCGGCAACAGAAATTCATATTCTGTGCTAGCTATAACCGTTCTTGCCTTACAGACGGACAGACGTCGAAGTCTCAATAATAGAGTCCCGTTTTTACAATTTGGGTACGGAACCCTAAAAAGTGGGGATCTCTTAAATATTGTATCTTTGCGTCGATAGAGTGCGTTGACTTATTTAAACAATGAAATAATTTGGTGTTGTCGAAATAGAGAATCACATGAAAGTTTTTACTTACCTAAAATAACATTGTTGATTTGTGTGCGACTATCGTACCCAGTAAATGAAAAAGTAATCATCAAACAAAGCATTTATTTCTCTGGCGCTTTCCATTTCTGAGATGCCCTCCGCGCTCCAATCATCTGGGCCATGCGAGGGTCCATAGTGGCCAGGATTTGTGGGTCCAAAGTGGCCAGGACTTGTGGGTCAATATTGGTCAGGAGATTGGGTCCAAGTTGTCCGAACATCGGCGTTGTCCGTGTCCTGGCGGGCTTCGTGCTCTCGTGTTTCTGTTTTATTTCAGCGAACAGTTTAATCTCTAAACGGATTTCGTAGTAGAGGCCCCCTATAAGTTATGACGATAAGAATAAGTTTTATATCCTATGCTGATATACTAAAGTAAGTATACATTAATAAAAATAAAAAATGTTTTATTTCTGAGTAAATTTAAATCAATTTTTTTTAGAATGTCTACCTGATGCCTACTACCGGTTCGGGAACTACCCCGGCGAGAAGAACCGGCGTAAGAAACTCGCACGGGGCCCACGTTTTACCAAAAAAGTGAGAGAAAAATTGTTATTTTAAAATAAAGTTTACAATTTTTGTAGGATAAGTAAGTCGGAAGTCCCGATTTAGGAGTTCGGACTTAGAAAGTGAGTAGATTATATAATCATTATACAGACTAAATTGTCTATTTAGGCCGGTATAAATAGTCAGTACTTAAGATACGGTTCGGCTCTGTAATTGGTCCAAATTTTGACAGCCAACCAATCACAGAGCCTGAACCGTGTCTTGAGACCGAGATGCATCTTGAGTACTGACTATTTATACCGACCTAAATGTAGAGTAGTAAAAATCTACAGATTCATACGTAAAAGAGCTAAGAACTATGAATGAAACAGCTGTTTAGTTAAGGCAAATAGTGAACCAAGAGTATAGGTACCTCAATCTACTCAATTTCAAGAACCTATTTTTAGAGATTCATAATTCCATACCCAAAGGGTGAAAACGGTACCCTATTACTGAGACTTCTATGTTAATGTATGTCCGTCAGTCCGCCTGTCAGTTAACTTTTTGTCTGTCTCCAGGCTGTATCTAAACAACCACTATACTCTATAATAGCTAAATACTAAAAACAAAATAAACTAAATATACAAAGGGGGCTCCCATTACCCATAGAACGAAGTACTCACGTATACTCGCATACTTGTCGTACATCGTCCTCGTGTAATAGGTATTGGCCGTGAAGGTCTGAAGGTCGGCGTAGGTCTTGTATATGTGTATCATCTGCCAGTACCGCTCCATCACGCCCGCCGCGATGGCGCCCAGCTCGAACGTGATGCTCTTCTGGTGGATCTCACGCACCTTGTCCGCCATGGTCAGCTTTTGGGTTACATCTGAAACCATAACGTTTAATAAGGAAAAACCAACCACCGATTCTAAAAATTTTGGTAGATCAAACTCTTTTTCAGCTCTGAGCGGGCTGATGATGAACTATAGCTAAGAATAATAGAATAGTATCAGCTTTCAAACAAAATAACTAGATCAAAATCTGTCCACCCGTTTGGATGCTACGGTGCCACGGACAGATACACACACAGACCGACAGACACGTCAAACTTATAACACCCCTCTTTTCTGTCGAGGGCTAAAAACGTGTTCTTAGGGTGAAGCCAAACGAGCGTAATTTGTGAGTTGTGAGTCGCAGAATTTCGGCTGGCAGAAATTCAGCTGTATTCAGTTTCATGCTAAAAGTCCTGTTTGATTCACACGAGCGTAATTTTGTGAGTCATGATTTGTATGAAAAGATATTTACGCGACCGAAATTCGGCGACTGCGACGCCGACGGCCGACGACCAGTAAGGCTGCGTCCCCATCACACACGGCGCGGCGCCGGCACCGTGTTATGGCACGACGCCGCCACCGTGATACGGTACGGCGCCGCACCGTGTCACGGTGCCGCGTACGGTGCGTCCCTATTCAGTCGATATTTGCGCTCGAACGAGAGTGCTTGTCTGGACAAACACTCCGTGCCGCGCCGTATGTGATGGGGACGCAGCCTTATAATGCAGTTGTTAGTTTCAATAGCGAAGTTGGAACTTGGATGTCAAAAGGCCTGAGCAAGAGAGATGTCACTATCAGTAACACTGCGTGGTAAAAAGAGACGTGTGATACATGACAGCAGAACTATTTTTTTGACGTCCAGTCGGCACTTATCGACACGTTGACGATTTAATCTCATAGAATTCATGTTCAATCATGCTTCAAGTGTACTATGTATACCTACATATTTTGACACACAGATGTAAACCAATTTCGGTTTCGTTTGACAGCTCGAGATTGTTGCTCTATTCCGCTAGGTATATTAACTTTATGGTTCAGCGTGTGTTGTGCAAGTGTACGTAAAGATGGTACTGTCATCCTCTTTATGTAACTCTATAAGTAAGTATATTAATGGAGATTACACTTACCATCTAGCAATTCAAGGGTCATGTTCTTGATGAGCAGCTCCATCTCCCTCTCCTGCCAGGCTTCCCTCTCCCACACCGACGGGAACCTGTCCGGCGACCACTGCGCCTGCGCACACACCCACACTACCACTGCCATTATGATCCGATACATTATAACTATGGACTCGCCCTGGCTTCACTGTCATACCTAAAACTTCTTAAATCTTTCTCTAATGCTGAAAGGTGAAAACTACAAATGATCTATAGATCTAAGCGTCTTTTCCTCGTAGAGTAGATACTCTACGAGTGTAGAACTCTACTGTACGAGGAAAAGACCATCTTCACAGTTTTCTTGATTCGTCGCGCTGTTTTCAGTTCAATGAATATCTAATTAAACAGGAAATAAGAAAACTTAATTTCAATACAAAAGATTGTCACAATATCGTAAACTAAATAAAACAGTACTTATTAGCAATATAATATGCTAAATAACGTCATACTCGACAGTGCATTGAATACGAAATCATTGGAAACCTCAGCAACTTTTTCACAACAAATAAAAGTTGAGACGTTTACTTCATCAGACGGTTTTTGCGATGATCTATTAGAAAAAAGTCGGACTTTGATTCGCATAATGGCAATTTTGTACTATTATTATTATTTCATTTTTCCTGTTACGCGCTCACGCCGCCTAACGACCGGAAAACCAGTGTCTATTTATAAACATTCTAAATTTAGACAATCAGGTTTTGGATAGACCGTAATTTACATGTTTTGTAATTCTTAAATGAATAAAATTACGTAACACATTGCTAGCTTGATTATGAGAGCTTACAACACGTCTACGGCCTATTCTTAACAGAAATTCATCAAAAACTAATTTAAATTTTATTTTAATTGCTTTAGTGATGACCATTAATAGCCGATAATGTTGATTATATTATACAGCTGCTGTAACCAAATTTCATAGTACTCTAGTTTCTGGACTTCTAAGTCCAGAAACTAACAATTACCAATATTAAAGTGACGAAAATGAAGATCGTAGTATGTATTATTTTCACATGTAAGTAAAATTATTAACCCATCAAGCCCCATAAGCTCACCGGTGAGCGAGACACAAATCACAATAGATTTCCAAGAATCCACGATCGAAGGATTAATAAGTATGTTTAGTTTATTACCACTTACATAATTATTATAATAAGTAATTACAAACATAAGATAAATAGGAAGAAAACTATGCTGATTAAAAATAAAATTTGCACGTCGCTATTGCACGTCGCGTCGTGATAAATTCAGGTGAAATGGAATTGGCTCTCTAATGCTAAGTACTCACATACGGTTTTGCTCGATAGTTTTACTCCTAATCGAGTAATAATTACTGTGTGGACCGCAAAACTCACAACTCGAAGGCTCGCATCGAGCCGCTCGAAGGATTGATGGAACCGGATCGAGCCGGATTGATGGAATGAAATATATCGATTTAGAATAAAACTATCGAGCAATGCTGAATGTGTGGACGAATTCCCGAGCCGCGAGTTTTGCTCGACGTTATTGCTCGATCGAGTAAAACCGTATGTGAGTACTTAGCATAAGAGAATTTTCACAGATTAAGCATCTGTCGCTCTTCGCTTCGACAGAGCCCGCGATAGAGGAATCTGAAATCTATGAGAATGCTTTATATTTTACCATTTAAAAGATTGCCTATAACAATACGTCAACGGTCCGGCCATTTTAGGTGTCAGAGAACTGCTATCCTACCAGCTGCCCCAACTGAAGTCGTGGGACCACGACCCCGTGCGCCGCCTCATCAACACCTCCTCCGACATCATCCAGCACACGGACCGCCAGGTGGCCATCCTCAACCCCATCAGGAAGATCCACTCCGACAACGCCGCCTTCGAGATCGGCTACCTCTCCTTCGTCCTGCAGGAGAAGTACCGCCGAATGGTCGACAGATACAACGTCAGCGCGACTAAAGGCAGCAAGTTTTACCTGATGGAGCACGTTCTGTTCCTGAAGGAGATAGAGCAGCTGTATTGGGACGTCCAGCATTTAAGCAACATGCTGCACGAGGTGGAGAGGAAGTACAACATCTCCAGCCCAATGGATGTGGAATACGTTGAGGAGACGACGCGAGCGGAGGACCGGTGGGCGAGCATGCCGCATAAGATAAGGTTGAGGGCCACGAAGAGGAAGAAGTATAAACGGAAGCACAAGTCCCAGGCCTGGGAGGACCTGCAGCCGGAGCCACCGAAGCCGCAAAACAAGAATAAGTGGTGGCCCATCGACTACGGATGGGAGATAGATTACTACTGGTGAAATAAATTGTGCAACAAAGATTCGCTTTTTCGATTTCACCGCACACGTCTTAGGATAAAGAAGGGAAATACCCTAGCTAGGACATAGGTTGGTGATAGGTAATAAATTGCTATTTGAGTCTTTGTTTGGATTATAAGTTAAGCTAGTTACTTGACCAATCATTATCCATTAAACGAATGAGCATCTTGAGCAAATTGAGTGCCAATGACGAGGTTCCACTAGGACTGTATTCGCAGAAGCTCACCTGCGTTTAAATCTGCAGGTGGGTTCGTGTCCTGCTATTTAGACTTCAAGGAGCAGCACAATTCGGATGTGGGTATGCAGAGGATGGTGCGGCTAATGATGGACTACGCGCACAAAGCCAAGGTTGCCATTGATGAAGTCAACCCTCTGCGAGCTGAACACGAGGTCTCGCCGCACTTCGAGCTGGGATACGTCATGAGCGAGCTGCTGGACAAGTTATTATCCAATGTTTTACACTGTAACTAATTATAACCTAAACTTAATACACCTTATACCTTATAACCTAAAATCTAAAATACATTCCCATAACTTCAACTCCTATGGCACAGAGTATATATTAGTAGTACCAACCTATGGTAGGACTCAGGATAGGCGCGGTGTCAAAATCTTTGTTGCTTATCCGACTTAGAAGAGCTAGGTTCAGAACTTAGAAGAGTTAGGTTTTCGAACGTAAATATACTTAATATTATGTAGATATTTCTGGTTGGAGATACTTTGAGTCCCGGGAAAGGACATATAAAGCTTTTAGTACCAGAAAAATGTACCGTTCCCGCGCGATATTTTGGGCAACGGAGTTGCGGGCGTCATCTAGACCTCTAGTTTTATTATAATTCTCCCAGGTATCGTAAAATGGTGGAAACAGCTCGCCATCCGCTCGACTTCAACTCCGACACGGTGATAGACACGCTGCGCGCGACGGAGCTGGTGCAACGTCTGTTCTTCGAGATCTACCACTTGGTGAACATCATACACGAGATCCCTAAGAAGTACGGGCGAATGCCTGAATTCTCCGGCCATGGGGGGTACGTATCTTAAGCCGCACAGGCCACAGCCATGCCAAACGAGGCCATCTCGCCGGAGTACCGGCCACACGGTGAGTGTGCGGTACTGCAACGTTTTGCAGTACCGTAGCAGCGACGTATATTTATTACTCTATGCAGCGACGGACTCGAGCTCCACCAATACACCTCCCCGCCTCGTCTCGATTCCGATGCGCGTGCGGTGCAGCGCCGGAGCGCACCGGACCGCAAGTTGCAGTCGGGACCGGCTGTTCTAGAGCGGTTGCATTGTTTGTACCGATACGACGCGACCGCAAAAGAACTGCTCGAGCGGGCCGTGTATTGCGATTTGCGGATATGAATTTAGTATGAAAACTGCATATTATCGCGTTACATTATGTAAACAAAACGTATCGCAGTCCGCAGATCTTGTATTAGTCAGAGCCCAGGGGGTTACATAAATATTTTTAACTTTCAAAAGAATTATAATACATTGAATATTCCTATCCATGCTGATTAGGAGTAAGAATTTTAATTTTTAAGATCACTGGGAAATAGTATTACTGTTTGGGACAGTATTCGCCCATAGGTTTCGTCGCTGGCTTCGTCGCTGGCTCGGATCGGACTCGAAGATTCCAAGGCTACACCGATATATAGGTATCTTGCTGAGCGGGGCGTAAATAAAACACACGAGTCGTCGAGGAGAACATAGGCCCCGAAATCCGTCTCGCTTACCCGGCTCAAGGCAATGCCGTATAGAAAGCCCCTCTGAGGTACCCGACCGCGGCAATGCCGTAGAGAGAGCCGCTCCGATTCGTACGTCTCTTCAGTCTTATTTTCACTATCGGAAGCGGCTATTTTCCCTATTTTGCCATGAGCCAAGGTAATTGAAACGCATTTCGGGAAATTCTTTATTTATCGTTCCACAATAATCAACTTATTCTAAATATTAACACTTATATTTAACACAGTTACAGCTAGGCGAAGATAAAAGTTAATACAATTTACATAGTTTTTTAGCACATTTTTCCTAATATTTTCCAAACTATTTATTTTTCAGACACTAATTTTCTGATACTTATTAGTTAACGTTCTATTTTATTAAAATAACAACTTTTTACCTCTTAGGGAGCCACAGATTTATCACAGTTCACTTCTAAAGTTTATTTTTAAAAACACTTATTTTGCACTGAGTTTATTGTCATATTTCACTGTTAACGAGTTTGTATACACTCACTACGTGTTTATCGGGTGCGAGGCCGCTGTCCTCAACAATTACTATACACATTTTCATCAAAATATATTGCTACCTAGGTACGATCCAACCAAAATCGCGGAAACGGAGAAGAGGATAGCGCGGTTGGAGAGGGAGCGGCGTCGCCGGAAGCGGAAGTGGCTGAAGGAGATGCTGAACATGCAGGCGCTCGGCCAGCTGGCGCAGATAGCGCACAGGAAGCCCGTCAGGCCGGGGAACAAGTGGTGGCCGATAGACTACGGCTGGGAGATAGATTACTACTGGTAGAGGCAAATAAAATATACACCAATTTATCGTTTCTGGCGAATCCTATAAAGATGATAAGTACAAAGAAAAGTTATAATGATAATAAAAAAACTGAGAACCCCGACTTTTTGATAGACCTATGACTCCAGCCCTGGATTTATAAATAGGCCGTATAGGCCGCGGCCTGGGGGCGGCAGCATCCTAGGGGGAGGCAGATTTCATACATGGGGCCGCGGAAAAAAGTGGCCAACACTCATAAATAATAGGCCAAGTGCGAGTCGGACTCGCGCACGTAGGGTTCCGTACCGTTATAGAGGAAAAATAGGCGAAAAATTGTGTTTTTGTATGGGAGCCCCCCTTAATTGTTTATTTTATTTTAATATTATTCTTAAATATTGAAGTAGACATATAATTAAGGCCTTTGTGAAAATATCAAGTGCCTACCTGTTTCCATTATTGATATCGAGCAAAAAAGGCCGAAAAAATCACGTTTGTTGTATGGGAGCCCCCTTTAAATATTTATTTTATTTTGTTTTTAGTATTTGTTGTTATAGCGGCAACAGATATACACAATCTGTGAAAACTTCAGAACTCTAGCTAAAGCGGTTCTTGAGATACAGCCTGGAGACAGACAGACGGACAGACAGACATCGAAGTCTCATGAATAGGGTCCCGTTTTCACGCTTTGGGTACGGAACCCTAAAAATATAAATCCGGCACAGTGTCACTCTCACAGTAAAGACGAATCTAACGACATCTTAAGCTAAAATTCATCAAGCCGTTCGGCTAAGGCTGCATAGTGTGCCAAACGTAACCCTCCTTCCGTTTATATAAGACCCCTTCTGTTTACGTAAATCCTACACTTTTAAGGTGACGCCTCGTTATAGTAAAAAACTGTGTTGGATATGTTTTAGATTGCTTGTTTTCTATGAGAGGCCGGGCCGGCCCGGCCTCTCATAGAAAACAAGCAATGCATGGAACAGCAAAAAAGGTTTTTGTCGCGTAATTTAATAACCATAAATACATTTACATTTCATATAAGCTATGGGCAAATTAAAGTGAATGCTTGAACCAATCTATGTACAAAATTTGGAAGCTTAAATCACTCTCCTCTGTTGACAAAATCCGTTATGCTATGGGTAATTCAAAGACAAAGACATGATGAATACTGACAATGAACTTTAATTTCTTAGCTCGATATCGCTACAGGCGCTAGTCGCTATAGCCAAAATATCAAGGCGTCGCCTTAAGGCGGGGATTAATCTCAAATCTCAATCCAAAACGATAACCTTGCACACAACCAAAGACCAAGCGTATACGCATCGCAATAAGATTCATTTCAGCTTAGCATAAAACTGTAGTTACTCGGGCGGATCTTCTCTATTTTTAGTGAAACCTTGATTAAATACGAAATCACGCCTAGTGTGTGCTTATTAGCGCTATTTCGCGTATTAGGTAACATATTCATCAATTAGACCTGTCGTGGGTTTTCCTATAGTTAATACATAGTGTATCTGTGTTTATTTTGATTTAAGAATATCGGAAAAAATTAAACAAGGTTTTTGAGTACCTATCTTCTCGTGCAAGAAATAAAGTTCATTTCTGAATCAATTATTTAAAAATGCAGATAACGTTGTAATGTGAACTGACCTTAAGCGCCGTTTTCACATCTTAGTGTGAATAGGGGGTTAATCTTAATGAGTTAGTAAACTTGTAGCAGTTGCAACTTTGTATGACTTCAAACGTCTATGTATAAATTATTTATTGATGATTTTATTACATGCTCGGGAGTCGGGAGTCAGCTGTCCGGGACATCTTTATATCTCCTTCAAAAAAAGTCAATTTGACTCTGTTGCTGATGTGTCCTTAGGTATTTGTCCTTGTTATATTCTTTCATCTGTTCTTCCATTTTCGAGATCTCTAAAATTATTAACAAAATAATATAGACTATTGGCATGGGCGTATATAAGGGGGGTGTCCTGGGGGTCCGGACCCCCCCCCCATTACTATCCATCTTACTTGTCCAATTTCGACAATTATATATTATGTACCTCGCCGATTAAAATCAGTGCGGTACATGTTAATATAAAAAAAATATTTTTGATTTCCTAAACACGTTGCCTATTTGCTGCTGCGGAACCCTTCATGGGCGATTCCAACACGCACTTGGCCGCTTTTTTACGTTAGGGACCGTACCCCCCCTTATGAAAGCTATATATACGCCCGTGACTATTGGACATGTCTCGAACTTCATTATAACGAGAAAGTTAGGTTTAAGTTCAGGTATATCATGACGTCATAGTATTAGTAGTTGTACAACTTTAGTTGTACAATGTTTTGTCCTCGTTTGATACGTTAAAAAAGTTTCTTTAGTAGACAGCCTGCCTGTCAAGAGACCTTTTTAAAACAGGATTTTTTAAACTGTAAAACATCTACTCAATCCGATTTTTTATTGCAGAGAACTAACTATACAGGGTGTAACAAAACTAAGTGATAAGTGATAATACTTTAGGGTGTGTATGGGTCTCCTATATAGAGTTCACTGTAAAAGTAGCAGTGCTCAAATATTGTTCTTTCAGCGCTGCTAATTTCTATATACTGAACACATACACACCCTAAAGTATATAATAAATTATCACTTAGTTTTGTTATACACTGTAATCTGTATACAAACAGTCTCTATTATATCAGCCCACAGACATAACATATATCTTGATCTATTTCTGTGTATCAGCCTCTCGCGACACACCCGTGTCTTCGGCATTCTTTATAATATACCCTGGATTTATGTATAGGCAGTATAATTGGCGGCAGCGTTTAAGGATGGCGGCAGAGTTATTAAATAGGGGCGGCGAAATTTAAGTAGCAGTGACAAATTCCCACACTCATGAAAAAACTTGAGAGGTGTCAAGGGACACTCGGATGGAACGAAGCTAAAAAAACAGAAAGAGAGAGAGAGAGGGAGAGAGAAACACGCGCTACCGCACGGCTTACAGCTATAAGCATTTTTGCTCTACTTGTAATATACCGACACGTTTGTGTCATGTCGTTACAACTTTTCCGTCTAGCCCCCTTTCGCAACGCCCGATAAGGAACTTAGTTCCAATATAAATCCGGCCCTGCTACAATACAGTATCCTAAAACTAACAATACCCTGGAATCTGGATATACGAACCTTCCATATTCGTTGGGTTATATTTCTCCATCTCTTTCGCCCACTTCAGCTGCTCCTGGTTGATGTTCTTCAAGTAATTGGTGGAGGGCTCCAGGAGGCGCGTGGGCAGGGCCTCCAGCACGCGCACCAAGCTGTCTATCTCTACCTCCAGAGCGTGGATCATCTCCATCCTGATTGGTCCAAATCGCAAAAAGAAGAAGAATTTTTAAAGAAATAGAAAGAAGAAGAAATATGCTAGGCGATTCTGGACTGTCCAAGACTCTCCAAGTGTGGTCTTGTGAGACAGGTTACACTAGTTAACCCATCAAGCCCCATAAGCTCACCGGTGAACGAGAAACAATAGAATAACAATAGATTTCCAAGAATCCACGATCGAAGGATTAAGGCTTATATTATGTTATAACTTATAAAGGGGGTGACAGACGTGCGAGTAAGTACGCGGACTTATGGCTCGACGATCTTAATCGCCTGTGTGTCAGCAAAGAACCGCGAGCTGCGGGCCGCGAGCTGCGAGCCTGGGGGCATGGTAATCCAGTGTGAGCATTTCTCGTGTGTCACCGACGAGAGCCGAGTAAGTTCGCGAACTTAAGAGTTAAAACCCGCGTACTTTAAGTTCGTACGTCTATCAGGCACTTTTATATTATATAACTAATTTATTAGATTTTTTTGCGACTTTACACGCGCAATGCAGACCGTGCATGAAATTAAGCGCTATTATTACCAATTATCTAAGGTCATCATAGAACAGCACATGTCAGGTAAATAAATCAATTTTAAAGCGAATTGGCGATACCAGTTTGTAGGAATTGTAGCACCACTGCTGTAACCATTCATTTGCGGTGATAAAAAGTACCTATCTAATAATAGGTATAAAATATAACTCAGTCTATTTATGTCTGACATAATCCAGATATAATCCAATTCGGTCCAGGACGTGGAGGCCTACCACGAAACCGTTTTGAGACTCAAACAATCGAACAAGAATGCCGCGTCCTGCTCTAACAACGTCGTTTCGCGTTTGTTAGAGCAGGACGCGGCCTTTCCGTTCGATTGTTTGAGTCTCAAAACGGTTTAATGGTACGGGCCCTGGACCGAATTGGATAAAAAATAAAAAATAAATGTGGAAAGTACCTGGACTCCAGGTACTTTCCACTTTTATGCAACCCAGCAATTAACGATATTTATGAGCCTATTCGATGCAAAAGAGCAATTAATATGCTAATAATTCCTATTGTATATAGCTACTTTTTATGTTTTTATTATAATTCACCCGATGATAAAAACTAAATCGTGCTAAAACCATGAATGAGAATAATATAATTAACATCGTCCATTAACAAACCACTCCAGCAGACCAGCACACCTCAGGAAGTGGGCTTTTAAACGTTTCCACAGGGACTGCGTTGCGAAGAATGTGTTAGCATGTTAAAAAATATATATATACTTAGAATCGCATAATTTGCCTGAACTCTAAGTGAGTACAAGCGCACGATCGTGCTGCGGCTCATATTAAAACTACTGGTAATTTTTTCCAAAATCAGTTTCGGGCCTCGGGGGAAGGTTGCTGATCTCTGTTTTGTATGGTATCCGCCTTACCTGACGATGTAATACAGGGGTTTGATGGTGGTCATAGCGGGCAGGGTGATGTCGGGGTTGTGCACGAACTTGTTGTTGGTCATGCGGTACAGCTCCATCATGGTTCGGTACTTGTCGCGGATTTTACCTGAAGCGCAATGGCATTGGTAGGTACTACAAACTCCGTTTATGAGTTTTTTGACTGGATTACTAGCACTTTTGACAGGCTATCGTCAAAACGTTATAGATAAAGCACTGCTAAAAATACCTTTATACCCATAAAGTTAATATTACCTATCGGAATTATATCCGATAGGTAATATTAACTTTATGTTTATACCGCATAAGTGACACCTTTTAGCCATCCTATATCATTATATATGGATTTAAGACTTAGAACTGTATTTAAGACATATCTACCTAGCGGACGCCAGACATATCTACCTACCTATACTATACAGGCTCCGGTGTTAGACCAACACTGTGCCAAAAACAACGCATAGCTCTGCCAAATAAAAACCACCCAGAGCTTTGTCTTAAATATGACACAAGTCTGCGCGTTCACCACTAAAAAGTCACCAATGGTCGTAAATCCTCGTTTCGAGGGCATCTTTAACCATCTCCCCTAGCATTGAGATACTTGGCGTCAACATATCGAGCGAAGTTCCGATATCATCTAGAGGGTAAGGCCAAATTAGCCTCGAAGAAGCTTGGTATTCTTAACAGAGCGAGACAGTACTTCAGTCCGGACCAACGCCTACAACTCTACAAGGCGCAGGTTCGGCCTCATATCGAATATTGTTCTCATCTCTGGGCAGGGGCGCCAAAATACCAACTGCTCCCTCTGGATCGTATCCAACGAAGGGCCGCTCGAATTGTTGACTGCCATAGTGTTTCAAACAGCTTGGACCCCCTGGAATTACGCCAAGATGTAGCTTCACTCTGCATCCTCTATCGGTTGTATCACGGGGAGTGCTCTGAGGAATCGTTCGGAATCATACCACCTGCAACTTTTCGCTATCGTCCCACGCGAAAAACATATCCTCATCACCTTAATGAGTGGCAGTCTTCCACGGTGCGTTTTACGCGTAACTTTCTGCCGCGCACTGTAAAACTCTGGAATGAACTGTCACCAGCAGTATTTCCGGACCGATACGACCTGCAAACCTTCAAGAAAAGAGCGTCTTCCCTCTTAAAAGGCCGGCAACGCACCTGCAGCTCTTCTGATGTTGCGAGTGTCCATGGGCGACGGTAGTTGCTTACCATCAGGTGACCCGTTTGCTCGTTTGCCCCCTTATTTAATAAAAAATATATATTGCTTAAGAGTCAAGATGGTATATAATTTAGCTATGCTTGAAACAATCCTTTGCATTTCTTTTATTCATCTAATAATGCATCTTTGCTAAGCGCTCTACCAGGGATGACCACTTACCCATGATCATACCGACTTCGAACCCAGTCTCCCCAGCCAGCATGTCTTTTATATTGTCAGTCTGGTGGATCCTGTTCTTGGCTTCCACCACCAGCTCGGCAGCCAGCCCGCAGAGCTTCCAGTACTCCCACCACTCCATGTTGTCGACGGAGGATGTCGCCGCACCAGTTATAAACACTGAAAATATTCTTCCTTGTCAATATTATGCGGAACTTGGAAGTGTCTTTTATGTCCGCTCTCTTCAAAGGGCTATCTTACAAATCTCTAACTAGTTTAACGTTGAGTTAAGTGACGATTGTTCATTCAACGTTCGGCCGAGTCATTCAATTGAATGGTACTGTCATTCAATGAATGCGCTAGCCATTCAATCGAATCACAGATGACACCAAATGACCGCAACATATCTATTACCTCTTCACGCCTAATCGGCTGAACCGATTTAGATGAAATTTGGTATGAAGGTACTTTGAGACACGGGAAAGGACATAAGATAGTTTGTTGCGAAAAAATATATGATTTAGACGCAATCAACAAGGAGTTGTGGGCGTCATCTAATTTAGTAATAATTATAATACACTTACCAAAACACAGTATTATCGCTTTGCACATTTTGGTTGCGAAAATGAGCGGAAATTTTATGGTTCTATTAATAGGTTATGAATAATTTTATGGCCTTGTAGATATACCATTCTATAATAAGTTTGGTAGACCCTATTCTTTTAAATAAATATACAGAACAGCTGCGGTCCGATTCTCACAAGTCACATGTTGATCGTCGCTTCGGTGGCTGACTATCTCATTTATTTCGGCTCTGTGATTGGTCCAAATTTTAACAGCCAACTAATCACAGATCCTGAACCGCGTCTTGACACCGAGGTGCATCTTGAGTACTGACTATTTATGCCGGCCTTAAAGTCGCATACAGTCTCATAAGTCATAAGCGAGTTCCGTAACTTGTGATCGAAACATTCGAGGTACGAGAATCAGACTCCTTGATAGTGTTCGAGCGCTATAATAAACAATATATAATATTGTATTTTGATTAAAGTTCTTCCACCTGTGGCCTTTATGTTCAAAATAACACTGATCGGGTATTTTCGTAGGTATACTTACATAATTTAAGCCTGCGGCCTATTTGGTATGCTACGTCATTTTGAGAAATAAAAATTAAAGTTTCAAGTAAACAAAATCTATCCAGCATCGGATGATTTGGCAACAAACACCGCAACACAAGAACTTAACATACAACAGATATATAACTGAGAGCTGAATGCAAATGGCATATTTCTGGTTAAAGGTGGCTTCGTGCGAATTCGTTACGCCAATTTCGAGCTGGCTACTTCCCGACCCGGTGTTAAGACACCATAATATTGTATAGGTACTTTATGAAAAAAATTAAGTCGCCTACAAGCATCGGCCAGCCGCACACGAGTCGGCTGATGCCACTCTTCATGTTGGTGTAAATATAGGTACATCCGCTGACGTATAGTGGCGTCTTTATTTAAAAAACCTCACGCTGAATAAAAACTTCGACTCGGTGGAGTAGCAACAAAACAAGAGTGTACAATTTTCTAAAACTAACTTTTATTTCAAAACGATCTGACATAATTATGGCATATATAGTTTGTGATGTATTCATTGTAAACGAACAGACGAGACATCTAAATAGAGGGTAAAATGTTTAAATAATTAAAAGAGCGACTGGTGTTTTAAAGAAAAAGACTAAAAAAACCGCGATAATCAGACATAATTCTTCTTCTTCTTTCAAAATGACATCCCTTGAGGAATTGCCAGTGTCAGTGTCAAATACATAAAATCTCTTCACCAATATAAAAAGTCAGTCAAGCTTGCATAATTAAAAAAAAACAATAAGAATTGGCTAAGACATTGGCTCAGTCTTCGTAAGTCAACAATAAAAAGCACTTTAAACATAAATAATGAGGGTAGTCAAGACGTTTTGGCAGACATTGTTTGAGTCTATTCGTTTACAATAAACACATGAATGTTTTAATCAGAATGAACCCCTAATACAAATAGATTTCGATTTATAAAATAGCGAGATACACAATTTATATTATAACGGCTAAAGAAACCACTATGACACTACATCATATCATTGTTTATAGTAAATAGGTAATAATATAAGTGTAAATAATTAGTATCATACCAGAAAGATAATATTGCACGATGTTTCTTTACATTTAAGTAATTCATTTTATAAAGCCTCACTAAAAAAAAAACAGTCAAAAATATTGCAAATTTTCTTCCTCTTTTTAAAAATGGCTCCTTAGTAAATCGCAAATGTCAAAGTATATTGACGAAGAGTACGCTGTGTTTTGGGTTTATAAACCTGTGCAAGGCTGTATTATAGTTTGTGCGTTTTAAGATGATATGGGTGACAGTTTTCATGTTCCTTGCTACGGGTTTTTGTTACAAGAAAACAAAAAAAATCAAAACGTAATAAATTATATTCCATCTACAAAAACAAATGTTTCCTATAATTGTAAATGAATAAAAATGAAAAGTTGCTAAATGCTAACTTATTAATATAAAATAATAAATATTAACTGTGAAATAGGAGTATAAAATTATTGTTACGAAAACATTTGAAAAATGTCATATGCATGAAATGGAACTTATGTCAATAGAGATTGACTCTGTTGAATCGATATCAAATCGATAAAAAGGGCAGTCATCTTAAATCGCCGGCACCACTGAAATGTCAGTACGAAATCGATAATTTCGATTGCAATTCCTTTACGAAGTGATTCGATATTTTTAAACTATCGATTTTTTTTGTTAGGTAACTTCCCTACTATTGTCAATTATAATGTGTCACGCATATCATCATAAACCGCACAAACTATAGCACGTGGTAAAAGTCAGTATCTATATTAAACAAGTGATACTTTGATAAGTGTCACATAAGAGACTTATTACACATCCACACTCTGCGGTTAACGTCACACAATCGTTTTGAATGTGGCCGCATTATGGATTATTGCTGGCGTCATTTTGACAATCAGCTATTTAGCATCATCGCTCCCATGACAATGTCAACACGCAAAACCATCCGTGTAGTCTTCAAACTACCCTCAAAGATAAGATTTTTTCCTTGGTCAAGATTTCAATAAAAGTTGGGATGTAATATCAATAGTGGCTTCTAATTGCCTAATCTGTCAGATAACTCACGTATTTTGTCTCTATCGCTCGCTCGACATAATGTAAGAAAGAGACAAAGCGTGTGATTCTGTTACCCAACACATATTCAATGTTTATACAGGGCATTACAGGGGTATACAAAATATGATGTAAACGATAACGAAGTTCGAAAAGAAAAAGATGTTGACGAATTTCGTTGTCATATCTTGAACTTCGTTATCGCTTCGATATTGCACTTTTGTCTAAGCCCCAGGTTATAAAGTTAAGTTATATTGTGTATCTATGACGTTTTGGATATATTTTACGGAGCCTGACGTTCTTAAATCCATAGAGAACAAATTGCAATCATAGAGTTGATAACGTTAGAAAGAGTTGAAACGATCATGCAAGCCATGGAAGAAGTATGAAATATGGAAGTAATACAAGACACAAGTTAAGCCGTCGTAAAACGTTGGACTTCAAACTATCTGAGGACACAAACAAATTTTCCTCTAGTGAGTAGTGTCTATACTTACTCAGAGTTACAATCTTTTTTTTTCTTTACATAATCTTTAATTTGATGGCTAAAAGTTGCTTCGACTCTTTCTAGCTTATACCGAACTCTGAAAAACAGTAAGATAACTCAAAGAGGCGAGAATAGTATCCTTTCTAACTAATTAGTATTGAATGTTAGAATGAAAATTACATCTGGCAAGTTACAAAATTTGAAACAGAAATATTGGCCTTAATTTACAAAAGACACATCAGGGCCATTTAAAAATTAACCTTTGCACACTTACATATTTGTTTATAAAAAATTACAAAACCTATGATAACGACAGACATGTTTATACACCTATACAAAAGAAAGTTTCTCAATTTTTTTAATCCTTTAGCGAAGTCGCTATCGCTCATAGGTACAACGAATAACTCACTAGTTAATCTCAATACAACTCACGAAGTTCTAAAACGAAAATGTAGCGTACTTTTGTCGCTTGCTTATGTCAAAATTTATAGGTTTTTTTTTTCATTGCTTCGTTTCTATTAGCGATGGCATCTAGGCTAAAATCTGTTTTGCAAGATATTCTACTCCAACCCCATATTAATTCTTAATATTGTCAGACTCCGTAATAACCAATTAAGCACAACTTCTTATACATATCTACACCGCTATCCTGTAAGTACATAATATTTTTAATCTGTGGTTTCATACTGAGGATTCACATTGGATACTATATTTTTACTCTACATTACATTTACAAGAGAAAAAAATACATCAATTTGATGTATAACATGATCTTTTTACAAGAAGCCACAACGCGCCCAGCTACTAAGGCCACGTCCGTAAAAAGCGTTAAAGACGCAAAATCTTATATTAGCCTGTATATAAAACATCAACTGGCATTTAAAACCTGTACATTATTTTTTACAATAAATTCACCATAAATAAAAAATATTCTTTTTTAACATAATACTACAAAAAATGTACAAGTGCGGACGAGCGGGAGCTCGTCCAATACCCGTGCCACACGAAGCGTTCCCGAAAAAAAAAACTAACTCGTCTCGCCTTATCTGTGGCCGCGCTTCTCGCAGTCGTCGAGGCAGCGGCAGTCCTCGGTGATGGAGTCCAGAGACATGAGGGACTCCTGCGAGGTGCGCAAGCACGCCCGGCAGCGGGAGTCCACCGACGTGCCGCTCTGCGAGTTGGCGTCCTCCGACACGGACTCCAGCGAGCGGAGGCTCTCCACGGACGTGAGCTTGTACGAGCGCCGAAACTCTGCGATCTCCTCCTCGCTCATGTTCAGCGCCAGCAGCGAGTCCCGCGCCATCTTGCCAAGCGAGGAGACCTTCTTCTTCCTCTTGAGAGAGTCCATCTTCGTCAGGGGACAGGGCTTGTTCAGGCTCTCCGGCAGCGACTTAGGGCTGGAGCCGCTCCGCGTCCGCAGCTTCCGCCTCGTCTCCGGGATGTCGCGCGGCGTCGTGCTCTCGGGGACCTCGAAGGCGATGGTCTTAGTCTTCGGGCCGCTCTTCTCCGCCAGGGGCGGCAGCTTGGACAGGTCCTCGAGCGAGTTGGCCCTCTTGATCTTGGCCCGCTCGGGGATGACGGGAGAGTTTCTGAGGCCCGGCATCTCGACGGCGAACACCTCGGGGATCTCGATCGCCTCGTCGACGACCAGCTCGGGGGACAGGTCCAGCAGCTCCTTGATCTCGGCCTCCCGGAGCTCCTCCGCCAGGGCCTGTGGCTCCTCGGCGCCCCTCTTCTCGTACGCCAAGTACGACAGGGCGTCCCTCGCCACGTCGATCTGCTCCAGCTCCTCCTCCTCGACTCGTCGGCAGTCGTCGTGAGCGTCGTCAATGAAAGCTAGCTGCACGCACTCGTCGGCCGCGACGTCGCTCATCTCGTCGATGCGGGCTATCGGCGCCCGGTCAGCCTGCATCTCGACGTCGCCGGGGCCGGCCCCCGGGTCGCCCAGGTCCCGGCCGACGTCATCCGGCTGCCTGCTCCTGCTCGGCCTCCCGCTCAGCTCCTTCTCCAGCGCGGCGGTCATCGACGCGGTCAACGTGTTCTCGGGGCTAATGTTCTCCTTGATGCCCATGATGACCCTGGGGGGGAGCTTGTCGACGGGCTGGCCGGCGTCCGCGCTCTGCTTCTCCTGCGAGTTCTGCGAGCCGGACGCTTTGAGAACGGCCGCGAACGTCCGCGGTCGAATGTCCACAACTTTGTCCGATTTGTCGTCGTCCGGATCGGGCGGCGGGGGCGGGGCGGCCGCCTCGTCGGCGTCGGCGTCGCCGGAGGCCATCCTCCGCACGTTCCTATTCAAGTCGTTGGGCTCAATGAGATCTATATTATCACACGCCGTCGGCCCGGCCGAGCCGGCGTCCGCGCTTCTATCGCTTAAAGCTAAATTGTTTTGTACTAAATTTTCATCGGTGGTTGAATCGGTAACTTTGACACTCTCGGTCGAGTTCGGGAACGTCTGGAACTCGCTCAGCGTGTTGTCGGTGTCGGTGGAGGGCGTCTTGCTGTCCAGCTTTCTCGAGAACGACTCGTCGACGAAGGAGACCTGCACGCGCTCCGACAGCGTGGAGTCCGTCGCCTCCGACAGGCTGTCGGTGTCCTTGTCGTCGCGCTCAACTCTCTCGACGGCGGCGCCCCACGACCAGAACGAGCTCGTCAACGAGGAGTCCTTTCGGGGTGGCGTACTCGACGTCGACTTCTTCTCGTCGTCGCTGCCGCTCCGGGAGAACAGGCTGCTCGGGTGCTGGAACAAACTTAGCAGTTTTTCTAAGTTCGTCTGCTGCTTTATCTCCACTTTTTCCTCAGGTTTGGGTATATGGAAGCTAGCGGACGGAGCGACCCAAGATATCTTTCTCATTCGGTCCAGGCCCTTGGACTTCAAGGCGGGGACGTCCAGCAAACTCGACGTTCTCTTCGGTGACGTGAGAGTATCTTGGTGCTCCTTTTTGATGGGCTCCTTACCGCTGGAGCTGTACGTCAGCGTACCCTCGTTGGACGAGCTGTCCTCCCTCATCTCCGACGGATGCTGCAGCGAGTACTCTATTCCGGAGTCGGCGGATGTGACCATAACCTTTTCTTGTCGGGCCGAATCGAGCGAGCTGACACTAGCCTCCAGACTGGACAGAGAGCCGTGTATTTTCTTCGTGCCGCCGAATATGATGGGCGATACGCTTTCGTTGGAACTGACGGACGTGTTCAAGTTCACTGGAGTGACGTCACTGGTGGACTCCATGCTACTCTCGGTGGAGAAGATCGTCCCTCGCGGCTCGATTTCCTTGATGGGTTTCGGAACTCTACTCTCTATCATGTTGAGACTCTCCACAGAGCTTCCGGAGATCTCCAACGACGAGCTGCTATCGCAAAAGGCACTCACTGGCTTCCTCATCAACCTAGAAACCTCTAGATCCGGACTGTCTAAACTCGATTCGCTCTTATTTTTCTTTAAAACTACGTTATCTCGATTACCAGGTACAATGTTTATATCTAAGCCTACACCTAAGTCTGTAGCGTGCTTCATGCGCGTCTTGGTGGACAGGTCGTGCATCTGCTGTATGAGGTGGCCGAGGTCTTCGGTGATCGCCTCTATCTGTTTCATCGCTACGTCGCCCTTCTCGTTCCTAACTATGACCCTATCTATACTCTCGTTAGATACGATTTGGTCAGACTGTTCTTTGGTTTTCAAACTGTTCGCTTCACTTTTAACGACAACTTCTACTTGAGTTTCGACTTTTTCCGTTTCACTCACCGATACACTACTTTTAACTAGCTTAATTTCGGACTTGACTCTTCTGTCGTCGTCCACAAAGTCTACGGTCTCATTATGAGACAACCGCTCCGTTTTATCACTATATGCGTCAGTTTTTACATCTATTAAGTTTATAACACCACTAGGCACAGTTACACTGTTTCTACTATCACTTATATTAGACTCACTGAGTTTAGTATCTTCGCGGTCTTTATCTACGACCGTTACGTTCGCTGAATCAGCTTTCTCACTATGTACAGTGGCCGTATGTTTAGCATCACTTTTGATATCTTTATCTGACATAAAATCTTTGAGCCGAGTCAAATCGACCGTAATTTGGGGCCTAACTTCAAATTCTATTATAGGTTCACTTTGTAATATCACATTATTACTAATACTATCCGTTTCGGGATACCTAGCGCTTATCACAGTTTCGTTTGCGGGCTTGGCTTTCACGTTTTGTGGGTTAAGATCGAAGCCAATTATAATATTCGGATCTATGTCGCACTCCTGCACGACAACTCGGTCGGTATATTTCTCGATACCAAAGTCGTCTTCGTGTTTGGTTTTTGAATTCGTTACGTCTAATTCTTCTAATTGTTTAGTAGCTATATTTACATGTTTATTTGTTTCTATTCGTTTATCACTTGGGGTAGTTTCTTCTATATCGATAGATTTTTCTGATTCGTCGTTAGAATCGTCTTCTGACCTAACGATGATTTTTGGTTTGACTATATTTGTAATATTACCTAGCTGCGTTCTCTCTTTGTGCATCTCCGTATTGCTCGCTTTATTTTCTTTGGGTTTGTGTTTATCTGTCCCAGTATCTGTGGGTACACCAGCTTCTATTTTGACCGTCTTAACATCGGATTTCGTGGAAGGTGGTGAAGGAGACGGATTGTAAACGGTATCGTAATTTCTCGTTACTGAGAATCGGGAACCCTTTTTCGGGGACGGCGGAGGCGGGGGGTGCGGCTCTACTACCTGTTAACGAAATTAATTAATAGTTATGATATTGTTAACACGAAATTAATAATGGCCCTGTTCGTCGGGGTAATTTTTTGATGTATCCGGGCGCAACACCTTCTATTGTGCATGTCAAAATAATATCATGGCAAAGCCAAGTGCCAACGAACACGATGTTTACAACTTCATAGGTAACCGTATAACATGAAGAACTTGTTTGTGGATAAGATCTTGTGCACGCATACAACAAAAAATACGCCGACGAATACGGCTAACAATATCAAACATCTAAATTTGTATTTTTTTTTACTTAGGTAGATGATAGATAGGCTTTGATAGATGAATAAAATATAGACCCATAATACGCAATTACAGAAATGTTATGTATTGTAATTATTGTAACACCTGCAGGCGTAGCATGGTCACCATAGAAACGGTTTCTTTCTACGGAAGAATAGACAAAGTGACAGTTAGACAATGGAAAACCGCCATTTTGTCGATAAAATCTGTCAGTATGTCGATTATTTCCCATGTCTACTGTTGTTATGCTAGCCCTGCTGGGAGAGCCAGAGAAATTCCAGTACATACAACTTAAATAACTTAATGTTATTAAAAATAGTTTTTTAAGAAACTTTCGGCGCTCTAATTGACATTTGACAGTTTTGTTTAGGTATAGTTACAACGTACATCTCATCTTTACACCTCTGTGTATAGTTACTAATTATAATTACCCAAATTAGTAATGATAAAATATGATAATTTACCTGTATAACTTTGAATCTGGAGGGTGAAGGGCTGGCGTAGGGCCGCGTGGGTGTTGAAGGGTTTGAGCTGTCCGACGAGTCTCGGTCGGGCGTCACTCGGGTCACCTAAGATATTAAATAACTTACAGAAGAATGAAGGAGCTATAATGGTGCTTATTAAAAATTCGTGAATGAAAACCTTAAAAATATAGTTGCACTAAAATAAGATTAGCGCTATGGTGGAACTTTATACATGCTTAATACTGCCAAAATTACCCCTTCATTTGGCTTCCCTGTAATAATACCAATAGGGTATAACAGTAACTGATTTGTATACGTACGGAGAATCGCGACGTGCCGTGCGGTGTGGGGCTGCCGGCGGGGGAGGGCGCGGGCGACGGGGCGGGGGACCGCAGACGCCCACGACGCTCCTCCTCGCCAGATAACGTCTGTAAATATGTCAAAAACGTCAGTATGTACACATTTACTAATATAACAAAGCACCTAGCCAACATGTTTCCTTTATCGCTTCTTTATAGAATCGTCGTCAAAACTATGGAATTGACATAACACCTCGATAACAAAATAAAATCGACATTCGACTATGTCAATTCCTTATAATATTTTGTTTGATGATACTATAAAAATGCGACAAAGAAAACATGTTGCGCATTGCGGGGGCACAGGGCGCGGATGGCCACCACTGCGCGCGCCGCACTCGCCGCCTCCGTGAACGCTACAGCGTATACGCACACACTCATGCGTGTAACCACGACATACCTTGTGGTCCATGATGCGGATGGCAGGGAGATCTTGCGCAGTAGTCTGTCAGGAGGGTGCGCGCGCGGTTCGTTGTTGCTTGCTACCTCCGTACACGCTACAGCGTATACTCCCGCACTCGTGCGTGTACCCACTACATACCTTGTGGTGCGTCGGCGGGGGATGCGGTGGATGGCAGGTGAGGGAGATCTTGCGCATTAGTCTGTCGGGTGGATGTGCGCGCGGCTCGTTGCGACGGCACAGCGCGCGGATGTCCGCCACCGCGCGCGCCACGCTCGCCGCCTCCGTGCACGTCGCAGCGCACACGCCCGCACCGGTGCGTGTGTCCTGCAAACAGAATATAATAAGGTTTAGTCAAATCAATAATGTATAATATTATGCTTTAATCTCCTTTTAAACAAGTACGATTCAACCTTCAATCTCAATTACTGACTCGACACCTCATGTCAACAAAGTCATGGAGAATGTAATTTTATTGTAAACAGTTTCTAAAATCATTCAATTGAATTCGACATGCAATTTTATCTCATTTTAGTTCGCTGCTATAGTGCACGCATTAGCGACTTATCCTTAGAATCGGTACAAAATTCGTTGCATAAAAATAGGTCCTCTAAAGAGAGGTAGAACTTTAAGCGCACATTAATATAACAAAGCCTAATTCTAGTACAAAATTTATTTATTCAAGGTCTCAGACATGCCAATTACCTGTGGCGGGTCGTCAAGATCGATCTGCGTGAGCGTGGTGTTGTCGCGCATCGCCGCCAGGATCGCCTGAAGCCCGCCCGCGCCCAGCCGGTTGTCGCGCAGGTCCAGCCGCTGTAACATTTTATTTACCATTTAACTACCTTTACTGATAATAATTAAATAAGTTTAAAAAAGAGATATCCTATTGTGGTGTACTTACAAAAATAAAATTCCTAAATGCTTCTTATAAACAACATAAAAACATGAATCAACTATACAAGTCTGTCCTGCGTGTTTGTTGATGCCCAGCTGTAGCCGAGCGTGCTTGTGTGTTGCTTGTGCGTGCGAGCCAGATGCACCTGCAACTGTTTGTGCATGTGTGCTTATGGACGTTCCTGTTGTTGAGCGCGCGTGCGTGCATGCGTTTGTGCATGTGTGGTTATGGACGTTCCTGTAGTTGAGTGCGCGTGCGTGCATGCGTTTGTGCGTGTTTGATAACAGAGGCTCCTGCACTCGAAGAAGCAAGCGTGGATGCGTGTGTGCGTGTATTTCGAAGCATCCATGTGCCTGTGGCCGTTTGTGCGTGTGTGTGACGTACCTGCAGGCGGGTGTCGGCGCGGATGAGATCAGCGATGGCGGCGGCGGCGGTGGGCCCGAGGCGCGCCGCCTGCAGGCCGAGCATGACGAGCGCGTGCGCCGCCTGCCCCAGCCGCAGCGCGCGCACGCACTCGCAGCCCAGCGCGTTGCGACCAACGTTCAGTACGCGCAGACTTGGGGATTGCTGTAAATATCAATAAAATTGTAGTATATACATTTTGCTAAAATATTTGTAGGTATTTAAAGACGTATTTGGAATAAAATTTCTGTTACTAAATTAAGCGCTATTAGTATTATCGTTGATCATTGGCAAAAAGCCGAGCGTTTATGAAGATTTTTGATTGAATATGAAGTAAGAGTTGTTTTACAGAACAATCTTGTAAAAAGCCACGTTATATACGCATAGAAAAAAAGAATCATTACTTTTTCTGTCAAGTATTAATTACAATTATACAAACCATAATTTTAGCTAAGTACACGTAACAGTCCTTTGTGAGATAATTGTTCCACAGCACCAGAAACGCCAGCCCGCGGGACTCGAAGCCTGCAACAGTAGTGTGTCGATCACTTGTCTATCCGCTTCAAGAATGCAGGGAATCATCAGTAAATATGCCTAAATTAAGCATTGAACGTTGATATTGCAAGAATTTACGTTGATATTCTAAGCGCGCTTTTCCTGTCATACGTATCATCGCCCGGATCTTGTCCGCATGCAAGTAACACGCATCGTATCATTTGATCGATGCTTTCTTATCACGCGTGCAACACGCGCGCGGTCAGGAGCATGTCGTCACTCGCATGCAGACCAGATCCACGCGCGGGTACATCACGCATGACAGAAAAAGCCCTCTAAGGCTGCGTTCCCACCAGAGATGGTCTAAAAATCATGACCATCGTGAAACTTAATGTCAACAGTATAATAAGTAATTGATACTGTTGTCTGAATATGCAACTATGTACATATTTATTTCAATTTGTATCTGTAGTGCAGTCCTGCTTCATCCCCCATTTTGAAATTAGTTTGTTGCAAACCGTGACGTGTTTAGCCGCGTACTGATTGAGCGAGCAGCCCGGAGAGGTTGCCTCGTGAGGCAAATCCTCGGTCGTTCAAGACGAGCCTCGCCCGGGTCATATGTACGCGCTGCCTCGCCCGAGCTTACCGCGGTACAAGCCTCGCGAGGCTGCTCGCTTGGCCAGTACACGGCTTTTTACTAAAAAAAATTATAAACTAACCGTAATCCAGCGGTTCGGACGTGGGTGGCGAGGAGGCCGCGTCCTCGTATATCGTTTCCGCCAGGTAGCCCAAGCCCGCATCCTGAAAATAAAACATAAATGTCTGAACACACTAGGACGTATGTGTGGAGGCCGCAAAGGAAGATCTTCCCACCGAGCGAGGTGTTATGCTCGGTCAGGCCGAGCCCACGTGATACATTTCAGCTGTCGTGTATGTCGCAACCGACTGGGGTAAATAGCCGCTCAATCAAACAGCTAGCCCTCTGACTGAACAACGCCATTCAATCACACGGCTATACGTCGTTTAGCCGACTTGTTGACTACAACGTTCAACACTACAGCTAGACGACGCTTAGCCAACTGGTTTAATGGCAAATTAACTAGGGCGACCATTAGCTTAGTATGTAATTTGGGAGAATAGGAAAACTTTTTGTATTTTATTGAAAGATTATTCTCGGATTAAGTTTAAGGGGTGACAAAAAGTTTAATGCAATAAGTAAAAATAAAAAAATCTGAGGCGTGTTTTGTGGCGGTCGCCGGCTGCTGCCGTAGCACAGTCACAGTTCTGACCTAACCTATCTAACCTAATTCTATACGTGGTAGAGCCATGCTTCGGCACGAATGGGCCGGCTCGACCGGAGAAATACCACGTTCTCACAGAAAACCGGCGTGAAACAGCGCTAGCGCTGTGTTTCGCCGAGTGAGTGAGTTTAGCGGAGGCCCAATCCCCTACCCTATTCCCTTCCCTACCCTCCCCTATTCCCTTTCCATCCTTACCCTTCCCTATTACCCTATTCCCTCTTAAAAGGCCAACAACGCACCTGCAGCTCTTCTGATGCTGCGAGTGCCCATGGGCGACGGAAGTTGCTTTCCATCAGGTGACCCGTTAGCTCGTTTGCCCCCTATTTCATAAAAAAAAACCTACTTTTGGACCTTCTGGATTGTGTTTGTTTTTTTTTTGACGGGGGCCCCCACCCGAGCCCCCCTTTTGTTTGATGACGGTCGCCGGCTGCTGCCGCAGCACGCTCGCTGCGCTCGCTCGGCTCCCTCTGTGTTGTTTCTAACTAACCTAACCTAACCAACTTTTGGACTTTCTCGATTGTGTTTGTTTTTGTTTTGACGGGGGGCTGTGCACCCCGAACCCCCCTTTCCGGTGGGCTGCGTTCATCCATTTCATAATCCCGTAATTTCTCCTCGAATATTTGTTGAAATTTTGATTCACTCGTATGTGCCTCTACAATTTTTGTCTCCTTAATAACACTTGTAACTTTTATCAACTACTTTCTTTCCGAAAAATAACCACAAACACCAACAAACACCTGCTAGTTGACGCCATATTGTAAATAAAACGCACGTAGCGCCACAGCGGTGCGCGCTGAACTACTTCAATTAGACGGCGGCTTTTGAATCAGCTGTAGTGTTGAACGTTTTGAGCGACTAAAATATACAATATAAAAGCTAGACGTGAGATTGAATGGCGTTGTTCAGTCAAAGGGCTAGCTGTTTGATTGAACGGCTATTTAACCAGTCGGCTGCGACATATATACCGACGCGCTTAGAAAACTTCGATAGCGCGGTGCAGGAATGCGGCGCTAATTGTGGGTACCACCACATTTCTATCTTCACGCTAGTAAAACAGAATTCCCTGTGAATAAACAAAACTTCACTCAAACCTCGGAAACCTGTAGTGAGAACCTGTGAAAGTAAGTAATTTACCTGTATAGCATTATTGGACAGGTCCAGCAGCTGTATCCTGCTGTTGTACTTGAGCAGGTTGGCGATCTGGTACGCGTCGGACGGCAGCAGCCCGTTGTCGCACAGACGCAGTTCACGAATTGAGGTATTCGTCTTTAGCACCTTCACTGGAAACGGAGATTATATTTTAAATAAATAAATAAGGTAGGGTTGCACCAGAGGCGTGGTTAAAGTTAAAGTTATGGTTATAGTTAAGGCTAATTTAACTTTAACCTTAACTTTGACCACAGAATTTGACAGAAGACGTTGCTGGTCCGACAAGGCTTTATAAGAACGTAGGAGGGGGCGCTGCTGGTAAAGGAGAACTGTCAAAAATGGCGCTTTTGTATGATGACAGCGTTAATTCCTTTTTTCGCCACGTGCATTTAAAGCCTTGTCGAGCTCTATGGTTATGGTTAAATAAATAAAGTAGGGTTGCACCAGAGGCGTGGTTAAAGTTAAAGTTATGGTTATAGTTAAGGCTAATTTAACTTTAACCTTAACTTTAACCAAAGATTTGACATTTTGCATTGTAGTTAAAGTTAAAGTTATAGTTACAGTTTTAGTTAAAGTAAGTTGGTGCAACCCACCCTTAGTCTTTATTTGAACCTAAAATTTAAAAATTGCTTACAAAAATTAACAGAAGAAAGAGACCAAATTGGCCGTTTTACAGAACCAGTGGGCGAATATTTGAGAGAGACTAAATTCATGTCTTCGAAGTTGAGTTCAAAACGCCTTCGTAAATTTGATGTAACATTACACATTTCAATGTCTAATTAACTTACGAAAATGCTGCTAAAACTATTTGAAAGTAGAGTTAATATTTCAAAAGTAATTATAAAAAAGTACCAAATTATGAAATTTTTGCGTGTCGTTTCGATACTGCCGCTTACAATTTATTATTTATAAAAAAAATGAGCTAGAAAGGATTAAAAATGTAATGTTAATTTGAAGATAAAGAACTAATAAACTGTCCGATACCAACAAATAACACATCAATTTACATTGAATAACTAAAAATTATATTTTTAAAATGTTCATAAAATTCGCGTTATTGTCCTGCGCATTGTTTGTTTTGAATGCCTTGCCGATATACTCAACGTGACGGGTTGAAACCTATTTTGCGATAAAATCTGCTGGCTCACTTTATTTGATCGCAGTGCTTTGGTGTGGATAGAGGTCTTCGTTTTATGCAGGTGAGTCTTTGAAATACGTTCTACAAAAATTTCCAAATAAGACGTCATTTACATTTCTCGATGTGTGCCAACATTTGTCTGTTTTTCACTGCTTTTTTTTATACCAAGTTATAAAGGCCCGCAACATTTCTAAGTTCTTAATAATTTTCTTAGTTTTCTTTATATCAATACTTAATTATAAACGAATTTAATGAATTCCTCATTTTCCTGAACGTCTTTTTCCTGAATAGCCCTAAAAACATAATGACGATCATTCAGAATAATGACCAAATATGTAACTGTATTTCTGGAAAACAGGGACAAATATATCGAATCGATGCAATGTCGATATTACAATTAGGTAGTTATTTGACACATTTTCGAAAAATAGTAGTAGAATAGTAAGAAAAGTAGTAAAAACGTTATCTACACTTCAATATTATAAAGCAGGAGAGGTTGTTTGTTTGTTTAAACGCGTTAATCTCAGGAATACTAGTCCGATTTGAAAAATTATTTCAGTGTTAGATAGCCCATTTATCGAGGAAGGCTATAGGCAATATTTGATCACGCTAAAAATAATAGGAGCAAAGAAATAGAGGAAAATGTGGAAAAAACGGAGGGAAATTATTTGAAAGGACTTATTTGAACGCGCTTATCTCAGGAACTACTGGTCCGATTTGAAAAATTCTTTCAGTGTTAGATAGCTCATTTATCGAGGAAGCTATACGGAATATTTTATCACGCCAAGAATAATAGGAGCGAAGAAATAGAGGAAAATGTGGAAAAAACGGGGGGAAATTATTTGAAAGAGGGCTTATTTGAACACACTAATCTCAGGAACTACTGGTCCGATTTGAAAGATTCTTTCAGTGTTAGATAGCCCATTTATCGAGGAAGGCTATAGGATATATTTTTTCACGCTAAGACTAAAAGGAGCTAAGAAATAGAGAAAAAAATGAAAAAAACGGGGGAAATTATTTGAAGGGGCTTATCTCACGAGCTACTGGAGCAATTTTTCTGTTATTTGGTACAGATAACTGATAAAAATTAAGAAATTGACCACGTGAAGGATCATAGGCTATTTTTTGTGCCCTAATTTGTCTGTGAAATATCTAATTTACGCGAGCGAAGCCGCGCGGAACGTTAGGAAAAAAAATATTATTTGAGAAATAATAAATATAAGAATTAATATTATTTAACAGGTGTAAGTACATTTTTTATTGCAGGTGACTTGAAAAGGTAGAATATATTTTTTAAAGGCAGATTTTGGTATTAGCTATATTTTAGAGAATACATTTTTATAATAAATCAACACTTTTACTAACATACAAGTTTTATTGAAAATCCTATTTTTTACTTAAGTATAATAATAATAACCCCCACACCGGTTTCGGTGAGTTACGCAGGAGTAATTTTATAGTGCCCAAGTGTGTGCGCAGTACACACGAGCACTCTCTATTCCTTTTAACTCTCATAACCCAGTGGGACGGACGACCGACACGACTGGCGAGAGATGCGCAGGACCGACTTTTACATGTCCATCCGTGATCCGACGCATGGATCATCTTACTTGTCAGACCTTATTTTCCTGTTCTGAGTGTCAGACAATCAGGTGATGAGCTTGCTATGTCCTTACTCAACTTGGAAATAACAATTAACAATATGTTTCCAACGCGGGAATCGAACCTCTGAGTCAAGAGTCACGCTCTGAACCACTGGACCACGGAGGCGTTTTTAATAATAATAATAATATAATCAGCACGAATATGGATAAGATTTTTAAAATGATCATTATTCTCAACAAATTGTCATTATTCTAAGTAAACACGTCATTTTCCACAAATTTTGTCATTGTCATGAACAACAGTTTTTACTTAATATTAAATATCTCTTAAATTATTTAATTTTTTTTCGCGACTCTTACAGAAAGGGAATTCTATTTCAGTGCCTTTTAACACCAGAAACATTCAGAGCAATATTTAAGGGTTTTTAAAAAAACACAATTTTTGGCCTAAAATAACATTTTGTTCCTTTGTATAAAAGTCTAATTACCCTCTACAACCAGTTTTCTATATTTAATTCACCGCAAGAGGGCGGACCCAATACATACGCAGCGCCACCTGGTGGAGGAGTCGTATTTTCAAAAACTGTCAACAAGAAATTTACGACACTACGTACCAGCCACCAGGCGGTGTATGTAGCCATAAGGACCAGGCCGCAACACTGCGTTGCGACGTCGTAGCGCAAAAACGACATCGCACAAAAATGCGATACGTTGTCACAACGCAAAAATGTCATCGGAAATCTCGCTGTCGCGTCGCAAATTTCCACGATGCGTTCTGCGACGTCGTAGATTTTTACGATGCGACGCCGCAACGCACTGTAGTGGCCTGGCCCTATGGTCTTTCGTGTCAATTTCTGTGATGGACAGCTGTCATATGCCACGAACAGGAGATGGGTAATCACCCGGGATAAAACCCATCACTGGGTTAAAACCCAGTTATCACCCATTTTATTCCACCCATTGGGTGGTTTGGGCGGGTGAAAACTGAATATTTTATATTTCCGAGTTTATGTATATTTAAATCGACAAAAATAGGCGCACCGAGTTATTCCTATTGCGCTCTCGCTTGACAGTGGCAAAATAATAAATACTACGCAAAAAGAAACGACACTTAAGCACGTGTGTGCGTTTTTTTTTTTGATAATAGTAATGATGTGATTTTAGCTTTAATGTATTTTTGTATGTACGCACACGTGTTTTCAACACAATATTATGATTTATGAAACAATTGAAAGTATACCAATACACTCAAAATCAACTGCTAATAAAATAATAGTTTTGCTGTGTGTGTGTGTGAGTCCTGTGTTGGCATAATATTTCTTAGTCACACTTATTATTATAATAATGTTACGTGCTAGGGTTCGAAGGATTTGGAGAGAAAGACCTGCTGACTCTTATGCTGTGTATTTCATGAAGAACATCTGATACTCTCGTTCTTGGGACAACTATCTGAAGATAGAACTATCTGCCGTTAGTCTTCTCCCATTTTCGGTAGAGTATTCCGTTTTGAAGTATCAGACTGTCCCATTGCACCCAGTACACTCCAGTTTTCTTCCATGTGATGATGTGCCGATGGTCGTAATTTCTTTCTTGAGCCTCCCTCATAGCATTATTCTCCCAGAGACCCAAAGGACTTGTTCTCGTTAACTTTAATGTTACTTCGTTAGATTCCTGCTTAACACAATGTTTGCAGCCTTCCGAACACGGCCTTCATGAAAGGGCGTCGGCATTCCCATACGTCTTACCGCAGCGGTGTTCCGTCTTGAAGTCAAACTCCTGGAGCTGTTCATGTTCAATCCATCGAGCTACTTGACCTTCTGGATTCTTGAATTGCAGTAGCCACTTCAAGGCTGCATGATCAGTTCACCGTAAAAACTGTCTGCCGATGAGATATTTGTTGAAATGTTGTAGCGTCTTTACGACAGCCAAGAGTTCCCTTCTTGTCACACACTTGTTTCTAGAGAGAAGCCAGAGGGCTTAGATAATGATTTGCTGAAATATGCAATAACAACTTCTCTTTCACCCTGTTTTTGAGATACCTAACACCCCTCTGATGGTTGTGTTGCTTGCATCCGTGTTGACTATAAACTAACCTTCAGTTTGTGGATACTCCAAGATTGGTGTTTCACACAGATGTTTCTTCAGTTTCTGAAAAGAATTTTCAGAAGTCTCATCCTAACTAAATTGTCGTTTATCTTATGTCAGCCGATGACGATGATGAGGTTTGGCTATCTCCAAGAATCCCTTAACAAAATGCCAGCATGAGCATAGGCCGAGGAATGCCCGCACTTCGGTTTTGTTCTTAGGGGTTGGCCAATTTTGAACTGCTTCGAGTTTCTCCGGGTCTGTCTAGATTCCATCACTGGAAACTTATATGTAAATGATAGTCGCTTTTTTAATGTTTAAATTGTTGGTTAAATATACTTATGGGAAGATTTTTTTAGTTATTTGTTTAGTGTAAGGAACAAAACACTGTTAAACTTTAAATAAACAAGTTGATTTTAATGTTTTTTTTGTTTATTCGATTAAATTATAAGGAATTTAGCGCTTTTTTTATTAATACCGCAAAAATACCGAAAAACCGGTTTTTGAAAAATCAATACCGGTATTATACCGGTATTGCAAAAACTCCCAATACCGCCATGCCCTAGTACCCACAGTAATACAGACACTAAATAAAGATATAGACTGACAATCAAGGGCGTCGCCAAGGGCGGGCAGGGAGGGGCAGCTGCCGCCGCCCCCCCCCCCCCTAGATATTCTAAAAAAGTTGCCAAATATATAATTATTATATTATTATAACTTATTTACAAGTTTTTTATTGCATAGTCAAGAGCTCGTGCTCGTGTAGCTTTAAACATTGGACTCTGTACTGTCACAGAATATATACCTATGACCTATGTATATAGTACTAAGATACTGTTGTTATTACAATCGCTGTAGATGTAAGGCTCGTAGTACAAGTGAAAAGCTTCATGTGCTGTCGACTTTACCTACAATTCATACCTACTTTTCTCATTCATAGAGAATGAGAAAAGTATGAATTATTGTAGTAGGTAAACTTGCCCCCCCCCCCCCCCCCCGCGCCATCAGCTGGCAACGGAACGGCTGACAATGGAAAGAGCAGGAAAATTAGTATTTATAAGCTATAATTGGAATTTATTAAAACAAATACCCTGATGATATTTCTGATCACTGCGTGCCCCATTCGCCGCCAGTCCCAAAGGAATTTCAAAGCCCTGAACCATCTACATCTAGTCTTAATCTTAACAGATTGTAACCAAAATTCGGATAGTGATGATGATGATTAATCTGTGTATCACCTAATTTGTTGGTTTTTATAATACTGTGGGATATGTGCGTGGTGGCCAAAGGAAGATCTTCCGACCGAGCGAGGTGTTATGGTCGGTCAGGCCGAAGCCCACGTGATACATTTCAGCTGTCGTATATATACCGACGCGCTCAGAAAACTTCGATAGCGCGATGCAGGAATATTAGGCGAATTATGGGTACCGCCACAATACTTACCTTATTAAATTAAATTCAGGTGAAAAATATACACTCTCCAATAATAAATCATTTACAATATTTGTTTTGTTTTCACCCAGTAAAATGGGTGAAAATGGGTAATAACCGGGTTAAATTTCCTATTCACCCAGTTTTAACCCAAATGGAATGAATGGGTTTTTACCCACTACCCATCTGGCGGAACTAAGAAACCCCTTATTTCGCCGACACACTCTGCAGTTCTCACCGAGACACATCAGCGGCTCGCCCTGTAGCGCGGCGCGTTGCAGACACAGCACGCGCAGGCGGCACCCGACCGGCTTGAGCGCGCGCGCCAGCACCGTCGCGTGCGCGCCCTCTACGCCGCCCTCGCACACCTCCAGCTCAGTTAGCTCAGCACTCTATCGACAAAATTGACCATAGATTATTATATAACTAACTAGCTGTCCCGGCAAACGTTGTTTTGCCATATAAAGCATTTCGCCCATATTATTTTATTGAAGTGACATGGAAGTGACTAAATAAGTATGTCACCATGGCAACGTCCATCGTTATCCCGTCGCAAAATGGTCGCCGTCAGTGTCGAGTTGTAATAATTGACTATTATTTATTCAACAAATGCACTTATCAATATAAAAAGTAGCCAGTAGCCGATTCTCAGACATACTGAAAATGCATATAAAATCAGTAAAGCCGTTTCGGAGGAGTACGGTAACTAACATTGTGACACGAGAATTTTATATTTAAGAAGAACATTGTGCAAAATAAAGATACTGACTCTCTCTTTCTTTCACGACGAGAAGAAGTCAATTATATTTTTTATGGCATTCGATGCCATAAAAAATATAAGTCTCTAACAAATTATGTAACTCGACAACATGTCACCAGTCAGTAATCAGTAATCACTATGTGGGACACTATGTATGACATTCGTTTTAATATGGACTTCATCGTGTTGATTCACAATTCTCATGAAAGTCGAGTCCTAGTCAATTTACTTATTGTAAATCAGCTGCATTACTCTCGACAGAATCAGAATCGAATCAACTCGATCTCAAAACTTTTACTACTTCCGATATATAAATTATAAACTAACGCAAAATCGTGCTGCGGCTCAATTTGGAACAAATTCGATCTCAACGGTTTTTCCCACTCCTGACAGCTCTACTAGCGCACGATCGTGCTGCGGCTCAATTTGAAATTAATCAGACTCGTAAATCAAAATCGTATTAGACTGCTGCGGGGCTAAAATGGTCGCTTTGAAGAATCATGATATGAATCATAATATGATTCATTTTTCTAAAACCGCAAAATGCAACTCTGCTTGCAATTCATTTATGTATTTTTGTACTGATACATTTGTCAGTTTGACAGTTTTGACAATTCATTTGCTGAATTGATTGAGAGGAATTGCTAAATGTGACCATTTAAGCCCTGCAGGTCTAATAAGCCTTATAACAACCCCCCCCCAACCTGCAGGTCTTTAAATGTGCCTTTAAACACTTCCTTTCGCAGAAAGAGGCCGCGGAGCCGAACAGAGAGGATGACCCATCCTCCGTCCCGCGCCGCCTGCGTAGGACGGGGGTGCGGAGGTGTCGTTACGCGAACCTCCAAACTTCCGTATAATCCGGGGCTCCGAGCAAGGATGGGAACCCGGCTTAGCTAGTCCCGACGCCGCCGAAGGGGAACGCTTCAGTTTGCCGAAGTGTTCCCTTATTTTGGTGAAAGTCCGGTCCCTTATGAGGTAGACCGGCCGGTCGTGGAGGGAGTCCTGTGTTAGACAGATCCAGGACATCCCTCCGTATACGGCTGAAGGCGAACCGCAGGTGGTTTTAGTGGGCGTATAAACACTCACGTTTTTGATCATTCGCGCTGCGGCCTGCCAGCCGCGCACGCCGAACTGTCGCTCGCCGGCGATGCTCAGCGCGCACGCACTCTCGTAGTATTCCACTATGTCGAACAGCGCCTCCTGCGGGACAAAACATAGAAGTTTATAAGAAGTACATAAATACTTTTAGGCTGATTTTCCTGTCACGCTGACTGCGCGCGCACCGTCGGTGCTGGTGGCCTGAGATGTATGAAATTGTAGAAGCGTTTTGAGTAACGCGTAGCGGTCTGCGCTGATATTTCATACATTTCAGTATCGGCGCCGACGGTCAGCGAGCGGTCAGCGGGACACGAACATCAGCCTTAGTATTGTGCATTTTTAAGTAAGGAAACCTTCAAGAAAAGAGCGAATTCCCTCTTAAAAGGCTGGCAACGCACCTGCAGCTCTTCTGATATTGCGAGTATCCATGGGCGACGGTAGTTGCTTACCATCAGGTGACCCGTTTGCTCGTTTGCCGAAAAATTAACGGACAAACGAATCTCATCACACTGTTTCTTACTGCAAACTCATAACTTCAAATTTTCTCTCCGCTAGGTGGCGCTAGATGTAAGTTATGTAATGTACTGAAGATTCACTTTTTGCAATTGGCGATAGCTGTATCAGCTGTACTGAAGCTGGACTTTCCACTAGTGGGCGCTAGGCATAGGTAAAGCCGTGTCCTGCAGATGGACTTTTCACTAGATGGCGCTACCTGTGGGTACTGCCATGTTTTGAAGATGGGCTCTCCGCTAGGTGGGGCCAGGTATAGGCTCTGCAGAATGCAGTATACTAAAGATGGACTCTCTGCTAGGTGGCCCTAGGTAGATGTAATGAAAATTGTCACTCTGCTACGTGGCGCCAGTCAGAAATTTGCCACTCTGCTACTGCGTTGTACTGAAGATAGAATATCCGCTAGATGGTGCTAGATGTACTAAAGATGGACTCTACGCTAGGTGGCGCTAGCTGTACTAAAGATGGACTCTCCGCTAGGTGGCGCTAGCTGCACTGAAGATGGACTCTCCGCTAGGTGGCACTAGCTGCACTGAAGTTGAAACTCTACTAGGTGGCGCTAGCTGTACTGAAGATGGACTCTCCGCTTGGTGACGCTAGTTGTACTGAAAAGGACTCTCCACTAGGTGGCGCTAGCTGCACTGAAGATGGACTCTCCACTAAGTGACGCTAGCTGTACTGAAGATGGACTCTCCGCTAGGTGGTGCTAGATGTACTGAAGATGGACTCTCCGCTAGGTGGCGCTAGCTGTACTGAAGATGGATTCTCCACTAGGTGGCGCTAGCTGCACTGAAGATGGACTCTCCGCTAGGTGGCGCTAGTACTCACCGCGCCATCGTCGTCGATGTCGGTGTGGTCGAACTCCAGGCGGCGGAACTGCACCCTGCGCAGCACCGCCTCCAGCGCGTCCGCCGGCGCCGTGCCCAGCAGCGAGCAGCACGACAGCTGCAGCCGCGCCGCGCGGACGCATCCTCCTATCGTGTTCTCTGGCAGCTCCTGGAAAGGAGATAATTTTAATTTATTTAATAAAAAAATATGATATGAATAATTTAACGTTGTTAGTGGCGGCCGAAAAGGAAGATCTTCCGACCGAAAGAGATAGCATGCTCGGTCAGGCCAAAGCCCCCTGACATCATTTCAGACGTTGTATATATCTTGTCGTTCTCCGAAACTTCGATAGCGCGATGCAGGATTGTTAGGTGAATTGTGGGTACCGCCACAAGGGTTAAACTTTAAGAGAAATAACTTAGTAAGAACGCGCCGCATTTATTCGTTGTATAAAATGATGTGAAACCTCGCACATTCGTACGCATCGTACGCGCCGCAGTTCGTGCACTAGGCGGTGCGTTCTGCGCGTAGGGCGCGTAGAGTGCTGACTAATGTGCGATCAGCTTTTATCAGCTGTATGACACTGAAGTCAAATAAACTATACATTCATTTTAAACAATTTTTTTGCTTCTTTCAAACATGACTCTCAAAACATAAGTTAGAAGAAGATTGCCGTTACAGGTAATAATAATAAACATTTCACTCCACAATAATTAATTTCTACAAGAGGATAATATGTCATAAACAAGAATAATGAATATAATATGACTTTAATATTTTTTATTATCACATATTTGCATACTCTTAATTTAAAAATCTCAAGAATTGTATTCATGTATCGCAGGAAAAGTAAGATTTTTCTAATTACTTTATAAAAACGTGCGACTCTGACATGAAATATTACTTTGTTTATATGAGAGAACACATAACACTTTAACGTTAAAAACATTAAGGAGAATCAACATTTAATTTAAATGAGCATAATTTTAAAATTACATACATGGTATCTTTCAACAATAATAACACTAGTCAACAGTAGTTTTGTTGTCTGAAAACTAAAAGATGTTTCTGTAAGAACTATGTGCCCTGGCCCCTGATCATGTTATGTTTCTAAGAAATTTTCTTTAGACTATCAGCTCAGGTTTTTAAGATAATATAATAATAATATCTATGGACGCTTCACACCACGTCAGTCTGGCCCCATGGTAAGTACCTGAAGGACTTGTTTTACGGGTACCAGACAACGGAAATATATTTAATTACTTTTTTATACTATACATATATTTAAGATTTTTATTATATGATACACATATTTAATACACATCCATGACCCAGGAACTTTGAAAACGTTTTTTGTTCCGTCGGCGGGATTCGAACCCGCGATCCCCGGCTTGAGCTACCAACAGCCCACCAACTGAGCTGAACTGAACGAGCCGCGCGGCTGCCGCACTACTCGCGACGCCCGGGCGCGCACTAGCGGCCAGGCCGCGGCAGCCATCGAGATACATACTTTATCGAGATAGATCTCGATGGCCACTGCGGCTTGACCGCTAGTGCGTGCCCGGGCTAAGCGCGCCATAGACCACGCGCACCTGGCCGCAACGCGACCAGCGGCCACACCATACTTTCGATGACCGCCACGACCTGGCTGCTGCGGCCTGGGCCCTGGCCGCTAGTGCAATGTGAAAGCAGCCTTTGAGTCTGCCGTAGACATGCCGTATGCCGTAATACGTAAGGTTTTATAAGCAAGTCGCCACAGTCCTTAGATACCTTAGCTCAGTTACCACTGTTGATCGTGGCGATACAGGCAGTGGCGGCCCTAGGGGGTTGCAAAAAGGGCAATCGCCCGGGGCATCGCAAAGACCTTCGGCCCGGGGCCTCGCAATGGGTAATGCCGCCTGGACACAGGAGTTGCAGTGGTGTGAATGTGTGGTGGGCCATTTGCCCGTTTAAAAAATATACCTTGAGCTGCAGCAACACGGAGTCTATGGGGTGAGTACGGTGTCGCTTGCATGCCTCCAGGTACTCTGCTATCAGCTGCACTCGCGTCGTCGACGGCACTGGAAAGATATGATGATGATTAAACAGAAAAGTACTGTCTTAAAAAAGGAGTGATTTGAAATAGACCAGAATTAGCCCGGCCGCACATTGTCCGAATTCTGATCAGAAACAGTTGAATTTCGCCGGACCGACACCCCGCACACTATCCGAAATATCCTTCCGGCGAGTTCGAGCTCACTCGGCTCAGTACAAAATGTAAGAGACAGCGCGGACGTTCAACTGTTTCTGATCAGAAATTTCGGACAATGTGCGGCCGGGCTTACTCTTCTTGTCAACATCAACAAGTTATGCTGTAAGCCCACAGACATAAATCATGATAGATACCGCATGTGTATGTACTTCGCGTGCCATGTCACGCTCCCAAACGACGAGCAATGCTCGTCTTTCGAAAGTTCTTTAGTCTGCTATCGGAATCGGACGTCATTCAGAATTTTAAAAATGTCTAAATGCCTAAAAGTGCCGTATTGAGCTGTAGAAATTCAATTAGAAACGTTGGTCTAGATCAGGGGTCACCAATTAGTTTCGCTCGGGGTCCGTTTTATGACATGAAATGACATTCGCGGTCCACACATTTTATATAAAAAAAATTTGAAACATGTAATTACGGAAATTACAAAGGTATTTTTAGATATCAATGAGAAAAGTAACCATTTTTTGTAGCTAATTATCTCTCTGAAGTTTGGAGTGAAATATTGGTGCAAGCTATAGATATTGACATTAAATCCTGGAGGTGTTAAAGTCCTAAGATGAACGAAGATCATCTTCGAACATGCTTGGTCCGCAAACAATGGGTCGGCGGTCCGGATGCGGACCGCGGTCTGCCATTTGGTGACCCCTGGCCTAGTTAATGGACACTTTTCTTATCATCGGCATGTCACAACTTAGCTATAAAAAGTGGCACGCTCGCTTTCATGTAACAAAATATGGAGCGACATGCGGTATCTATCTTGATCTATGTCTGTGTGTAAACCTTAGAACTCATCCTCTAACAAAGCAGCACAACGACGTTAAAGTGCCAATACCTCCTAATTAAGAAATCGACTTTAAGATATATAATTAAGATATACCTCCTAATTGACGGGTTTACAAGAGTACGTGATATTATTTAAATCGCAGTTTATTAAATAATAAATATTTTTTGTAAAAAAATCATTAGAAATCATAGGATAATTCTGCAAATAAAATCTAAAAATTTAATCGTTTTTCCTTTTCCTGTAAAATATTAAGCACATTCGACGACTACTCGACAAAGAATTAAATAGCTTAATGGAAATCTGCAATCTTAAATCTACGATTTGTCAACGTAAAATTTGAAAAAAAGTTTTGTTCGGATTTGGAATCCAAATGTTGGGCAGAGACAATTTTGGATCCGTGCGCGCGTTAGACTGAGACCACAGCCTGCAGCCATCCTAAATTTAGACCACCTTTGATACGCCATAATTACTAGATTCTGGGCCTGTTTCACCACTTCCTGATAAGTGCTGAATAGGCTATCCACCACTTAACTTGACAGATGATAAGAGAATCTGTTAAAAAAGTTGTGAATAGCCTATTCGGCACTTTATCAGAAAGTGGTAAAACAGGCCCTTCCCTTAGTCTCTTATAGTCAATTCCCAAGTGATCTGTAATGAATTGATACAGAAGATACCTTTAAGATTACACCGCTACAGTGTATTTAACAATAGCGCAATCGCTTGCCATCAGGTCAGCGAAGGATCATTTATTTTAACTGAGTCATTTAATATAATATTCTCTGTGGTGCAACAAATATAGCGACAAGACTTCAGACACATGACATCATAACTTATCTTAGGTTAAGAATAATTTATTACATCATGCTAACCACTAAGCTGTTTTTGGTTTATCGAAAGTGACTAATAACCTAAGAACTAGCGACAGCCAGACTTTTTAAATCTTATTATTATATATTATATAAAATTCTCGTGTCACAATCTTAGTTACCTACCTCCGAAACGGCTTTACTGATTTTTACCAAATTTTATATGCATATTCAGTGGGTCTGAGAATCGGCTAATGGGTACTTTTTATATTGATAAGTGCATTTGTTGAATAAATAATAGTAAATTATTACAACTCGAGACTGACGGCGACCATTGTTTGTGCGTTTGTGCGATGGGATAGCAATGGACGTTGCCATGGTGCAATATTACTTGGTCACTTCAATAAAATAATACGGGCGAAATGCTTTGTATGGCAAAACAACATTTGCCGGGACAGGTAGTGATTTTATGAAAGTTTGGCAGGCAAACTTTCAGCTTTTCCACCAGGGATGTGTTGCGAGGAATGTGTTTTTGAGAACCAATAGAATCGCTTCATTGACGTTGACGACATTGACATCGCTCAGCGCGGCGATGCTGTTGGATCTTAAAAACACATTCCTCGCAACACATTTCTGGTGGAAACGCAACCGGCTTCAGTCTCGAAATCAGCAGGCAGCGGGAGCGGCGCGTTCCAATGTATGGATTTATATAGACCGGCCCCGACTAGACGGCTTATCCATATAAACCTATACATTGGAACGCGCCGTACCGCCGCGCCGTTCCCGCCCGCTGCCCGCTGATTTCAAGACTGAAGCCTGAAACTTTTCTCGATATATAAATAAAATAAAATAAAATATAGGTGTTTTTACTGTCATGCGTGGTCCGTGGCCCGAGCACGTATCTGGTCCGCATAGAATGCCCGCATCATTTCACAGATGTTTTTCCTATAAGTGCGGGCAACACGCACGCAACTAAGAGCATATTGTCACCAGCAAGTGGGCCACATCGTCGACTAACATTCAGTAATTCTAAATAAACTATAATATGTGTAAACAATTAGTTTTGAAGGGGATATTATTAAATGCATATCAGAATAATTTTTCAGCACACTACCTTAACTCCGCTAATTAACTGAATGCATACCAGAAAAACTAATGCTGATCAAAAAAAACAATTGATTAACTGAACATGTCCTTAAAAAAAAACTTAAACATCATACAAAACGAGACGACCTTTATAACCGAATTCACACCAAAAATATGGTTCATACATCAAATATATTATTTATAAAACTAAAATTTAAATTGTTTATCAAAAATACTAACTTGCACTCTAAATTGGACAATCTTACAAATTACTAAAAACGATATCGAAAGGTGCACCACAATAAAATCAATTTCTATTATCAAAACAAGTCTACAAATTGACAAATCGTGCAACTAAAATATTTTTAACTTAACTTTATTTTCTTTTTGTTTCTCTGTTTTACTGAAAAACATGTTGGGGCCTCCTCATCTAACGTCGCACTCAGTCCTTTGCGCTCGGTCTTTACTCTTTAGTGACCACAGAGATATCTTGATCTATTTCTGTGTTAGCGACAAAGATTTTTGGTAATTATGATGAGATATGGTGAAAGATTTTATCATTCCAAAACTATATAATTCAAGGTTTCTTGATAAAAATTAAGAAAAATTATTAAAATTCTCTACTGTATTATAATTGTATGGGTTAATAAATTTATTAATGATTCTTAAATAATTAATAGCAATGTTGGTCCAATACGACTTGATTGGGTTAGGTTAGATCGTGGTTATTTTTTGTGAACCACCCAGAAGTAGGAGCCCAGGAGGCTCCATCGACTCATAATTGAAGCCAGTTGTTTTTTTCTTTAGTAGCTTGTCAACCCCTAGAGTGCAATTCCTAAGCCGGAGGCTTAATTATTTTGCAATATATCGGTAAGGAACCCTTTGTGCGCGAATCCGACTCGCTCTTTGCCGATTGTTTATTATTATTGTTTATAAACTGAGTTACCATTCACTATGCCAAAGTTTAGTCCATGTTAAATTAGCACTTGATGATTTTATGTGTTCTTAATTATATGAACATAACAGATTAAATTGGATTTTATTTAGAATAAATGATGTTCCTAAAAGTAATTTAGGTGATGGTTTTCCTTTAAAAAGTTGTAGTATGTTTGTTGAACTAAGGAATTGTTAGATATACTATTTTAATAATAGTTATTCGTTCAGTAAAACAGTTTCGCAAATAACTTTAAATAGTATGCTGAATTCGCATTATTTAGTGTGCAAGTCAGTATTTTTGGTGAAACTTTCAAATATTTTGATCGAGAAAAGGGAATATACAGATATTGATTTAAATACATGCCGCTACTACTTAAAAAAGTACCTTATATTCTCGTAATTTGTGGAGATGAATAAACAATTTATTATTATTATTATTACTTGGGCCAAGTTCCTATAGATCTCTGATCGGCATTTTTTTGATCATTCGTGATGCTAGTACTCATTTTGTACAGAATGATATTGTATTGTACAGAACTTTATCGTTATCGGGTAAGGAAAATCGTTATCACACTATCTAGCGTGACCTTCGCCTAGTCAATACGCTAGTCTACGCTACAATAAATAAATAAATAAAAATTGTTTTATTTCTGAATAGATTTGAAGAAAATGCTTTCAGAATGTTAATACTACATGATGCCTACCACCGGTTCGGGAACTAACCCGGCGAGAAGAACCGGCGTAAGAAACTCGCACGGGGCCACTACGCTAGTCAATACGTCTTATACTGGACACACGCATCCAAATATCATTAACTGCAACGCACACTAAGCCGAAGTTACGCGGCGGAAATTCTGCACTAAGACTACTACACTACACTAAGCGGTATCGTAACGTAATCGCCTCGCCTCGGAACATGCTCCGAACCGGGATGCCACGCGTGGTCAACTTGCAGTTCCCAGAACCAGTAGACTCTCTTTATACTAGACGCAGGTTACTTTACTGTATGATAAGTATTTTGTGAATATAAGCCACTATATGGCTGAAATCCAACATTGGGGTTTAACATTTCAAGAGTGCTTTAGTTTAGTTTCATTTCAAAGAGTCCCCAAGTGTGCCCACTTCACTATTGATTCTTTGTTCTCATGATTCTTCTGAACTGTTGTATTAAAAGTTCCGGCACAACGTCGCGTCGTAGAAATAAATACGATGAATATTGTATATTAACGTAACGATAACATCGTTACGTTAATATACGTTTAATTCACGATGAATTTCTACTAAGTATATAATATATTAATTATAACTCTAGCCGTATAAGAGGAATTTTGGCGCGTACCACCTAGCGATAGCGCTAGCGTGAGAAGATATGGAATAGTTTGGAACTAGTGTTTCGATAAGACTAGAATTTAAACAGGTTGCTAGGCATCATCAACAACCTAGATCACATTTAGATAAACTAAAAACAGTTACAGTTTTAATACATTGTTTTTCTGTTTTTGATTTGTACAAGAAACCCCTCACATGGTTAGATCCAGATTCCAGGCGTACTAGTTCATTCCTCTTCACTTTTGGGCAAGCATTAAAAAAACCTCTAAAGGTTGTAAAGATCTTCCACGAGTCCACAGTGGATTCAAAAGGTTTTGGGTTATTTACGCCCGGTTCCTCATTTCAACAGCAACGTTGCTTGATCAATTTTTAAAGTTCGCCAAACAAAAGCTTTACTTAATAAAACCAAAGACTTCTCCAAAAACCTTAGGAACCGGACATTGATCATCCACATCACAGCCTTAGTTTTTTAAGCTTCTTTAATAAGGCTAATTCTAGAAAACCTTCAAATTAGTTTTAATAATGCCTAGAAATGCTTTCACGAAGCTCGGTATTCAAGGTTATTTCCAACATGACGACACGTCACAAATCACAACACACATGCACGCTCGGACAATACTAATAAACCTCTTGTAAATTATTCAGAATGTTTTTAGTCGTAAACGAAATTTTTTTTCTTCGGTACTTCGCGAGGAGTCAACAAGGGAGTTGGGACTTGGGACCAAATTATCTCTATATTATATTTCTTCAAATCGATCAAGCGATCTTGGCATGGAGATCTATTAATTCGCAGAGCGAAGCCTGGCATTATAGGATTTAATTCAGAAACTCTCCGAATCGGATTATTTCGTCCGCAACATCGATCACATGTCCGCAAGAACGCCTTGCCAAGCGGTGACCAATAACAGCAAAATGTTAAAAATCCGAGTCCAGTGGGGACAAGCAAGCTCAAGACTTCTTGACTCTAGCTGTTATTTCTCGGAAGATAGGAGCGGAGAGAATTCCTCGCAATCCTATTATATCTCTTTAGGAGAACGGAACAGCCCCCAGAATCATGTGACTAGTGGTGTTTGCAGTTCGCCCACTATTACCCAATGCAAACATCCAAAACGGACTTGCCATATCCACCTTGACAGTGATATTTCACCAAGGCTGGATATATTTACCCTATGAATAATACGCTAGTGACTAATCACACCTCTTTTCGCATATTCTTGGCAGAAACGCTCATTTGGAATCACCTGAGCCATCCTTTCGGGTATAATTAACATTTTCAACACTTCATGATTTATCTGGTCTGGTTTAACATGGGCTCTTATAAAAAAGAAAAGAAAAAGATAAAAATGGAATTAGGGGGAGGAAAAAAAAACATGGGCACTTGTCTTCTTTGCAGTTGCTCTGAGTATCTGGAGTAACTCCAGGTCCCAGGATGACAATGTTTCAAAGTAGCAGTGTTACTTACTATTCACAGGAATAAGACCACATTGGTCCTGAATAGCATATTATATCGGTCAGTTTTCTTAGAGCGCTTTTCTGTCATACGAATCTGAGGGCCCAGACAAGCGGCAAGCGGCAAGCGGTTATCATAAACGCCAACGCCACAAAATGAATGTGATTTGACATTAGTATTCGGTAGCGAAGCGATGACTGTCAAATCGCATACATTTTGTTAGCGTTTACGATAATCGCTTGCCACTTGTCTACTAGGGCTGGTCCGTAAGCGGGTGAGCGTGTTGCTCGCATGACAGGTAAAACATCTATGAAATGACAGGATGCAGGCAACTTTCATGTGGACCAGTCCTTATGCAGCAGAATCTTTTGTCACCAACGAAACATACAATGTAAAAGAACCAGTCAGAACAATGTAAAGACGTGTGATTTAAGTGAAACAAAGGGCAGTTCGTCACAACCGCCCAAGTCATCCAAACGATTTGTATTTGATCAGATCGTGAACTATTAGCTTGGCATATTGTCACCGGTTTCTTGAACATTGACCTTAATAAACGCCCATACTCAGGCCGTTTGCCAAGAAGCGGTCTTTCACCGTTTCGACAATTGCAGAGCTGAGCTCGTCATTATCAAAAGTTCATTCATTTTATCACTAAGCCATTTTCTCATTATATTGAATGCCGTGTTGACCCATTACTCTGATGAGCTGTTCTATCTTAATTTGAGTGGTTAATAGAAAATAATCCAAGTAATTAAAAAATGTCGGGGGTTATAACTTATAATCTTCTTATCTTATATGTATAAAATTGTCGTGTCACAATGTAGGTAGTTACCCTCCTCCGAAACGGCTTTACTGATTTTTACCAAATTTTATATATGCATATTCAGTAAGTAGGTCTGAGAATCGGCTACTGGCTACTTTTTAAACTGATAAGTGCATTTGTTGAATAAATAATAGTAAATTATTACAACTCGAGACTGACTGCGACCATTGTTTGTGCATACTTATTTGGTCACTTCAATAAAATAATATTATGGGCGAAATACGTTATATGGCAAAGCAACGTTTGCCGGGACAGCTAGTTATAATATTCTTCTGTAAGTACTAAACTCGAGGGAATAATTTAAAAAATTATGATGCGGACTTGTGACTTACGAGCTATGGGCCATAACTCCAAAGTCCAAATAGTACTATGCCATAACTTATGGCATAGTACTATTTCTGTAAAAAAGGCAACTACCGTATGCGGTATGCCGTATGTATTTTCCTGGGACTCAGGAAAGGACATACGGCATACCGCATACACACATGTCTATACTAGGGTTGTTGAGGAAGTGATTATGAGGAAGAGGAGGAGGAAGAGGAATTTTCAAGCGCAAATTTAGAGGATGCGGATGAGGGAGAGGATATTTTTTGAGGAAGAGGATGCGGATGAGGAAGCGGATGAGGAAGAGGATGATAGGAAATTATAAATACTAGCGGACCCAACCCAAAAGTCTTTGTCCTGTCTGTACATAACTAGGTACATACATTACACAAAAATTAATTAAAAGGGCATTTTCCAGTGGACCAAACTATGAATCTAAACCATTCTCACACACACAATAAAGAATCATCAAAATTGGTCCAGCAATTAAGGAGGAGTTCAGTAACTTATACAATGGCTTTATACAGCCGTAGTGAGACCGATTACCACATATGGCTGCGTAGTATGGCAAAAAAAGGCTGAACAAGTAAACTGTTGCAAAAATCTGAACAGCGTCCAGAGACTGGCATGCGTAATAATCACGGGTGCGCTTTCGTCAATACCCACCGCTTCCCTCGAGGCCTTGATCAACCTAACTCCGCTTCCTCTGCTTGTTCAGATGGAGGCCAGAAAGGCCAGGGCCAGGACGGCGGGCAGGACAAATTAGGCCTCCACCCCATTTAGACACCTGGAACAGTCTCTTCGTGAATCACCCATCATGGACATGCAATCAGACGCCATGATCAAGGTGCATAGCAATATCTGGTTCTTATACCTGCCAGGGAGGACAAGGAAGGAAATATCCCAATTAATATTCGCCCTATAAATATAGTTTGGTTCACGGATGGATCAAGGAAAGAACCGTGCGGGAGCCGGATTCTACGGGGGCAAGCCACCAAGAGGCAAACATGCCAGTTTGGGGGAGTTTGCGACCATGTTTCAGGCTGAGGTCTTCGCAATCATCGGTTGCTTACTAGAAAGCCTAGAGATGGCACTAGTTAACAAAAATATTTTTATCTTCTCTGATAGTCAAGCTGCACTTAAAGCACTGACTGCTGCAGAAGTTTCGTCGAAATTGGTTCTGGAATGCATTGAGACGTTGAACATGCTAGGGAGGGACAATAAAATACACCTAGTATGGGTCCCGGACTACAGTAACGTCCCTGGCAACGAAACCGCAGACGAACTGGCTAGGCTTGGGGCCGAGAGTCTCATATATGGCCCAGAACCGGTCTGCGGAATATCTCCCAGTACTACAAAGCAAGTGCTCGAGAAATGGGTTCGCGAACTAAGCAGAAAGCAATGGGTTGAGTCCCAGGCCTTGAACACTCCAAGGCACTAATTGCTGGCTTTAACAAGAAACTGTCAGAAATAGTGCTCACCATGGGTAGGAATCAATTAAGAATCCTTACCAGAAGCCTAACTGGGCACTGCAAGCTCAATAAGCACCTTAACAGAATAGGTGTTAGTAGCTTAACGACTTGCAGATTCTGCGAGGAGGAGGATGAGACACCTATACTACTTCTCCTTGACTGTCCTGCTCTACTACAGAGCAGGAACAGGCACCTTGGTCGCTACGAATACTCATCCACATAGGAAATTCGTGGCACCAACCATAACCACATCGTTCAATTTATGAGCAGCATTGTGTTGGGGACGGTACTCTAATGCGAAGGAGTCACAATAGATGACCTTCCTTCAGCAATAAAAAAAAACATATACAACACACGCACACAAAAAAAAGATGAGTAAATAATACAATTCTCTGGCTCTGGCGTGTGCATTGCCATGATTGGATACGCGACGCGCATGCGCAGTGAAATTCCTCATAAATTCCTCTTAAATTTTGAGGAAGCGATAGCGGAAGAGGATTTTTTTATTTTTATTTATGAGGATGCGGTAACGGTTGAGGAACCCAAAATATTGCGGAACTTCCTCATTATGAGGAAGCGGAAGAGGAATCCTCAGCAACCCTAGTCTATACCAAATTCCCAGCAGTTTGATCGTGAGGTACCAGATAACCAGACAGATAGACCGACTATTAATAATTTTAGTATTAATTTATAACCAGGAGTTTTTCGGTTTGGAGTTTGGACGTGCGTGGAAAGTGGAAACATCAGCGATTTTGGACGCCGACAATATAGAAACCAGTGCAACTTATTGATTACTTATATTGGCTTTTTTCAGTAAATATTATATCGAACGACGATTTCCGCGAGATTTATTTACGTGCGCAAGTCGTAGACTTTCGTTAACCACTTGAAACACGGAAGAATTTAGAGAAAAATCCGTCGCCCACCCTAATCTTGGATTATAAGATGACGATGGGATTATGTGGATCCACATCGGCTGATCGCACGCCAAAACTCCGCAGACCGCGTGGCCGACGACTAGAAATAGCTGCGCACGTGCTCGGCGAAAACAACTCGAACCATGGAAATATTTCAGACTAGAAAATGCGCGCGGATCCGCCCGCGTATAAACAGTATCACAGGGTAATCGTACATTTTCCGCAGTAAAGGAAAACCTTTAATCAGAAGATCTTCCTTTTCAGCCGCCAAGCATCTCCCTAAATTATTATTTTTTAACAAAAAATTAAAACCGACATCCAAGGTAAAAACAAAAGTAATATTCTTAAACATAATCTAATGGCGGCTCTCGACATAGGCGAACGCGTTGGCCAACGCGTCTGCAGACGCGTTGGCCCAATGTGTAGAACGGGCGTTCGCGCGTTGGCCAACGTCTAAATACCTACGGCCAACGCGCGAACGCCCGTTCTACACATTGGGGCCAACGCGTCTGCAGACGCGTTGGCCAACGCGTTCGCCTATGTCGAGAGCCGCCATTAAAAGAATCAAATAATTCTTAGTACTCAATCTTCATGCTTTTGTAGTCGCTACCAGCCCGGAAAAGTTCTGAGATCCTTGACATAGAACTTACGCTAAGGTAAGCTGGCACCGCACACGCACCCCCGTTTGGTGACGCCCACTATCGTTATATTTTAATTTTGCCATAATTTCAAAACTAAACGTCCAATTTTAATCATTTTAAGACCAAATGTTATCTACATAAACTGTACTTAGTGATGAAATAATTTATTTTCATAAGGATTAATAGCATAAGTAAAATAAACGCGTTTAAATGTAGTCCAAAAAAAATTCAAGATTTTTAAATAAAAAAATGGTTATTGTGCCTCACTCGACATAGATAAGTATAGTGTGTCGCGGACTTTTTTGTAGATATTTATAAGATCTACAATTACTTATAACATTTATGGTTCTATCTTTTATAGTTTCGGCAGCGTACGCAAAATAATTAACTTTTCTGGTTGATTTTACACCTGGCGTCCGAAAAACGCAAATATCTTACGAAACCCAATTTTTTCCAAAATAAAATTTTGCCTATGTTCAGCAGAAACAATGTAGAATCAATGGATTCTACATTGTTTCTGCGGAACATAGGCTTTTGCTTGGAGTAGTTTAAATAAAGCCAAAATCCTCGAACTTGTATCTATAAGAATTCAAAAGTTCTGTTGGGTACCTTCGGAAACAAGGTACATCCTGGTGCAAAATCTTACTTTTTGGTAGTATATGCCTGAAACACTTCAGAAAAAATCAAAATCACTATATGTTTCCATATAAATTTTGAGGAGTTCCCTCGATTACTCATGGATCCCATCATCAGGTCACCACTTTTATGAACATGGTACCAAATTCGAGTCAAACCCTATACAACACAAAAAGAATTTTGTAAATCGGACCACAAGCGGCTGAGTAATCGTTGAACATACATAAAAAAAAATACATACAGCCGAACTTATTACCTCCTCCTTTTTGGAAGTCGGTCAAAAAATGGATATCCACAGCCGAATATAATATAATGAAAGATTGCTAATCTTGTAGCATTATTTAATATTATTTCATCTTTAAGTACCATTAAGGGCCAACACACAACTACCACAACCACACCACATCGCAACGACTAAATGTGGTTGAGTTACGTGTGAATGGTGTCGCTGCAGCTTTTTGTAGTTGCGTTGTGGTGCCGACAAAATGCCGACGTGGTTGCGTTGTCGCCAGTGGTTGCGATGTGGTTACGTAGGTACGAAAGCCAATGAAACGGAGGGGAGGAAGAGCGCGGGCGGTGTCAGGTGTGTGCACACTGTGATTGCATCGACGCAACGTTGTGGTTGCGATGTGGTCGGTATTACACAAGTGGTCGACAACGACTGCAAAATGTGGTACGTATGAATGGTCCAGTTCATTTACAATACGAAATATACGCCCGACCACTTGGTGTGGTTGACGTGGTTGTGGTTGTCGTGTGGTTGTGGTATATGTGGCATTGTGTGGGTTAGCCCTAAGCTGTATAATATTATAAAGCCGAAGAGATTGTTTGAACTACTGAAGACAAAAAATGAAAACGTGGGAGAGCCATGTTTCGGCACGAATGGGCCGGCTCGACCAGAGAAATACCACGGGCTCACAGAAAACCGGCGTGAAACAGCGCTTGCGCTGTGTTTCGCCGAATGAATGAGTTTACCGGAGGTCCAATCCCCTACCCTATTTCCTTCCCTACCCTCCCCAATTCCTTTCTTACCCTCCCCTACCATATTACCCTATTCCCTCTTAAAAGGCCAGCAATGCACCTACAGCTCGTCTGATGTTGCGAGTGTCCATGGGCGACGGTAATTGCTTTCTATGAGGTGACCTATTTGCTTGTTTGCCCCCTTATTTAAAAAAAACACTACAGTATAAACAGACCTCCTGATATTTTGATAGATATTTTGCCATCAAAGAATTATTAGCTGCAATAGTAACTATCTACGTCTAAATCCCCCCCTTAAGAGTATCTTTCCAAATTCAATTAAAATGAAATTAATACAACTACTTAACCCATCAATCCCCAAGCAGCACCCAGCTGTCGCATAACAATTGAAAATCTATTGTGTCTGCAATTCCCACAAGAGAGGTAATAAGTAATAAAGACTTGATAAAACTATGCATGTAGTATGTATTGCAAATAGATTATATAGTTTATTTACTAATTCTTTATAAATTTTAGTTTGTGTACAATAAATATTTCATATATAAACTGATAAGGAATATTATAGCTGCATGCTGTTTATACCTCTTGACCTTTATATATTTAGTATCATTATATTGCCGTGTGAGAAACAATAAGTCATGTGACACATATTTTTGGGGCAAAGAAAAAACATCCGTCTTACAAAAAAAATTTTAACAAGCACAAGTAAAAAGTTATGAATGTCTGCTTCTTAATTGGCGTTTTTTACTGTTATAAATTATGTTATTTTAGTGCAAAGTTTAGATCTTTCAGAGTTATTTAAGTTCTGATTTTCTGTAAGTGTGATCTTTGTGTTGTCCGCATAAATAAAATTGTAAATGGACATTACAAGACGTAAGGTATAAACTCCACCATGTGATGTTTATGTTTAATTTTTATGAGTAAAATCTGTATAAGTATGTTTTATTACATAAATTGTCTCTCAAGCGTTCAGAACCAATGTAAACAACCGCTACTAGAGCTGGCCTTATCAAATACTGATCTGTGATAACAATGACAGCTTATTTTTACATTCCTTCCGTTAAATTGACAGCCAATAACATATGACTGCAAGCGGTGCTCAGCCACCTCCGAACGTCGGTAGCGACCGACGAGGTGTACCGAATGTTTTTACCTGGGAATGACGCAAAGACAACTTTGAAACCGTGCCAAAGGCCCGCCAAGCACACTCACCGTCTAGCCAAGGGTTCGCAGGCTCGAAGTACTGCGTGACTAGGTGATCATCGGGGAAACATACTCTTCTGTCCGATTTTTTTTCCTTTTTCTCACGAATTTCGTCATTAGCAACTTTGTTCGCCTCCTCGCTCGATACATCGGTTGTATTACTCACGCCCGGGCATGTAACTTGATCATAGGTAGACATATCTATCGGAGAGTCTACGATCACATATCACCTGCGAGCACATTAGCAAAATATCTCACAATAAGAATTAAACACACAAAAATAAAACGATTATTGACACAACGCGCACCCGAACACGGTACGATTTTTTTTCTCACGACGGCACATTCACAAATAATGTGACCATTGTAATATATTTTTCGAAACAGTGGATCTTCGAGATTTTCAATGTTATATTCGAATCAAAACAATCTAAACCTTTATCTACAGTTTACCGCCATATTGGAATTTGGATTGAAGCAGAAGACAAAAGGATTTTTCTTCTTATTTTCACTAGGTGGCGCTGACGACTGATGTCTATGTTATCATTGCCATACTAAAATAATAATTTCACATATTTTACCCCAAAGAAAAAGTAAATCAACTTCTCTGTTTATTGCAATTTACCCTTTGCATTTACCGAACTACCCGTATAGTCCGTCAAGAAAATTTAGAAAGTGAATAAATTAAAAACAATTTTTTGGAAACATCGTAGTCTCATTCCTTTATTCTCGGATTGATTTGAAAAGGATGACACTACGATGTTGCCACTTTTTAATTTCTTAACTTTCTAGGCAGACTATCGCGATATTCACGAGTTGCTCGCAGCGATTTTTTTTCCTAATGCCGCGGCCGCACATGCGTTTATCGTACTTGAAATTCTCGGAAGCTTCGTGCTATGAGAAGATACCATTGGACGATACACACAGATCGATTTTAAGCACGAAGCATTACGCAGGCAGGTGCGGCCCGGGCGCGCGGCGTTACAATTTACATGATACCGACGGTCAAAAGGGGCTCGTTAGACGGTCATTAATTTTCTAGTCTGTATTCAAATCACACTCTGTGCGCCATCTAGTGAAATAAAATTGCAACTAAATAAATAATAATTCATCTTTTCGACGCTAGATGGCTCGTTCAAGATATGTATTATGTAACTTATAACAGAAAATTTTTCTCTTTTGATTACTAGATGGCGATCAATACCTCACATTTTTCATGATGAGTCAAAACTCAAAACAGAGAAACATAATAACATTATTAGCTGGACATAACTATGGCACGCAGGCCACACCCATATGCCCTTTCCTGTAGTGTTATATATTCCGTGGTTAATAGTCTGTGCAGACCACGGAATATATAACACTACAGGAAGGGGCATATGGGCGTGGCCCGCGTGCCATAGTTATGTCCAGCTGGACATAACTTACACGCAAAAGGAAATTCATGAGTACGGATTTAAACCTTACGTTAGTTGACGTAAGGTGTAAAATTGCGTTCAACTTCAAGTCTCATCATATTTAGCTTCAAGCGCCATCTAGCGTTGAATAACTGAACTCGGTAGTCAGAGCCGGTATTGCTAAATTTAAATTCTTCTTTATTTCAAAAGGGTTAGGGTTGTTTTTACGACATTGTATTTAAAAAAGAAATCTCTTTGTGATTGGTTATTTCTTTTGTGTGCGTAAAATGTTACTGTGTGAGTTTGGCGACAGCAGTTTCAATGAAACTTACTTGCTATGCCCCTTCCTTTAGTGTTATATATTCCGTGCTATTAACATAATATTTGATAAACACAGCTAAACAGGACCCCAGGCAAAAGATTTTTTATATAACTAAGTAACTAGAACTTAAAATAGTTATAAGGTGATTTATATAGTCAAGGTGATTTTTATTTTGCTTTAAATGTGTCATTTTTACAGCTACAAATATACTTGTGGTAGGTCTTTTGGGTAATATACAGTCTGTCAAAAAAGTCATGAAATTAAAAAGTGGCAATATCGTAGTGTCATCCCTTTTTTCTAGATTGATTTGAAAGGGATGACACTACGATGTTGCCACTTTTCAATTTCATGACTTTTTGACAGACTGTACATTGATAGACTGAAAGGAAACGAAAAATAAAACAATAAGAAGGTAACTAAATGTATATTAAATTGTATTTAACATCACATTAATTTTCGTAAAATTCCAGTTTTTGCAGTTTTATACGACTAGCTATGTAACGTTTATCATTATTTTAAAACAAAACATTTTCAATATTTAAAACGATATTTGTATAATGTATTTTCTATCATTAAAAAATTAAGTAAAAATCTGTGCAAATCTTGGACAATTTTGTAACAATCAAAATATAGACCGTATTCATATATTTTGTAACAAATATTTTACAAATATACATAATATTTTACAATAAGGACATTGTAGTGCCAGTTGAGTGAAAACATTAAAGCTGCCTCTTTCAATTTATTATTCATAAATAAAGATTATAATATTATTATTATTAGATAAAATTGGATCTTGTTAACATTTTTTACAATAATTCTTAATTATATTTAAAATACCTATGTATAGTTTTCCGATTTTGTGAGTACAAATTATTAAAATACTTAAACACAAAACTTAATATTATAGTCTAGTTGTTCTAAGAAGGCGTATGCGTAGTGCGTACACATGTATTGACTAAAAAAATACTCAAACGTTGTAAGTTCTTAGCGCAAACTAGCGTTGTGCGTTCTTAGCACAAATAGACTATATCCTATGACAATTTTGATGTTCTTTTAAAACATGATGACAGCAACATCTTTCGTTTTTTAGTTTTTACTTTTACAAATCGTTGATCACTTAAGCTTACAAAATCTAAAATGAAACTGATTAAAACATTTTCAACAATAATTCTGTGATGATTATATTACAGATCTTGCAATCTGCGAACGCGCGGCGCCATTAGTTGTGTGAGTGACCATAATATCTATGCACGCGTACATGGCTCGCTCGCTACTGACTGCTCCATCCGCGTCAGGTACGCACACTAACAAAAATGTCTATTTACAATTACAACTACAAATAAAGGCTACACGCGCTCATAGATTGCAAGAACTGTACAATGTGTATCTTCTTATTATGTATATGTAGTCCAAACCATGGGGCGAGTCACCAAACTACCTAATTTCGTGACTATCTTCGTGGTTCCGACCATATTCATTAAGTCTAATGGTCCGTACACCGTAACAAGCAGATAGAAAACATTTAGGGCATGTTTCACCACTTTCTGATAAAGTGTCGAATAGGCTATTCACAACTTTCTTGACAGATTATCCATACTTGATCTGTCAAGTTAAGTGGTGGCCTATTCGTCACTTATCAGGAAGTGGTGAAACAGGGCCTTAACAGATAAAACATACTCTTGAATATAGAACCACAAAAAGCTCTAGAGCCACCATTCTCATTTCTCAAAGTGTGCTCCGTAAAGCCATGGGGCAAAGGCCTTGTAAAGGGTTCGCGATTGATACATAAATTGTTTTTACAAAAGTCATTAGACACTAGCATAGAGACAATTCATTCAAAGACGAACATTATTTTTTGGGGGTCCGTTAAACATGTCACTTCTTTCTCTTTCCACCACGAAAAAAGTTAAGGAATTGCTGCTCTAGAGTTTAGAATATATTTTATTACTATATAACGCCCGCAACTCCGTCCGCCAAAAACCGTTTATCGCCCGGGAACCGTACATTTTTTCGGGATAGAAAGTATCCTATGTCCTTTCCCAGGACTCAAACTATCTCCATGCCAAATTTCAGCAAAATTGGTTCAGCGGTTTGGGCGTGAAGAGGTAACAGACAGACCGACAGACACACTTCGCATTTATAATATTTGGATGGAAGTATGGATTCTTCATTTAAATCTTTGATCGGCATGGTAATTATTTACTAATTTAACGTAATATGCTCAATTTTTGTACCGGTAAAAATAGAAGTTCTCCAAGGAATATTTAATATGGTTCCGGCAAAATCTAGTTTACCATAAAATATTAAGCTTTATCTGTTTAATGTTTCATATATTTTTGGTCTTTGTGTGCGTTGTCTCGGTCTGTGTCACTCAGGTTCCTTCTTGATCGAGAAATCGATGACCCCATCTGCAAAAGAAAAATTTGAAATAAGCTATGGGCTATGAATCAAATTCTTCGATGGTAAGTACATGAAAGATGATAATCCACGCGCGATCAGAATGGGATCGCAATGACAGTTTTGTTTGCTAAAAAAGTAGCGTTAGCAAAATTTTCTGATAACATTAATTTATAGATAAGTAATCAACTAATTCTGTACATTAAGACTGGGTTGCACCAACTAACTTTAACTGTAACTTGAACTACAATGCAAAATGTTAAATCTTTGGTTAAAGTTAAAAATGGACGCCATCAAGACGCCATATTTAACTATAACCATAGAGCTCGACAAGGTTTTAAATGCGCGTGGCGAAAAAAGGAACTAACGCTGTCATCATACAAAAAACGCCAATTTTGACAGTTCTCCTTTACCAGCAGCGCCCCCGCCCACGTTCATTTATAAGCTTGTTGGAACAGCTGTCATCTGTAAATTTCTCCTTAACTATAACCATAACTTTAACTTTAACCACGCCACTCTGGTGCAACCCAACCTTAAGGTATTACCTTGTTTTTGGTCAACCCCGTGGCAGCTTCAACTCTTTCAGTTAAGTACTTTATTTTTTTATTTTTGAGTGAATCCAAAATTTTCATGAAAAAGATTTGTGGTAATATTTTATCAATGAATGTGATTCAGCTATTATTTTATTAATCTATTACTATAATAATATCACATATTACCTATTATTATCACAAAAAATTAAAACAAAAACTTTAAAAAAAATGTCCGCAAATAAAAACGTTTTTGTTTGTCGACCCTACGGCTGGCCAAATATCAGCCGCGCGCGTCAACAATCAACATTAGCAAACAAACTATCATTGCGATACTTAAGAAAAATACAACCTACTCGTTGTTTGGAAGTCGGTTAATAAATTTAATTCTAAATACGGCCCTGGATATTTGTTACGTTCAAAATAGTTATCCAAGATGACGACAGATGGCGCTTTATAGTAATATGATAATAAAAGCTATATAAGTACGGTTTTAGCTATTAAATGTGTTTAAGACAAAGTGTATAACGGTTTTTAGTATTCAAGTATGATTATTGCAATAAACTTATGCAAAATTATAAGCATTTACGTCTGTATTATCTTTCGAAGGTCTGGCCATCTAGTGTCAAGTAGTATAATTAACGCTGAAAGCTAAAATGTTCTAGAACTTTTATATTTAAATTACATTTAAAATTATTTGCAAATGAAATGTGATAGTATTTATATTATCAGAACGTCTGTCTGAGTGTTTTCGACATTGTAAAACACAATAGTTTATCCTTTCTTTGTTAAAAACGCAAAAAACACCAATTTATTGGGAGTCTCGTTACATGTGCACCTGACAAACGCTGAAAGTGTACGGACTTAAGCCCCGCCCACAATGATGACGTCAGGACCTAGATGAAAATCACAGTGCACAGTTGCTTAGGCTCCTCTCTGTATTAGCTTCATGGTATGTTACCTCTTCACACCCAAACCGCTTAACCAATTTTGCTGAAATTTGATATGGATACACTCCGAGTCCCGGGAAAGGGCATAAGATACTTTCCATCCCGTAAAAATGTATGCTTCCCGCGCGACAATCGAATATCTATGCATCGGAGTTGCAGGCATCAACTAGTATAGTATATTTTAAAATACTCACCATCATTATCCATGAACACGTATGTGATCCTCTTCGGTGCCAACTGCTTCCGGCCATGGCTTCGCCTCCTCTCCTTCACACAGAGATTCAACACTCCATTCTGCTCAAATCCCCCCAAACTCACCGGACAGTCCGATTGAACCTTCGTCTTGTCATAGTCCAACTTGTGATAGTCCGACGAGTCAGTATCATACTCCACTTTTATATCCGGCTTCCCATTTATTTTCTCATTCAAGGTTTGCGTCTTACTATCAAGTGGACACTCTAAACTCGAACCATATTCAATTTTAATATCTATATCCTTAGGTACGTCTATCGTTTTCGTGTCTAGGAACACTGTTTTAGCGGAGACAATTTTCTTTTCTTTTTCTTTGTATATGTGGTTGACGCTCTGCTGCACTAACTTCTCTATTCTACACTCGAACAAATTCTCTTTCTGCTTTGAAACTGTCTCCGTGACTGGCGGTTCGCACTTTTTGTTTGTTTGAGATTCTATCCTTTCTACGTTCACATCTGGCACTGGAGTCGGGTCAGCCCTGTCTTTGAGGACCTGAAAATTAATATTTATAGTTAACAGTCAGCTACTGATGGCACCTTTCATATCGCCTTTGTGTATCGCAACTTTGTTCACAACAGCTGTTTATCAAGTGACAACTTACAAGACGGTAGTATTAGTTACAATCATAAAATTAATATACCTAGCGGAATAGAGAAACAAAGGCCTGAGCTGCGTGGTAAAAAGCGTGCGTGTGATACATGACAGCAGAACTCTTTTGTTAACGTCCAGTCGGCACTTATCGACACGTTGACAATTTCATCTCATAGAATTCATGTTCAATAATGCTTGTGTAAGTGTATACGACATACGTACACATATTTTACACATAGATGTAAACCAATTTCGGTTTCGTTTGACAGCTCGAGATTGTTGCTCTATTCCGCTAGGTATATAACTTTATGGTTACAATATCACGCACCGGTTTACGTTGTCGCAATTACTCATAGTGGCATACAAATGTGCATTGCGGCGACGCCCGACATCACAAATCACAACACAAGACGGCGACGTAACTTCCGTCGCCCATGGACACTTGCAGCATCAGAAGAGCTGCAGGTGCGTTGCCGGCCTTTTAAGAGGTAATAGGGGAGGGTAGGGAAGGAAACAGGAGAGGGTAGGGAAAGAAAAAGGGTAGGGGATTGGGCCTCCGGTAAACTCACTCACTCGGCGAAACACAGCGCAAGCGCTGTTTCACGCCGGTTTTCTGTGAGCCCGTGGTATTTCTCCGGTCGAGCCGGCCCATTCGTGCCGAAGCATGGCTCTCCCACGTCGTCGCTGCCGCGTAGTGTCACTTAACGGACTTAGCTCTGAGAGCTCTTTTTATAAAATTATATTAAAGCGGACCCTCACCTGCACAATATGGTCGCGCAGCATCTGACAGCGTCCGCGCAGCTCGGCGTCGGTGGCGAGCAGCGCGCGGCGCTCGCACAGCGCGTCGCGGCGGCACGCGCGCACCGCCCGCAGCTCACGCGCCAGTCGCCGCAGGTGCTCCACGCTGCGCCGTCTGCTGTTCTGGGAAGCAACCTGCAAGCGTTAACTCGCGATAAAAGGAGAAAAGCTGGGCACTCACTCAGCGGTGTACCGTGTAATGTATCTGATACAGTATCAAGAATACTAGGCACGAGCCGCTCGCGCGTGGAGCGCTGTAAGGGCCTTGTTATACCTATCGAGCGAGACAGTGCTCTCTGCCAATCAAATTGTCTGTTTGCACTATCTCTCCACCCTACTCTGTAGGTGTAACGCGGCCCCAAGCGGGAACCTCTACGAACAAAAAGGCGGCACGAAGACGGCATTGGCTCGTATTTAGATAGCAAGTTGATACAGTATCTGAAACGCTACACGCAACGCTGCTAAGTGAGTACCCAGCTAAAGTACACAGTTTCGACTATAGCCCGCTCGTGATGGTATAAAATTATAAATTCCTCGACCTATCGTTATCTCTTTTACTCACGTGCGAAAATATTGCTATATCGCTCGTTTCGTGCAAGAGAAACGCTGTTAGTACACCGCGCCGCATAAAGTTAATATACCTAGCGGAATAGAGAAACAAGAGCCTGAGCAAGCGAGATATCACTATCAGTAACACTGCGTGGTAAAAAGAGACGTGTGATACATGACAGCAGCACTCTTTTTTTGACGTCCAGTCGGCACGTGCCGCATGTTGACAATTTAATCTCATAGAATTCATGTTCAATCATGCTTGTGTAAGTGTATACGTACACATATAAAAACCAATTTCGGTTTCGTTTGACACCTCGAGATTGTTGCTCTATTAGCTAGGTATATTAACTTCATGGTACACCGACGCTGATAACTGCAAGAAAGCGACGAAATAGCGATAGAGTGAGATGCAAGTTGCAACATTGACGTGTGGAAAACGATCTTTCAGTCAATCGGCCCAAGGTAGCGATAGGTAGCAGAAATATACGAATTTGGTGGTAGCAATGTTCGAATTCTACGAATTTCACTGACCACAACTGGGTTAGTGCGAGTTTTATTCGATCATACGCATCGAGCACGTTAACGCGAATTTATATGTAATCAAAACAGCGCCATCTACTGGCTAACGTGGATACTGCTTTGATCCCATATAAATTCACGTTAACGTTCTCGATGCTTCGGATCGAATAAAACTCGCACTAACCCCTCTGTTTCATATTCGCAATTCGAAACGAATTCAAAAACTACATCGCGCGACATCCAATAAACGCTCGCCAAACGCACGGCAAAGTTTCCGTATCCGAGTCGATCGGAAATCGTGAATCGTGGCAAAACGCTAACGCTAGCGCTACAAAATGTATGGGATTTGACATTAGTATTCGCTAGCGAAGCGATGACTTATGTCAAATCCATACATTTTGTAGCACTAGCGTTAGCGTTTTGCCACTTGTCTACGGGGGCTGGCCGGTTTACGAAGCGAATTTAGAGATTCGAATCATAAGATCGAGCTAATCTTTAGCTAAAATCTAACCCTAACGTGTAGGGAAACAGCACACTCAACACAGTATGGGAATGTGCGGACTTTCGATGACTCATGTGCGGTCTGTCGCGGTTGGCGGTGTTAATTTCGCGGCGTCGGATTTCGTTTCTCAGCGTATCATGTAACGACATAGGCATTTGTGTACTGCCAACAGAATATGAATTATTATAACTACTTTATCTATCTACAATGTAAAGTAATATGAATTACAATTTTTTTAGTCTCGCTAAAACTCGAGAATGGCTGAAACAATTTTGCTAATTCTTTATGTTGTGTTTGCTAATATCGGAGGAAGGATCTTATGAAAGAAACAAAAAAGAAAATTAGAAAAGATACTTTACTATCTTGTAGAATTATTTAAAATAATGTTATATTAAATACACACATGTCATCACAAACAAATACAAAATACTGCAGAGCTATTATGTCTGTTCATAATTTGCATCATTTTATAAGTAAAAAAGATACTTGGGCCAATTTCACCAACATCTGTTAGTGTTAACAGCTCGTTATATCATGTCTACTCTTTAATTCATACGACAAACGAAAGAGGTAGTGTGATAATAATTGAAGCATTAATTTTAACAGTTGTTGATGAAATTGGGCCTTAAGATTTTTGTTATTTGACACACGGAATACTTTTACAAGTTAATTCTTGCAAATACATACCCGATTCTTGATTCTTCTTCTCAAGCATTTGAGGAAGACAAGGTCATTTTGGCTGAGATTCAGTGACTGAACCCGCTGTGAGTATTTGCCCGTTGGCAGGCCGGCCACCTCCTCTACTGTCATATTGATCCCACGGGCTGAAAAACAATAAAAACAACTTCAAACATGTTCAGTTGTAAGAAACTTAAATGGGCATTCGTGATTCGAAATTGTAATCTTTATTAATTAATTAAATAAATGTGTTTTGTTTTTAGGATTTATAGTATAATATAATATTATAATATTTTTTTTATTATTAAACACAATGGCAGATTTTATTGTGCCCAAATGACTCTCCAATAAAATTCAATTTTAATTCTAAAAACTTAAGCAATAATGAATGCAAAACCAAAGTCTAATAACGCTCTTTTTAGGTAGCAGCTTACAAGAGCCATAAAATTTCCAAATGTTTATATTTGTAAAACTTTAAATGACTATTTATTCAACATATTTTAAAGATATTTATTATTATTATTTTATTTATAATTTATAAATTATGACTATTTAGTAACTTGAAGCAAAGATATACTGATAGTTATGATATACTTTCTTCTGACCTATTTCTTTAAACTGTTTATTAAAATATAATATAATATTGTTTTAATAAAAATAGCTATTGGCATATTACTTCTTACAGAATGCAACTTCCCTCATGATGTCTGATTTACATAACATACTCAAAGTTTATAAAAAACATTAGTAGCAACTAAAATAAAACATAGTGATTGAATTTTATGAACTCAATTTATTTCGAATGACACAACTTCAAAACAAAACTAGCTCATAAAGGAAATTTGCGTCACACATTGAATACCTGTTGATTCTTAGAAAAGGGGTGCATCAAGTATACGACGTTACAGCCACTCACCGTCTAATATATCCTGATCCAACTGATACGAGGGCGCATTCTTGATCAAATCATCCATTCTTCATAATAGCAGATGTTATTAATAAAATAAAATATTTTATAAAAACTACAAATAAAGTACTCGGTTTCACAAACACGTTAAAATGTCAAATGTCATTTGTCAGTGTCACAAAGAAAAAACCACAGACTAATGCCGGCTCTTGATATAGGCGAACGCGTTGGCCAACGCGTCTGCAGACGCGTTGGCAGTGCGCTTGCAACGGCGTTTGTGAGTAATCCACACATAGGAAGGTCGTTCAGTATGCTTTGGATCGCGCCAATGTGCGGACGGATTCAAAATGGATGTTTAGTCGCTAACAGCTGCAGCTGTTTATTTATTCACAGCTTATAATTACTTTGTAAATGTGGACAAGAAAAAGTTTTTAAAGAGTATTCTGGAAATAAATAAATAAAAGGCGAGAAAACGTAACAAACAAAGAAATAAACTCACTTTTACATAATATTTTATAATATTAAAATAATATAAGTAATTATTTTATTACCTACTTATTATTTATTAAATTATTACATAGAAAAATTATTACATATTATAATAATTATCATAATTATAACTCCGGGCAAACTGATCGCGCGGCCTATGTGTGGATGGAGCGCGAAGCTTGCGACAAATGTCCTTTGATCTTTTGCCGACATTTCCGACCCGCGCGGCAAGCTCGCAGATGCGTCGGCCAACGTCTAAATACCTACGGCCAACGCGCGAACGCCCGTTCTACACATTGGGCCAACGCGTCTGCAGACGCGTTGGCCAACGCGTTCGCCTATATCAAGAGCCGGCATAAGAAGAGATACTACGTAGGTATGAAAAAACCTTAAAAAGATCTTTTGTCTATGCTTTAAAAACTCAACCGGAAGTTGTACTACAAACGCTCACAGCCTGTGAGTCACAGCCATTGTCACAGCTGACTGTTACGTACATAGACATAATATATTAGGTATATATTATGTCTATGGTTACGTAGTATAATGGCGGCTCTCGACATAGGCGAACGCGTTGGCCAACGCGTCTGCAGACGCGTTGGCCCAATGTGTAGAACGGGCGTTCGCGCGTTGGCCAACGTCTAAATACCTACGGCCAACGCGCGAACGCCCGTTCTACACATTGGGCCAACGCGTCTGCAGACGCGTTGGCTAACGCGTTCGCCTATGTCGAGAGCCGCCATAAGACATTCTCTTTGCAGCTGACGAGTGACGGCTCAAAGTTAAGGTCCTGGAAGTTAGCCCCCCAAGAATTTTTTTTTTGTAATTTTTTGATTTTTATACTCGTATATCGTTTGTTCGTCGTTTGTTCGTGATTGTTCGTTATAAATAATCGTTTGTTCGTTACTAGTTTATTTAATAAAAATGTTTTAAAATATGATCTTAAGTTAGCCCCCCCCATTCTAATTTTTAATGAATTTATGTTAATATTGAATTATAAATATCCATTAATGTTTGTTCGTCGTTTGTTCGTGATTGTTCGTTATAAATAATCGTGTGTTCGTTACTTGTTTATTTAATAAAAATTAATTTAAAATATCATCTTAAGTTAGCCCCCGCATTTAAAAATTTTAATAAAATGTCAATATTGAGTTTTAAATATTCATTAATGTTTGTTCGTCGTTTGTTCTTGATTGTTCGTTATAAATAACCGTTTGTTCGTTACTTGCTTATTAAATAAAAATTAATTTAAAATATTATGATCTTAAGTTAGCCCCCTCATCCTATTTTTTAATGAATTTATGATATATTGAATTATAAATATTCAATAATGTTTGTTCGTCGTTTGTTTTTGATTGTTCGTTATAATTAATCGTTTGTTCGACACTTGTTCATTTAATAAAAAATAATTAAATATGCTCTTAACTCTTAAGTTAGCCCCCGCATTTTAATTTTTAATAAATTTATGTCAATATTGAGTTTTAAATATTCATTAATGTTTGTTCGTCGTTTGTTCTTGATTGTTCACTATAAATAACCGTTTGTTCGTTACTTGTTTATTAAATAAAAATTAATTTAAAATATTATGATCTTAAGTTAGCTCCCTCATTCTATTTTTTAATGAATTTATGACAATATTGAATTATAAATATTCAATAATGTTTGTTCGTCGTTTGTTTTTGATTGTTCGTTATAAATAATCGTTTGTTCGTCACTTGTTCATTTAATAAAAAATAATTAAATATTATGCTCTTAACTCTTAAGTTAGCCCCCGCATTTTAATTTTTAATAAATTTGTGTCAATATTGAATTATAAATATTTATTAATGTTTGTTCGTCGTTTGTCTTTGATTGTTCGTCATAAATAATCGTTTATTCGTTACTTGTTTGTGTAATAAAAATTAATTAAAATTTTCCTCTTAACTTAGCCCCCCATTTTAACTTTTAATAAATTTGTGTCAATATTGAGTTATAAATATTCATTAATGTTTGTTCGTCGTTTGTTCTTGATTGTTCGTTATAAATAATCGTTTGTTCGTCACTTGTTTGTGTAATAAAACTTAATTTTAAAAAATCTTGTTGTTAGCATAATATGCTACTATACAAATTATATTCATCATCATCATCACTACCATATAATACCATGCATCGTCCCATGGTTATGACTTATGAGCCTACAATGACCCTGTTATTGGTACTTTTCATAGTCTTTTAGATCGAGACTCGAGTTTGTCAAGCGATAATTAAAAAAAAATCTATACCTACCTAATAATAAAAGCCTGAAGAGTATGTTTGCTTGAACGCGTTAATCTCAGGAACTACAGGTCCGATTTAAAAACTTATTTTAGTGTTAGGTAGCTCATTTATCGAGTAAGACTATAGGCTAAATATTATCACGCTAAGACTAATACGACCGAAGAAACTCAGGAAAATGTGGGAAAAACGGAGGAAATATAAGAAATTACCAACTACTGGAGCAATTTTTATGGCAATATTAAGCACAGATATAGAGTAGATCAAGTGAAGGCAGTAGGGACATAAGCTATTTTTTATGGGAAAATGTATGGTTTCTGTAAAATTCCTAATTTACGCGGTAATATAAAACTCAAAGGTCACTGACTGATTGACATAGTGATCTATCAACGCACAACCCAAACGACTGGACGGATCTGGCTGAAATTTGGCATCCAGATAGATGTTATAACGTAGGCATCCGCTAAGAAAGGATTTTGATAAATTCCAACCCCAAGGGGTTCAAATAAATGATGAAAGTTTGTATATAATAATACTTCTTAACGCGAGTGAAGCCGCGGGTAAAAGCTCGTTATGTTATAAGATCTGGAATCCATTCGTAGGTAATTTCTTAAGTCTGCTGGTTCCAAGTAGTTCAGAAAGTTCATAATTTATAATTTTATGTGGAGCAAAAATTCTTTCAACCATCTTTTTCGCCTTTTATATTTTATTTTTATTTTCAATGAGCCAACAGCTAAGCCTATGAGAAGACCAATTTTTTGTTGCTTTGATAGAACTGGAGCCATTAAGAAGACGTCTGACCAAAATGACAACTGATTTAGTCACTAAATTAGGACAAGTGAAATAAGAAGCGAACTAATTAGTCTCCTATGTAGGATCCTAGCTAGGACTTCTAAATAGGACAAGTGGAATAAGCGCTTTAGACTACATCTATACTATAATACTTTATCTATGGGTCTGGCACTTCTGGCATGCTGGTAGCACTGTCAACTGTGTCAATTGTCATTTTTGACATTTCGGCTTATGGCCGTTGGTTGTGCACGCGTTATATTTTTTTGTTAGGCACGACTTTCTTGTATAAATAGCAAGTAGCAACGTTTTATAAAACTGAGATTTCGGTAAGTGTCTTATTTGCTAAATGTTTTTTATGCTAGCTTTGTATAAATTCTGGCACAAGTTACAAATACTTCAAGAGACATTGACTTGGTGGTTCGCTCTTTTTTACTATTTTACTTATTTATTCTTGTTAAAATTCGATCTGGATTATTCTTTGTCTTTCTCTAAAATCTATTTTTTAATGATTTTAGAGAAAGACAAAGAATAATCTCGACGCAAAATTGACTAAGCAAATTATGTATGGGTATGGTATGTTTATACAACTTTTAAATACAATAATATAGGTAGGGCTTTAATATATATATCCTTTAATATATTATATACTCTTAAAATATAATAGATCATAATTAATATAAACTAAAATTTAATACTTCATTTTTGAAGTAAGTAACAAAAACATAACCTAGGGTTTTTGTTACTTAGTTTATAAATTTGATGGTATAATTTTTCAAAAAAAAATTTCTGTTTGATTTCAGACTAAAATGCCTTGGAATAACTCAAGGAATGATTTTGAAAATGCTCTATATGACTCCCAATATCCCGATGAAAATGCAGAGTAAGTTTATGAATATAATTAACTATTATCTTCTTAATAATTAATAATTTCTTAACTTTCTTTCTAAAAAAAAACTATTATCTTAGTAAAGATGCAATCATCAAGGGAGATACAATCATTATCTACATGACACGGCTCGTGTGTCATATGCCACACGTTAAAAAAATTATATGACACGGCTGCCAAGTTATCCGCACTGAATCGGTTAATGAGTGATTCTTCAAAAATGATTCTCCGCGTCACTTTCGTGGGAATTTTTATTTTCGAGTTATCTTTAAATAAATGCAAATACTTTTAAGGTGCTCTAAAGATAATAAATACGATCTTTAAGGCATGTAAATCGGTCCATAAACTACTGAGATAATCAAATTTGAAATTTCGGTCCCCACGAAAGTTGCGACAAACTCCACGAAAGTTACGATTGAATTTTCTAGGAACAAAATATGGATTGAAATTTTTTTTTCCTTAAAAAATAAAATAAATTATTATTTATTTAATTTTATTAAGATCAACAATACTAAAGAGCATGGAGCTTTAATTTGTTGCTTAATCTGTCAAGTAACCGGTCCTGAAATGCTGTGATTTTTTTGAGGTTCAGGTGATTTTATTTGAAGTTCGTGAAAATTAAGTGATTTAGGAGGTCATATAAGGGGGTTTTCAACAAAATATGGAGATTTAGGACACAAGATCATAATATTTTCTTCGATTCAGTTTGTGGGGTATTTACGAGGGCTCGCTTCGCTCGCCCTCGTCTGAGTATCGTATCGCATTGCATTTGGATTGAGGATGTAATATCAGTTGTTCATGTAAAATACTGATATTCAGGTAAATCCACTAGATTAGAAGCAGATTTGATATATTTGGGGAAAAGATCAGAAGGTAGATTGATGTATAAAGCCACATATGTTTTGTTTTTCAAAAAAAGTTTGTAGAGTGAAAAATTCGTTCTGAGTACCAAAATCATAGCTGGAAATACTATACTATAGCCAATTCACATAGGAAAATGGTGTACAAAACAGCCTACGTAGCTTTCGTAGGTCACTAGGTAACTTTCATGGGTGAAAATCCACGAAAATTGTGCCACGAAAGTTACGAAAATTTTACATTTTTTTGAATTATGATTAAAGTAATACGTAAATAAACAAACAAAGTACTAGGAAATAATCTCAATCATATACCTTATTCCTTAATTTGATATGAGTGTCATAATTATAAATTATTATCATTCAAAACTTGCTCGCAAAAGTTACGTGACTACTGCGACCACATAATTTTTAAGGAATATCTTATCTTATATTTTCTTTGTTTTGAAGCAACGAGGGTTTGAGTCCCCTGTACTGATGCTGGAAAGACACTGAGCTTTGGTGCAGCTAAAACGTGTAACCACAGGTCGTCGCGTTTGAAAGATAGGTGCAGTTTTATTACCCGCTCGTGAAACTTGCAAAATCGTGTGACACAGATGTTATATTTATTATTAACCTATTAACTTTTTTAACTTAAGGTATAACATTATTTTATTTTAGGAATTAGGTAGCCCAGTTAATCTAGATTAATTTGATGTATAACACTCTATGCTAATGAATAGAATACATAAGTTATTAAAGCTTTCCGTAAGCGCGAACAATTCCGTAAGCGCGAACAGTTCCGTAAGCGCGGAGAATACCGATTTTGCCCCCGATTTCGACATTGAATTAACCATTAAACAAAACCTATAAATAATTATACTTAGATGTTTTTTATTGAAATCAGATACTTAAATATATGAGGAACTAGCTGTCCCGGTGAACTTCGTGTCACTTTAAAACCTTCCCTGGACTTCTACGAATATTTTAAGACTAAAATCAGCCCAATCCGTTCAGCCGTTTTAGCGCGACTAACACATTTGAAAATCCATTTTTATATATAAGATAACGTGTGTTTGGGCCTAAGGCTGTATGTTTATTAGGGTAGTAGTAAATAGCGTGTGACCACATTTTGAGGGGCCTCAGAGAATTACTCTAATATGTTTAGCAGCTTGGATGTGAAGAGCTGTAACTGACAGACAGACACTTTGCATTTTTAATATTAGCATGGATGTATTTAAAAGGTGAAAGCCCAATTTTACTTACTGTACTCATGTAGCCACTCCACATATAGGCAATAGTACCTCAATTCTACCATTTAACCCCTCTATCGTAGATTGTGGATTCCTAGAAATTTATTGTTTTCGCGGTCGAATTCGACCGCTTGGGAGTTGAAGCATTAAATGCAACACTGAAGTAGCTCCATTCCTTGTTCAATCCAATCTTAGTTTAATTACATTGGTTTGACACATCTCAAATATACCATTTCAAAGATTCATAGGGAAATAAATCAAACAAGAAATTCAGCTGCATTAAATTAGCAACATTGAGGTAGTTAAGCCAGGGGTTCCCAACCTGTGCTCCGCGAGGCCCTGGTGCGCCATGGAAAGGCAAGAGGGGTGCCGTGAGTCATCCACCATCATTATCCGAAACCACAAATATTATAAAATTAAATTATAATATTAATTATGTAAAGCAGGTAGATGATTAAATATTTGTTTATTACTCACATATTTTACCTGCTTAACCTAACTATAATCATTAAATGTATTTATTTATGTATCATTCTGTAATAGCTAGGCAGAGTAGGGCTACGTGATAAAATATTTTACGTGTAACTGCACCGCAGGCTGAAAAAGATTGGGAACCCCTGAGTTAAGCTAAGAAAGGTTGTGATGGGCACATTATAACCCAACATAAAGGAAGTATTATTTAATTGCATATAAACATCATCCCCAGTGTGTCAAAATTGAATAACTGACAAAAGCAAAGTTTCGAGATATTCAAGTTTTTCTCATTTTTTCATCTGCCTAAGCTCTGCTGTATAACATATAAAAAGACCTGTTAAATTTTCTTTACCTTAAAAACTTATCACTATTCTTTATGAAAAAAAATTTAACATCTCGGACTTTGTTCTTGTTATTTATTTAATTTTGACACAACAGGGACGATATTATTTCTATCTCAAAATTCCTTATGATACTTGTCTGCAATAAAAAAGTACTTACTCTATTTCCAGTGGTGGTGTCCAGTTGGACCACTGCAGGCTGTATGTGACCAATTTACCCAAGAATCTCAATGAGCAGGGCTTGACAGCTTTGTTCTCCAAGTTTGGCAATATTGTGAAGATTCACCTGAGCAGAGATCCAACAAAGCGATATGCATTCGTCTTTTTTGAGGCAGCAAGGTGAGATTGGTGAAATAGCGACAAACTATACTGTACTTGGCGAAATATGGCAGTTGCGGTTATTGACTCCCTGTGAAAAACTTGACAACATCTGACACTTCACTGTCAATTGCTGTTTAAATAGAAAATTATATGTTTTTGATAGGGAGTCAATGACCGCTACCACCATGTTTCACCGAGTACACTATAGACAAAATAAGTATAAAATAAGTGTTGCGGTAAGCAAAATCACAAAACCAGCCTAATTTAATAAATTAGTAACAGAAGATGTTGCTAGCAACTTTGTTGAACCAAAAATTGTCTACTGTACAACGAACATACCTACAAAAAATTTTGATATAATTTTCTGAAAACCAAATTACATCATAGTTTAGCTTTGTAACCCTGAGGAGGCCGAGGTAACAGCCAGAGGACAGTTTATAATATGAGATTAATTCTTTGCCAGGAATCTCTATTATCACATTTTTCATACAAAGTATAATAGTAAAGATCCAATTGTTTTTCTGTCTAACAGTCAGGCGCGAGTTGCCATGATGAAACTGAACAGGACCGAGCCCCTCAAACTCAATATTGCCATAGCACATAAGGTATGTATTTAAATATTCAGAACATATTTAAGTAAACTTGAGCGCCTCCAAAACCTCTGCATCAGATTTATTTTCGGTTTGCGAAAGTATGATCACGTTTCCCAATTTCGTGTCAAACTCAAGTGGCTGCCAATCCGACTTCGGCGGAATGCTCATATACTGTCGTGTTTATACAGTATTTTATATGACCTTAAGACACCACCCTACTTAACATTTCGAAACACTAATTTGTCACTAATACCACCCACTCGTAATACAAAATTTTATGACTCTTCATTCACAGCTCGTGCTGTCAGTCTGTGGAACAAATTAGCCACATCTTTGAGACGTGCTCAGTCCTCATACGTTTTTAAAAATGGCGTGAAGGAACATTTTTTGTCACAATTAGTCCATATTAACTCATAATTACCTATATTGTATTATTTCTATTTATTTTTTATTTGTATGTATGTATGTATATATATTATATTATATGTATGTATGTATTTGTAATATACTTATATATTTTAAAAAGTTTACACTTAGCTGTCTATGTAGTCACCTACCATCCATTACTACTGTTACTTTATAGTTTTACAATAAGGGTTGTCTGGAAGAAATCGCTTGTAGCGATAAGGCCGCCTTTTGTACTTTTTACTTTTATAGTTATTAAGTATTGTATGTCATGTTTGTTTTGGTGCAATAAAGTATTTTCATTCATTCATTCATTCATAAGTACTTAAATAAAAATATTTATAAAAATCACATTCTTTAAATTATGTTAATACTGTAAGTATATTTTTTGTTGTTACAGAAAAATAGTCAGGACCAAAATGAGAATAACAATTCAAGGGCGTCCAGAAATTTTGACAGACGATCCATGGCTGATGATTATGGATCAGAGGGAAGATCAAATAATTGGTACGTAATTATTATAACTAGCTATTTGACCCAGCTTTGCTCGGCATTCGATAAAACACAAATAAAATTACATTTTCTAAAAATGATTCCTAGCTACATTGATTTATCGCCCCCGAAACCCTCTTTATACTAAAGTAGCTGTTCCCCGCGACTTCGTCCGCGTGGACTTCAGTTTATAGCGCGCGATGTCAACAAAATTGGTGTCAAAAGCTTTAATAAAAAATCCCTGGTACCCCTTAAATCAAAACAGCTGTGCAGTGTCAGTAGGGTTGCTGAGGATTCCTCTTCCGCTTCCTCATAATGAGGAAGTTTCGCAATATTTTGGGTTCCTCAACCGTTACCGCATCCTCATTAATAAAAAAAAAATCCTCTTCCGCTATCGCTTCCTCAAAATTTAATAGGAATTTATGAGGAATTTCACTGCGCATGCGCGTCGCGTATCCATGTTTATTGTGTGCGTGTGTTGTTTATGTTACTGAACTCCTCCTTAATTGCTGGACCGATTTTGATGATTCTTTATTGTGTGTGTTTTGAGAATGGTTTAGATTCATAGTTTGGTCTTGCCCTTTTAATTATTTTTTGTGTAATGTATGTACCTAGTTATGGATAGACAGGACAAAGACTTTTGGGTTGGGTTCGCTAGTATTTATAATTTCCTATCATCCTCTTCCTCATCCGCATCCTCTAAATTTACGCGTGAAAATTCCTCTTTCTAATTAATTTGAAATTAATTACTTTGTAATTGAATACTTTGGTTTCGACTAATTACTCTACTAATATTTTTACAGTGTCAGGAGTTTTTTTTTTTTTTAACATCAGGGCATTAGCGACCACAGTAAAGAATACATTCAGAAAACTTTATTAAATTTATCGTCGGACAAAAGAAATGGCGACGAAAATGGCGACTTTATAGTTTATACTTAGCATCCTTTCCTTACTGATGACTATTATCCGTAGGTACTTATAACTTACATTATAAATGCGAAAGTGTGTCTGTTTGTCATTCTGTCTGTTTGTTACCGATTTTTCTGAATTTTGGTATAGACTGTAGAGGTACAGTCTGTCAAGAAAGTGAAGAAATTAAAAAGTGGCAACATCGTAGTGTCATCTCTTTCAAATCAATCTAAGAAAAAATCCCTTTTTTCTTTTCTTCACTTTCTTGACAGACTGTATATAGGTACTTTGAGTCCTGAAAAGACATTAACCGATTAATTGCGGCTCACATTTTTTAAAAACTTTCAGACACGTTAGCATACGCCATAGAAGTTGTACAGATCGAAGAGGTTTTAAAGTTAGAAAAATTACAGCCCCTACTTTTTTCAAAGAATATTCAGAAACGAAGCCTATAGGCTTGTTTCACGTGGAAATTTATGATGATTTTGTTCAGAAATCAGAGTAGAACCTTCTAACTTGTAATTAGAGGGAGATACAATCTATACATAATATTATTAAACAAAGTAGTTTTTTTCCCTCATGTCCCTTTGTTCCCTTTAATCTTTTAAACTAAGTAAGTACGTTACGGATTTTTATGATTCTTTCAATGTTATACTTATAGCCCATTTATCGAGGATGGTTATAGGCTATATTTTATCACGCTAACACTTATAGGAGCGAAGAAATAGAGGAAAATGTGGAAAAAAACGGGGAAAATAATTTGATAGGGCTAACTTGAACGCGCTAATCTCAGGAACTACAGGTCCGATTTGAAAAATTTTTCAGTGTTAGATAGCCTATTCATTTAGGAAGGCTATAAGTAGGCCATATTTTTATCATGCTAAGACTAATAGGAGCATGTGAAAAAAATGTGGGAAATTATTTGAAAGGGCTTATCTCGCTAGAGCACTAACACTTTTGAAATCTAAAAGTTTCAAATTCTTGTTATGGTTTACTGTTCATTCATGGAGTTTGGCATTTTAATAAAATGAAATCTCTCTAATTTATGTAGCTTTAATTGCTACTCTTTTGCATATTCTGCTAATGGACTGTTGAGATAAACCATGAATATCTGCATAAGAAAAAAAACTTATTTGCGGTAGGTAGTCAAATTACAACAATTTTTTTTAAATAATAATTAAATATCGAATAGTTCTTTAAAAATCTATTATAAAAAATCATTATAATTAATAATAAGTGTCTGGGTGTCCAATTTTTTACATATTTAGTACTTTCATAATTTAATTGGATGTAGTATGAAATTTGACCTTAGATAGGTACATCCAAGAGCAAAGTCAATACAAAATCGCTCTGACATTTCATAATTTCACATTGGCAACTCACTGAGACCGCCATAATAAAAAAAGAAGAAGAAAAACTAGGCTAGGACTGGGTTTAGAGGTCTTTGGCTAGGAATAATCACTATAAAAAAAAAGTAATTCCATGTCAGTTCAAATGTTTCTGACGGATCGCGCTCTCTCTTACATTTTGTACTGATCCGAGTGAGCTCGAACTCGCCGGAAGGAAATTTCGGATAGTGTGCGGTGTGGCGGTCCGGCCGACGTTCTAATGTTTCGTATCAGAAATTTCGGACAATGTGCGGCCGGGCTAAGGCCGGCAATACTCGTCAGATTTTTTCATCCGATAGTCTGGCCCGGTTGTCTGATCAGACGACCTTACTGAAGGCAGTAGGCACTCGTGCCTACTGCCTTCAGTAACGTGAAGAGGTAACAGACAGACAGACAGACAGATAGACACACTTTTGGATTTTATAATATTAGTATGGAAGTATGACAGTATGGATGGTCTTGTTAGATTGAGTTTTTTCTTCTTTCGCGCTAACATGAGCAAATATGCAATAAGTAACATTAGTTCGTCGTCCATCTTCTCTTTCTGCTCCGTAGTCCGTATGCAAGCTCACAGATAGCTCGAGTACGACTGAGTTCAGAAAAAGTCTGGCGCAAGAATCGGATGTGTATCGAGTAAATACGATCAGATTATCTGATCAGACAAACGGAAACAAAATCTGACGTGTATTCCGAGCCTAAAAAGCACAATAGACATAACGACCAGTAGTTCGACTGCAAAGAGACGGACAGGTTTCAATATCTGTCAAATTCGTCGGGTTTCACTAGGATTATGAACGGAATGTGCCTCGCGCTGGCTGATATAATAAATTTTTAAATATTAAAAATAAAGTTTTCAAAATTGGATTCTGACAATTTTAATCACATGTGCCAAAACACAAACAACAATACGACCAAAGAGGAACGCGTCCATCGAATATGTCATATTTTTTAATTCGTAGGTAACAAATTACCAACCCTAGCGACAATTTCGTCATAATACGTCAAATTTAAAAATTTCAACAACAGTTCTAAGTCGGCATACTCTATCATTCTGTCTACTCTGTAAAAAGCGTTGAATCAACACTCGAGACTATCCGGTTTCGAATTTCAAAATTCAAATAAGTGGGTTCCCTTACTCGAACAATATACTGCGCAATTATAGTGAAGTTGCAATATTTTTCGCAGCAACTAGGTCCCAAAACTGAATTAAACTTGGTGTTTTAAAAACATTCCGATCCACGTTTCTTAAAATTCTTATTTACATCTAAAAAAACAATACTGATAAGATTCTGGTGAAAACATTACAAAGAGTATGTTATCTTTACATTGTAGTCGCAAAATAATAAGATATTTTTTGCATACATCTTCCATATACGCGTGAACTACAGATAAATATTCTTTTATAATATTACTAGCTATCCCAGTGAACTTCGTGTCACTTTAAAACCTTCCCTGGATTTCTACGAATATTTTAAATCAGCCCAATCCGTCCAGCCGTTTTTGAGTTTTAGCGCGACTAACACATTTGAAAATCCATTTTTATATATAAGAAGACTAAGCGATGATGAAAGGTTGTGGTTGTCAGCCACTAGCCAGCGATGAGCGATGTTTCCGATTTTAAATTGCGTTACACTAGGCATTATACACTGACTGGAGTAAGAGAACGCACCCCGAAATGTCAAACGTCTTTTCTCTAGTGCTTACCGGCGCCATTGGGAATTTAAATTTCGATTTTGGAAGCTACTCTAAAGTTTACTTCTCAGTTCTCAGCTGTTGAAATTTGCAAAGTGTTCATAGAAAGTTATAAAACGTTTTAACAATCATAAATTCATACAACATTATTTTCGAGAAATATGTTAAAAAAATACTTGAAGTCCCTACAAGACTGTGAAATGTACGTTTTTTCTTGTTACCTTTCACTTTCTCCACCACAAAATTTACTTAGATAATGAAAATCTCAGGTTTCATTCTTTGTTTTCCATAATTTCATTAACAATGGATAATATAGTTATTAGTTACGTATTTCTTGTAATATGTTTGTCTCATTTGGATGTTTAGTATTTTTTGTTTACATAAACATTTTTTTCTATACCCACATACCATATTATGGATTGCCAGAGAATTTGCAGTGAAATTATTTAATGAACGTGTACTTCTCGTATTCAATATGACGCCATAAGTTTCAATATACTTATTTTAAAACTGCCAATTCGAAATGTAACCAACCAATGCTTAGATTTATAATCAAAACTTATCTTATTGACACAAATTGGAAAATAAGAATTTAGATGTATGTACATCTCAATGGAAATAAGTTATATTTTTTTTCTTACAGGAATAATTCAGATTGTCAGAATGATGTTTATGAAGAGGAATTGGTAGATGACGAACTTGTAAGTATAAACTTTAGTCATACAGTTATTTTAAATCATTAATTATTAAAAGGGGTGAGCTATATGTGGGTCATATTTAGGCTGTGTTTCCACCAGAGATGTGTTGCGAGTAATGTATTTTTGAGAATCAATAGAATTGTTTCATTGATGGGAGCACTGAGCTTGCTGTGACCTATCTCAGCGCAGCGATTCTATTGGATCTTAAGAACACATTCCTCGCAACATATCTCTGGCGGAAACACTGTCTTTTGTTCCTTCGTGATGGACTATTACAAGCCGTTATCAAATTTCTTTATGTAAGCAATTGACCATATGCCCAAAATATTTGTAGTTGATTAAACCATATTTTATATTAGACACACTGATAAACATCAATATTTTATGTCAGATGAATGGTGTGATTGTTAGGTTATAAGGAGATATCGTATGGTATGGTATTCTACCTACTAATAATAAAACTAAGGAAACCTTACTCCCACACTTCAACCGGTTTGAATTTGGTTCCTTTTCGCACACTAAAATATGGCAATAGCAACAAAACACTATAATTTACGAAATAAAGCTTACGCCATGCCTACGCGAACAGGCGTCTCCGAAGCGGAGCGTCAAGTTGTCAAATATGTGTTTTGTATACAAAAACACATTTGACAACTTGACGCTCCGCTTCGCATTAGCAGCCGTTGACATTAATTGTCACTTCTATATTTACACAAAATTGTTTACCGAATACATGCAGAAAGTATACATGTATTCGGTTCACATTTTGTAGAATCGTGGCCAATTTTTCTGACACAGTTACTCTTCCTTAGTTTTTATTATTCGTAGCATTCTGCAATGTAGCTATTAAAGCACTATTTACTCTAAAATATTACAGTTTATTTAAATCAAAAGGTTTACTACTTAATTCATCAAGCCCCATACAGTCACCAGTGACCGAGACACAATAGAAATTCTATTGTGTCTCTTTTTCCACAATCGACGGGTTAAGATTTTTTTTACAAATTAAGTTTAAAAACTGGATAAGTTTATTGAATTTTAAGAAATCTTATTCATTTTATGATGGGTGCCTACTAGAATATAGTAAATGGAGAACTTTACAAACATGTAACCCCTAAACAATCAAAATATTTATACAGCACTAGATGACACTCACAACTCCGTTGTGCCAAAATTCGTTTATCGCACGGGAACCATACATTTTTCCGGGTTATAAAGTATCCTATGTATTGTATAAAGTATCTGATAATAAGTTTGGACAAAGAGGCATGGATTATACAAGGTGTAACAAAACTAAGTGATAATACTTTAGGGCGTGTAAGTGTCCCTTATATGTATAGAGTTCACTATGAAAATAGCAGCGCTGAACGATCGAATTTTTTTTGTGATTTTTATGGGCAAGAGCCCGTGTGTCATGAATTTTTCCATACAAAGATGAAAAAAAGTTACTCTTTCAGTGCTGCTACTTTTACAGCAAACGCTGTATGTACAGGGGATCCATATACAACCTAAAGTATTATCACTTAGTTTTGTTACACCCTGTATATTTTATTTACTGCATAGTTGACATTTAACTTGGTAACACAATACATAACTTTTATAGGAAATGGAGGAAGACCTAGATTTAGATGTAAGACTCCAGATGCTGAATCTGAAAGAAGCTGAGATCAAGTTAAAGAAGAAAATACTCTTCTTGAACCAGCACAAAAAAATGGTGAGTTCAAATTGTGAGACTTGTAAAAGCATGGTTTTATTTAGCAAGTCCGGTGCCCCTTGACATCCAACATGCATATCAGCGGTCAATTTAGGTGCATAAACATTATTTTGGCTAATTATTAGTTTATTTAGGTGCGTAATGAAAAATTTAAAACTAAACATCCTGGCATAAAAGCTCTGTACCCGAGGACACTTCGAGGTTTTACTCATTAGCAAGTTTTAGGAAAATGATTTCTAGTTCTGATAAAACCTTATCATTTTGTTTTGTAATGTATTGTAATGTGTAAAACAGTAGGCAGTACTGTATAATCCGACAAACTAGCTAATCCTACACAGGCCACGGCCATGCAAAGTGTTTTTTTTTTTACGAAATAAGGGGGCAAACGAGCAAACGGGTCACTTGATGGAAAAACAACTACCGTCACCCGCAGCATCAGAAGAGCCGCAGGTGCGTTGCCTGCTTTATAAGAGGCAATAGGGTAATAGGGGAGGGTAGGGAAGGGTAAAGGATTTCAAGCCGGTTTTCTGTGAGCCCGTGGTATTTCTCCGGTTGAGCCGTCCCATTCGTGCCGAAGCATGGCTCTCCCACGTCAGAAGTCTGTATGTTTTATTAACGGGGATCTACTGTAAAGTTTATTAAGCAGCAGTAGATATATGGTACATCACATTTTGTGTAATTGTATCATTGTGTGGGGTGAGGGGTCTCATAACTTAGATAAATGTTTTATTGTCTGTAATATTTGCTTATAAAAGACTTTCATAATTTTTGACTAACATTAAAGAAGAAGATAATTAGCGTTTATGGCACTTGGGCATGATTGTGTCCCAGCAATAAACTTCTCATTAATTTATGTATGAAGTATTGTTTGGAAATTCATACAGTTTACAGATTGCACCTTCGGTAAGACAAATGTATGCCTTTGTCTTTGTGCAATCTTCACATTTTCAATTTAATTTGTGCCCCAAGGTATAAAATGTGGGATACATTTACTGTTTGTGTTTGTGTTTTGTGTGTTTTTTATTGTTAGCTGTAATCTTTTTTTAAATCACTTTGTTTGCTTTCGTTTTTCTATCAATATAATATTTTAAATGTGTTCCAGAATCAGCAATCTCAGCAAGGCAATCGCAGTATCTTGCCCGACGGAAGGATAGTTGTGCGGAACGTCGGAGAACGGTAATTCATAATTACTAAATTACGCAAATCGTAACCTTGGCTTGTACCACGAAACCGTTTTGAGACTCAAACAATCGAACAAGAATGCCGCATCCTACTCTAACTAACGTGAAATGACGTTGTTAGAGCAGGACGCGGCATTCTCGTCCGATTGTTTGAGTCTCAAAACGTTTTCGTAGTAGGCCTCCTTGTTTGACACAGTAACAAGGACTGATTTTGATCTCTTGAATATCAATTTGGTCGTGTTATATCAACAGGTCTTTTGGTTGTTTTTTTACAAAAAATTTAATTAATGATGATTTTTTACCCATCAATTCCCAAGCGGCACCCGGCTGTCTCATAACAATTGAAAATCTATTGTGTCTGCAATTCCCACGATCGAGGTATTAAATTATTTTGCGTCTACATCTCATATAATACTGCTCGCGAAATTTTTACTCTAAAGGAAAAACCTGATGGGACAAAGTAGTGTACAGTGTATACTAAATTTCATCAAAATCAATTTAGCAGTTGCCTGTCCATGTTCTTGTATTAATATCATTCAAATTCAAATAATGTTTGTTTTATCAGAGCAAAGAGTGGCAAACATGTATGTTGGTGAGTTTGCGAGTGATGCTTACAATGCACTATAATCACTGTACATAGTATAGCATGAAGCACTTTTATAGTTAAAAATGGCCGTGCACAGATATATGCTATTACTTAAGTACTTAGGCCGGTATAAATAGTCAGTAAGTACTCAAGATGCATCTCGGTCTCAAGACGCGGTTCGCCTCTATGATTGGTCCAAAATTTGACAGCCAACCAATCACAGAGCCTGAACCGTGTCTTGAGACCGAGATGCTTCTTGAGTACTGACTTTTTATACCGGCCTTAGTTAATTAATTAAGATGTCTAAAAATGAATAGTCTCATAATACAGGATGTAACAGAACAAAGCGACAATACTTTACCGTGCTTAAAGGTACAGCACACATATCAACTCGGAAAAGGATCGGCACCGTATCGCCTCGAGCCGTTCAATATTTTGTATGAAACTCCCTACTGCAAAGCACACTAAGCGGAACCGTAACGTAATCGCCTCGCCTCGGAAGGGGACAGCGGTCGGCGAGCCGTAAGCGAGGCGTCGCCTAGCCGTAGCCGAGTTGACGTACAGGCGCTACTGATACGCTTAGTTAATACGTGCATACGTTAGGTTGATGCGGTTGACGACGAGGTGAAAGGCGATACGGTGACGATCCCTTTCCGAGTTGATATGTGTGCTGTGACCATAAGAGTCCTTACTCCCTTGTTTACTCTAAAAGTAGCAGTACTTAAAAAGTTGCTATTTTAAGGCCAGGTAGTCCCTAATTTACATTCAATCAAGACGCGGCGAGCGTCGTAACCGCCGTTGTACAAGGCGCGCATATTAATATATGCGCGCCGATACGTCGATATTCGTACTAACAGACATCGACCTGCTAATTTTAGGGATTACCTGGCCTTAACTATTGTGTGGGTAAATTCATGACATTGGCGCATTTCTCATGGCAACAACGTCAAACGTAACTCTTTTAGTGCTAATGAGAGTTTCATACACAAAAAGGTACTATCACTTAGTTTTGTTACAACTTACACCCTTTATATTAAAAACTTGATTATTGTTTTTTTTAAAGCTCTTTTAACTAATTATTGCTAAGCGTGCTATATGAATGCTCATGATGCTAATTAAGTTGCTATAAATGCTATATGCATTGTTTTAATAACTCTCGTTTGTTTTATTTGTTTAATGTTTGTATTAAAAAGTGTGTCGTTTTATCCTTGCTTCATGCAATAGGGAACTTGCGCAATGAAGGTGCTGCGACGGGTGTCGCCTTCCTCGATAAATGGGCTATCTAACACTGAAAGAATTTTTCAAATCGGACCAGTAGTTCCTGAGATTAGCGCGTTCAAATAAGCCCTTTCAAATAATTTTCCCCGTTTTTTCCACACTTTCCCCTATTTCTTTGCTCCTTTTAGATTTAGCGTAATAAAATATAGGCTTTGAGAAAGCCTATATTTTATTACGCTAATAACTGAGCTATCTAATACTGAAAGAATTTTTCAAATCGGACCAGTAGTTCCTGAAATTAGCGCGTTCAAATAAGCCCTTTCAAATAATTGCCCCCCGTTTTTTTCCACATTTTCTTCTATTTCTTCGCTCCTATTAGTCTTAGCGTGATAAAATATAGCCTATAGCCTTCCTCTATAAATGGACTATCTAACACTGAAAGAATTTTTCAAATTGGATCAGTAGTTCCTGAGATTAGCGCGTTCAAACAAACTAACAAACTCTTCCGCTTTATAATATTAGTATAGATGTGACGCGTGTTCCATCTTTTGTTCCTGCATAATCCCTATTGCAGTTACAATGTTAAAACTTTAAGTTCAGTAAGCAGACATGCTTCCAATGGCCCCTTTCCAATGACTCATTTAATTTTTAATTTCTAAAAGTAAAATGAGCGAGCTAATATATTGTGGTTTGCCACATCACATTGATGTTTATTATTTTTTATGTCAGTAATTTGTGTCCGGGTTTAGTTTACGAATAGTAGTTTATCATTATGCATTTATTTTTAAGTTTTTTTCATAAAAATTTCACGCAATCTCTGAATGCTTGATCACGCCTATATGTATAGAAAATACTATTAAATATATACTAACAACAATGTTGTTTTACAGGGCTCCTGTGCAGGAGAACTTCAGCTCTGCTGCTGATGACTCGGTAAGATATCAACTTTTTTATTCTTTACATAAACTTGTAACATAAGATACAGCATGCTTCGTGTGCATTAATTACATAGCTCTGTTCATAATATGTCTTAACTAAAGTTTCAAGCAATAAAATATGCTTATAAAGTAATTTGTATAATATTTATTTATTGAGTTATATTACTAAAAATTTAAGTGTACTAGCAGTTACTAGTTTTCTCATGTTAATTAATGGGAAAGTTGTCAATATTAAATTTATATGTTAAAATTTATTAATATCTGTCTTTTTAAATATGATGCTCTCACAAGCAACTTTTTGTTAAATAAAATCTAGAATATTATGATATAATGTAAGACCCACAATTATTGTAATCTTTCGAATCTATACAATATTATCTGTAATCGAGGTGTAATCTATGAATACTTTACGTAAAGTTTGTATGTTGTAAGGGCTTAAGCACATGGCGTATTTGAAACACGCAGCATTAGATAGGCGGAGTCTGCACTTACGGCCGTTCCCAATATTTGATCTATCTCTGGTTTTGCCATACTAGAGATAGGAATAGCTCACATTAGACATTAGACACATATATTTTATGTCAATTCAATGTTAGCTGCGATCGGTTGTATGTCAAACCAGAGATAGATTGAATATTGGGCCGTTAGTCACTCTTGTTTTAGCGATAATCTCTTTTGAAGCACATAATTATGTATTATGTTCTCATTTCGCTTTTATATACGCATCCTACGCGCATATAAAATAGGCCCTGTACTAACTCTAAGTTATGGTGCTTAGTAGTTGCAAAGCTTTTGAAAACACGAGACAATTCTTTAACAGAAAACGCCCAGTTCCTGTGAAGAAACAACACGCGGTCCACGCGGACAAATAAACGAAGACAAAAGCAATCGTAAAGATAGTGGTGAAGATGACAGTACCTTAAAATGTTGCCATGATATAGATGATGGTATACTACAAGAAATTACGGAAGCAGTATTCGATGAGTATTGTGATATAGACATTCCTCTAGATATAGTTGTAAATCATAGAAATGAAGTAGGCTGTGATGAAAGTAACATTTGTGATATACATAGACTTAGGGCAAATGATTATGAAGATGTTGACGGTGATTTAAAATTTGCAATAACATTTGCTGGTTATCCAAAAACTAAAATACAACTACATGATATCAAAAGATTCAATCAATGTGTAAAAGACATAATTGGTATTCAAAAATCGAGCAAATTGCTTCGAAATTCCCCAACATTTCGAGATTGTTATATTAATAATGGAGCGATAGTGTGTGTTTTCAATGATTTTGAAAGTAAAAGGTGGTTGCTTATTATATTACCTGGCATAAAAGAGCGTATGAATTGTGATTTTTTATTATTGAAATGTGAAACAATTCGTTTATGGTTAACTTCAATCGTTACACCAGCAGAGTCTTCAAAATTCGCCGAAGAGTTTCTACAACAATTGCAAAAACTCAATCCTGACTTAAAAACAGGTCAGTGGAAAATAGTTAAGAAAATAAATGTTTCTAACGTAGATTACATTTCTATTGTTATTGATAAAAAATCATATGAAATCATAAGGAGCTCTACTTTTAGAAATGTAATAGATTTCAATGAAATGGAATTTGAAATAGAAGGCTCAATTGATATTTATGGTAAAACCTTATCCCTCGAAGATGATTTCTGGAGCATAGCTTCAAGAGTTGAAATTTTAAAATCTTTAAATGCTGCGGACACAAAATTTGTAAAGGATAATGAAAAAAAATTAAGTAAAGCCTCTGACTTACATGAGATGAAAGATATAAAGAAAAAAATTGATGAATTATATGAAATCAACATAGATTTTAAAAGAAATATCCTTAAAAATCCAAGGATAAATGATTATAATGAGATTATTATTGATGAACTCAAGATAGTGGTGGCGCTGTGTGGTTACCCAATGTCTAAAATAAATTTGAGACGTATGGAATTATTTAACAAATCATTGAAAGATATTATTGATATGCAAAAACAATCGAATTTGCTTAAGAATACTCCAAAATTCTTGGATTGTTATATCAACAAAGGGGCTATCGTGTGTATTTTCAACGACCTTGACAGTAAACAATGGTTTGTTAGAGTTTCTCCTGGTCTTCAGGAACGAATGAATTGTCGTCTAAAATTTTTCAGCACAGAAACGACTCGTTTACATTTAGGTAAAATGAAAATTCAGGAAGGACTTTGCCCAGCTGCGGTTATCGATGTATTCAAAAACATGCAACTTTTTAATCCAAAAATACACAAAGATAACTTTAAAATTATTTCCAAACAATGTATAAATGGTAAAATACATGCTTTATATTTCTTGATTGATAGCATTTCGTATGAAACTATTCGATCTTTTACCTTTCAAAATGACGTAGATTCCGATAAAATACAATTTAGAGTAAAAGCTGGTGAGCTTGTCTATTATAGAGTAATTTCCTTCGAACCGGATTTGTTAAGTTTTCAATCAAGAATAAAACTTCTAAAAGACTTAAAACCAGACGTTTTTAAAGTATCTGATCTAAAAAGAAACATATCAACAGAAAATTATAAACCTTATGAATGCGATGAAAGTAATGACGAAGATAGTTCAGATGAAATGCACAATTCTTTTACTACAAAAACAGCTGTAAGACCGAGATCTGAAGAATTAATTACTGAAGACAGTTCAGGTGAATTGTATACTGAATGTGCCGAAAGAAGGTTACAAAAAGAATTAAATAGCAACTCACCTAATATAAAATCGGACGAAAGCGGATCATTAATTGAAGGTGAGGATATTTTAACAAATTCTAGTACAGAAGGAATAAGTAACTTGGAGGAAGGATTCACAGATACATTTGTAAAAGAATCTAATACATTATTAAATAGCTCTTCTGAGTCTGCAAATCAAGATTCAATAATTAGAGATAATGTTCTTTGTGAAATCATGGCATCAAATATTTTAGGAGTACAGAAAACTTCAAATGAAAAGTTGTCTGAAGAATTTTCCAAAATAAACGCAAATGTAAACATTTCAAATACTTGGGAACTTAGGGTTCGAAAATCAAAGTCTTACGACAAAGAAAATGTAAATGAAATCAATTTCGAGACCACCAATAATATTAATGACTCAAAAACAGAGGATACAGACAAATTTAACGACACTGAAAAAATAGAAAATTTTATAACAGTAGGTGACGTGAAATCAGAGCAGTCTTTAAAAATTGTTCATCAAGTGATAAATAATGGTTCCAGTATGGATGATAGCGATTCTAATGAAAATGTAACAGCAAATGAAGTAAGTTCTACTTTAATTAATTCAGTAAATGAATCTCCAAACGTTCTCCAAATTTATATTTCGAGTGACTTGAAATGTGAAAACCCAGAAATAGACGAAGTAAGTACTTGTGACAGTATTGTCCTCGTGAAAGACGAAAATAGAAGTTTGCCGAAACAACAGACAGGAAATTCTAATAAAATAGTTGATTCTTCTGATCTTGATCGTGCCATGTGTGATGAACTTGATGAACACAATGAGCCTGAAGCGATAATCACATCCAAATTGTACGTCCATAAAGATTTCAAGAATGTAGACTTTACCGGTGATATTGAGTTTAAATCAGCTGCAAATATTAACGATAACATTTTATTTGGTGATACTGATTATTCTAATAGATACCGAAAAAAAGAACTGTCCTATTACAGATGCACAAATTACTTGTATGTCGATAAAGAATTAAAATTGGCTGTTGTTTTGGAGGATTATCCTACAGCGAAATTAGATAAGAGTCACATGCGACAGATATCTCGATTATTTAACGAGTGTCTAACCAAAGATGAGGAATTGTTTGACGATGATATTATTCCACAATTTGAAGACGTTTATATATCAAACGGTGCTATAGTATTTATTTGTGAAAATATAGAAACAAAGGAGTATTTCGTAGAAGTTTTACCAGAAATATCCACATCACTCGGCCTTAAATTGAAGCTTCACAATATAGCACGCTTAATTAGATTTTATAGAGTATCTATGACATTACCACTGGAAATATCCCAGCTCGAATCCAAAGCAATGTTACCTACCCTCCAAGAGTCATATTCAAAATTGCAAACTAATGCTTGGAAGATTTATTCTGATGTACCCGGAGAACAGACACGTGTATTTGGAGTGGATGGCAGTTCCTTAAGGTTTCTAAGAAAGTCTAATATGACCTTAGAATATGAAGGACACATCGTTACATGTGAAGAAATAAAGAAACCGAGGCCTGATAATCAACCGAATGTTATAAATATAAATACTGATACTGCTGAAGAAATAGAGAAAAATTTAAGAGAGAAAATAATAAAAATGATGTACTGTGAATTAGAGACCTCCGGCAAGAAGACATCATTGAACAATCTTAGAAACAAAAATAGAAAAAACAATTATAGTGATACGATTCCTGATGATTTCAAACTTTATATAAGCGCTACTGAGTATCCAGAGGTACGTATAGATGAAATGAACTTTAACGATATAAAACAGGCTTTGGAGGACCTTGTGGGAGACACTTGGGGTACTTATGATGCATTTATTCCGAGAATCTACGATATATATTTGTGCGAAGGTGTTATTTTTGTAATCTGTAAAGATATCCAAACAAGATTTTGGATTGAAAGTAACATCAACAATATTGGTCTCTCTCTAGATTTCACCATAAAGGCAACAGAATATCGAGGAGTTGTAGGTATCGTTAACATGAAAATTAAAAGTATAAAAAGCTTTGAAGAAGTAGTAGCGATATTGCAGAACCAAAACCCAAGGCTACGTACCAAGTTTTGGAGGCAAACCACAACAAAAACAAAGTATCCGCAAGTTGTTTTGCAAATGGATGCCCTATCTGCACAAGTTATAAGGAGTGATAGTTTTAATGGTAACATAGATGGCCAAAGTCCGGAATTTGATTTTGGATACTTACTTTCTATCATTAAAAAAAGACCTAGTCTAGAACCATTTTGCAGTGATGATTATAAAAACATCACAAATGACGCTGATATCGATGTAGCTAACAATAAGGAGAATTATAAATGTGATAAATGTCTCAATGAAAATGATACTTTCTACTACATCGGTAATGAAAATTACAATATAATGGAACAAATGGATGCCATAGATGATGATGATTATTGTAAGGTGGACTTAAAAATACCACCAGACTTTCTGACAGCCAAAGGTTGTTTGGATGTAATTATTGGAGTACTGAACGAAAAGAATCCGAAACTCAACACATTTTTGTGGAAAATAGAGCCATCCTCTGATGTAGGGCATTTCACTGTATTTGTTGATAAAACTTCGGCTCGAGTTATGGAAGAAGAAGATTTTGATCCATCATTCGCTGGAGAAAATTTGGAATTCCAATTTTAAAATTTGCATTCCATTTTATAAAATAGTATACATATCCAATTAATCATTTTGTCTTGTAAGTTACTGTGATTGGTTATTTTATATTTGTTTTTATTGTGTACTTTTTGTCACGGACGTCGGACACTATATATGCTTTCATATTTTCTAGTTTATTTTAATTGTTTACCATTATTATGATAAAAATTATGCTCTCTAAATCTATAAAAAAAAGTCTGTTATTTTAAAAGTTTAGGTGATAAGTTTTGTTATACAATTATTGTTAGTATATCCATTTCATGCTAAGCATACCCACCTCTATTTTTAGTTCCTAAGTCTGTTTAACTTATAATGTGTTATATACTCTTTGTCATGATTGATTAATACCTAGATTTTATTATTGGTTGCCATATTTTAAATGTGATAATAATTAAAACACAGCTCATCTTTTTATAAATGAATGTTCAAAGTGAATACTGCCTTTATAAGTAAGTGAATAATACTGTGATCATATTATTTTGATGAAGCAAAATCAATTGTTTGTTTAAAAGTTGCTTGTGACTATTTCTTTTGTTACCACCAGGCCACATGTTTTAAATCATGACTATTATATTAAAGTTATCAAGTTTAATACTAGGAGCATTGCCAATTTTTAACATTTACAATAAAGTGAATTTTGAAAAGTCTCTTAATTATTTATCAGTAATCCCAATATGATTAGGTAATAAGCAATAATAATAAATATTCTAATATCTTTCTTCTTATATATAAAATTCTCGTGTCACTATGTTAGGCCGTGTACTCCTCCGAAATGGCTTTACTGATTTTAACCAAATTTTATATGCATATTCAGTGGGTCTGATAATCGGCTACTGGGTACTTTTTATATTGATAAGTGCATTTGTTGAATAAATAATAGTAAATTATTACAACTCGAGACTGACTGCGACCATTGTTTGTGCGACGGGATAGCGATGGACGTTGCCATAGTGACATACTTATTTAGTCACTTCAATAAAATAATATGGGTGAAATACTTTATATGGCAAAGAAACGTTTGCCGGGACAGCTAGTTTTAACATAATATTATGTATTTACAATAGGGATGATGACAAGGTCAAAGATTAGCGAATTTTGTTAATAAAATAAAGAAATCACGGAAAAAAATAAGTGTTCCCAAAATTTCAGTTTGATAGCATTTGTATTTTTTTTTGTTATGCGCCTTCAAAGTTGGATATTCAAGTCGATTTTTTTTTCAATTAAATTTCTTAATATTTGTATACAATTCAATAACTTATGCAATTAAAAACACCTAGTTTTAACATAATATTATGTATTTACAATAGGGATGATGACAAGGTCAAAGATTAGCGAATTTTGTTAATAAAATAAAGAAATCACGGTAAAAAATAAGTGTTCCCAAAATTTCAGTTTGATAGCATTTGTATTTTTTTTTGTTATGCGCCTTCAAAGTTGGATATTCAAGTCGATTTTTTTTTCAATTAAATTTCTTAATATTTGTATACAATTCAATAACTTATGCAATTAAAAACAACTTTTGTTACGAAACCACTTTCATAAACGCAATATTTAATATACCTGTCGAACAAAGGTGTCTCCCGATGCGTACAAACTACGAAAGACTGACGTCATACTTTCGTAGCACTTTGTATGGAGCGTTTCGGGCAGGTCTTTTTTATGAGATATTTGAACTGTCATATCTTAATGAATTTTTAAGCTATCAGAGTCATTCTTTCAACGTTGTTTCTATTTTTTAAGTGTCTTTCAATTACCGATTAGAAAAAAAATAGTCATCATGCCTATTACAAAATTCTTCGTATGAAATCGTATAAGCTAAGCTGCTGCACAACGCGGCAGCGGAGCTACGCGACACGACACATTAGAAGTCGGAATTATGGTAAGCAAGGTATCGCTCCGCTGCAGCGTAATGTCGCCTAATGCGGTCTCGCACTTATTGTCGCTTAAGGAAGCACGCCGCTCATCGTAACACGCGACCGCGACCGAAAAAGTATTAGTGACTATAGTCTATAGACTTCATATTGCTCTACGTCACATAAGTCGTTAGATTCTAGTTCTAGAATAATGTAGGTACAAAATGAAACCATAGCTAAGTTCTTAAAGCTATTTTTAAATTTTTTTCGGTCGCCGTCGCGTTGCTGCGAAGAACGGCATGCTACCTTTACATTTAACGGTAGAATCTTGGTAGAAAAAAGCTTTTTGCTTTGCGAATTGCATAACCGATAAACATTGATACAAGCGGCATGCGCGTCCTCAGTTGTCAATCCCCGCACTACAGCGCGATGCGTCGTGCGCGTGCGTGGTCTGCGGCGCGCCCGCCGAGGCGTTCTGCTCGCGGTGCGGCCACACCCCCTACTGCGGCGTGCGGTGCCAGCGCGCGGACTGGAACAACCGCCATCGCTCCGTCTGTCATAATTTGGCGCGGTGAGTAATGATGGTAATAATAAAAAAATATATAGAATCAATACGCATTTTATAAATTCAATGATAATGGAACACATTATTACATATTATTAATAAAGTATCATTTAGTTAAAATAATTTTAGTAAGTAAATAAAATATATAGTACTAACCGGAATAATTAATACTGAGGTGTGAGTGCCTGTTGTATTGCGCCCAATATGTAATATCTTATTCGAAAGTTATGTCTCTGTTGTTCAGTATAAACTATAAAGTAAGCAGTGATAGAGCGAATCGTTACTCATAATTGAAAGGGAAACAGGTCCGTAAACTAAGTTACTTTATTATTATTTTTTTGTAGCTTAAACGGTGCTCCTCTACCTGACATGAAGAAAATTGACGCAGAACCTAGGTAAGTGTTATTAGTCAGTAAATATCCATACAACCTACACTAACACCTTTTAAAGTATTTTTTTTATTAAATACCATTTCTTTGCTATCAATCTTTATCAGATTTTTAGATATTTCATACAAAAGCCGATGTCCTTAGACTATGTTAAAGGGGATGAATAAACATCCAGTTAACTTAACCCATCAATCCCCAAGCGGCAGTCGGCTGCCGCATAACAATTATTGAAAATCTATTGTGTCTGCGATGAAGGTGTAAATATAATGCCTTTGAACGGGCATGTTCGTCTTTGAAGGAGTTGGGAGCAATGGGGATAAGACACAGTACCACCCCACGCATAATCAGCGTAGACGCAATGTCACTGGGACAGGACAAAGGCAGGGCTGAAAATTACTATGGAATAGTAAAAGCCTCAGAACATCATGAGATAATCGTCTACGAGAACCGAGGGGATGACCTAAGCTTCCTCAAAAGGAATCGTGATGATCAGCCAGCAGCGTCCCAACCCAGTAATAAGGCGAACTCATCCTCCGCAAGTGAACGACTCCAAGCATCACGGGAGGACAAAAAAGAGGATGAGAAAGAGAGAGATAAAAATGAAATTAAGAAGTCTCTAAACTCAATGGCCAAATTAAAAGCGTTTGTGGGATCCGTCAAAAAAGTACTTCATCGTGAAAGAATGATCGAGGATAAAAACACCCTTTCTCGGATCAAGGCTTCGTCACAAACAAATCGGCAGGCTTTAGCAATGGAGGCTTTTTTGATGGAACCATCTACACAAACACCGGCAAATAAAAACAAAAGATATAGGGCCGATCTCGGGCAAGTGCTCCCGCCAAAACTCAGACTGGCCCAGAGCCCCGAAGATCATATAATAAATGCCATAAAATAATAAGAGCAAACAAGACCATAAAGCTCTTGACCTGCAATAAGATCATGCAGGCCTATCAGCGGAAAAATCAAAAGCTGTTAGAAGTGAGACTCGAGGATGCAAAAGCTGCCATATACGACAATGTCACCTCCACAATAATTGCCGGGGCGATGACAGGGCAGTATATGGCGGCATTAAGTGCCGACTGCGGATTCGTGGTTCTGGACGAGGATGAGACAAAACGCACGGGAACACTCAAATTTATTACAAAATCTGAGGATCCAATAGTGGTAATAGCGGAATGTACCAGAATAATGCTGGAAGACAGGATACTAGAAATGGCAGAAGTCCTATCTGGGGACCCCGAATCTAGCATGGACTGGGACATATTCGCGAAACCTATCAACTACTCGTGGGTCAATGGGGTTCCTGGATGTGGGAAGACAACTTGGATCATTAATAACTTCAATGAGGAAACAGACGTTATAATAACAACTACAATCGAAGCAGCCGAGGATCTAAAGCAAAGGCTATCGCTACGAACTGGCAACAAGTTAAAGATAAAGTTCGTACCATGGCCTCTTTGCTGGTAAATGGGACAAAAGGAACCTACAAAAGGTTGATAGTTGACGAGGCCCTCATGAACCATTTCGGCTCAATCGTCATGGCGAATCAGTTAACAGGCGCCAACGATGTCATCCTCATTGGAGATATTAACCAACTTCCGTTTATAGAGCGTGAAAACCTCTTTAAACTTAATTACACTCGTCCAAACCTGGTAACCAGCATCACCCAGGAGTTGTCTTGCACACACAGGAGCCCTATGGATGTGGCATACGCCTTAAACATGGTCTATAATAACATCTATTCATCGAAGGAAATTGTGCGGTCCCTAAAGCTAATGAAGTATACAGGAGCGAGAATACCTAAAACCGATCTAAATACCCTGTATCTTGTCCACACACAAGAGGAGAAAGCAGCCCTCACTAATACAGGCTATGGATCGGGAACGGACTCTCGCGTCCTCACAATCCATGAAGCTCAGGGATTAACGAGTCCTTCGGTGATCATCATACAGACCAAGTCCCGAAAGCTGGCAATCCATGACAGCGTTCCTCATGCAGTTGTAGCTATATCCCGGCACACTAACACCTGTGTCTATTACACTGACACTGATGGAGACGCTGTGGCAAGCTTCATAAAAAGAGCCACGGAGGTGTCAACCGAACACATAAAAGATTATAATATAAAAATGGCTATAAAAGACAGGAACGATAAAGTCCTAAGCCACATGGCGGGTAGATTCGACACAGAACGATATCTTTTTAACAACCTAGAAACTCCACCCAGCTTGAGTGACCCCTCTCCACCAAGCCAATGTCACATCATCTAAAGGCAAAGGGTGGAGCAGCATAAAATCTAAGGAAATCGGAAAATGTCGGATCTACTGGCCGCCACACCGACTGGGACCTCACCGTTCAAAACATTAATATTATTATTATGCAATTTATAAAACAATAAATATATATATATATATATATATATATATATATATATATATATATATATATATATATATATATATATATATATATATATATATATATATATATATATATTATATGTATAACATATTATACTCTATTCTATTAAATAAACATATACACATATATATTTAAAAAAAAAAAAAAAGGGTCCATGGCGTGATGGACCACAATTAATTAAAATTCATAATATTATTTCAATTATCCTTGGTGCGAAAAATCTAAATAATAAAATAACAAAAAAAGGATATGGACGAACAGTCTATAGACGGCCCCAATTTTATAATAAAAAAAAAAAAAATATAATGTCGTTGTTACCAGCGTGCCTCCGGCGCAGCCGCTGCGGCCCCCGCGGCCGCTCAACAGGTCGCAGAATCTCAACTCGAGCAGGGACCAAGGCAATGACGACTCTGATTCACAGAAAGTAAGACATCTTCATCTTTTTACTCTGTCTCTTGTAAAAACTTAACACAGTGTCTTTCTGTTCTCGTCTGTCCGGTGATTATTTGAAGACAAACGCTACTTTTGTTAAGTTATACGCTGTTGGTGGTTTTATCGTTAACTGTTGCGCAACGCCGTTCGAAGCTATAACAAACGTGTGGACGAACGGCGCTGCTCAAGCGCTCGACATTTGCGGTGGAAATTACGCCGGCGTAATTCAGCCTAGTGTGAAGACACTTTGATTTCAAGAGCCAAAAGTTTGGCATTAAAATAAATAAATGAAAATAAAAAAATATTTTAATATCAAGTAAAAGTATGAAGGTTATGTCAAAATCTGCATGAAATTAAAGTTAATTAATCTCTGAGTATGGCTGTAAATGTTTAATGTACTCAGGGAAGTGATCTAAAAGGTGGAGTTTTATTTGCTATGCCCTTATGTCTACAACCATTATACAAGATGTTAGTGTAACGATGGTTTCAAGGATAATGGTGTTTACACTAACACACTATATAAAAAAAAGTATGTTTGATATTCATAAAATTTTTATTAAACAGAAATACCATACAAGAGATCCTAGAGGGCCGAGGGAGAGGAATAATAATCAGAATTATCACCAGAACAATCGCAACGGTCCGAGGAATCAAAACGGCCGTCCGAACATGAGACACAATAATTCTAGACCTGCTGACGAGGAGGAAAGTTTTGAAACCAACAGTAAGTTCTAAAGGGTTTTGTACAGAATTCTATAGTATACTAGCTGTTGCCCGCGACTTCGTCCGCGTGGACTTCAGTTTATAGCGCGCGATGTCAACAAAATTGGTGTCAAAAGCTTTTATAAAAAAAAACCTTGGTACCCCTTAAATCAAAACAGCTGTGCAGTGTGCACATAATATTTCATTTTTTAAAATTAAACTTTATATTTTATGCCAAATTTTAAAGCTTATTTAGCCCCCCAATTACACAACTTTACCCATAAACTATTTATCATTGATAGGTTTAAGGTTACGTATATAATATAAAGTACTGACTTATTATTAAATAACGTAAAAAAGAAATAACAATCGAAAAAAATCGAAACTCGAATGTATGATGATACCACCTCTTATAGAAAGATGTTGGGCAAGCGTTAGCGCGATGTAAGAGACGCACGGCGCCATCTATTATGCATTTTTGGAACCAACGTAATTTGAACAAATTTTCGTATTTTCACCCCCTTACAACCCTCTTTTCCAGTAAAAAAGTAGCCTATGTCCTTTCTCAGGCTTTAGACTATCTGTATACAACATTTCATTACAATCGGTTCGGTAGTTTTGGCGTGAAAGCGAGACAGACAGACAGAGATACTTTCGCTTCGATAATGGGTTGTGTGTGAAAGAGAAAAAAAGTTATATAGATAGTTTGATCTTCTTTACTAATGCACAATTGATTTTTTTTATCTAGGCTGGTCCAAAGGGGATATTTAATAATTGTTTTAGTTAGTTACGAAATTGACTGCACTTAAAGTGTGAACTGTCAAAACAAGTATAAGACTTAAAAGTTATAATCTTTGGCAGTTTAAAAAGATCTTAATATTTCTCTAGGTCCAAAGCCTCTACTGTCCATGTGCATACCGAAGCCAGAAGAAGATAAACCGGAATCAAAAACTACGCGACAACCTGTGAAACCCGCAGCCGCTCCGGAACCCGGACCTTCGCCGAAGCCGCAACCCGCCAGGCAGTCTACGGAACCAGCTCCGGTTCCGAAGCTGCAACCGCTCCGACAACCTGCCCAGGAACAACCCGGACCGTCACCGAAACCGCAACCGGTGAAACCAGCTGCAAACCCTCCACCAGTAGTGCAAGAAACCAAAATTACGCCTAAGCAGTGAGTATGCAACTGTTGTTAACGTTTGGGACTTCCACACATAAATGCGAATTTGTATCGTATCGCAATTTGTTTTTTATTATGAGTAGTGCCGCAGATATTTTCGATGCGAGTTGATGACGACCTCTGTGGCTTAGTGGTGAGCGCGTTGGTAGCTCAAGTCGGGGGTTGCGGGTTCGAATCCCGCCGACGGAACAAAAAGTTTTCAAAGTTCCTTGGTCATGGATGTGTATTAAATATGTGTATCATATAATAAAAATCGTAAATATATGTATAGTATAAAAGTATTAAATATATTTCCGTTGTCTGGTACCTGTAACACAAGTCCATCAGGTACTTACCACGGGGCCAGACTGACGTGGTGTGAAGCGTCCATAGATTAAAAAAAAAATATATGTGTGAGAGCCCTAAGTTTTTTCGGGGCACTTTGTTTCTATTTCTACTAAGCCTCATTTACTGAACTGTATATTTGGCTTGTTATTCTAGACGCAACTTTGTAAATGACGATGAATAGTGACAGGTAGTTACTCATTTAAAGTAAATAACTTTTATATTTGCTATCCAATATTAGGCTTTTGTGAAACAGGACTAAAAAATACATAAGGCAAAACACCTACTTATATTTACTTTAAAAGTTAATACCAAGAAAATCTTATTATTGGCATTTGTTATATTTTGAAAAACAAATCTTAGTTGCCAATAACAGGGTGTCTGCCAACGTTAACATAGTCCGCCGTAATTCAAGACCCAATTTCTCCAGATACCTACCGGAGGCCCTCGCTATGGGTTCAATCATGATGCTGTCACTGGAAGCGGCCGCTAAGACGGAGCGGCCGGGCTTCGTGTGCGTCGCGCTGGCGGAGGACGCCGCTGCGACTTACCAGATGCTGTGCGAGGACTACACAGAGGACTGCGCGAAGACTAGTGAGATATACAAGTTAGTCAGTGTTTGATATAAGTAAATAATTTTAACGTCTTTAGTAAACGTACAAGAGACAAAACATAGTTAGACTAAAAACTAAAAAGTAACAGACAAACCTAACATAATGCACTACATACAACTGCATGACATCACAAACATGTAGATTGTAGACAGCTTGTTATGGCTGTGGAATGCTTACACCGTATGTTCAAAGGGTAAGTCACTATGTGCTCATTTTTTTTAAGTGAGTTTACCGGAGGCCAACTGAAAAGATTTGAAAGTGCAGTACTGATCAACAAGGGTCTTTTCTACTCATCATATTATGCAGACAACTAAATTGATGTTATTCCCCAGGCCAATGCCCGGAGAGACGTTCTCGTACCTCAACCCAGAAGACGGTGCGTGGTACCGCGCCAGGTGCCTCAACCCCACCACGGCAGCGCTGATAGACGCTGGCAGCACCGTCACCACGCAGCCCGACAACTGCCGCTGCCTGCCGCCCAAGTACGAGGACGTGCTGGAGTTCTGCTGCCAGCTTGACGCTAAGGGAGTCCAGGTATGTGCTAGATGTCTCGCTTTCACCACGACAGCGCTGATAGACGCCGGTTCTGCTGCCAGATCGATGACAGAGGAGTACAGGTATATCCCGCGCACAACTTTAAAATTGCTTGACGAAACTAGAGGGGCAATCGGCGCATGAACCGTATCTGCCTATTGGCCTACAATAGCTGTAAGGTGTCAGCGTCTGATAGCGACTGACCTACCAATAGTGTGTTCCCTTGTGCGCAAGCGCCCTGCTCACTCCGCGCCCCATTGAAAAGTCCTAAAAATTTGAACATTTCACAATACCCTATCATTTTTGTCTGCGGCCTATATCGCTAGCTAGCTATAGCACAATGCAGTACTCGTAGGACCAAAGGAGCAAAATATGTTTCAATTTATTTTAATGTAAAAGAAACCATGTTTCTTAAGTATGTCATTTAAATTACAATTCCCTTCAACAGGTTGGAGACAATCTTACTTGCACGTTGGTGGAGAAAGTCGGAAATACATTCAAAGTGAGCCTGGCCAGAGATGGTGCAGATATTGGTACGGGAGAAGTGTTCCGCTGGCTGCCACCTGTTGAGAAGCCAGCCCCATCACCTGCCGCTGTTTGTAAGTTATTAAGAAACAGCTGTTATTAAATAAGTTATTTGATACAAGTTCGTTTCGAACGAAGCCTACAACTTCGTTTCGCGGAAATAAGTTTATCGCGCGAAGAAAGTACCGCGATAAATGTCCTTTTCGGGACTCGAAAGTTGATCCGTATTGATTAACTAACTACTTTATACGTCGCGTGACCTTATAGTAGGTAAACCTTGTCGGAAATACCTACGGGCGTCTTTTCTTTTGAAATAAGCGGAGAAAAGTGTTAAAAAAAAATTTCATGTGACATGTGAATGGCCCCTAATAGTATGTTGTCATTTTCCTTCTCTTTGTATCCTCAGTGCTGCCGGAAGTGTCCCGGCCGGACGTGTCGGCGGGCAGCGTGGTGGTGGTGGAGGGGGGCGCGGAGCGGACGTTCGTGCGCGCCGCTACGACCGCCGCGCTCCACAGTTTCAGCCAGGCGCTGGAGGATGTGCTGCACGCGGGCATGCAGGGTCAACGTGAGTGCGAGCTGCCTTAGTGTCTCAACACACTAGGCCGAAAATACGCGGCCGAAGTTCCGCAAGATTACGCCTGCAATGGATTTTAAATCGCCGATGACACACCATGCCGAAATTACGTCGCGTTATATTGTATGCGTTTGGCATTGCTGACGTAATCATGCCGAACTTCGGTCGCGTATTTTCGGCATAGTGTGTTTAGACACTTACCCTCGACGGAATTAGAATCAGCTCGATCTCAAAACTTTTGCTTCTACCGACACATGTATACTAGCGCAACGCCTCCGTGGTCCAGTGGTTTAGAGCGTAGCTCTTGACTCGGAGGTCGTGGGTTCGATTCCCGCGTTGGAAACATGTTATTTCCAAGATTAGTTAGGACAATGCAGGCTGATCACCTGATTGTCTGACAACTTACTTGTCAGTGACAAGTAAGATGATCCATGCTAACCCACTACAATCTATCGCCATTGTGTAGACGGGGTATGTTGGCGCTTGGCGGACGATGGCCAGTGAATTGCCAGTCAGTAGTGACTAATAAGCCATGCGCCATTGTGTTTAACACCAAGTGATCGTGGTCTACAGATCATGATGGCCTGCAGCGGGCTATCGTGGGCCATTGTTTACTGGGGACTTTAGAAGACTGAAGCTGGACTGCATTAAATATTAGTATTTTATCCCTTTTTATACTGCTGAACTCTATTTCTAATCAAAACTTTCACCAGTCTTGTTCTAAATTGTATAATCTTTCAGTGAAACCGCTGAAGGCGCCGCCGCAGAAGGGCGACATGGTGGTCGGCAAGTTCACCGACGGCCTGCACTACCGCGCGCTCTGCAAACGCACCAACATCAAACAGAACAAGTATATGCTGGAGTATGTTGAGTATGGTAAGTGATTTCTTTAACACTTATGTTAAAGATTTTTAATATTTTATTCGCCGCGAGGTGGAGCTATGTAGCCGTAGGGTTTTTCGTGTTAAATAGGCTACTTAAACTATTTTTTTTCTTCATGCTAATCGCTTCTTAATCAATCATTCATTTTCACAAAAAAAACTAATATTTTAATATTTTAACCCTTTAACCGCCAAGGTCGGAATAATCCGACAAATATTTAATATTTTGATTGAAAAATATCCCTTTTAAGTGGCGCCGAAAACACTGTACTTATTAAAACATATTTTTTGTATTTTATACTTTCTTTATTGAAATTTTGTATGTGCTAAACGTACGAGTCTAAAAGTGCCGAAAAATTAGAAAATAATTAATTAAGAAATGAGAAATCATTTGTAATGTTGAAAACTTTTAATTTAATTTAATTTAATAATACTATGCAGTATGCTGACACGGACAAAGTCGCGGGCAACAGCTAGTAGAAAATAAATTCTTGCAATATCGTATTGTTTTCTAAGGTGTTATATTAATTTATAAAATAAAAATAATGCCTTCGAAAAAAAAATAGCAACAAAGTTACTTTTAAAACGTCTGAAAATAGTTTTGGTACATGATACTAGTTCAGAACAATAATCTACAAATTATATATAAATATTAGCCATTTGAAAATAAGTAAAGTAAGACTAATTTATAGTCTACTTTGGTTCCTGGTACCTGACCAGGTGTCACACTTAGAGCTACACAAATTCGCAGGTATTCTAAGTACACGAGGCACTACTAATAACCTATGGTTTCATCCATCAGAGAGTAAGTTATGTCTTATCCTTCTGGGATCCAGGTCTATAAGTAGTTTGGTCGCGTTACGTCAAACCCAGCTGACAGATCACAATTAACACTGAATTGACATATTCGACCAAATAACGTTGGTCTGTCAATTGCATAGGAATCAACTTCCTCGATGGTACAAATAAACGTACATATAAGTGAGTGAGTGCCAGCACCGGGCCATAGTCTGTGCAGGGTGCTCCAAGAGCAGTTCCAGAGTAATGCCTTTTTTCACCTACCGAGTAGAGTGGCGAGACAGTACTCTCGGCAAATTTTATTGGTCAAGAACACTATCTCGCCGCTGTACTCGGTAGCTGTAATCAGGCCTTAAGGGGCCGACTAACCCTAAAGTGTCGATTTTATAATTCATTTTTATACTTGAAAATAAGCCCCGAATTGTTTCATTTTCTAAAATTAGATACTACATTATATTTCCGAGAATTCGATCTGAGCAAAAACACGATATCTTAAAATTTTCTCGATAGAAAAAAAAAAACACAAAGATGCATCTAATTTTCACGAATTTTTCATTTATTGCCATAACCGTGCATGAACTAAGTTAATATTTTAACACATTGTATAAAATTCTATCATTGAGAGATCGACCTAGCGGATTTATAAAATGTTGTATATTTATCGAGTTATTGAGAAAGAACTAATTTGGCGATAAATCCGCGTCGTTTTTTTTCACGGCCGACGACCACGGCTATAGAGTATAGACTATAGAGTCAGTTTAGCATGACCTCTTAGCCATTTAAACACATTCGCAGGCAACATCGAGATATCCAAACTAGAAGACCTGTACGAGTGTCCGCCGGAGTTCACGCTGGAGGCCAAGCCGACAGTCGTGTCCATGGTGAAGCTGCAGCTGCAGTCCAAGACGCTGAGCGAGAAGGCCATGGAGTATCTGGGGACATTGAGGGATGATAATACTGAACTGACACTGGTATGTTCTATGAATACTTATAATCCAGTTACTATGCACACCTACGTATTGTACTTAATAATATAAAAGTGAAAGTATGTTTGTCTGGTTATGTCCTCACGCTAAAACCATTGGACAGATTTTTATGAAATTGGTACATTTATTCCCGGGAAGGAACATAGGAATTTATCTTAAAAAAATGTACTGTTAACGCGCGAGAAACTCAATTCGGTTTAACGATGTTATAGTCTACGTCTAGAGCTAAATAAATGATTATGTTTATGTCTGTCTGTTTCCACCTTAAGCAGCCCCGGATCTAGGGGCGGGCAAGCCGGGGTCTGTGCCCCGGGCGGCAAATTCAGGCGGCGGCCAAATTCATACTTCATGGACCAATGGACAACTCATCATTGACCACGTAATAAAATATATAATAGCACAAGTACAGCAATTTCATGGCCATATCAACTTGACCGATACTGTAGAGTGAGACGTGCTGCACGAACATTTATTATTCGCGAGGCGCGTAGGCATAGTTCAAAATATGCGCCCGGCTCTCGCACGCTTTTAAACCCTACCCTGTTAACGCCTCCGTGGTCTAGTGGTATAGAGCGCGGCTCTTGACTCGGAGGTCGTGGGTTCGATTCCCGCGTTGGAAACATGTTATTTCCAAGTTTGGTTAGGACAATGCAGGCTGATCACCTGATTATCTGACAAGTAAAATGATCCATGCGTCGGATGGGCATGTAAAAAGTCGGTCCTGCGCCTGATCTGAGTCGTGTCGGTCGTCCGTCCCACTGGGTTATGAGAGTAAAGGAATAGAGAGTGCTCTTGTGTACTGCGCACACACTTGGGCACTATAAAAATTACTCCTGCGTAGCTGGCCTGGTTTCAAGGAAACCGGCCACCGTCACCGAAACCGGTGAGGGAGCTATTTTTTTTATTTTTTTTTCATTTAATGAAATAAGGGAGCAAATGAGCAAACGGGTCACCTGATAGAAAGCAACTTCCGTCGCCCATGGACACTCGCAGCATCAGAAGAGCTGCAAGTGCGTTGCCGGCCTTTTAAGAGGGAATAGGGTAATAGAGGAGGGTGGGGAAGGGAAGGGAATAGTTGAGGGTAGGGAAGGGAATAGGGTAGGGGTTAGGGGATTGGGCCTCCGGTAAACTCACTCACTCGGCGAAACACAGCGCAAGCGCTGTTTCACGCCGGTTTTCTGTGAGAACGTGGTATTTATCCGGTCGAGCCGGCCCATTCGTGCCGAAGCATGGCTCTCCCACGTATAAATATGTAGGATATAATATTATTATATCCTACATAATATTGATAGCTGAAATTATATGGATGATAAAGGTGAAAATAAACATAAGTAGGTAGGGGGGGGCGGCATGGGCGTATATAAGGGGGGGGGGGGGCTGGGGGTCCGGACCCCCCACTTTACTATCCATCTTACTTGTCCAATCGACAATATAATATAATTGTCATTGGCGAGCTACATAGTGTATTTTTTTTTCTATTTACAATATAATAAAAAATTTTATACTGTGGAGCGTGTCCGTAGGCAGAAGACGTTAGGGGACCCCCCCCCCCTGCTTATCAAATCTATATATACGCCCGTGGGTGGTGCCATTTTTCAGTTTTTGCCCCGCCTGAAAAAAATTGGAGATCCGGGGCTGACCTTAAGGCTGCGTTTTCACCAGAGCTGAGCGGAGATGTGTTGCGAGGAATGTGTTTTTGAGAACCAATAGCCGCGCTGAGCATGGCAAAGTCATGTCAATGGAGCGATTCTATTGGTTCTCAAAAACACATTCCTCGCAACACAGCTCCGCTCAGCTCTGGTGGAAACGCAGCCTTAAGGTGAGAACATGAAGAGGTAGCAGACCAGCGTTGCCAGATTTTTTTTGTGCCAAGTCGGGACTTTGGAACTTTTTGAGTGAAAAAGCGGGATTTTTCAGTCAAAAGCGGGACAAAGTAAAAAAAGGTATAAAATCAAAAGTTTTTTGAATTTTTATATTTTTATATGCGTTAAAATAACGTTTACGTGACAATAGATAAAGCCTAAAGTAGCTATAGAAAATCCACCCCTCTACCTCCCACACTCTTATCTTCAATGCGCACCTTTCTTTCTCAGTACGCTGCACGTACGTTCGAGCTTTCCCCGAAAAGCGGGACTGAGCCTGTCCCGCGCGGAACATTTAATTTTGATGAAAAAATCGGGGGCAACGCTGTAGCAGACATACATATTTTTGCATATTTAACGGCGCGTTCAGACGTACGCGTGTTCTGCTGTAGATGTTTTGCCGAACGTTACAGATCACGCGCACGTCTGAACATTATTAGTTCCCTATTATTAGTATCGATATTGGATTAGGTTTGAACCTACCATTTATATCTTCAGTCTCTAACAAACGGCGCGTCGTCCGGTCCCAGCGGCAGCGAAGTGGTACTTACCTTGAAGAACGAGTCCATCAACCGAAAGCTGGACGACCTCAGCCTGCCCGAGTGGAAGAAACTCGAACAGCAGGGCGTGGATATAGTCGGTGAGTGAATGAGCACGGTGCGTAGGAGCCATGCACATATTACGTCACAACGTAAGTGGAAGAGAGGGGGTCGTGTATAGAGTATGTAAAAGGTATTCATCAAAGCGATACAAGGGGATTTAAAAAATGTGTGACGTAATATATGGATGGCAATGTAGCTTCGGCTACGATTTCTTCAGACAAAATGATCTTGCTAAGGCAAAAAATCAGCTTAGTGTTTAAGTATTATGTTTCGCTTGATGACTTTGAACTTTCCTTCTACAAAAACATTATTCAGTACCACTACTTTGAATCATCACGTACAGTACTCCCAAATTAATAATGCGCATGGAAATCTTCGCTAATGGTCGTAATCACGAAAACACCCGAATCTATGAAACTTGCATTTTGCACCTTGTTCAAAGGAAATGGAAGTAAATATCATATAGCTGGTGGCTGTCCGCTGTCGCCGGTCACCGGGAGACCATCGCGGCGTTACCATGGTAACGTCCAAGCAACGTCAGACGCCTCTACGTCGCTGCAAAGCGCTGTTTTTCTTAAAGTTAAGTTTAAAACAGCGCTTGCAGCGACGTCTTCCGACGCTCCGAAAAATTACGAAAATTTCTATGCGCATCTACGAATAATAAAAACTAAGGAATCGTAACTCCCATACTATTACCGTTTTAAATTTGGTTCCTTTTGATCTGTCATGTAACGTCAGCCTAGTACCGCTCAAGGTCACCTGAATTTTGCAAATGTATTGAAATGTGTACTTAGGTACACTTTTTGACAAGTATTGTGGAGTATGTTTTTTGACGGAGTTACTTTTCCTTAGTTTTTATTATTCGTAGATGCGCATTATCACTTTGGGAGCACTGTAACATAGTAGTTGATAGCTCTCTTAGGTTAGTGAGTAGTGACAGTTATCTATAGACATATTATATTATATATAGTCTACACGCAGATGACAGCTTGCTTGCAAGTTTTTCTTTATACATATCTCTTATTGTATATAATTTTTGTCTTATGGTAGCTAAGCGAAAAGTAAATGTAGTTTATATTGTGCTAAAGCATGAAACTTGACCATCTTATATTCTACCTCAATATTCGTTAAGACAATATTGTTGAATATTAAAAGTCATATAAATATTGATAACGCTTGCTAATAAAAATATTCAGAACCAAAACCTACAAAAAAAATATTATTGTCTTTGACACAGACGCAGATTCGACTCATCTATATAATATATGTATTATAAAATTTATAATATAGTAAATATTTTTATTAGTGGGAGTTAAAAACATAAAATCATAGAGTTTTGATAAATTATAATTTATATTATGTATAAACCACAGTTTTCCTTCCATTCTCAACTCCCTCATACATAAAATTTTGTATGGATTTTGGAATGTTTGAAACTTCGAAAGTATTTGCAAGAGACTAAAAAAAAAAAAGTTACACAACAAATAAAATTTACCATTCATAAACAGATACGGACCTACGTAATATAGTCGGTTTATGTGGAACCCATGTGAGTGGTCATGTTTGACGTTGACTTTACATAATACGACCAAATAAAGTTGGTCTGCCATTTGACTATGAATTAATTTCTCTATCGGATTTTTTATTATTAGTAAGGAGTATAGTATATACTAGATGACGCCCGCAACTCCGTTGCGCCAAAACTCGTTTATCGCGCGGGAACCGTACATTTTTTCGGGATAGAAAGTATCCTATGTCCTTTCCCGGGACTCAAAGTATCTCCATGCCAAATTTCAGCAAAATCGGTCCAGCGGTTTGGGCGTGAAGAGGTAACAGACAGACAGACAGACAGACAGACACTTTCGCAATTATAATATTAGTATGGATTTTATGTATGAGGAATGAGGGGGTATGTGTCTTTTCGCAGGTAAGTATAAGTCTATTGAGCAGAATAATCCCATTTTTTTCCTACTTTACATTACTGTCCCCGTGCCAGAAAGAAACGGTTATTTTATTTACTTTTTGTAAAAATAGAAGACATTTGAGTTAACTTTCATATTTACGATGATGTGATTACTTCAATTATAACAAAATAAGTAACTAATATGTAAAATGACGAAATGTAACATTTTCTCAGTATTAAAAATCACACAAATTGAAGTGCCATTAACATAAACATATTTTCAATACTTTTATAAACTCCAATATAGAAGATCTCATTTTGTTTACTTTTTTATTGTTAAGTTACGTTCTAACTTCTAAATCATAAACTTTAGAATTGAAATAATAAGTTGTGACTTTTGGTTGTTATACATTACCCTACTACTGATAAAAATAATTTACACAGAAAATAATTATGGAAGGGCTGTTGGTCTTCGTCTGCCACATTGGAAAAGTCATAACATAGACAAGGACAATGGGCCTTAAAAAGTTAAGACCGCACTATGCGACACGACACGACGCGACACTGCACGTTCCACAGGGCCAGGCCACAACACTGCGTTGCGGCGTCGTATCGCAAAAACAACATCGCATATAAATGAGATGCGGTGTCGCAACGCAAAAATTTCATATGGGCCAGGCCACAACAATGCATTGCGGCGACGCATCGTAAAAATCTGCGACGTCGCAGTACGCATCGTGGAAATTTGCGATGTGTCGGCGACATTTCCGATGAAATTTTTGCGTTGTCACATCGTATTTCTGTGCGATTTTGTTTTTGCGATGCGACGCCGCAACGCAGTGTTGTGGCCTGGCCCTATAGTATAGCACTTTTTGGAAATTTTTACGATGCGTTCTGCGGCGTCGTAGATTTATACGATGCGACGCCGCAACGCAATGTTGTGGCCTGGCCCATATGAAATTTTTGCGTTGCGACACCGCATCCCATTTATGTGCGATGTTATTTTTGCGATACGACGCCGCAACGCAGTGTTGTGGCCTGGCCCTGTGGAACGTGCAGTGTCGCGTCGTGTCGTGTCGCATAGTGCGGTCTTAACTTGTTAAGGCCCATTGTCCTCGTCTATGTTATGACTTTTCCAATGTGGCAGACGAAGACCAACAGCCCTCTCTCTCTCGTCACGCACGTCTTACAAACGTCCTTCATATAGAAAGTGAAGTGTCGCGTCGTGTCGTGTCTTTTCACTTTAGAGTCAATCATGCCGCAAGGCGACGCGTAGATTCGCGTATGGATTTGGCAGTCGCGTTGCGGTCTGAATTGACCCTTAGTGCGGTCTGAATTGACCTTTATATACTGTTTAAATATATCTTTATTAGTAACAGGGATATTTTTTGTAAAACTTTTTTTTTACTTACGCCATTGTTGCATTTTGATGTTTTGTATTTGTAAGAAAGAAAATAAATTGTACCACATAACTTATTGTTTCAATTACTAATCTCTAAAAATTACCTAATCCAACTTAATTTAAAGCAATAAGTAGATATAATATACATTATCTTTCTACCTATACCTAAATTGGAATATGTATATATATATATACATATTCCAATTTAGGTAAAAGTCCACGCGAACGAAGTCGCGGGCAACAGCTAGTATATATATATATATATATATATATATATATATATATATATATATATATATATATCTTGTCGAGATTCAAATTAGTATCTCCAATCTCCATGCCAAATTTCATCAAAATAGATTAAGTAGTTTAGGCGAGAATCATAAAAGTTTATTGTGCGGAAACCGTATATTTTCCGGGATAAAAAGTATCCCTTGTCCTTTCCCGAGAGAGTATCTCCATACCAAATTCCATCAAAATAGATTGAATAGTCTACGCGCAAATCATAAAAGTATATTGTTCAGTAACCGTACATTTTTCCGGGATAAAATGTATCCTATGTTCTTTTTGGGACTCAAAGTATCGTTATACCAAATTTCCTATATATCAAAAAAACCTTCACGTGGTCTACTTTTTATCTGTCCCAATAACAACAGAAAAATTGCTCCAGTAGTTCGTGAGATAAGCCCTTTCAAATAATTTCCCCCGTTTTTTCCACATTTTTCTCTATTTCCTCGCTATTAGTCTTAGCGTCATAAAATATAGCATATAGCCTTCCTCGATAAATGGGCTATCTAACACTGAAAGAAATTTTTCAAATCGGACCAGTAGTTCCTGAGATTAGCGTGTTCAAATAAGCCCTTTCAAATAATTTTCCCCGTTTTTTCCACATTTTCCCCTATTTTTTTTGCTCCTTTTAGATTTAGCGTAATAAAATATAGCCTATAGGCTTTCTCAATAACTGAGCTATCTAATACTGAAAGAATTTTTCAAATCGGACCAGAAGTTCCTGAGATTAGCGCGTTCAAATAAGCCCTTTCAAATTATTTCCCCCCGTTTTTTCCACATTTTTCTCTATTTTCTCGCTCCTATTAGGCTTAACGTGATAAAATATACTATAGCCTTCCTCGATAAATGGACTATCTAACACTGAAAGAATTTTTCAAATCGGACCAGTACTTCCTGAGATTAGCGCGTTCAAACAAACAAACTAACAAACTCTACCGCTTTATAATATTAGTATAGATAAAACTCAAAGGTGACTGACTGATTGACATAGTGATCTATCAACGCACAGCCCAAACCACTGGACGGATCGGGCTGAAATTTGGCATGCAGGTAGATGTTATAACGTAGGCATCCGCTAAGAAAGGATTTTGATAAATTCCAACCCCAAGGGGTTCAAATAGGGGATGAAAGTTTGTATATAATAATACTTCTTAACGCGAGCGAAGCCGCGGGCAAAAGCTCGTTCGTTAATAAAATAATTAGTCATCACAAAAAGATTATAAGAAAAACTAGATGTCCCGCGCGGCTTCGCCCGCGTAAATTAGAAATTTTACAGAATCCGTAGGTACATTTTCCCATATAAAATATTTCCCCCGTTTTTCCCACATTTTCCTGAGTTTCTTCTGTCGTATTAGTCTTAGAGTAATAATATAATATAACCTTCTCGATAAATGATGAGTCTTACTCGATAAATGATCTATCTAACACTGAGATAAGTTTTTAAATCGGACCTGTAGTTTCTGAGATTGACGCGTTCAAGCAAACATACTCTTCAGGTTTATAATATTAGGTAGATATAGATTTTTTTTAATTATCGCTTGACAAACTCGAGTCTCGATCTAAAAGACTATGAAATGGTATAATATGGTAGTGATGATGATGATGATGATGATGATGATGATGATGATGAAGAATGTAATTTGCATAGTAGCATATGCTTTCTGTTCTTAAAACAACACCGAAACTCCCAAACTTGTATCTATAAAGAATCAGGAATTCTCTCAGCACCTTCCGAACCACGGTATACCAGGTATATCTCGGTGCAAAATCTTACTTGTTGGTAGCATATGCTTAGAATACTTCTCACGAAACCGAAGTCACCATATGTTTCCCTATAAGTTTTGAGGAGTTCCCTCGATTACTTATGGATCCTTCATCAGATCACCACTTTTCTGAATACAATACCAAATTGGGATGATACCCTATATACCAAAAGAAAAATTTTGAAAATCGGTTAACAAACGGCGGAGTAATCGTTGAATATAAGAAAACGAACATAACACCTCCCCCATTTTGAAAGTCGGTTAAAATTGTAGCCTATGTGTTATTTATTTAATATTTTAATCAGCACATGAATTGAATAACAAAATTTTTTTCAAATTAATCGTAGCACCATCTGTCAGGACAAACTAAAATTGAAATATAATAATATTGAATGCGATGATAGCGCCGTCCGCCGGATCTAATGTAAAACATTCCAAAATCAACAACTCCTTATAAATAAGAAATTAATTGAAAAAACATTTTCCAGTAGACCAAACTGTAAATCTAAACCATTCTCGAATCTCCACGAACACACACAAAAAATTTCATCAAAATTGGTCCAGTCGTTTAGGAGGAGTTCAGTCACATACACACGCACACAAGAAATATATATATTAAGATTATAAATAATAGTAGATTAATTTGCTATTGCATTTCTTTATTTTATTTTCATTAAAGCTTAAATACTATGCTTTGATTAATTTAGATGGAGCATATTTAATTGGTTTTTTGGGTATGGTGCAGATTTCTTTTTATTATAATTTCATCATCCTTAGATAATATACGCCTGTCAAAAAGTCACAAGTAAGTATAAAATGAAGAGAACTGCTTTTATATTAGTGAGAGGGCTATTAGTCCATTGAAATGTTATAATTTAAGGACCGAACATTGCATTTATTAGAGGACCCCTCCTCGGAAAATATACGTCTGACCAACTTTCGCCTCAGCTCCAGCTTTTATTTTGAATAAATTCTGGGCTATCACAGTATCCATATTAACTTAGCAAGTTAACCCCCCAATCATAAGTAATATGATCTGCACAGCAGACATCCCGCCCATGATGATCAGCGACGTGAAGTACATGGAGCTGCCGGCGTCGGGCGAGGTGGAGGTGCTGGACGCCGACATGTTCGACGAGGGCACGCTGTCCGTGTGCCCGCCGCGGACGGAGACCGTGCGCCGCGCGCTGGCCGACCTCGGCGAACAGGTGAGTGTGTGTGTGTGTGTGACGTCACAGCGACGTGAAGTATGCTGGTCTCGGGCGTGTTGCGTGTGTACGTGCGTACGAGTGTATTTGTAGGCGTATGTGCGTGCTGCGAGCGTGCGAGTGTATGTATAATATGCGTATGGCTTACGTGCGTACACACGTGACGTCACGGTTGTTATTGCGGCGTGAACTACAGTTGTTCTTTCAATCTTCAATATATTTCTTCGCCGTAATGTTAACATTAAAGTTACGTTAATGTACGTGCGTACGAATGTGCTCGTAGGCGTATGTGCGTGCATGCGTGCGAGTGTACGTATACATGCGTATGGCTTACGTGCGTAAATACGTGACGTCACAGTTGCTATTGCGGCGTGAACAAGTTGTCAATCTAGACTATATTGCTCTGCCGTAAAGTTATGTAAAGTTTACAAAATGTTGTGATGCCAATATTAAAATAATGACACGCGATTTTAAAATTACAGATGGAGGAGTACTGTAACAGTAAACTCGGTAGTGTGCCCTACCTGCCTAGGCCTGAGGAGCTTTGCATCGCAAAAACTAGTAAGTCGATATTAGTATAATGTTATTCGCCGTGTAAATATTTTTAAGAAGAGGACTAGCAAATAAAAAAATATTTAAAAATTTCCTATAATAATAGATCTAACAGGTAGATCAAAGTTCACCGGTTTGGATACTACGATATCATGGACAAACATAGTTTTTTTTATATGAAATAAGGGGGCAAACGAGCAAATGGGTCACCTGATGATAAGCAACTTCCGTCGCCCATGGACACTCGCAGCATCAGAAGAGCTGCAGGTGCGTTGCCGGCCTTTTAAGAGGGAATATGGTAATAAGGGAGGGTAGGGATGGGAAGGAATTAGGGGAGGGTAGGGAAGGGAATAAAGTAGAGGATTGGGCCTCCGGTAAACTCACTCACTCGGCGTGAAACAGCGCTAGCGCTATTTCACGCCGGTGAGAACGTGGTATTTCTCCGGTCGAGCCGGCCCATTCGTGCCGAAGCATGGCTCTCCCACGTATAAACACAGACAGACATACATTTCAAACTTACAAGACAATAATTACATGCTCAGTGGCTCTCCCACGTATAAACACAGACAGACATACATTTCAAACTTACAAGACAATAATTACATGCTCAGTTTGGCATCAGTTCAGTCCATCAGTCTGATCCAGACTGACAGAAGAATTATTGTGTAATCACTTAAGTGACGGACTGATCATTTTTTTAATATGTATGTACTTTCCAGTCATCATTCTAGCATCAGTCTCAGACTGAACTAATGCCAGACTGACCATGTATTACTCTCCACTCCTTCGCAGACTCACTGAGCTACATGACAGGGTAGCAAGATGAGCTGCATCTTGATTATCTGTTACTTAATTTTAATGTCACAAGAATTATTAATAATATGGACTTTGTTGTCTGAAAATAAATTATTTTTATTTTATTTTTTTATCACCGTACCTACTCGTACACTCTTCTTTTTCGTCGGGTATTAAAATAAAGTTATATCAACTTTCAGGTTGTGGGTGGATCCGCGGCGCGTTGTGCGAGCAGGCGGGCGGCGCGGGGGGCGGAACCGCGCGCGTCGCGCCGCTCGACGGCGGCGTGCTGTGCAACGTACCCGTGCCGTTAATACGCAAGATGCTGCCGGACTTCATGAAACTGCCTGCGCTCGCCTCACTCGTTGACGTTAGAGGTACGTGAACAAGGTTACTGGTACTGGGTGAGGTGGGGAAACATGGCGAGAGGCTTTGAACTGCGGGTGGATTCGCGGCGCATTGTGTGAGCAGGCGGCACGTTGTGCGACGTGTCCGTGCCGCAGCTACGCAAGATGCTGCCCGACTTTATGTTATTAATAATGGTTCTCTCGCCCTCTTATTTACTTGGTAAAGGAAAAGGAGAGATACCACAAACGCTATAAAAAATACGGTAACCCTCGAGATTACGATACTTTTTCCATGCTGAGATCGAGGCTCAAAGTCATGATGGAAGCTAATTTTAAAACGTATATTAATGAAATTGAAAACAACTTGAGTATGAATATAAAGTCTTTTTGGAGATACACCAAAAGTAAAAGAGTTACAAATGACACACCAAATAGGATGTCTTTTAATAACACAACTAAAGAAAGTGGGCAAGAAATAGTTAATTTATTTGCTGAGTACTTCTCCTCAGTATATGAAGACCCTACAGTTATAAATAATAACTATAAACCTCAATTTAGGCAATCGAATTTTTCTATAACTAATATTAACATAAACAGTCAAAATTTACTCAACAAATTAAAGAACGTGGATGTAACTAAAGGTGCTGGTCCTGATGGTATACCGCCTATCTTTATAAAATTATGTTCGTCTGCCCTAGTGTTTCCAATAACTTTAATATATAAAAAATCCTTACATGAAGGATGTTTTCCATCTTTATGGAAAATATCTAAGATAACACCAATTTACAAATCGGGTGACAAAACGAATGTCACTAATTATCGTCCGATTAGTATTTTAAGCTGGTTTGCTAGAATTTTTGAAAGCCTAGTGCATGACCAAATATATTACCATTTTCAACATATGTTAAGTCCTAATCAACATGGATTTGTTAAAGGTAGATCTACATACTCAAATTTACTTACCTATACTAGTTATATATGTAATTCTTTTAATATTCGAAAACAAACTGACTCTATCTACACGGACTTCTCAAAAGCGTTTGACAAGGTTAACCATTCAATACTATTGATCAAAGCCTACCATCAGGGCATACATGGTAATCTACATCGGTGGCTAGCATCATACTTAATAAATAGAACACAGTTGGTCGCTTTAAGTGGTTATGATTCTATTCCGTACACTGCGACGTCGGGTGTTCCGCAAGGTTCAATTCTGGGTCCGCTGTTATTTTTAATGTTTATAAATGACCTCTTAGATTGCATAAAATGTAATTGCTTAGCATATGCAGATGACCTAAAGATGTTTAGAATTATATTTGATATCAGTGATTGCTTAGCTCTTCAGAGAGATCTAGATGTCTTGGCTGAATGGTGCAAACGCAATCTTATGGGACTAAATGCTAATAAATGTCAAATTATTACTTTTACAAGAAAAAAAAATATAATAAGTTATACTTATAACATAAATGACAAGCCTTTATCTCGTGTCTCAGTAATAAGTGACTTGGGAATTATTTTTGATACCGCACTATCATTTCGGTCGCACTATGACTCCATATGTAGCAGGGCCCATAATATGCTGTCATTTATTTCTCGGACAGCTAAGCCTTTTAAGAACCCTTGTACTTGGATCTTACTTTATGTAGCCCTAGTTAGAAGTATTCTTGAGTGTTACTGTGAGTGTTGTACTGTTCATCTGTATGGTCGCCTATGTATACTATTCATATCGACAGAATTGAAGCAGTTCAGAGAAGATTTGTCAGGGTACTAAGTAGTAGATGTGGTATGCGAAGGAAGTTGCCGGATTATCTTGATCGGATCAATAAATTTGGTCTCCTAAGCCTTGAGAAACGAAGACAGATTGCTGATCTTGGTATTCTTTACAAAATTGTTAATGGTCTTATGGACACTGTTCTTTTAGAGCAGTTGTCATTTAAGATCCCTACTCGATCCGTACGCATTCAACAGCTATTTAGTGTACCACTAACATATAATAATGTGTCCAAAAATAATCCCTTGCATAGAATTTGTAATACGTATAATAAAATATGCCATGATAAAGATATTTTCAATTGTAGTCTGATTGCATTTAAATGTGATCTAGCCAAGGACCCTAACATCTAAATGTTTAACAATATGTGTTGATGGCCTTCAGAGTTTAGTTTTAGTTTTTAAGTCATTAGAATTGTATTACCTACTGTAGGATATATTTTTATTTATTTTATACTTTGTTGTTATTGTGGCGAGTTGATGTCTAGTTCTAGTTTTTAGTTCTATTTTGTTTTGTGTTTTCCCTGTCTTTCTCTAAGTAAATCTTATACTAATATTGTTACCTTCAATGCTGGTGTAGTTGTAATTGGACCTCAGTCTAAATGCCGTGTGTTGTTAATGTTATTTTACTGTATGTTGTTATTCTGTGGTCTGTAACTGTACCATAATAAATAAATAAATAAATAAATATTTATATTCTCATTCTCCTGTCAACGTCAGAGGTACGTTGATAGGAGAAAGAGAATAATGCGACATACTGAATACATATTAATATGTTTTTCTATGCTGAAATGTGCTACTGCTTAATGGGAACGTGAATAAGCATGATTGTGCGAAGCGTTGCTGTAATTAAAGCATAGAACGTTGAACATTATGTGGCATGATGCTGCAATTGAAAAGCACACGATGTGTGTATTTGCTGATTGCCATTAGTCATAACACTACCTTAACTTAGCATGGGATTAGACGACGTGATGTTTTTTTTCTTTTTTATGAAATAAGGGGGCAAACGAGCAAACGGGTCACCTGATGGAAAGCAACTTCCGTCGCCCATGGACACTCGCAGCATCAGAAGAGCTGCAAGTGCGTTGCCGGCCTTTTAAGAGGGGATAGGGTAATAGGAATAGGGTAGAGAAGGGAAGGGAATAGTTGAGGGTAGGGAAGGAAATAGGGTAGGAGTCAGGGGATTGGGCCTCCGGTAAACTCACTCACTCGGCGAAACACAGCGCAAGCGCTGTTTCGCGTCGGTTTTCTGTGAGAACGTGGTATTTATCCGGTCAAGCCGGCCCATTCGTGGTAAAGCATGGCTCTCCCATGTATGATGTACATGCCTGCTTTGTGATATTGTGTATTATTGTATGAGAATGATACAGAATTTGTATGTGCACTCCGTCTCTAACAATCTCTGCTTACTTGCAGGTTTCCCGAAACAACCCACGGCGGAGCAGCTGGACGCGGCGCGTACGCACATAAAGCTAGACAAACACGGCCAGGGCTCCCTGCGTATAGCTCGCTGCGAGCGCGTCGAGCAGGGCTTATACAACGTCGACGCACCGGAACTACTTAAAGCTATGGGACTGTAAGCGGCTCATTCATTCCACTTGACACCACCAAAACGACACCACCGGTGGTGTCAAATAGAATCTCTAGTCCATATGACACCACCGACTATTAGTGATGTTACATAGTTGCTTAGTTCTTGATATGAAAACTCCAATTAAGTTCAAGCAGTAAAGTTCATATTTATCTGTCAATCAAATGGTCATTGGTCATCTTGACATCACTAGGGTGGTGTCGTTTTGGTGGTGTCAAATGGAAGGAACGAAGCGGTTAAGAAAGAAGGCAGTAAGCTACGAATAATAAATACTATAGAAGAGTAACTGAGTCAAAAAATGGTTTCAAGAAATGCAGGATTGCAACTTTTATATTTTCAGTTGGTTTTTGGTTGGTTGGGTTATTTGATTATATTTTTTAAGTTTTGATTATTGATGATATTAACCATGTCACTAACGATCCACACTGTATACAGGGTGTACAAAACAAAGTGATAATACTTTAGGGCAGCGGTCGGCAACACGCGGCCCGCGAACGTCTTACTTGCGACCCGTGAATATGCTATGAATTAAAGTTATATGACGTATCGAAAACAATGTTTTCTAATATTGTAGTAATTGCCTCTTAAGAACGTAGCTACGTTCTTAAGAGGCAATTACTACAATATTAGAAAACATTGTTGTGATTAAGAAAACATTGTTTATTAGAAAACATTGTTTGTTGTCATTTCATAACAAACACTTAACTTATTAGTTATTTCCCTTCATTGTGTGTATACTGAACTTCTAGGGTTAATACGCCTTTCGTTTGTTTTGCCACCTTGTGGCCCTTGCCTGCCAAAAGGTTGCCGACCGCTGCTTTAGGGTGTGTATATCGTGCTTCTTAAATATAGTTTATTGAAAAAGTAGCAGTGCTGAAAAGGCTATTTTTGACTTGCGTGTTTCTATAAGAAATGGGCCAACGTCGTGAATTTGCCCTTACAATAATAATTAGAAAAAAATCAACTATTTCAGCACTGATACTTGACAGTTAACTATTAATTGAGGAGCTGGCGAACAAAAGCGGACAAGTCCACCAGAGTGCGAAAGTATATATTTTTTCGAATCGTCTTCTCTTGACCCATCTTTTTTTTATTATTTTTATGCGCAGGGGAAACCCATTATGGGTGCCCCGGGTCAGGCCTGTCCCGCTCGCACGTTAAGGCATCAAACTGTAAGTACCACCCGCGGGTGGCACATCATAAAGGACTCACAAGCGAGCGGTGACGCACGCGCAAGATTTTTCGTCGCGTATCTACTGTATACTGATCATAGAGGAATTTAATTCATGATACTGATTTAACCGATGTAACAAAATCGTTACAAATCTTATAAAAATGAACAAATAAAAAATATGTATTTGCCAATGAAATATGTACTTGAATAAGGTATTTAAATACGAAAAGTAGATAAAAACTATACAAACTAGCAAATAAACCAATTTCATATAACACAAATTGTATTTTACACAAACTACACAGAAATAAACACAAGTTACTATGTTTAAATAAATTAAATTGTCAAAGTTTCCTGCACTATTATAATCGAATATAAAACTACTACAAAATATAGGTTGGTTTACTAAAATTTGATATTACTATAAAAAGGTTTGCTACTCGTACTAATATTAATTAAAAAAGATTATTTTGTTTTCTAAAAAGCGAAATCCTTGATTTCGTAAGAAAAGGTACGCGTTATGCGATTGAAACAGAGCGCACTTGTAGGTAAATATAATAGTAGGCATTTACCATTGCGCGGTCGGAATTTGAACTTTATAGTATCGTAGCACGAGTCGTTATTTTTTTAAACGGGTTTCGGGAGTGAGATTTCTGTTGTTAAACTAATATGTATTCTGTGCCCGGGTTGGGGATGTGCCTCAGTTAGCTGATCTCTTGACCAGTCTGTGTCAATCCCTGATAATATTTTTAATAAAAACCGGTTAAAAAGGCTTTAATTAAAATGTCAATTTTCAAACAAAACGGGATATGTTCAGTTGTAGTAGTTGTTGCTAGTTTTTTAGCCACTGTGTAATTTTTTTTCTCGCGGCTAATCCTGTTCTGTTCGCCAGCTCCTCAATTATATAGTACACATACACACCCTATCTATCAGGTTAAAAAAACCTTTACTATAACAGAACACCAAACCAATATCTCTTATGTTGTAAGGAAAATTATTTGATTATTATCAATAAATTTAATCTTAGGTTTTTAGATTATTGACTTTATTTTGCTTATTGTAATAATAAGCTTACTAATAAAAAGATTATCACTGTGTATACAGACATGATAATCAATAATTATTATCATACAATGTTTGGTCCTGTGTCATCAACTCATCACTGACCTCTATAATACACAGGACAGGCGATCGCTATCAAAATATTCCTATTTGAAAGTCGCCATATTGGCGCTGATTGCTATGTGAAAGCAGCAGTGAGTGTACTTGGAACTACTATTTTGCAAATGGCGGTTGTCATTTTCTATATAAATTAGTTCTCAGTACGCTCACCGCAGCGCTTCGAATCGGCACAAAAAATAGCTGTCATTTTGTACGGCATAGCCTGTCCAGTGTATTAAAGAGGTCATGTGTGTGTCATACTTACAAAGGTGGCTTGACAGACAAGAACAAAAGGTGAAAACAGGGTAGATTATAGATCTTTTTATTAGTAAGCGAGGAAATATGCTAATAGATAATAAGAAAAAATTGCTCTTAATTTTGTATAAGTATTTTAAAAAAAGGTGGAAATTTCATACTAAAAAAAATTGTTTTATATTAAGTTCTTCAGTTTATATGGTGCAGCTAAATGTTCTGAATTTATTTTCATACATTGTTGCTATAGGTACCGGGTATGTGCTTGATGCTTTAAGTATCGCGCACACTTAGTCGGCGCGTGCCGGGGGGATCGGGGCGCAGCGCAGCGCAAAATGCGCTATAGCACACTATTGCCGGGTCGGGTCGCATCACATTGACGGATTTTAATGCTCACTGTGCCGGGGCGGGTCGGCGCGCAATTCATTGACGGATTTTGAGCCGAGGCTTGCCGGGCCGCATTGCAACACATCCGTCCGCGCGCCGCTTGCTATAGCACATTTTTGCCGGGGCGCAGCGGGTCTTGTCGGGCCGTGTCGCATTGACGGAAATCCGCCGAGCAAAAATCCGCGCCGATGCGCCCCGGCACAGTGTGCGAAACGCGCATCCGCTTCCATACAAATTGTATGGAGGCGGATTTTTGCGATGCGCCCCGGCACGGCCCGTCTCAGTGTGCTCACTCCTTTAAGGGTATCTTCTCATTTCCCAAGACTTTTTTGTTTAAGTATTTGGACAGAACTGATAGAATTCTGTTTTCCGATTACGTATTAGTTTCTACTTATCGTATAGACTTTTTTGACTATTCCACGAATGGAGACCTGTTTTTGGATAGCCTATTGACAGGTTTTTCTCCCAGTTTCCCATTTTCCATTTATGCCTAAAGGTTAAATTCCTAAAAACTATTTTTCCTCGTCTTTCGAAGCGATCGCTTCTTGTATATTCTGTGTAATTCTGATACAGACATTTGCAGATCGTCAAAATCTTTCCCGTGTCCAAAGTTTTGGAATTTTTAAATCCCTTTATGGTAATTTGCCGGTGCGTGGTTTTAAAACTAATGAAACTGAGTATAGTTCTTATCACAGACCAAATTAAAGTGAAGACTGAACGACAAATATGAGGCTGATTTTATGCATGTAGTGTCAAGCACACTTACTACATAATGCGCCTTACAAAGGCGTAGTGTCTTCGGCTCTAAACACACTAGGCTGAATTACGCCGGCGTAAATTCCGCCGCGTTTAAATTGTATACAAAATACGGGCCGAATACGAGTGGTGACACACTATTACGTCGCGTTTTGTATGCGTTTGACATTTGCGGCGGAAATTACGCCGGCGTAATTCAGCCTAGTGTGTTTAGACACTTCAGTGTGACACTGTGTTATTACAGTAGTTTGCCTGTCCTCAGATTGTGTTTAACAAAACACCGTCTTGGTTTTTTTGTGGTCTGTAGTTGTTTCTTTCTTTTCCAGACTCTAGTCTTCTTTTTCTTCTTCTGAAAACAGTTTCTGGCAAATGTAGCATGTGAAGATGTTAATTTCCTTGCCAGAAACTGGGAACATCTGTTTCATTTATATACAGACAATCCACTGATATAATTAAATTATTCCTCGGGTTATAATATAAAAGATGTCCCAAATCAGCAATTTTATTATTGAGTTTCCATATTTTCCACCTTGTTTGTGGCTTACGTCTGGTATCTACACAAGATAGACGACACTATAAATATCATAAAGTAGATCATCACACTCACACATTCATGTGACTCAAGATTACTTTATGTAGTAATAAAAATGAATGACAAATATATACATATAACAATGTGTCTGTTACAAAAGTTTCAAATCGCAGGCGCTTAAGACTTGCTTCTGTGTTGTACTGTTGACAGTTTGATTGTGGGCTGAGGTACTCTACTGTACGGTAGACTGTACGTATGATATTTACAATAATAGTATTCCACAGAATCGATGTGTTATTGTATTTCTTTTTGGATTGCAATATTTAATTTAATTACTGGACGCGACTCACCAAACGAAAGGGAGTTCGTAATGATGCTTGTCTCTTTCCTTTACGTACAAATCTGTTGCTGTCTCCGTCCCGCGGACATGTGGTACAGATTACCCTACGAAAGATTACCAAATAGTTTTTTTCTCTTTCTTTAAAAGGCCATACATGTTAAGATTAAGTCGTCCGAAATAGTTTCTTGTGGATACAAAATTGGGATAGGCCTTTCGCCCTTGTTTTCGCCCTTTTTGGTAACTCGTCTATAGCAATAAAGTACGCTATCCTTTGTTTACGATTAAAAACATATTCTTTTGTGCTGTAGATTTGTTATCAAAATTCATGTTTGACAGTAAAATACAGTCTTGCACTATTTCCGCTTTATTGTATTTGCTATTTTCATATTTGACTGTGTTTTATTACAACATTTAGAAATAAGATTGATTTTTTTGTTAAGAATGGCCATAACACATTGTTGTCGCAAAGCGGCGCGGTGTTGTGGTCTCACTGCATCGTAGAAATAAGGACAAATCTGACGTTTGAATAAATGTATTTTTTCTATATACCTACCTACTGTGTTTTCTTTTTACAGAAATGTAATAATCTTAAAAAGTGCGACCGCACCATTGTTATTACACTAATTATATTTTCGGCAGCCCGGACTCTCAAAAAAAACCAAAAATTATCTTAAAATTTTATTTAACTAACTTAAAACTATTTTACAAAATTATATCCGCGATCGATGCGAGATCGGAATAGAATGACGGAAATTAATTATTACAATATAAATTGCAAAACGCGGTAAATGCTGAAGAAGCAGAAAGATTCCTCGAATGTGGTGGCGATGACCAGGCACGCGTCGCGGTGTCAGCAGTCTTCTTTAGGGGTCCGTATGTAATTCCTCCACCCCCAGAGCAGCAACTATTTGAGCACGTTGAGGGAAAATGTTGCTGGAATTCCATGATTTTCAGATTTTTCAGGAACAGCATATATGGGGCTGCTTCTTGGTTCTTCTTCTGGCGTAGCAGGGGTTTTCCGCAGGTTTCTTCGAAGATAGAGTACAAGGAGAATTATAACTATACCAGATACAAGCGCATAGAGAGGCATCGTTGTATGGTACAGTGATGAATCGGAGTTGGTGAGATGAACAGGATTCTATTTTCCAGATGATGTAGACTATCGAGATTCAAAGAGTTGAGAGTGATATGTGGAATCTCATAATTTTCAGCTTCAGTGCGATTATTTCTTATTTCAGTGATCTTCAGCGGCTGTCCCTTGACTTCATCTTCAGTATTGGTGATCTTGAAGGTATCTGTTCGGAGAGAGCATTCATGGGGAATTGTTGCTAAGTAGCTGCCGGATAAGGATACAAATTCCTGTCGTTCACATTGGAGTTCGACTTTTGTAGGCTTCGGGAAGACAATAGTGTAATGTCTGTCATCTAATTGTTCCATAGCTTGTCTGGAGATTGAAACTTCAGTAGGGCTGCACGATTTGTCTAAAGATTGATGAATGATGATGCTCTGGATGCAATCTGCTTGATCTCGTGGCTGATAATAGTTTGTTCTTTCCTCACAGAGAAGGTACTCGCCAATCTTTGGGCATTCGGTTTGCAAGTACATGAAAAATTTCCCATTGGTTGCTATGAAAGGATGTATAGGTATAAAGGTCTGTTGGAATTTATTAGGAACAATGGAAAGCTTAAATAAATCGTAACTATCTTTAGATATAATAGGAACCTTAAAAATTATAACTATTCTTTTACCTATAAAATAACTACCTGGCTGAATAAGATTATAATATTCTCTTAAATCAACGTCTAAAATTTCATTACTACCATAAATTTTCCTAAGTCTACTTATCATATATCCTAAGTTTTCTATACTTATCATACTATGGTGCGTGCTCGCTGCACGAATAAATCCTAACATATTCTCTATTCTAACTAATTCTAAATATAAATCATCTGTATTTTCGGTGATAATAGCTAACAATTGAGCGAATTTAGCAAATTTAGCTTCAATAAGATAGTATTTGTCTATGACTAATTTTAATGTTTCATTAATTTTAATTTGATTTTCAACTAAATTATTAATAATTTGTGAATATTGATTCATCCAATCTTTATTAACACTTATATGCTCATTAAATTCCGAAACTAATTTATTTTCATTTCCTTCTAATAATTCTATAGCTTTGTTAAATCTTTCAGCATCTGAATGATCTAAATTACCTGTAAGTCCTTTAATTACTGATCCTAGTCCATTAATAAGTCCTCTTTTTGCTCTAGTTGGTTCTAATGTTTTTAACTGAGAATCTATTTTTAACAATTTGGTATAAAGATAATCTATTTGAATTTCATAAATAGGCAAAGTTGAATTATCAAGTTTAGTTTTAAAATAATCTAATTGTTCATTTATAGATATAATACGATTTTCTAATTCTGATAGTTCTAAATTCTGTATAAAGGTATTTTTAACAATTTGGTATAAAGATAATCTATTTGAATTTCATAAATAGGCAAAGTTGAATTATCAAGTTTAGTTTTAAAATAATCTAATTGTAATGTGATATAAGTTTGGCTTGGCCAAGTTTAAAGGGTAGAAGTCCAGGTCCATTGTCAAGTTTTATCTCTGCTGCTTGCGTCATTGTCATTATCAGTATTAGTCGGTACCTGTAACAATTTAGATGACTTTGGTACTCGCTTCAGGTGACATTTAGCAACAGGTCCTTTTTTCTTTGAGGTGTAAATGTGTATAGGAAGGTCTGCAAGGACTGTGTCTTGAGTGTATCGTGGTGCAAGCTTCTGCCTACTAGCCAAGGGATTTTTAATGAAAACCTGTTGGTCTGGTATATATTCAGTTTCTGGCTCACGGTTCTTATTTCTATTAGTCATTAGGTTTGCACGGTCAATAGTTGTAGCATCTTTAATCATTTCATATACGGTCTTCATCTGATCTCTATGGGTTATAATATATTGTTGCATGAGGTGCTCAGCTAAATTAATATCTAAAGGATCTCTGGGGTCAAAGTGATCTCTAATTATATCGTGTGGTCTACATTTCGTAAAACTATGGACTGAACTATTATAAGCTAGGATTGCATAAGGCATTTGATTAACTGTGGGTTCATCTTTATTTTTCAGGCGAAGGATACGAAGGTGTTCTAATAATGTGGAATGGAATCTCTCAATTATACCGTTATCGTTAGGTGAATGGGCTAATGTTCTATGATGGTTAATTTTATGTAGTCTAACAAATTCTGAAAATAGTTGATTAGTAAATTCTGTCCCGTTATCTGTCACAATAGTCAATGGTAGTCCATGGTGAGTGCTAAAATTTAATAGTCCCTGGATAATGCTGATAGCTGTGCCATCTCGTAAATGGTATGCTTGGCCGTACTTGGAAAATGAGTCTACAAAGGTAAGGTATTTTTCAGCTTGTGCTGTGAATAGGTCCATGTGAACTATTTCAAAAGGCTTAGTTGTAGGTGGTACTATATTGAACTGTGGTTTAATTGGGTTTCTGTCGTATTTAGTCTGTCCACAAATTGTACATTCATTAATATATTTTGTAATTTCTTCCCTCATTTTAGGCCAGTAATATCGACGTGACAAGGCTAAGTAGCATTCGTTGATGCCCCTATGGTTAGTTTTACCTTCATGATAGTGTTTAATGATTTCTTGCTGCCTTAAATATTCTTTAACGTCTTCTAGCTCAGTTTTTGCTAAAACTAGATGCATAGAATTACTTTTAAATTTATTTTGCAAAATGGGAACAATAGAGTACATACCTAATGGTGGAGTTATTTTAATAGCAGTCTTTATTTTAGGGTTAACGTATTCTTTAATTGCATTTATGACATCTTGTTCTAGGGAGGATTCTGAAACTTGTATGTGTGTTCGTGTATGTGTGTCAAAAGGTTTAGTCACTGTCGGTCTTCTTTTAATGTCACCTACTATGGTCAAACAAATCTGTCTATGGAATTTATTTAATGGTTCATCTGTAATGGGAATTTCAAGAATGGGATTTTCAGCGGATGTATGTGCTGTTACAGTAGTAGATCCTGATGGTTCAGGTCTTATTGATGTGTCTATATCACATTCATGAAGAAGAGATTCTATTTCTTCATTATTAATTTGTACACGGGATAAAGCGTCGGCGTTAGTATTAAACTTTCCTTTCTTGTAAATTACTGTGTAGTCAAATTCACTCAGTTTCAGTCGCCATCGTGTCAGTCTAGAGTTGGGTTCTTTCAGGTTCATAATCCACTGGAGTGGCTTATGATCAGTTATAATTTTGAATTTTCTACCAAATAAATAGGGTCTAAAATATTTAGTTGCCCATACTATTGCCAAAAGTTCTTTTTCGATCGTACTGTAATTTAATTCACTGTCACTTAAAGTTCTAGAAGCATAGCAAACCGGTTTATCCGAGCCTACTGTACCTTGCGAAAGTACTGCTCCTAAAGCTACATTTGATGCGTCCGTTGTCAGAATAAAGTCCTTATCAAAGTCAGGATATTGTAAAATTGGATCATTGGTCAGTAAAATTTTGCATTTCTCAAAACATTTAATATATTCGGAATCTAAAGTTATTTTGTTGGTCTTTTTCAGGCATTTAGTCATCGGTTTTGTCAGTCTAGCAAAGTCAGGTATGAATTTCCTGTAATAACCTAAAAGTCCTAAAAATTGTTTAATTTCTTTTGTCGTTTTGGGCAAAGGGTAATTTTCTATAGCTTTAATTTTGTCTGGGTTCGGTTTTATACCTTCATTACTAATTATATGGCCTAAATAAGCTGTTTCAAGTTTTAAAAATTCAGATTGTCCATTTGGATCTTGAAATTTGATTCTCTTAATCTATTAAAAACCTTTTCTAAATTGATCATGTGTTCTTGCAAGGATGTACTGAAAACTATGATGTCATCAAGATATACTAGACATATTACATTTTGTAGGCCTCTAAGGATGTTATCCATTACTCGTTGAAATGTCGATGGTGAATTTTTAAGTCCCATCGGCATACGTAGAAATTCAAAATGCCCATTCTCTACGTTAAATGCTGTCTTTGGAATGTCATCAGGATTCATCTCGACTTGGTAAAATCCAGATGCAAGGTCAAGGGTCGTAAAGTACTGACACCTGCCTAATTTGTCTAAAACGTCGGTAATATTCGGAATTGGGTATTTGTCGTCAATAGTCTTTTCGTTCAATTTTCTGAAGTCTACTACAAGTCGCCATTTTTGTCTACCAGATGCATCAGCTTTCTTTGGGACTACCCAAATGGGTGAGCTCCAAGCAGAGTCAGAAGGTCGTATGATTCCTTGTTCGAGCATTTTAGCAATTTGTTCTCTAACTTCCTGTCGGTGTACAAAAGGATATCTATAACTTTTAGTGTAAACGTGGTTTTCGTCATGAGTCCTGATACTATGTTTAATTTTATTAGTGAAAGTTAATGGTTCGCCTTCTATATAAAATATATCAGCATAGCGTTTACAAAGAGTCTCTAAATTAGCTCGTTCTTCACTATTTAAATGGTCAGTTCTAAGTTTCTCTAAAACCTGTTTAACTCTGTCAGGGTCGGGTTCAGTATATGAACTTTCAAAGTTACATAAGTCTAATTGTATAGGTCTGTCAAATGAAATTACAGTGTCTTGATCTGTCATGTTCTCTATTTCTACTACACCAGTCTGGTCAGTAACAGTTGTAACACATTCATGAATAATGCAGTTAGAAATTAATTGTTCTGGTATAAATACGTCACCATCTTCATGATGAATTGGTATATTAATTAAACGAGATGATTTTGCTGGTATTATTTCGTCTGTATTACGTCTTCTGCATTGATAACGTAATAAAGGTATTTTTGCACAATCGGTAACTAAAATATTGTCTTTTAAATCAATCTTACAATTTTCTAACAAATCTAAACCTATTAAACCATCGAAATGATTATGGAATTTATAAATGAAAAATTTAATTTTCTTACTGTCATTAAATTCAGGAAAGCTTGGAATTAAAATTGAATGTTCATGAATACTCGTTACTCTCGAATTAGTTACTTCAAAAGGGTCATATTTTTTTGGAAAATTACTGAAATATTTATCAACTGTTTCTGGACTTATGAACGATTGATTTGCTCCTGTATCAATAAGTAATTTTAATGGAGGATTATTAATTTTAATATAGGGTAATTCCCTTTTTGATTGCAAATTAAGTTCTATTCTGGTGCGGATTTTTCTTGGCTCCGGTGAAAATTTTGATTCTGTCTACTATGAGATTGTCTCGGTTGACTGGCTCTACTAGTACTAGGCATATTTTTTTCATAGCACGGGCTATCTTCAATAGGTGGTAAGTCATTCGGTTCATATTGCTGATTGTCATAGTCATAATTCACATTTTGTCCGTAATAGTCATTATTATAGTCATAGTCTGTATTGTAGTAATAGTCAGCGTAATCACTATCACTGCTACCATATTCAAAATTATTGTAATCGCAAAATTCGTTATAATTAAGTTCTCTACTCTTCAAATAATTAGAAGGAGGAGGGTTGCCAAATTTCTGCCAATCATGACCAGGAATTCTAGGTTGGAAGGGTTTTGTTACAAAATGGCTAACGCCACTCATAGGCTTAGGGCCAGAATTATTGTTCTGTTGAGGTTGCCTGTTAGGTATCCTAAAACCACTATTAAAATTAGGCAATGGTGCTCGGAACATTTGCTGAGTACGCGTTGGTTGCATAGGCATGCGCTGATGATTATTAAATTGGGGATTAAAATTAGGTTTTTGCCAACTTGGTCCGGGTGTAAATTTAGGAAAATTAAAGTTATTATTCATAGGAGAAAATTTAGGCATAGGCTGTGTAAATTGTTGGTTTGAGTTATGTGGTGCTGATGATGATGATGGTTTTTGATCTGTTGCTAAATTATTTCGCTGCTGCAAATACATGACATTTAATTCATCTTGGACAAATTCCAAAGCCTTCTCAATAGTTTCAGGTCTCATACACCGAATACGGGACCCGAGAGGATCTTTTAAACCTCTTACAAATGCTTGCAAAGTTAATTTACGGTACAAAATTCTTTTAGCTTCTATGGTAGTCTCTATTGTCTCGTGTAACGATTCATAGGACATTATAATGCTAAAAAGGTTTTGGCATTTGTCATAGAATTCTTGCGGTGTCTCATTACCCTGCGTCGCTAATGCTAAGTCATTATAAAGTGCGGTCTCGTCCCTTTGGTCGGAAAAATTATTAATCAAAGTATTCCTAATCCCTATCCAATTTTCAGGAATGCCATTAGAATTAATAGTACGAGCTGCTGGACCAGTAATTTTATTTAAGATGCCGTTAATTACACATAAATTCGATAATTCGTAGCCTGGCTCGCTACTTACACATTTAATGACAATTTGATCGCAAATTCTAATAAATCTAGGGAGAATATGTGGATTCCCGTCAAATTCTGGAACTGGGCGAAGCGCCTTATAAACTGTATCGGGATCCATTATACTATTTAACTCACTAACACTAATTAAATTTAATTGATTATTTAAAATACTATCCGAATTTATTAATCCTTGTTCGCAAAAATTTCCTTGAAGGCAATTCGAGCTCTCAGAGGAATTACTAATGTCTATAATAAGAGAATCTGAAATATTTAAATCTATTTGAGGGCTATTCGAGCCTTCACTTAATTGACTATTCGAGTCAACTACACTATCCCTACGATTTTTAAGCCTGGAGGAGGCAGGACTATTTTTCGTGGGACGGAAAATTGTGACGAGGAGAAAGCAACACTGATGGAAAAATAAATCAATGTACTCACATAACTCGTCGACTTCTCTGGTTTTCCTTGAGTTGTACTGAAGTTTGAGTACGCCCCGGCCGCTCGATGATGAGGTTCTTCTCTCGGTGAACGCTTGAAAGCGAGAGCTAACCGACCGCGCGCGAAGTCGATTTTAGAGCTCCGGAAATCTTCTTAAAACGCGATCTCGTAGCCCCAAGAATATCCTACCGACTGCGCCAATTATATTTTCGGCAGCCCGGACTCTCAAAAAAAACCAAAAATTATCTTAAAATTTTATTTAACTAACTTAAAACTATTTTACAAAATTATATCCGCGATCGATGCGAGATCGGAATAGAATGACGGAAATTAATTATTACAATATAAATTGCAAAACGCGGTAAATGCTGAAGAAGCAGAAAGATTCCTCGAATGTGGTGGCGATGACCAGGCACGCGTCGCGGTGTCAGCAGTCTTCTTTAGGGGTCCGTATGTAATTCACTGCAGTGAAGCGACGCGGCACGTCTATAATAACTCCCCACACCGGTTTCGGTGGCCGGTTTAATTGAAACCAGGCCAGTTACGCAGGAGTAATTTTATAGTGCCCAAGTGTGTGCGCAGTACACAAGAGCACTTTCTATTGACTATTCATTTACTCTCATAACCCAGTGGGACGGAAGACCGACACGATAGAGGCGAGAGATCAGGCGCAGGACCGACTTTTTACATGCCCATCCGACGCATGGATCATCTTACTTGTCAACCAGGTGAGCTTGCATTGCATTGTCCTAACCAAACTTGGAAATAACATGTTTTCAACGCGGGAAACGAACCCACGACCTCCGAGTCAAGAGCCGCACTCAAAACCACTGGACCACGGAGGCGACACGTCTAGTCACTAGTGGGAGTGCCGTGTCACAATAGACTTAACTACCAGTAGTTCGACTGCAAGGAAACGGACAGGTTTCAATAGCTGTCAAATTCGTCGGGTCTCACTAGGATTATGAACGGAATGTGCCTCGCGCTGGCTGATATAATTTATTTTTAAATATTTAAAATAAAGATTTCAAAATTGCGCATGTGCCAAAACAAATAATAATACGATAAAAGAGGAACACGTACAGCGAATATGTCATAGTTTTAAATTCGTAGGTAACAATTTAACAACCCTAGCGACGATTTTCGTCATAATACGTCAAATTTAAAAATTTCAACATCAGTTCTAAGTCGGCATATTCTGTCTACTCTGGCCGTGTCGTGTAATTCCGATGCCGCGTTATGCAGTTTCAAATTGAGTTTAGAACATACAATTTCATAAGTACGGTACAATCAACGCAACCAAAAGATGGCGCTCTAACCTGACGTTCTAAGGCTGTTTAGGGCGTTCGCTGCGTTGAGCGTGCGCCCGGCGCGGCCAGCTGCTGTGAGACGTGTTTTGTCATCCCATAGAGCAGCGCTGCGTTTAGCGGCCGTCAGCCGTCGCGCGATTACTATGGCAGCCTTCGATCACTAATATACAAGATACACAGTCCGCGGCAAAAAACTACCTCACTAAAAGAGCACCAAACGCAACATTCTGGTGGACTTTCGATTTAGAAGAAATCAACAAAAAACAGTTTTAAAATTAAGTTGTAAATAAATCAACACGAGGTATAAACCATCTAAATTGCGAATACTCATACTAAAGGTACTTATCGTAGTTTATCATGCCCACTTGAAATGTTCGGGTTATACACTGTGTTTCTGTTCCATTTGGTGGAGTCGCTATTAATTATTATTTATTTTATTGAGGAATATATTTTTTTTAGGTTTCCTCGAGATCCAGTTAGATGTGGAGATTGGATATCAGTTATAGCACGGCAAAGATGCGAATAATTTTTCAAGCCGACTTTAGCGAGCGTTGTATGTTCTAAGCATTTATATTCAATGTATACACGTATATTTTAGTTAACTATAAGATTAAACATATTAGAACCACATAATATTACAAGTAAAAATAATTACTCCACACTTTATACATTAAACTTAGGAAAAATTAAAAAATGGACTATAATAATTTTATTACTTACAATCAACAAAAAAATGTTGAACAGTTCAACTCCGCTCATACTTCACTACACCTTGTTCCAGCGGCGAAGTGCGGCCGTAAAATTATTGAAGTGCATTTTTGGTATTGTAATAATTTAAACTTTAAGACATATACGCGGATGGTTGAATTTAGTTTGAAGCGTGCGTCGTTCGTAAAAATTTATTGCTAAAAAGATCTTTAAGGTTTATTAAGTATTAAGGTTAATTAAGTATTAGTATTAAGGTTGATTTTAGATAAATGTATACTTTTTTAAACACTTTTACTCGGCGACAGATTTTCGAGAGGTTTTGTATGGGAATGTGTATCTTGTATATTAGTGATCGAAGATGGCAGCGCTCGGCGCGGGCGCCCGCGACGGGCAGCCGCGTCGGGCACGGGCTCAACGCAGCAAACGCCATGACACACACGCCGCAGCGTTACTCATTCTTGTATTTCTATTTGCCTTTGCCAGCCTAACTAGAGCTCGACAAGGCTTTAAATAAAGGTATTTGCTTTAAATTAACGTGGCGAGAAAAGGAACTAACGCTGCCATTATACAAAAACGCAATTTTTGACAGTTCTCCTTTACGAGCAGCGCCCCGTCCACGTTCATATTTTAAACTTTAAGGCCTTGTTGCACTTTAGACCGAACGTTATCGATTTGATGTAAAAATTACGAAGACGCCTAATAGATGCGGTCCAATTCAACTGTAAAGGGTAAAATTAACTGCAAAACTAGCCTATAGTAGTAAAGTATGAAATAACAGACAGAACAAACAATATATCTACTATAGAGAACAAACAATATAGTACTACAGAGAACCAACAATTTACTTTATAGAAATGCTAGGCTCACAAGATTGTTTTATGTTTTTTCCATATTTGATTTTGATGATTCCAGTAAATTTCTTATCAGTGTAGTCTTCGGAAGCCATTTCTGTTATAACAGGTACGCTTGGGTATCTCTGGGCAGCATCTTCTAGAATCTGCTGCTCCTGTGCTGTCACTGTTACAGTATTATTAAGCCAAGCTTCGTAATATAGTTTTGCGTGTTCGTCTTCCAACATTGGTATTAATTTTGTTTGTGAACCATTCTTTGGCGACTCAACTTTTTTGGCATTTTTCCTCTTTACATGCTTTACTTTTGCGTTTTGTAGAGTTGATTTCTTTGTGTGATTGTGGTGATTTTCTTTTGTTCTTGTTGTCGAATCAATCTTTAGCATTTTGGGTTTTTCGGTCTGTATTTTTGTACTGTTACTTTTGTTATGGATAATATTTCTTATTGGTTTTACGCCGTAGTTTTCAGTTGTTTGACTAGCTTTTCTCTGTTGGAAACTGTTTAATTTCGGTTGTGGACTTACTTGATCTTTCGACACCTTTGGTTTCTCTGAAAGCAAATACTTACTGATTTATATTAGACGAGCTTTTGCCCGCGGCTTCGCTCGCGTTAAGAAGTATTATTATTTTATTTTATTTTTATTTTATTCAGAAAACTTACACATTATATCTCTATAAACCCTCCTCGGCTTGTCAAAAGTATTAACTGTTATAGGAAATCTAACTATGTATAAAACTTTGTAATATTTAAAATGCGTAAGAATTTTCCTCATTACCTTCGAGTTTGCAACCGCTCACTTGTTTTGGTAGATTAATAACGAGTGATTTATTTTTCACATCATTACTAGTCTTCACTACATCGAGAGGTGCCTTTGAACCATCTGCTTTCTTTCGAAAGTCTACAAGAGCCGCATCATCTTTAGCTGCTTCACTCTTGTATTGTTTCTCTGGTTCCTTGAGTTTTGTGTTCTGTTTATTAATGTTACTTTCACCAGCCACTTTGCTACTTTCTTCGACGACTTTACGTGTAGGATCAGTTGATTTAGTATTCGTATTTATTAAATGAATATTTTCTTCTATAATTTTATTTATGCTTTCCATAATTTTGTTATATTTCGTCTCCCGTAAGTTATTGCCATTGGACAATTTCATTTTATCTTTACTAGCATCTGCTTTCTTTATAGTAACTTTTTTTTCATTAGCTTTAGTTAAAATATTTTCAGTAACCTTTGACTGGCTTTCAATTTTGTTTTCCTTATTCTTTTCAACAACTATATCGCCACGATCAGGTTTACTGAAGCTATCCTTTGCTTTTACATAATTACTTATTTTCACGTCTTTTGGTTTAGAAATGTTTGCCTTTCCAGGTTCGCCGGCATCACTTCTGTTAATTTTCTTATCATCCATCACTTCTGCCCCTTTTTAGTCTTTACTGTTGACTTCTTATCCGTGTTACCAAAAGCATCTACTACCTTAGATGTGTCTTTTCACATCAAATTTGGTTGTCGATTTAATTTCTTTTGATAAAAACATACAATATTTATTAAAGTTAATTAAAACGGGTTACCCCATACCAATATGGATAAATAATTAAAAGAAAATGATATTACCTACTCAAAATAATAATTTTGAAAACTCAAAGTCAGTCAACTAGATTTTATTGTCATAATAAAACTTTTGCTTTATCTGGGGAGACAACTGTCCGGGAAGGGGGGGGGGGGGGATCTGTGGCTACCACATAATTCATAAAGTTAATATACTAGCGGAAATTCTCATAGGTAATTCTAGTCAAAGATTCTAAATGCAGCTACATCCACCATTTGACCACACATATTGAGCAACTGAAAAATTACGTTTTTAAGTTCAGATATGGCTCTTGGTATATTATAGCTTCGATCATTAGGGATAATAATAGGAGTCGCACTGACCTCCATTATACAAGTAGGAGGTCAGTGTGGAGTCGCCTTGCAGCTAAGCTTCTAATTCATATTAATGATCCTTCTACTTACCACTAGATATGGCGTGTTTAAAATTGATCTTGAAAGAAATAAATTAAAGGCAGGCAGACAATTTTGTAGAAAAAATTAATGACAAAATTTGACAAGATTTCAGTAGATATAATGAAAATAATGTAGGGTCATGTTTGGAAAAAATTAAAATGGATAAAATCAAATTCAATTCTAAATCAAATAGTGATATTAGCCTTATTAATAAAACAGATAGAAAAAGCGTAAGAGACCGCAAAGATAATGCAAAAACAATAATCAGTAATGTAATCAAGAAACGAGGGGTATACGTCGAAAAATTCTCAGGTAAAGCAGAGGACATAGGCTATCTTAGACAAACACTCTTACTATTCAGCCACTGTAGGTATTGGGCATACCTTCAGTGGTTAAGTAGTAAGAAGAACATCATTTTTTTGACTTTATCATAATTTTGTGATCAGGTATAGAACCGAACAGTATGGAAGAATTATCACAAGGGAACAATAAGAAGTTATTAGAGTCGGTTCTGTCGACCCTTACTAAATCTTCAAAAGCGACACAATGGCCGGGCGAAAAAAAGATTAACAAGGAAAACGTACAGTTCAGGAAAAAGAAAGTAGAAAGTAAAGAAAGAACACCAATTATTGTGCTAAAACCAAACAGCACTGTAAATAAAACAGAAGCAATTATACCAAATCGTGGTGTAGGAAAACCTCTAGCTAAAACGAAAAATCCTCAAAAAACATCACCGCAGGCTAAAGTAAAAATAGCAGCGGAGAAAGCACCAACAAAGTCGAAAATTAATGTTAACAGGACGACTGTAGCCAAATATAAAACTGCCGATATCAAGACTACTTCGAAAGGTCCAGAAAAAACAGCTCCAAATATTACACATGAGTATGTAGCTCGCAGAGTTAAAAGATACTTGCTTAGACAAGCTTCCCCTGATAATACACTGATCAGTGATGAAATAAAAAAGCCGGAAGAAAATTCATACGATATTGAAGCGAAATCGGAAGACACACTAGATGATACCGAACATGACGCAAAAATATACAGTCTTATCGAAGATTATCTAGAAAATGCTATCAATATTTGTAGCGATAACCTCAGCGACAAATCCGTTACAAACTTGCAGATAGATGAAGAAGTTGCTAAGAAATTGATGATAATAGAGAGTGATGGTGGTAGTCAACGCAGTCTCGTATACTGTCCCTATACAAAAAATTCCAGCATGACCACTGTAAAAACATGCGTAGAAGACATTTCGAAAACCTTGGAAAAACAACATAATATAAGTGTTGGTAAAGAGTGTATGGCTGAAGTAAAAATTAAAAAAGAAGAAAATATTAAAAGTAAAAGATATAGCAAAAATGCAAAACCTATTATTATAAACAATAAATCAAATTCTTTAGAACCTTCAAAACAAAAAACTCGAAGGAAACCAGCTCCTGTACAAAAATTTGTAAACAGAACAGATTTCCTCGTTCAGAACATATACAACATACAATTAAATTCACATAAGCTAAAAACTAAAAAAATTGAATCAGTCAAGCATTTAAAAAATCCAGCAGTCTTTCAGAAGCCTCAAAATTTTTTTGAGACACTATCGTTAATTTTGAAAAACAAAAACAGGACTTACAAGTCACTTTATCCCAATATGGATTTAAAACTCCAACATCTAAAGAATTTTGCAAATGATAAAAAATTTAAATACAAATGAAACAAAGTAAAAATAATATTAAGTATGTATTCATATTGACATTTTTTAGATATTATGTTAACATTATCAAAACAGATATATTTTTAATTCATACAATTGTATAAAACTTTAAATAAATATCATACACCAGTGCTATCATTTTTTATTCACAAATATTAGTGTTAAGTGCAAGTCAGACTTGCGCACGAAGGGTTCCGTACCGTTATAGAGCGAAAATAAGGAAAAAATTGTGTTTTTTGTATGGGATTATTTTATTAATTATTATTTTATTAATTAATATTGAAGTACACATAATTATAATTGAGGATTTTGTGAAAATTTCAAGTGTCTATAATATCTTGCCACCATGGATTACTAGCCAAAAAGACCAAAAAAAATAATGTTTGTTGTATAGGAGCCCCCCCCTTAAATATTAACTTTATTTTGTTTTTAGTATTTATTGTTATAGCGGCACCAGAAGTACATAATCTGTGAAAATTTCAGAAGTCTAGCTATAGCGGTTCTTGAGTTAGATCCTGGAGACAGACAGACAGACGGACAGACATCGAAGTCTCAGTAATAGGGTCCCGTTTTTACCCTTTGGGTACGGAACCCTAACTAGATTACCTGGTGAACTTTGCATCACTTCCTGGACTTCTATGTATATTTCAAGACTAAAATTTAATTAGTTCAGCTGTTTTTAAATTTTAGCAAGACTGACAAATTTTAAAATCTATTTTTATTTATATAATATATATAATAAAATTGGAATTCATTAAATATTGATAGTTCATTCTTAGTGTGCGAGTTTGCCTTAGCTACTTTTTTAGTCTTATTGTATTGTTTGGATACAGTTATTCAAATTTGTGTGTAAAATTAAGTGCAATGATTTTATTTTCTAAAGCAACGAGAACTGTGTGTTGATTGTCTCCCTCAACAACATCTATCTGATGTATACGGACAGACAATTCACCGTTAGTCTTGAAATTATATTCTTTAATTGGTTTCTTATCTACAAACGATAGGTCCTCATTCGACTTTATGTGATATATTCTAAATACCCCATACTTAGTACCCACAAAAACAATATCACCATAAGTTTTGATACTAGTTATATCTCTTTTACACTTGTCAGGTACGGAGTGAAATGCTTTATGATTCAGCCATAGAAAGTTGACATTATTATCGAGTTCATCGAGAAATCTATATCTACGTAGTGTGTTGAACGGATTATTTGCATTTTGAAAATTAATAAAAATAGTTAACTTACATTTATCTATGTCATACACATGTATGTTACACCTTTTGGTTAGTATATAAAGATTATTTTTGTAAACGGTGAATGTTAACATACCATCTGGTATAGTACACAGAAAATGACTTAAAAAGTCGCTGTTGTTCAAGTCGCATACGCACAGGTCATCGTTCCATCTCACAAAATATAATAATCAATTCACAAGTTTGAAATGTTTAACATCATCAAATGTGGTATTGTGTCTAAAATGTTTCTGCAACACATATTTTCTCACCACAAACAAATGGAAGTATATACTCTGGAACACTAAAGTATCTTCATTCTCCATGTACTTCAAGTAGCACCCGGTCAGTATAGGAGCATCGACTGGTTGTAGATCCTTCACATAATAGTACTCAATGGATTTTTGTTTGTGAACACCTATTACACCTTTTTGAAGGATTTGAAAGCCGTAAACTTCGTCGCCCTCGCTTGTGACCACGGCGAATTCGTCACTTGACTCCTGGGAGCGGTCAAGCTTGGGCCACAGCGTCAGGCATCGGTATATTCTACGCCAAGTTGAACCGCATTGCGATTTATAATAAGCGGTTTTCGCGAGGTCTCCAAAGTCTTTTAGGCAATGTCGATGCCAATATTCGTCATTTATCAGGACGCGATCAACTATGTCTTTCCATCTTGAGCACACTTGACTGCAGCAACCCAAAACCTGAGGTGAGGTATGCAAGAAGATGTGCATTAAAACCTCAGTGGGGAATTCCTGAATACTAGTAATGGGACAATTATCGTTCATGTTTATATACTTTGCGTTTCTATGTTTGGTACACCGTACAATTACATGTATTGTAATTCGTAACTTATTTTTATACACTGTATATTTCTCAGTATATATACTGTATTATCTATGCTGTATATTTATAATTGTTTAAAATATAGTTAAAAATGTTTTGCAGAATGTAGAATAATATTTATTGAAATTTGAAAATAAATATTAAATTGTATTTTGTCAAAAAATGGTCAAAAACAACGAATACTATACCACAGCACAGTATAGCAATATGACATTAATATTGCTATACTGTGACATATAATAAAGCAAAGAGAATGTCATATACTACGTAACAAGAGGCCGGACTTAGAAGAAAAAAAAATAACATTTATTATTTTTTTAAATTGAAACTAAAGTTAAAATTTTTAAGTGCAAAACCTTCCACTCTAAACATACCAAAAATTAAAAAAAAAAGAAATGAGCTCAAATAAATGTTTTATTTCAATAAAAATTATTGTCCATAGCTAAATAAACACAAAACAATAAAACAGATTTAATCCACAAGGTTTAGGCAACAAATCCGTCCGCTGCTTACGCTCCGATTCCGATCCAGTGGACGCGCATCTTTATACATACACACATAAGTATTATTACTTTGTTTTGTTACACCCTGTACATACGACAGCTGAAATATATCGCGTGGGCTCAGGCCAGCTGTATACCACCTCACTTGATCAGAGCATTTTCCCTTAGTGGCCGCACCTCTCTTAATCCCATACCTTCCTTCTCCTCCTCCTTAAATCTTCTTAACAACCATTGCCTGCAGACTAAAATGTTGCAAACTAGTGCAGGGACCTAAAAATCTGAAATTAATGAAAAGTTTTTCATTTACTACATTTCCATACATAAATTATTATGTATGGGCAGGGCACGTTTCCCGTATGCACCCGGACAGGTGGGCGCGTCTAGTTTCGGAGTGGCTACCGAATGGTCGGCGTAACAGAGGCCGACCCAAGAAAAGGTGGCGCGACGAACTAGATGCGTTTGATAAAGAGTGGCCAACAACTTCACAGGATCGTGAACTTTGGAAAGAGAGAGGGGAGGCCTTTGCCCAGCAGTGGGACACTGTAGGCTGATAATAATAATAATAAAAAAAAATATTATAGTTCATAACCTTAAACGTGCAATTAATTACTACAATAAAGCAATATACACATTTCAATATTTTCGAAATTAACTGCATACATACTGATACATTATAATATTTTTCATGAAATAATAATCTATCTTTTTCATATTATTATAGTTTAAGTTGTAAATTATTATACAAATATGCAAATAATCACTATGACATACTTTGTATTAGAACACAGTATGACATAGTTATTTATGTTTTGCTTCAATTTATCAATTTACGGCTATATTTACATTTTACAATGGCTTACCTTTCGTTTTTCAATAATTAATCCACTAATTTACAATTTTTGAAAGAGTTGCTACAAAATAATTTTCACTAACTTAAAATCGAACTTTGAGTTTTAAACTTCTGCTTCGTCTTTTTTATCAACCAATCACAGTCGATCTTGCTTAAAAATTGTACAGATTATCTAACTTACTTTAGGTGCTACGTTTAAATTTGGAGCACAATTTTTTTTTGTTTGAAAGTTTCACCCACCTGACAGTTTTCAGAACACTATACTAGTAATCTGTGCACAATTGTATACTAGTAATCTGTTATCTGTGTCTGTGCAGAACACACCCGTCACCCATACGTAAACGTTTAATTTAAAAACTCAAACAAACTCGATACCGTATTTATTTTCATCAAATTTTATAAAAATACAAAGTCTATCATTATTTTTCTCATATGTAATTAAACTTAACTGTGTTTGTGAAACATTTTTAACGTATGTTTTAACCTCGTCCTAAATCCAAACTCCAAAGCCTTTGGCCAATAGTTATGTCGGCATTTAGAGCTCTTGCTGAAATAAGCTGTGATTTCGAGAATGATTTGCGTCGTGCCTCCGCTGAGCTGTTCTCGGCTAAAGCCATTGCACCTACTGAAGATATACTTGCAAAGAAAATGCAAGATCTTTGTATATTTGCCTCCAAATACAAACTATTGCAGGCGAAGACTCTAGCAAGTAAGTAATATCAAAAAGTTTTAACCCTCCCTTATCTAACAAAAGATCCACATTACGTATACACACATAAAATAATAGAATTATTTTGATTACATTACAAAAGACTTTGAAAGACAAGAATCACATTTACTATAATTTGGGTTTTTGTTATATTTCCAGTGACACCACAGGTTAAAGAACAGGAAAAGAATGAGGAGCTGACCATGGGTGCGTATGGAGATGCAGCAACCTGGGCCATCATTGAGCAGCAAGCCACAAAAACCATCATGCAAGCTCATGTGGTCAGAAAAGTTTTACGAACCCCAGACAATAAACTACACCCAGAAATTGTTGAGACAAAGAAGTATGTTTAAGCCTTAGAATTAGGCGCAGTGCAGACGACAGACTGTCTGTGACACACTTTTTAGTCCGTGGAAATAGAACCTATGTAATTATATGTAGTAACGCACATGTCTGCGCTGATATAAGCATGGTCTGTCGTCTGCGCTGCACTTTATAGTTGTTGTTATTTTACATCAAACACCGGTACATTGTATATTAACAATAGTAAGTATATAAAAAAAATGTATTTACGCTTAAACATAATATATGTACATTGTACAGGCAGTAGGTATACTAAATTAACTTTTTGTCTACATGTTAACAGAAAAGTTATAGATATACTTGACAAGCACAGAGAAGCGGAATCTGACCTGCATGATCTGGAGAGCATACTCAAAGAGAGGGAGATGAAACTATTGGAGGCTAGAGAGAAATGGGATGAAACTTGTAATAAACTGAGAGAGAGAAAACAAACGCCCCAGAACGCAGAGGTTACCACGGGGCCGTTGTACAAGTAAGTTAAAAGTATAACTATAAACTCTTTATTTACACACATAAAAAATACTAATTAAGAAAATAGACTTGAGAGGTGTCAAGGGACACCCGGATGGAATGAAGTTCCAGTTTATTATTTGTTATGTACAAAAAACCTGTATACACTCAACAAAAAAAAAATCGTCGCTACAGAAACGAAAAAAACCACACCACAGCCACACCACGTGGTGGAGCGTATATTTCGTATTGTAAATTAATAAGTACTGTTCACACATACCACATTTTGCAGTTGTTGTCGACTACATGTGTGATACCGACCACAATGCGACTACCAGCAAACTAGTGGCCTACCACCTCGCAACCACAATGTTGTGTCAATACAACAACAGTGCGCGCACACTGTAAATTGCTTTATGCAAGAGAATGTGCAGGAACTAGTGGCATATGTCATGTAAATAATGTAGTACAAGTTTTGTAAGTTCATTGCGCATGTTCCCTAGCCTGTCAAAATATTATTACCGTAGAATTATCTACCTGGTAGATTATGCGTTATTAATCAAATACATTTCTATTGCAGAAAACTACAAGACCTGGTTGACAAGATGGAGCTGATGAGGTGGTTAATCACCAAGCTGGTGACGGCAAGGACTGATGACTATGACTGGATCTCCGACCCACACGACCGGTTGAAGGCATTGACGATGGCTAGACAGAGGCACAGCATCGAAAACTACACTGAAATGTAGTAAAGAGGAGTGCTTAGAATGTTTCGGAAAAAATAATTGTAAGTTTTTTAATATATTATTATTGTAAGGCTGATTTTAATGAAATTATAATAAAACACCAAAATACATTATCACTTTTATTACATGACAATCTTACATACATATTTTACTTCCATTCGTTCTTAAAATTGGTTTTGTTTCGTGTCAAGAATGTAGTTAGTATGTATATTAAATAAATTATTTCCAAATATTTAACCTATGAATTATGATATTTTAGTTCAGTGGTACTCAACCTTTTTTCATACTGGCCACAAACACGTTTTGATCTTAGTATCGCGGGCCGCAACCGAAATTTAAAGGTTCCAAAAACATTCTTAACAAAATTAGAGTTTTAAAAGTAGAAAATTTTCACGATTTTCACTGCAGTCGTCGCACTGAAAGTCGCGAAAATTTTACCGGTGAGGCGCACTATTTTGCCGGTGAGTGTAAATTTCACGCGGGCCACTGATAAAGTCCCCGTAAGTCTTTGATAAAGTCCCGGCGGGCCGCAGGTTGAGTATAGCTGTAGTTAGTAATCATTAGTAGTCCTGGAAAACAATTTTTCCGTCGTCTCCTCGGTGCTCACAGACTGTTCCTCTGATTAAATCTTTTACATTTGCCCTGAAAAATAATACATTATAAAATCAATATTAAGCTGTTTTAACATACGCTTAGATGAAATAAAAAAAAAAGTTACTTTTATCAACTTATCTGTACAGTCTCTTTTAGACTGATGAATATTTTATTGCACAGTAGCGCATAATATATTATCATTTATCACTTTTCTATGTAAACGCGAATGCTATATTATTACCTATTCTTAGAGCCTGTTTCACCATTTCCTGATAAGTGACGAATAGGCTATCCACTAATTAACTTAACAGATAAAGTATGGATAATCTGTCAAAAAACTTGTGAATAGCCTATTCGGCACTTTATCAGAAAGTGGTGAGACAGGCCTTTACTCTAGTAATTTAGTACAAGGGATGTGTCCAGTTCCCACCCGCACCATCCTATAGTATGGACAGTTTTTTTTTAACCCACCTATGGATAAAAAAGTTATCTTCGCTAACATCCAGAGTAGAGAAAATGAATCTTGTCATTTGATTAACAAGCACCCAGACGTCGTCGCCGACAACTTTTAGATCTGAAATGTAAATAAATAATAAAACCAATGAAAAAAAACCCGTGGGAGAGCCATGCTTCGGCACGAATGGGCCGGCTCGACCGGAGAAATACCACGTTCTCACAGAAAACCGGCGTGAAACAGCGCTTGCGCTGTGTTTCGCCGAGTGAGTGAGTTTACCGGAGGCCCAATCCCCTACCCTATTCCCTTCCCTTCTCTACCCTCCCCTATTCCCTTCCCTTTCCTTCCTTACCCTCCCCTATTCCCTTCCCTTCTCTACCCTCCCCTATTCCCTTCCCTTTCCTTCCTTACCCTCCCCTATTACCCTGTTCCCTCTTAAAAGGCCGGCAACGCACTTGCAGCTCTTCTGATGCTGCGAGTGTCCATGGGAGACGGAAGTTGCTTTCCATCAGGTGACACGTTTGCTCGTTTGCCCCCTTTATTTCATTAAAAAAAAAAGTAAGTGAGGTTTGCCGTTTGATACAGGCCGCACATGACTTCAAGATCGTTTGGCAAAAAAGAAGAGATTCGCGATTTTAAATTTATATGGGGTGCAATTAAACCTACCGGCGAAATTTTTTTAGGATTTAGGTTCAATAGGAGAGTCAATTTAACGAAAAAATGGGTGTTAATTTTTTACAATAACATAATATTTTATCCCACTTAAAATCGTTGCAGAACGGTCCCTTCGCGGGTATGAGCGGGGGTGGCGACGGGAAGGCGCGGGGGCCACGCGCCGGCGACGCGTTATGTCCATTACTTGTGGTCTTCTTTAGGAATCTAAAATGTTGAGAAATTACTTTCGGAAGCAATTTCTCAACATTTTAGTACTGAGTGATTATAAAATTAAAAATACGTGTATTTTTAGAGTTCCGTACCCATAGGGTAAAAACCTATTACTAAGACTTCGATGTCTGTCTGTCCGTCTGTCTGTATCCAGGCTGTATCTCAAAAACCCCTACAGCTAGATTTCTGAAATTTTCACAAATTATGTATGTCTGTTGCCGCTATAACAACAAAATATACTAATTAAATTAAGAAATAAAAAAAAAACACTTTAAAAAGTAGTTAAAGTTGTTTGGCGGGGTTTTTTTTTTAATTTCTTAATTTAATTACTACTTAATTACTAATTTAATAAAACGCACGATGGGTTCCGTACTAGTATAGAGTAAAAAAGACAAAAAATATTGTATGGGAGCCCCAATTAATTATTTATTTTACTTATTTAAATTTTATTATCAATTATTAAAACATAAATATAACTGAGTATTTTTAACTGTATATTTATTGACATCATTAATATCGATATTATCATTAATGACATCATTAATATCGATATTAATGATGTCAATAAATATACAGTACGGTAAATATACTTTATACTAGTACGGAACCCTTCGTGCGCGAGTCCGACTCGCACTATTATTATTTTTAACCAGGATCGAAATTTGGCCGGAAGGTTTAATTGCACCCTGTAGATCTCTTTGTTGGATGCGGAGTGGCGTGCCACAGAATGGCTGTGCGGGCACCGGGAGTGGCGACATACAAAATTGATAGTTCTATCATCATTCATCAGGTGGTCAGACGAATCGTTATCGATAGGTCACATTATTTGTAGATATTGTACATATTATCACTGATTGCCGCCTTCAATTTTGCGGCTTAAAGTTTTGCGTGGTTAATATGATAATGTGCTTTTATATGTAGGAACCTGAGATGTACAGCAATTTCTTGTGATCCTGCACCACAATGGCGACGTTTTCGGGCGCCATCTTGTTTGTGACGTGCCAACACAAGATGGCGTCCTGCGCGGGATTCGCGTAGAACAGGGTGCGTGTGCCCGCGTGGTATCCGTGCATGCCGCTCTGTGTTAGTGGACCTCGGGTGCCTAGAGTCTGAAATTATTATATTATTGAGTGAGCCTGACGAATGGACGTGTGTGAATCAGCCCCGGATTTAATAATTGGCCGTTATAGGCCACAGCTTAGGGCCGGCAGCATCTATAGCGTCTATAGAAATAAAGTGGCAAACTCTCTTAAAAAATCGGCATTGGTGTGAATATGAATGGCAGTTAGAAAACTTTTATAACGATGCAGGATTGTGGCGCTAAACAAACACCATGTGAATAGCTAGCATTACAAATACAGGTCTTAACTAAAAGCCAGTGTTTTATACAGGCACATGATATAATATATTAGTAGTACCAACAGAAGTCTCACTTGCGAAACTCGTTTAAATAAATAACGACTCATTTTACGATACTATTAAGTTCAAATTCCTTCCGCGCAGTGCTAGGTGCCTACAATTATATTCACCTACATGTCCGCTCTCTGTCTATCGCATAACTCGTACCTTTTCTGACGAAATCAAGGTTTTCGCCTTTTAGAAAACAAAATATTCTTTTTTACTATTGGTATGAATAGCAAACCTTTTTATAGTAATATAAAATTTTAGTAACCCAACCTATATTTTATAGTAGTTTTATATATTCGATTAAGTATAGTGCAGGAAACAGTAACTTTTGTTTATTTCTGTGTAGTTTGTGCGTTTCTTTGTATGAAATTGGTTTATTTGCTATGATTGTATAGTTTTTATCTACTTTTTGTATTTAAATACCTTATTCAAATACATATTTCATTGGTCTTTCTTAATTGTTCATTTTATAAGATTTATAACGATTTTGTCACAGCTGTTAAATCAGTATCATACGAGTATCATGAATAAAATTCCTCTATGATCAGTAAACAGTAGATACGCGACGAAAAATCTTGCGCGTGCGTCACCGCTCGCTTGTGAGTCCCTACTGATTGGCCACCCGCGGGTGGTACTTACAGTTCGATACCTATTCTCGCGAGTGGGACAGGCCTGGTACAAGTTGGTAAGTATCTATGTGCCATTTTAACAATAGTAGGTATAGTATTAGGGGAGCCCAGCATGTTAATCGTGTAGTTACTCGAGCGCCGCGGAAACCTAGTAGGTAGATAGTAAAAATAATATGAGTTTTTTTATTTTAGCTGTGGGTAGCAAGGAGTCAGTCGGAAGCTTAGGTATAAGAACATGGGTTAATAAACTCTAAACTCTCAAGGCTTATAACTAACTTTAAGGTGTATATTCTCTTCCTAACTCTATTGAGATATAATTCAGCACATACCTTAAAAGTTGGTGTTCGACCCGGCGTTTTCAGAAAGTCGGTAGTGACGGTGTATTCGTTCAGGGACACCATGGGGTGATAGTACGCCAGCCGCGTCCCGTGCTGGTCCGGCTCCGACAGCGATATACTGAATAATCCGTCGCGCCAGGTTATGACGTTACCTGAAAGAAGAAAGCTTTTATTTACTCGTACATACTGGGTGGCTTAAACCAACGCAAACACCTTGGTCCTCACTCCTCGGCTTACAAACGATAAACAACTAAGATCATTTTAAGGCGCAGAATCGAGGTAGGCCGCATTATTCATTCGAGATTGTGCGCAGCATTGATGAAAAAACGGCCCACCTTGTTGCGCCCTTCACAATGTGTGCAAAGTTTAAAGCGAAAGCAGTGCAAGCTGTGCCTTGAGTGAAGTCTTGCCTGTTGACTGTGTGGTGTGCCTGTTCGGATGCGCCAGGCGCACGCACACATCAGTCCGTTCGATACTTTTAAGTGTATGAAGATGTTGTATGTGTAAAAATAGCCGTAAGGAAATATAGATTGCTATTGGACTAGATTACGGATTCCAGTCATGGGAGATCGCACACTTTTTGTGTGATCGAGTCTGCGATCTCCCTATAAGGTATACTTAATTTGGTACCAGTGGTGCTTTGAATAGTTCTTAATTCATTCTAACAAGCCGAATCCTCTCGTTCTATCCACACTAAATAGACAAGGACAAACCTCCAACAGTGAAGTTAAGAGCAGTAGGATCGTGCTTGAAGGTCTCGTGCTCTATCCTCCAACTGTCCAGCTTCCTCAGCGAGAAGACGACCATGCCCTCCGTGGCCAGGTCGTTGATGTAGGCGTACGCGTCGTCGCAGGTGTTGGCGGTGACGTCTACTGTGATGGAGGTTAGACCTGTGGTGAAAGATGCGTTAGAAACAGATGTTCCGAAAAAGAAGCATTTGGAACTTGTATTAGCAATTTATTGATTGGAGATTTCGACTTGTTTGGTTCAGTAAGTATTAATGACTTTACCATACTTGATTGGAAGGAGATTTCAAGGAAACCGTGGTTCGAGGTCCTTTTGGCACAAAGTTAAAGCATTTAAATGTTGATTATTTTGTTAAAAGTCAGTTTAAAGCCAACGCTGAACAGTGCACTTCTTACCTCCTGGAGATCTTTCGCTTATCAGGTCGGAGTCCTTCAATTCGTATTTCAGTAGCAGCCTGTCTGTTTTCAAGTCGAATACCACGATTGATGGCTTCTGCAGCTGTGTCCGTGCATCTACAAACAGTTTTCAGTCTAAAGTTGTGTGACCCACGAGCGAAAGCCGAAAGGTAAGAAATAGAAGGATAAAAGTTAAACCATGACACATGAGCTCTTGCTTGTTGATCATTTAGAACTGGGTAGAAAATGTTTAAGCTTTTGGAACTAAGCTCCTTATGGCGCGTTCGGCGTTGCGAAAGGAGGCTGAACGATATATTTTGACCTCGACACTTTTTTATTAGTACCTGCATAGCAGGGGCAAAGGGCGTTGATAGTATTCCTGTGCGTCAACTAGAAGGCGTTTTTGAGAATAAACAGCGACGCGTTGTTAGTATTCCTGGGCATCAATAGATGGCGTTTTTTTAATATTTTTTTTAACATAAGAAATAACTTCGTTCCATTCGGGTCTCCCTTGACACTTTCAAGTTTTTTTTCTAAAATTGTCCCAGTTTTGGAATCTTAGGCGTTAGGCGTAAGTACGAAGACTTCATCAAACGATGCGCATTTTTGACGCTCTTTTGATTTACTCGAAGCAAAACTCTTTACCTGGCACCTCCAACAATCCCGTGTCAACCGCCCACAGCCTGCCGCAGGCGTCGACCCTAGGCCTATAGAGGGACACCAGCTGGTCGTTCCTGGAATCAGGGTATGGCTTCAGCACGGGCGCCTTGTCGGAGGACAGACGGACGTAGTTGAGGGTGGATGGAATACCTGGAAGGGAAGATTGCGGTGAAATTCTGCGGTCCGGTTTCTGAGGTGAATTTGTCGGATGTGAAATTAAGGTGCAAGTGCAATATCATAGCTTCTGATGGAACAGGATCAAATAGTTATGGATTATTATTAAATCATAAGGCGATACCGCATTAGGCGACATGCTACAGCCTACAGCCGCTACGTTCCATAGATCTGACGTTTTGTGTCGCTTAGATAAGTTACCGCGTAGTGCGGTTTCGTTCAATTTCATACTTGCAAAGAATGCTTGGCCGTTTCGCTTATTGCCTTACACCTACCGAGTAGACTGACGATACAGTGCCCTCGGCCGAGCACTCGGTATGTACCTATAATATCATCTGATATAATACATGCATGGCCGAGGGCACTGTCTTGCCACCAGGGCCCCCGTAAGGGCTACTGGCGCCTGTGTGAAAAAAAAAAAGGATTTTAGCGCCCCTTTAGGCAAATTTGGGTCCTTGGTTTTGGCGCCCCTAAAGATGGCGATATTTGGCGCCCCTAGAGGATGGCGCCCGTGTGCATTGTACACATTGCACATATGGTAGCGGGGGCCCTGCTTGCCACTCTATTCGGTGTAAAATCAGCCCTTTAGTGCCTCCCCCTCCTTTCAAGCCTCGAATTACTAAGTATTTAGTAATCTGCGCCTCGAATAATCTTACCGAACCGTCGTCTAGGCACGGTGACGAAGACTCTGTCCTTATAAACCTCAACGCCACTGGGCACGTTGTTGTACTGGATAAAAAACTTCTCATCATCAGGCACGTCGTTGTCAAAGTAGATGGCGTTGGGTCGCACGCGCAGATTCGTGTCCTTGTTGTCTGCAATTTTGAATTTCGAATATGTCGGGGTTCACAAAAGCTTTATTTAAATAAATGTTGAGATTTGAATTTCGAATTTGTCGGGGTTTGCAAAAGACGATTTGTTTTTTTTTAAGATTGAGGTCAATGTAGAGAAAGTGGCTTGGCTTGATTAATGTAATAATGACTGATGAGCAACGTTTACTTCTCATTGTTTTTCTTAACGTGAACGTGAGATCAATAATAATAATTGCCTAGTACAGGCTTATATTACCTACATATTTATGTAAAGTGCATGTTGCATGTTTTTTTTATGAAATAAGGGGGCAAACGAGCAAACGGGTCACCTGATGGAAAGCAACTTCCGTCGCTTTTTTTATGAAATAAGGGGGCAAACGAGCAAACGGGTCACCTGATGGAAAGCAACTTCCGTCGCCCATGGACACTCGCAGCATCAGAAGAACTGCAGGTGCGTTGCCGGCCTTTTAGAGGGAATAGGGGAGGGTGGGGATGGGAAGGTAAGGGAATAGGGGAGGGTAGGACAGGGAATAGGGTAGGGGATTGGGCCTCCGGTAAACTCACTCACTCGGCGAAACACAGCGCAAGCGCTGTTTCACGCCGGTTTTCTGTGAGAACGATGACGACGACGAGATGGCTCTCCCACAATAAATGTTAATTTATACGTGGTTAATAATGTTAATTTTTCAGGTTAAAATGAATTGCTAATTTTAATAAAATTTAGTACTTAGGCTTGAGAAAGGACGTGCGATTTTTTTTATCAGGGAAAAATTAATTTCCGTTTAATATTCAAATTTTTGCACTAACAAAGTTACTGGCATCAAGTAAGAAAAAAACATTGTATTAATACAGGTGTTTTTTCAACAAACAGTTTGCTAAAACTGAGTAAACAATATAAACACATTATAAACAGTTCTGAGAATAACAATGGTTTCTTTTATGTGCAAGGGTCAAGACAAACTACGCCACGGCCCTTCGACGACTACGAACTAGCACGATGTAGGTCAGCGTAGTTTTATGCTTGTTTACACACACATACATACATGTTAGTGTGTGTAAAATATAAATCAAATGACCTTAGTTACATTACTTTTAAGTTATAAACAAAAGCCTATTGCTCTATCATGGGAGTCAGTTTTTCTGATTTCTTCACGCTTAGATACCGCTGGACAGTTTTGTAAAATTTTATAAATTGATAGGTACATTGTGTCCTGGGAAAGGACAAAGATTTTAGACGGGAAAAAATTATAATTTTCCCGTAATATATTCGCAATGACATTGCAGACTACTTGTAAGTTGTAGTTCAAGCTATAAGTAACTGTACTTCGGCCAATCATAGTTGTTTGACTAGTTTATGTAACTTACAAAGCACGCCATCGATTTCATAGCTCAACTGCTTCCAAGCGAACGCGGTATTCAGCTTAGGTTTACAAGCACACAACTGACAGCACAACACAATAAACAGTATTTTAATAAAACACGTCATATTCTTATCACCACACTCGTTAAACAAGATCAGAGAGCAGTTTGGTTAGTGATGGAAGTTTATCGATAAACTTTTAATGTTTTTATGTGCAAAAGACGTTCTCGCACGAAGAACGCAAGTGAGTGTAAAAATAATTATGCGAGGCTCTTTCGAAAGCAAACTAAAAAAACTTATGTACTATCAAAAAAATTTATCTCTAGGCAGATGGCGGACCTATGTGTTTTTTTTTTTTTTAATGAAATAAGGGGGCAAACGAGCAAACGGGTCACCTGATGGAAAGCATCTTCCGTCGCCCATGGACACTCGCAGCATCAGAAGAGCTGCAGGTGCGTTGCCGGCCTTTGAAGAGGGAATAAGGTAATAGGGGAGGGAAGGGAAGGGAATAGGGGAGGGTAGGAAAGGGAATAGGGTAGGGGATTAGGCCTCCGGTAAACTCACTCACTCGGCGAAACACAGCGCAAGCGCTTTTTCACGCCGGTTTTCTGTGAGAACGTGGTATTTCTCCGGTCGAGCCGGCCCATTCGTGCTGAAGCATGGCTCTCCCACGTATAAATTTTTGGTTGCGTTATGTGAAACCCAGCCGAAAAATTACGATTAACATTAAACTTTACACAACCCGAACAAATAACGAACGTCTGTATCTGCTTATGAGTCAATTTCTTCGATTCTTGGAATTTCCGAAGGACGATGGTCCTTCGGAAAGTCCAAATAATGCGAATGTTTTGCAAACAAGTCATAAATAATCAAAATACATAGTTTCAAAGGTTATTATCCAAGGGCAACCGCTGCCGCTGTTTTAAAACATTTGCGCCAAAATTCATTCGTCGCGCGGGAACCGTAAATTTTTCCAGGATAAAAAAATATCTCGTATTATGTCCTTTCTCGGGACTCAAAGTATCTGAGGTCTTTTGACTAAAATGTATCCCTTCACTAGTACTTTTCATTGGCTATCGTTAATAACCAAACAACAACGTTGTTAAATAGATAAACTCCAATCAAAAATCCCCCAGAAATCGGCCATTGCCCATTACTAATATTAAAAACAACAGTTATAATTTAAACAGAAGTTTTAATTATGGGTTTGATGTACGCGTAATTTTATTACTTATATTCAGACCGGTTTGTAAGGCGAATTGTTTTATCGTGAGAAGTCTTCGTCCTCACTACTTCGTGACATTGCATAAGTACTTACTTGAACTTATTTTTAGGGTTCGCTTAACACAGAGACGGACCATGCCGGGGCTCAGCGTGCCGGGGCTCATCGCAAAAATCCGCCTCCATACAATTTGTATGGAAGCGGAAATCCGCTGCGCCCCGACACAGTATACGCACATACACATACGTGGGAGAGCCATGCTTCGGCACGAATGGGCCGGCTCGACCGGATAAATACCACGTTCTCACAGAAAACCGGCGTGAAACAGCGCTTGCGCTGTGTTTCGCCGAGTGAGTGAGTTTACCGGAGGCCCAATCCCCTAACCCATACCCTCAACTATTCCCTTCTCTTCCCTTCCCTACCCTCCCCTATTACCCTATTCCCTCTTAAAAGGCCGGCAACGCACTTGCAGCTTTTCTGATGCTGCGAGTGTCCATGGGCGATGGAAGTTGCTTTCCATCAGGTGACTTGTTTGCTCGTTTGCCCCCTTATTTCATTAAAAAAAAAACAGTGTGAGATACGCGCTTCCGCTTCCATACAAATTGTGTGGAGGCGGATTTCTCCGGCATGCTGAGCCCCGGCACGGCCCGTCTCAGTGTGCTCACTCCTTAATAGTTAATGCCTAGTTTTGCAATTTTGCTATTTAAAATTATCTGAAATCACGTTAATTTGTACATTGGGCAGTATTGTAGCTTGACGTGGCTCAAAAGCTTGGACCAATATGGATTAAGCTTTTATTTCTTTGTTCGGATTAAATTACATTTAAGGGTTTTCAAATAAATAATCGGTAAAAATAATTAAAATATTTATTACTTAACACGTATAAAGAGTATTGCGAGTTTATTGCTTAATTAATAGAAATTCAGTTGTCGTCGATCTCGTTGTTCCTCAAGACTCTTTCCCTTTCCATCTCATATGTGTTCACTTTCTGAAAACAAAAAATACAAAGAAGTAAAAAGTTAAAAACCTTCAAAATCTGGGGGCACGGCAGCCAAGCCTAGGGCAAAGGCACGGCCGTACCAAACTTTTCTCGAAGTGGTTCGCAGCTATTTCGCCCCCCATTTTCACCCTAAGGGCCGCCCCACACCGGAATGGCAGCGGCGAGGCGAGCACTTTTAGTGGCATGTGATTTTAAACTTTATCTTCACACTAGCTGTTGCCCGCGACTTCGTCCGCGTTAGCATAGTATAGATCACATCCCTAATAATTATTTATTGTACAAAAATATTCAATATTATACAGAATTGACTTTCCTACGATTTTATTTTATATAGATGTTCCGCGCGGCTTCGCTTGCGCAATTTAGGAATTTCACGCAACCGTACATTTTGCAGCAAAAAATAGCCTATGTCCCTTCACGTGGTCTATTCTTCGAGTTTGCTAAATAACATAAAAATTGCTCCAGTAGTTCATAATTATAATAAGCAATTCCGTATAATTTCCCCCGTTTTTCCACATTTTCATCTAATTCTTCGCTCCTATTAGTCTTAGCGTGATAAAATATAGCCTACCTCAATAAATGGGCTATCTAACATTGAAATAATTTTTCAAATAATTTCCCCGGTTTTTTCCACATTTTCCCCTATTTATTAGCTCCTATTATACTAAGCGTGATAAAATATAGCCTATAGCCTTCCTCGATAAACGGGCTATCCAACAGTAAAAGAATTTTTCAAATCAGACCAGTAGTTCCTTAGATTAGCGCGTTCAAAGAAACAAACAAACAAACAAACAAACTCTTCCCAATTATAATATATAATAGATATATAATAGATAGTATCGCTTGAGAAATCGCGGCCGTCAGCGGCCACGGGCGGCCGTAAACTTCTCAAGCGATACTGTGTATTACAATAATGAAGATAAAGTTTAAAATCATATGATACTGAAAGTGCTCGCCTCGCCGCTGCCGTTCCGGTGTAGCGCGGCCCTAAGCGTTTTCCGCGCGTATCTTTACTTGGTGATAAGTACTAAAAATTAATGTACCTAATGAATGCCAAGTTTCAGAAGTTTTTTGACAGGATCAATTTACTAGCACTTTTCCTTGACTAAGGTCGCCGTCGCCGTCAAAATATCTCAGAATTAAACTTGGCTAAAAAACAAGGGCTCGATTCTTAGTCCTCGAAAATCGCTCACAGCCCACATTAATACATACAATCCACATGTCGGGGTCCCATTTCCTGAAAGACCTGCTGAATGCCGGAGTCTCCAATCCCTGCTTCATCAATGTCACCCTCTTGTTTTGTCCTCGAGAGTAGTTCTGGAAAGGATACTTAGTTATAGGTTAAGTAGGAACTATAATTCTCTAATGAGGCTTTGAAGAAATATAAGATGAATAACGATATTAAGAGGATTCCACACCGCCGTTTTTCCATACAAACGTTGTCCCCTGTTTCCTCCCTGGATAATGCCGGTAGAGTTATGATTTTTCCCTGAATATCTATGGCCACTATTAGCATGTCCCTATGTTTTCCTTTTTTTCATAATTTTATTATTAAAAAAGATAAGAACGTCCAAAAACCCAAAAAAAATGGCCAGATTTTCCTCTGTGTTCAAACACCCAGGAAACAAAACTGGCTAAAATATACAAAAAAAATAAAACATAGGAACACAGCTCAAGCCTTCCTTTAATTTTTAATGAAAAAAGTACTTAAATCGGTTAAGTTTTGGAGAAGGAATCAGCGGACAACGAATCGAAGATTTTCTGTTCTTTTATTAGAACTTTTGTCGTGTTGTCTCTATCGCGCTCTGCGGTGGGAGACTTGAGATTGGTGAGACAGCAATACATTTTCAAATACCTATTTTCTATTTCTCTCGCCCCTGGTGTATCCTCTTAACGACTGCTACTATACTTATCTACTTGCTATAATTACTTATTAGTTATTACACAGATTGCCCGCAACTCCGTTGCGCTAACATCCGTTTATCGCGCGGGAACCGTACATTTTTTCCGAGATAAAAAGTGTCCCATGTCCTTTACCGGGACTCAAAGCATCTCCAAACCAAAGGAGTCGGGCACCTCGTAAAACAAGGATACTCACATCCAAATATATGGGGGTGGCCTTCACTTTATGCAGAGGAGCCTCCTTTCCGATCCAGGCAATGATCTCATCCTCTTTCTCCAGGAAATATACGCCATCTTCTTCCAAGTCCTGAAAACAGAATCAAAACTTGAATCTACATGATTTAGAAGGAAGAAATAAAGGTCTGCTATAAAGCAGCAATCCCTAGTCATAGGTAAATAGTTCTTATTGGGCTTTGAAGAGTCTACCTAGGCCCTTAAGATTAGTTGGTTTATATCTAAGGTCATCCCCTATAAGGTATTGCGGTTCCTGTCTAGTGTCTAGCCACTAGGTTTTTAAATCATCTCTGTGTACGAGTGTTTATTGGGCCTTGCAGCCCCTGCCTAGTTAGACACTTGTTGGTGTCCGTATATTACAGGTCCCTATACTCCCTATTTGTTTTAATGATCCCAGTCTAGCCATCAGGTGTTTCAGTGCTTGCCATTTAGCCTGTATCTAGCCCTTAGATTTTTCTAACGCATCACCTCTTTTTTTTATGAAAGAAGGGGGCAAACGAGCAAACGGGTCACCTGATGGAAAGCAACTTCCGTCGCCCATGGACACTCGCAGCATCACAAGAGCTGCAGGTGCGTTGCCGGCCTTTTAAGAGGGCATAGGGTAATAGGGGAGGGTAAGGATGGGAAGGGAAGGGAATTCGAGCCGGCCCATTCATGCCGAAGCATGGCTCTCCCACGTATAAAACTCCTCTACCTCTGTGCTTACCATTTGCTTGAAGTCCAGTATCGGTTTGAAATACACATTAGAGGGGGACAGCGCTACCACCTCATACAGCTTGGTCTCAGGTACATTCAGGCTCTGCAGCCTCCATTCGAAGTTCGTATCTAAAAAAGACGATTAAAATGTATGAAAATTCATAAGCAACAATCAAACAATTGCACCTAGAGTATTTTCTACGTCAGCAGAGTAGAGACAATGCTCTAACAGTGTTAGTAAACTTATCAAAGATACCTCTAGTAAAACGTGTAATTTTTGGAGGTCGGGGATAAAGATAAAGTTTCGAAACATGATAGCAATAGTCCCAGAGTTATGGATGGATTAAAGAGTTTAGCCTGTTTTAACTTTTAACTCTTAGACCATCGAACTTCGAGTTAGGACTAGTTACTCTTTAATCCATCCATAATCTGGACTATTGCTATCATGTTCATACCTTTCTGATCCTCTACGGATCTGACAACGCGTGAGTGCGACATGCCGACATCACGCCACGTGGAGAAGTACTGCTTGAAGATCGCTGGTTCCGTACCCTGGGGGATCTTGGCGATGTGGACCTGAAATGTTCACATATTATACTATAAAGTATAACTTTTCTGGAATATGATGAATAGAACTGCGCTAACCACAACAAGGCAGAAAGTTAAATAGAGGTTAACGACCCAGCCAGTATCAAAATCAGAGTCAATAAATACATTTTGTGAATGTTTTATATGATCTACCATCGTTTCGGAAATTTCCTCATGGTGCATAATATCAGAAATAGTGACTTACCCATGATGGATAGTTTTTGGAGCTCAAATATTGTTGGGCCTTGTTCATTGCTTCGTTCTTTTCACTTTGAGTCGCTTGTTTCCCAACCCAGACGTAAATGCTGCCACTCACTGTGTCCAAAATGTATGTTTCCTGAAAAGGAAGTAAATAGTTATCAACACCACCACAGTTACAGTAATTATACTGCTTTTGCTATTTTGACTTGTAAGTACCATTAGAATCTACAGTCATGAGGGTGACGCTAGGTCAAATCAGATGTGAGATGATTAATACCTGTGGCTTGAGCTGTTCCTGTCTGAAAGGCCTGGACAGCGGCGTGACCTTCAGCTTCCCGGAGCTATCTGAGACCTCCGACAGGATGGGCACCTGCTCCTCACTCTTCTCGAAAGTCTGCAAAAATTGGTGCATTAGATACAGTCCGCTGTCATTGCCTTAGATGCCTCATGCCATATTGCTTTGGTATGTCTACGTCGCGTCGTCAAAATAGAATATCGCATTGTATAACACCCCTATATTGCGATGTTGTAGACGCTGCCAGAACGCAAAAGAACGTAATGATAATTGACTACTCGTTTTTACCAAATTCTGTAATGATGAAAAAGAACTTATGAGATATGACACGGTAATATAATATGGATTTTGGGTATAAGCCCTACCTGGTCATCACCACCGGCGCTGTCTTCTGGTACCAAGTCCCGGTTGCCAGATCCCAAAGCCGTGAAGAACTTCTGAGTGTCCACTTCACTCGAGTATTGATCTGATGATAAAAGTTTATATCAGTTCTATTTGCCGTCTTTGGCTCATACGTTGAAAAAGTTAACTTGACAGACAAATGGCTTTTAATTAGCCTTAGCCTCAACATAAATATTTTATTAGAAAACGTTTGTTAGAATTACACGTACAGTAACATTTTGAAAATTATTTGTTCTGTTATGAATTATGATCGAAACTCAACACGCTCTAAGAAGTTTTACACCAAAACTTACCAATAATCTCCACGCGGCCTCTACCGTGGTGGTCCTGGTCTCTGATCTGGTCAGCTACCGCCTTAGCCTTCAGTTTCTCCACGTTCCTGGCCTTCTCCCCGACGTACACGTAGATGTCCTGATCAATGTCCAGGATGAAGCAGTCACCCTTGTTCATGGATGAGATGAGAGGGTCCACCTGTAAGAATTTTCAGAATGTTGTGAATTGTGATACGGAATTGATAGCTTGGTCCGCTTGGGCGTGAAGCAAGTCCAGTGACATTGTTGCTTGTCTCTTTTACTCGTAAATATTGCCTTACACGCGCTTGTGGAAATGAGACAGCAACCTCAAAAGTCTTTTCATGTAAAATCAGGTTGCCCTAAATTCATTAGGTTCCTCTAAATTCGTGCTCTGTCTTGGAAAGTGATTAATCAGAATCCAGAAGTAGAAAGTACCTGGCGCACTCGAACGTTTCTCTTTCCTTTGACTTGGAAGAGACGCTTTTCGGCTCCGGCGTTGGTGGTGACGTGCTTGAAGCCGGAGGCATTACCACCATCCAGGTACCGCACGGCTGAAAAACAAAACATTTTAGATAAGTGTTTTTTTCTCACGGTATTTCTCCAATGTTCCTTGTCTTTTGTTGATTGATTGATGCTGATGGCTGATGCATCGAGTTTTGATCATGGGGTCTTTTTTCTTCCACATTGCCAGCGAGATTTGTAGGTATCAAATGTTGTGATAAGTCTCGTGGCTTAATCAAAACTTGAACGCAGTCTGGCGCATTAAACTTAATCTACTTACCTCCATTTTTGAAGTAATTAAGGAACTGCGAGCTCTCATATCCCATGGTCTCTCGGTGCTGGACGGCCTTCCCGTCGAACTTGTCGTCCAGCCCCACTGTCAGGATGGCGGCCGCACCAGCCTCGTCCTGGGAGGACTCGCTGCCGATCCAGTAGTGGATGTCCCAGGCCAGGTTGTTGCGTTTGTCCGATGTTGTCTGTAAATGTTATTTGCTTGAAGATGGATTTGGTTTAAAGTAGCCAGTAGATTATGGCCCACGATGACCCAGTGCAGGTCACGCCATTGCGCGCCACGCCTGGAAATCGTCCGCCATCATACACCATTACCCCGTCTACTCAATGGCGATGGCTTGTAGTGGGCCAGCATAAACTATTGTAAAGAGGCACCTTCGCGTTGTTTTCATTGCGTGAGATATATTTGTAAAAAAATATTAATATATTAGGCCCCGAGCCATTGTGATTTATTGGCAGAGTTTAGTGGTTTATAACTTGGATTCTCTTCTATTTCTCGATAGAGGTGGGTTCGTATTTCATGTTTGAAAGAATACGCGCTGTGTGCTCCTGTGTAATGTGCATAAGAATTATTCCTGTGCTTGCTCTCAATTGAACTGGACACCGTAGCCGAAAACGGTGTAATGGCACCGAGTTTTTATTTACCTTCAGGACGATGTACGAGTCTCCTTTGTAGAAGGTGCCGATTTCCTTCTCAGGTACGGGTACAGGCTCAAAATCCTGTAAAATACAGTAAATTGATTAGTCTTTTCAAGTCTAAGTTGGTCGAGCTTTATAGTTTCATATTCCAACTGCCAGGTCAAATTATAGTCCTAGGCAACCTTTAATGATGTGTTTGTTGAGAGGTCTAAACAAATCACAACTAATCGTGAAGCAAGTTCGTTTTCAGTTCCTATACTAGCCATGAATGCTTACATTCTTAAAACTACGCATAATTTTGAAGCAGGTTTTTTCTTAGATAGGGCAGGGTTTATAATATGTATAATGGATTCATAAAACAGGAGAGAAAAACATTTAATCACAGTACGATTATGCAAAGTCGGGACGGGTAGCCAAACATAACTTGTTATTGTACCTGTATATCGTTGACATATTAACTTGGGATGTCCAATATTTGTTTACGAAGTCTTGCATGACGGTGATGATAGTGTTATCACTGACCTTGATCCTCCAGAGTTCTATCCCGGTGCGCTGGCCCGCGGACGCGAAGGCTGGGTGCACTCGCGCTTTCTGACGGGCATCCTTCACAAAAAACACCAATTTAATAACATGAGCATGCAACTAATAAAAAGGTAGCAGCACTCATGGATGGATGGATAAAGTGTTTAACAGAAAATATATGGTGTTTATGTCAAAATAAGTGAGGGCGTTAGGAAGTTAGGAACTAATAAGATTATTTTTCTACTTTTCTCTTAAAATTGGTAGCAATAGTAATTATAAAATATGGACTAAAATTGGGACAACAAAGAAGAAAAGGCAAGAGCAAAGATCTGAGAGACTTTTTAATGTGTGCGCAGGTCCAACTCGCACTTGGCCGATTATTGTGTTACCGGGTGGCGCGCGCAACTTCATTGCGCCAAAATTTGTTTATCGCGCGAGAACCGTATATTTTACCGAGATAAAAAGTATCCTATGTCCTTTCCCGGGACTCATAGTATCTCCATACCAAGTTTGGACGTGTGGTTGTAACAGAGGCAGACCGGCAGAGGTTAGTATGGACTATGGATTACTAATTGGCTATTTGCACGGACAATTACTAGTAATTTATCGTAATTGTGTTAATCGTTGGACGATGTAAACATTGAGTCACTGTTTACAATAGGCTTTGTGCCAGGAGACTCATCGATCGACTCATGGCATAGAAATCACTTTTTGAAAATGGAATAATCTTTAAACGCATCGTTTTGCAGCCAAAAGATGGGCGTCAAACTTAGAAAGCAGAGAGAGAGAGCTTACTTTAGAATACTCTAGGTTTTGGCGTTGTAAAGACTCTGGCAGTCTGGCCATTTAGCCGAATTTTTTTCGTTTTCGCTTCGTTATAGAATCGCCGATCAAAATGTATGGAATTGACATAAGACGAGTCGAACGTTAACGTCATATTAACGAACGGTTAATGGTTATGTCAATTCCATACATTTTCATCGGCGATTCTATAACGAAGCGAAAACGAAAAGATTTTGGCTCACCCCCCAGATCCAAATTTTTGTCGGTCGCGGTCGCGTGCACTCCAAAGATAGGAATGCTACCGTTAGAGTCTATAGACTATAGCAGGGCTTCCCAAACTGTGCGTCGCGACGCCCCGGGGCGTCAGAAGCTATGCTCAGAAAAGGAAGCGTACCTATCCTTCACATTAGCCAGCCTTGCTGGCTTTAACATCTTTCATAAATATCACTTTTAATGCTTATGTTTTGATTTGGTCATCATTTCCTAATAAAAAATATAAATATCCTAATAGTGTTTACCTATGTAGGCTGGTTCTAAAATTAGAAAGTTTTGGGGCTGGGTTGAGGGGCGTCGTAAAGAAATGGCAAAGTCTCACGTCACAGTACAAATAAGTTTGGGAATCCCTGGACTATAGTCTAATCCGTTAGAGTCTATAGACTATAGTCATCTATACTATAGTCTAATTTTGTAGTACGTCGCTCAAAGCGTCTTCCTATAATAATTGCGGATCGTTATCTCCTATTACAGTGTCGTTTCTTAATGAAAATAAATTGCAAAACGCCAAAGGACATCCGTAAATTGCCTTGTGAGTTGTGGCGGGCCGAGTAAATATCTCTTTGCGGCTACTGCTTAGGCCCATAGACCTGAATTTCGGCTACTCCAACACCGTAAAAAAATACGTGTGCTACTCCGAAACTGCCGCGAATCGCGATAAAGCTAATTGCATAGCATTTTTATCAACTTTTCCAATTATGATTCCCATCCGTCTAGTCGAATGGGCCGGCTCGACCGAAGAAATACCACGGGCTTACAGAAAACGGTCGTGAAACAGAAAAGGGAAACACGCCCTATTCCCTTCCATACCTCCCCTACCCTGTAATCCTATTCCCTCTTAAAAGGCCGGCAACGCACTTGCAGCTCTTCTTATGTTGCGTGTGTCCATGGGCGACTTAAGTTGCTTTCCATCAGGTGAGTGGTGACCCGTTTGCTCGTTTGCCCCTTTATTTCATAAAAAAAATACACAAACACCGTGTCGGCCGGAGTGGGGGTGTGTTAGGTTTTTTCGTTACGACATTTCTTGACTTCCGGACCAATTCGAGCTGCCTTCCGTTGCGAGTGTCCATGGGTGACGGCAGTTGATTTCCATCAGCTGAGTCGGTTACTCGTTTACCTCCTTATTTTATAAAAGAAAAAAAAAACAATTTACCTTGTCAGTCAGCGAGGTGATATGCGGGGTGATGGCCTGTTGGCGGGTTGTGGTGCGCGCACACACAGCGGCAAGTGCCGCAAGACACACTAGTAGCACCTTCATCCTGAAATATCAGTAAAGCTAATGTTACTCTTCAGATTCACAGCGACTTCAAGCACAGCTCACGAAATGATCACTTAATCAGATAAAAATAACACAATAAAACCATCTACCACCACAGAACATACCTATTACCTACGCCAGTGTTTTTCAAACTTATTTATGACGCGACCGGCATGACCGCTGACATGGCAAAATAACCCCCTACAGAAGCTTCGCGACCCCCCTGGGGGTCGGGACCCACAGTTTGAAAAGCACTGACCTACGCGAAAGGATTAAAATACAGACAGTTTTTAGGGATCAAATTACAGATTTCCTTGCCGTCACGACTCACGATATTTATTCTTCCATAAAAATGTTCTTTCTATGGTGCCAGAAGACAGAAGTTAGTTAAAAGTTATAGTTTACTTTCATAACTTTGTGCCTAAGCCACTTTCTTTACAATAACATGACTTCAATCTCTGTTGGATATGCTCATGATGGCTGATAAATGATAATGATGACGATGATCAGCAAAACCATCACGTTCTCACGTACTACACGCAGCTATCCCCAACCTGCGGCCCGCGGGCCGCATGCGGTTCGCCTAGACTTTTTCAGTGGCCCGTGTGTTGTTAAACCATTTTGAATTTCACCCCCACCGGAAAAATGCAAAGTGGTCGTAAAAGTCGTGAAAATTTTGCCACTTTTGATACGCAAATTTTAAACAACGGTCTTTTAACCCTAAAAAGTTTATGTTGCGTTCCGCGACGCCTGGACCAAAACGTGTTTATGGCCCGTGTAAATAATGTTGAGGACCAGTGTACTGTGCCTCGCTGCCGGCTACACGTCAATTAATATTATCTCTAGACTCTAGGGGCCGCTTCATGACCTTATAATCAAGAATACTCACTATGTTTTTATCATCATTACAAGCAATTAAAGACAACTGTCAAACAAAAAAATGTGTTTTTTGTATGGGAGCCCCCCTTAAATATTAATTTTATTTTGTTTTCAGTACTTATTTGTCGTTATAGCCGCGGCAACAGATATACACAATCTGTGAAGATTTCAGAAGTCTAGCTATAGCGGTTCTTGAGATACAGCCTGGAGACAGACCGACGGACAGACAAAGAAGTCTTAGTAACAGAGTCTCGTTTTTATCCTTTGGGTACGGAACCCTAAAAAGAATGGATTTTGTTCGCCGGTAGTTGAACATTTTCTGATTGCCTGGAGCCTGGAGGTACCCACAAAAAGTAGCTTAGAGGATTTGAGACATCAAACATGCATGTTTAAATTTCTCTGATTTGAAAACAAAAAATAATTTAAGTAACTCTATATCAAGTTCATTGGAAGAAAAACATGAATAAGTATCTCATTTATGTATTACTCTTAATTATTCTTATGTGGCAAGTAGATAAGTATACTAGCAGTCGTTACTCATTGTAAAGCATCGTAGTTTTCCTTTATATACGTGAACATAATACGAATTGAACTGTAAATGGAGGATAAATAGTATATAAACAACTTGTTAACCTCCAACTTTATAACAAAAGTTTATTTTCCCACAAATGGCAGGCTTGAGGCAAGATTTTTATCACAATAGGTAGGACGTCATAGTTGACCTAAAGCTGGATAATGTATATGAGACCAGAATAAGACCGAGGTATTAAGATTGAATTATGACCCGTACGTATCAAAATTCAAAACTTTATGCACTAATATTTTTCATTAAGTACCTACTTATTAAAAAAAAAACATCTTAAAAACACGAAAAAATATTAAATTAGTTTTCTAGTAAGCCGAAAATAACTCGTGAAGTTGTCCAATCGAATATAATTATTAGTTATCCTTATTAGTAAACACCAAAACACCAAAATAAATAAAACAAGACTCACTTGTAAAACACGTTTGCACCAAACGGCGCGCACTGGTGATGTAAGGACCGGTCGCTTAGATAACTCCGGTGTGGGTCACACTTACATCTGGGGCCACTAGTTCCTAGGAAATATACTAGCTTTGACCCGCGGCTGGCGCTTGAAAATTGGATCGTAGGTTTCTACTTTCAACTATCTTAGAATTTGATCAATTAGAATATTAGGTAAGACATGGCTGGTCTCTGGTAAGACCAAGTAACTAGACGTTGTCACTTGTCCGCAACTTCGTTGGACCGAATTTTGAATGTCGCGCGGGTATTGCATACATTTTTCCTTAATAAGTAGAAAGATTTTGTATGTGGTGATAAAAATAGCCTAATAATTTTGAAAAATAAGATGTTCTAAACATTGTAGTGAAATTGAAAGTTTGACTCGAAAAATCCGAAATACAAACTTGTATTAATATTTTCATTTCTTCTTTTCTAACTTTTTCGCTGCTGAATTGTCTCCTCAAATCCTCAAAAAACGCTAAAGAAGAAATAAGACAAGTTGCCACTGTGTGTAATCAGCCTTACATAGACCAGTTTGTGCTTCAACTGTATTTTTTCACTTTACACCGAGTTTAGAGGTGGAGGTCGACCAGCACGCAGGTCAAGGACTCAAGGTCACTGAAATATGGGCACAAAACGCCGAACCAGAGCTTCCCAAACATTTTCAACGGACCCCCTCAAATGACCCCCTGACAATAATTTTATTGTGAAGCAAAGTGTTTAGGTACATTTATTATGTAACATTTTTTGTTAGCGCACTGTAGTCACACAAGACTAAAAGACATGGCTGGGAACAACTGCTGTAGAATTAATAACAAAAATCTTTAGGTTTTTTAGAAAGTTATAATTTTATGTCTAGTAACATTTTACGAGTTCTTAATATTATGTAACCACTAACGATCTCTCTGTTAATAATACTCTATTAATTATAACTTGTAAATCGCATCGACATTTAACATTATCACATCTCGCGCTTTATTAGATGTTATATCACGTCAGGATAATATAATGTCAATTTTCTCTAGGTTTCATTGTGTAGGCCCTGTAGGGTGACAAACAAACGGACATCCTTATATTTTTCTATAAATCTGCGATACTTCGTATTTCAGATAATAATATGTGTGTCGGAGGTTATCAGCTGTTGCTTAATTCCACTTGTCTTTACATACACAATACTATGCTTAGTCCCATCTTTGTTCGGGTAGAGTATTTTATATTTATCCCATAGTAACCTACAAAATTGAACTAAGCTGAAAGGCCAAACTGACGAACTGACCGTAACTTAATTAGAGCTTGTCTAACTTAAAACGCCCCTCCCTCGTAATTCACAGTACAAAAATTTTCATTTATATATCAAATTTGAAGTGGCGGGGCACGTCATTCCAAATTAAACAGCTACATAATTATTTGTTATGTTCATTTGGACTATACTGCGTGGAAAGAAATTCTGTGGCGGCCATAAGCATTTAGTTAGCCATATATTTTCTGCTAAGTATATCTAAAAAAACATTGAAACCAGCTGGTTTAGCGCTTACCGGCTGAGACGCCAATAATTATAATTAATAGTAGATCAATTATTATACGACTATTGCGACGCAGCAGAAAATTACACTATTATGTCAAAAGTAAATTGTTCTGTAATAATTTTGTAATAATACGAGCTATTGCCCGCGGCTTCGCTCGCGTTAAGACGTATTATTATATACAAACTTTCATCCCCTATTTGAACCCCTTGGTGTTGGAATTTATCAAAATCCTTTCTTAGCGGATGCCTACGTCATAACATCTACCTGCATGTCAAATTTCAGCCCGATCCGTCCAGTGGTTTGGGCTGTGCGTTGATAGATCACTATGTCAATCAGTCAGTCAGTCACCTTTGAGTTTTATATATATAGATGTTGTGGAATAGTCTTCTTTATTTTTATCTAGTTTAGAGTTCTACGTTATTGTTATCGCTTCTCGTTACTACATATTTTCTTGTGATTGTTTTTATGTTTACTGTGGCAGATTTTCCTTTCTTAGAATAGAGCATAATATTGTATTTATAGTTGAAAGAAACTATCATTTTTAATGATAAATATATACACTGATTAAGGTAAGCACACAAGATTAAATGAACAAATATTTACATGTTTTTAAACATTTATAAACATAAAGTACAATAATTATAAATTAGAGAATAAAATATTAAATCTTACATTTATAAATCTATAACAAAGTGTAAAATATAAATGCCGTATGTTCTTGTGTGCCGATCTACCGGTCTTCTGATCTTCTCAGTTCCAATTCTCGAAGTACTGTTTGAAAGCAGCTGGTTCGGCGCCTTCCACTACCTTTGAGATGTGTACCTAAAAAAAGATTTTACGTGAAATCACAGTGAATAAGAAAATTTTTTTTATACCTGCGCGCGGCGTATGTCTTGCATTTTGTTGCGGACACCTTGAAGGCATTTAAGGGGTTCATTTTATAACTTGTAAGGCCCACCAACTAAGATTGGTGGGCACTACAAGTTCTTGGTCGTATTGTATGGTTGTAAACATCGATCTAATCTTCACATTTGTTTAATATGGTAGAAAAATAATTGCAGGGGGTCGTCGTTAAAAAAATTTGGGAACCACTGGCGTAAACTTACCCATGACGGATAGTTGTTGGCTTCCCGGTACTGTTGTGCTTTTTGAATCGCCTCAGCCTTCTCCTGAAAAAAATATTAAAATTACTAATCACAAAAATTGCTTTATTCTTGCTGTAGTGAATTGAATAATCCCACTACATAGTCTTTGAATTCCACAGGCTTGCTATGTGTCATTTGGCATAATATAAAATAATATGATACGGAGCGACCGAGCAAAATGTGTAACTTTTAGAACCCCTAGGAAACCTACAGTACTTTTCGAAGTTTTTTATGGGTTGATAGAACTTACCCTCTGATTGGAATGTTTGCCGATCCACACGTACAGACTGCTGCCCGTGTCCAAGATGTAGCATTCCTGAAAATCAATAACGTTAAATAATAAAAAAAATTGAAAACAACCCCTGATTCAAAAATTGTAAGTAGATCTCTAAATTTTCAGCACTGAGCGGGTTGATGATGATTAACTATAGCTAACAACACGCTCGATAATGTCAGCTTTCAAAAAAAATCTAGATCAAAATCGGCTGACCCGTTTGGATGCTACGACGTTACGGACAGACGCACACACAGACAGACAGACACGTCAAACTTATATCACCCCTCTTTTTGTGGAGGGTTAAATGACGCACTTCAAACCAAATAACAGCTTGCAGTGAAACCGAAAGATAGTACTGATGATTTTGGAAGTCTACAAGGTGAATTGTAATTAGATATTTTATTATCTTCGAGATATTGCAAATTTTACGTTTTGGTATTTAAAAATAAAATCTCCTGTAAATGTGTAGCAATCATACAGAAGTGCTAGCTAAGGCGTCGTTTTAAGGCATTTTTGATTGTTTTATATGGTGAAGATGGTTTATTACAGGCCAGTTACAAAGGTTATAGTGCCCACGTGCGTGCGCAATACCTTGGAGTCGAGTTGTTCCTGCGTGTAGGGCGGCGTCAATTTCTTGACCTGCATGTGTCCGGTGCTGTCGGAGATCTCGTTCAGGTGCACCTCCTTGGTAGCTCCGCGCTCAAAGTCCTGGAAAAGTACGATAAATGAGGACTATATGCAGCGCTGGATTTATGTATATTGTAGAGGCAGTATAGGCCATGGCATATGGGCGTCCCATGGCGTCCTAGGGGCAGAGGCGGCGTTCTAGGATGGCGGCAGAGTTCGTACATAGGGCGGCAAAATTAAAGTTGCCTGTACTTATAATATTTAATAAATATAAATCCAGCCCTGACTACGTGTTAGGGCCGGATTTAGCGCTTTTGAACGTCTAGCGTAAAAAATCGACCAATCAGCAACATTGTATTATAGATAAACTCACGACAAAAACCTTAGAAACTGAGCAATAATAACGCTTCAATGTTATCCTATTATCTATATCCTATACCATCATGCATTTTTTAAAGATGGAAGTTTGATGAGGATAAAATGTTGTTTGTATTACTAGGTCATGCAAAAAAAGTACTAAGCTTTTGGATGAAACTTGGTATGGCTGTTGCTTAAGCTCTGGATTAAAATAAACATATGCAAAAAACATTTTATTAATATTTTCAACACAAACGTATATTATCGAGAAACAGAGATGTGGGAGAAAACTTAGTTTGTACTATTACGTGCAAGTTTGTCATCCATCACTCATCGTACTAGATCATTATAATTCCCAAAGTGGTCCAGATGGACCACGAGGGGTCCACAATCATAAGCGGGGGTGCATTAAAATTAATTTTGTAAAATCGATTCGCAGTAAAGAACTAAAATGTTGGCTTGATGTCTACGGAGGAAATGAGTTTGGGAACCTGTACTGGTTATTATTATGTAAGCATGAAGCGAGAACCTCGTCTACCTCATCGTCGCCGCCGGCCTCGGCGTCGGGCACGGAGTCGCGGTCGCCGGATCCCAGTGCCGTGAAGAACAGGCTCACGTCGCTCTCGCTCGAGTACGGGTCTGGAAACATTTCAAGAATTAACAAAAGGTTATTGGTAAAACATGAAGCAGGCATTTTTCGAAAATTGCTTGGAGCTGGCTTGGTCAAGCTAGCCTATCAATCTCAGGATAGATGGCTCTTCCATTTATGCTGAGATCTGTGCTCAGCTGCTGAAAGGTGCGATGTTCGATTATCAGGTTTCTTTGATGGGGTGAGGAGTGAGCAGGGCTCGCTATTAGTAGACTGATCAGATGGGTCGATTTTAGATCGCGATCTGGTGATGACATGTTATTGAATTGAACGCTACAATTATTGTGCTAACTAGTATTGCCATTCCCAAACGTGTACCTTAAAATTTGCTGACATGTGCTGCCAGTTGTCACCTTATTATACGTTCCTTATTACTCCCTCCAATTCTGCTGAGTAAACTTAAACTTGACCTTAGTCTGCATCTCCTCACCAATAATGTCAACCTGAGCTCGTCCATTATGGTCCTGGTCCCTAATGGAGTTGGCAACGGCGATGGCGCGCAGCCGCTCCGCGCCCTGCGAGTTCTCGCCCACGTACAGAAGGATGGAGTCGCCCACGTCCAGCACGAAGCAGTCGCCCTTGTTCATGGAGTTGATGGATGCCTCCACCTGGAGAAGTATCATCATTTAGAATCATCAGTCTAAAAACGTGATAGATGACTTGACTACTCCTGGAAAGCGGAGACAAGACATCAGCCCAATGAGTTCCTATTAAATTTAAGTATAATAATTTGGAAAGTCAATTAATCAATATGGACCAAAATATGGACGTTGTAAAATGTCACTTGATAGTTGAGACTTGAGAGGCAGGTATTTCTTCTTCTGTGAATGTAGTGGGAGTTTCAAACTCTCGTCATGCTCTCACAAGCACCATTTTGCATGAGGCCGCTACGCTTCATCGTATTTACACCTTTATGACGATGTCATCAACAAGCTAAAATATCCACGATGTCCTGTAAGTTTTCTCCGTCGAGTTTCATATTAATGAAAGAGAAGGCCTGATATTCAGCCAATTAGGTTTACATAGGTGTACCTGTTTGACGCGGACGTGCCTCTTGCCCTTGATCTGGAAGAGGCGTTTGTCGGCGCCGGCATTGATGGTCACGTGGTTGAAGCCCGACGCGTGCCCGCCATCCAGGTACCGCAGCGCTGAAGACCACACATGTATCATTTAATATCCAAAGTACCTACCTATGTACTATCAGAGAAGTTAATTCATAGGCAGATGACGGAACTACGTAACGCGACCAAATTACGCAGGTCCGCCATCTGCCTATGAATCAACTTCTCTGATAGTAGGTACAACATCTGAGAATTATTTGAAAAATCAAAGCGCATTTAGTATATAATATTAGAAAATATATTATACACACTACAATACAGAAACGCAGTGATTCTCAAACTTTTTAGACAGTTAACCCCCTAATTAGGAAGAAGCCTTCATTTCGTGTAACTCCAAAAAATTTGTTTCAATTAAATCGTAGTCCGGGCTGGGTGACTATAAGACCACATCATGGAACCGTAGGTTTCTTGAGATCACTTTGAGAATCGCTCCACTAGCTTACATACGAATGATTTTACGGAATTTCTGCTAAAAGAAACTTTCCTAGAAACTTTTACTCACTTTCGAACAGACTCAGGAACTGCTTGGACTCGTGTCCCTGCGTCTCCCGGTGCTGGACGGCCAGGCCGTGGAACTGCTCATCATCGAGGTTGACGGCGAGTATGGCGGCCGCTCCGGCCTCGTCCTGGCTGGTCCGGTCTCCCAGCCAGAAGTGGATGTCCCAGCTCAGAGATTGGGAGCCGGTGGTCTGGAATGGGAAGTAAGTTGAAATTACTAATTGATTATTGGGGAGAATTGTACATTTACTCGTGTTACATGTAGTTTGTTTCTTTGGGCGTTCCAAAATGATGTTTTGAGATCCCTCGAGTCTCGTGATAACTTTAAAAAAAATATGTAATTATAATTTGAGGATTGCTTAACATTAATATATGTTTTATTAAACATATTTTATTAATATTCAACAAATGAATCAATAAACAAATAAATCGAAATAAAAAACCTAATTGTATTGCTCATAGTAAATTTTTATAGGGGTTTCATGTTTGTGACCCCCAGATTTAAGACCCCCTCCCGCACTTTGTGCCTCGTATGTATTTACTCTGAATTAGGAATATTTTTTATAGTCTTACCTTCAGCACAATGTAGGAGTCGCCGCAGTAGAAGTTGCCATATTGGTTCTTAGGCACCGGGACTGGTTCAAAATCCTGAAATGAAAATAAATTTGACAGACTCAACTCTACTGTAAAAAATATTCCTTACACTTGTGTCGATTTACGTTATTACTAATAAGTAATATTATTGTTTCTCAAAGTATCAAATTTCCCCTTTCATATTATTATGGTGTGCACAATGCATATAGCACATATTAAAGAAGAGAAAATATATTTTTTCTTAATATTTTAAGCTTTAATGTACTGGCGTAAGTGAGTTTTTATAAACACGGTGAAATAAAGTCTTTTAATATTTTTTGTTGCTAACGCGTTATTGCCAAATCAAAAAAAAAATTGAAACGTCCCATTTGTTCCCGCCAAAATGTGATCGAAATAAACCTGGCACAAGTGCAAAATTTCAAGAGAAATATTGTCCTCCTCCTTTATCTACCTATGTCCTATCATATTAAATTAATGATTTAAGATTATAATATTTTGTAATGTAGAAAATCTTTAGTAAATTGCAAATATAAATTATTGTTGTTCGTTTGTAACGAAATTAAAAATATATATTTAATGGTCCAATTGGTTGTGGTGGTGGCCTGCCGCTGCTGCACACTGAATTATTATTTGCATAAACGTGAAAGCTATTTACTGAAAAAAGTTGTGCCTTAAAAAAAAGAATCTCACAGGATGTCATGTTTTGGCCTCGATAAAAAATTTCTACCGAAGATCTTCGTAGTCTACTTCTGAATAGAAAATATTAAATTAAACAAACAAATCTCTCGTCGTTATAACAACTATCTAGTAGATTATCTCAGATTAAAGTATATAGAATAAAGTGTTAATCCATAAATATTTGCAACAGTTTTCAACAGTTTGTTCGAATTTTCAAAGTGGGCTATAAAATATTCGATCTATTTCGGCTTGTACTTTTATATCGAGAGAATGTCTACATTTTACGAGATACTAAACTTTCTTGTGCACTGCACATCATTATTCAGAGGCACATAAAATTATTTTTGTATGAAACATGTAAAACTGGTAATAAAAACAGGAATGAAAATGTTTGCTATTCTATTATCTGGTCAGAACATTTAAAAATTATTTAAATCACTTCACTATTAAAAAAAAAAGAATCGATAGCATAATCTAAAAGGGGTCTCTAAAAATATTGGAAAACACTGATACAAACAGGATGCGTTAGTGGTTAAAGAAAAGTGTTTTTGGTGTTCTAAATTTAAATTGCATCCACATTTAAAATAGTTTTATTTATGTATCTGATGTAATTTAAATTTTGATCACGAAAAACACTTTTCTATTTAACCACTAGCAAATCCTGTTTGTATCAGTGTTTCCCAACATTTTAGAGACCCCTTTTAGATCATACTATCGATTCTTATATCAGGCACCAATTAGTGTTTCTGATTTTGCCTATGAATAATAAAAACTAGATTTTGCAAACGAATTTTAACGGTATAAGATTAAAGATGCCATAATAATAATAATAATAATACTCCCCACACCGGTTTCGGTGACGGTGGCCGGTTTCATTGAAACCAGACCAGGTACGCAGGAGTAATTTTATAGTGCCCAAGTGTGTGCGCAGTACACAAGAGCACTCTCTATTCCTTTACTCTCATAACCCAGTGGGACGGAAGACCGACACGACTGGCGAGAGATCAGGCGCAGGACCGACTTTTTACATGCCCATCCGACGCATGGATCATCTTACTTGTCAGACAATCAGGTGATCAGCCTGCATTGTCCTAACCAAACTTGGAAATAAGATGTTTCCAACGCGGGATTCGAACCCACGACCTCCGGAGTCGAGAGCGACGCTCTAACCACTAGACCACGGAGGCGTTCAAGATGCCATAATACCTAATTAAAACCACAGTCAATATCTAAATACTTCCTAGCTAAGTAAACTGAAAAGTATTATTATTATTATTGTTGCTATGGTGTGTCGAACTTTATTGTAGGTATCGCCGATAAGCTAAGCAAATATCCATATTCATATTATTATTATAAATAATATAGGTACTTAATACCTAATCTCGTGCGATAAACGAATTTTGGCGCAATTACCTTATAATATAATAATTGTACCACAGAATATATGTATTATATTAGTTGTACCAATTGATTGTACTCTGATAATATTATTAATTATTATTTACCTCTATCCTCCACACCTCGAGTCCCGCCTTCTTGCCGGAGTTCGCGAACGCTGGGTGTACTGGCATTGTCTGAAAAAGTCGACACATACATTTTATAGGTCGGTAGTCGGTACTAGGTACTCTAGGTATCGAGATAAACTTTAATGTGAGCTCTTTTTTCACTAGTCCTATTTCATAATCTCTTTTATTATGCTGTATTTATATTTTACTTAAATATTTTTTATAATATCAAGGTTAGGTTAGGTGTTGTTTTATAGGTAATATTACTAAATGTACCTATCAATCTTTTTTACTCTAAAGATGATGATGATCACGAGTATTAGTGACCTTGTTAATTAATAGTTATAGTTAATTAATTAATTATTATAGTTAGTTAATTATAAAAATACTCCATAAACTACTGAGAGCTGATAGCTTATCGTAAACATAAGTACTTCACTGCAATACTGATCATAATATCTAGATCCTAGAAACCTAGATAAGTTAGGTATTACAGTTGACTAGAACCTAACTGTATAATTAGGTACCAGTTATTACCCGCAGGCCGCAACTTCGTTGCGTCAAATTCATTTATCGCAGGGGAATCGTACATTTTTCCGGGACAATTAATATTACAGGCTATCCTTAGAAATTATATTATTATTATTATTCTTCTTCCGGGATTCAAAGCATCCCCAGAAAAAAATTAAACTTAAAATCGGTAAAGTGGCTAAGAGAAAGTTTGCTTTTATTACCATAAGGGTGAAGCCAAACGAGCGTAATTTTGTGAGTCGTGCCGTGAGTCGCAGAATTTCTATTTTCTGCCGCGTAAATATCTTTTCATACAAATCATGACACAAAATTACGCTCGTGTGAATCAAACAAGACTTTTGTATGGAACTGAATGCAGCCGAATTTTTTCCAGTCGAAATTCTGCGACTCAACTCACAAATTACGCTCGTTTGACTTCACCCTAATAGATTCAAAAGGCAACAAATCAGAGTAAATAGAGCGGAAAAACATCATAATTATAGTACTCCAACTCCAAACACCTAAATAGTTCAATGTTTCCGATAATTGACTAACTGAAATAGTTACAGTGACAGTAACTGAGTCTGTTCGTGTATTTACAGACATTTACGAGCGTCCGGTGCTATCTTACAGAGATCTTGGCACCTACACACTGTTCACGCACGATTATATAGAATGTTGTTTAATGTTTTTTACGAGAAGCGAAAATAATTGTATCTAACATCCCTCGTTTTGTGAGACTGGAAAACAGATTTTTTGCGATAATTAACAGCGGAGAAAATACGTTTCGTTTAGGAATAGGCTTAAGCCGATGTTAACATCGGCTCTACCTATAACAAAAATGCCTTTGCCTGTGTTCTTGGTCTATCTAGATAGCATCTTTGTAGTTATATTGGTATTTGGTACTCTACTTAGCAGGTACTCCACCACTCGTGAGACATTCTGTACGTTCAGATTGTGTTTTCTGCCGGCTCATTCGTGCCAAAGCATGACTAATCTTAGCTGAGATTGACGGATGTTTTGTTCATTAGTGCATTTAGCATTAACAACAGTCATGTGTTTGAATTGCAAACATCTGATCCTAATTAGTCTTGGCCAGTGTTTTCCAAAGTGTAGGCCATGACGGGCATGACGGTCGTGCCATGACCCCCTGAGATTTTTTGTTACTTAGTGAGCCCTATAGCCCTAATCAACATGTTTTGCACATTTTCGTCCCAATTTCGGTATCATTTCCTGTAAAAAGTATTTTAGCAAAGAAAAAAACGGAATGGAAACAACGAAAAGAAACGAAAATATTGAATAGTAGTATATGTAGTATATGAAAACACCGGGTAGAGGTATTTCGTAATATTTATTTATAATTAACTCTTGGGGGTCCCATAATAATAAAGTTTGAAAAAGACTGATCTTGGCAATCACAAACATGTGATGCACTGTGTTTCCGCCCAAGATGTTTTTCTCACGAATTTTACTGTGTTTTAAATTACACTGCATAGAAAAGAAATAAAAGTAAGTACTTGTACTTACTTACTTTAAGAGCCCTCGTACTCTACAGACTTTTAGTCGGCCGATAGTTTGACCAAATTGAGGTTTCAGTAAGTATATTATTATCGGCCGATAGAAATCGTTCAGTGTGCGCACCTTTTTTTTTTATGAAATAAGGGGGCAAACGAGCAAACGGGTCACTTGATGGAAAGCAACTTCCGTCGCCCATGGACACTCGCAGCATCAGAAGAGCTGCAGGTGCGTTGCCGGCCTTTTAAGAGGGAATAGGGTAAATAGGGGAGGGTAGGGAAGGGAATAGGGTAGGGGATTGGGCCTCCGGTAAACTCACTCACTCGGCGAAATACAGCGTAAGCGCTGTTTCACGCCGGTCTTCTGTGAGAACGTGGTATTTCTCCGGTCGAGCCGGCCCATTCGTGCCGAAGCATGGCTCTCCCACGTATAATACATGATTGTGTGTATGTGTTCCGTGTAGAGACTAGAGAGTTCACTGTGAAAGTAGCAGCGCTGAAAGGCTAACATTTTTTTTCACTTTTGTATGGGGGAAACTCGTGACGCTGGGGCGCTTGCCCATACAAAAGTGAAAAAAAAATCTTTAGTCTTTCAGCGCTGCTACTATCACAGTGAACTCTCTACAAGGAACACGTACACACCCTAAATTATTATCACTTGGTTTTGTTACACCCTGTATACATCTTCGTACTGAAGCTTTCGATCAAACTATCGGCTGACTAAAAGTCTGCAGTAATTTTAATATTCCTTATATAATTATAGAAATAATAGTAATAACAGAAAAATTAAAGAACATGTAACTAGTATGTACTGTATACATGTAATAAATGTGGTGCTTATAACTTGAATTTTTTAATTCGGTCTGAATTTCTAGAAATAGAATTAAATTATAGGTGGCGCTTATTCGAGGTAGTGCGGACCCTTAAACCTTGTGCTGGGTTTAATATGTTATTTCTCTAATCGGTTTATGAAAGAAGGGCATGATATTTGAACATTATTAGATATTGACTTGTCCTTTAATGCCCATGAGGGCTGACGTCACCGTTCTACTTTCCCTCGATCGATAGACACAAGGCTATGGCAGACATCCCCCAGTTTTGGCAAACATTAGATAGGGGCTTGGCAGAGTGACATCATTGCCAAGTGAGAGTGCTAGGCGGGTGCCGGGTAGGGTTCCGCAGTTCTCTATTCTCTACTTAAGACACTTTGAGATTAAGACAAAAACTAGTATTATAACTTACAAGTTTTATGTAAGACATGTACCATCGAGGATGTTGATTCCTAAGCAGATGGGGGACCTATGTAGTTTGGTCGCGTTACGTCAAACCCAGCCGACAGATCACAATTAAGTATTAACATTAAATTGACACGATCCGACCAAATGACGTTGATCTGTAAACTGCCTAGAAATCAATTTCCTCTATGGTACATGTCTGTCTGTCTGCGTTTTTCTAAACCGATGAACTGAATTTGACCTAGGTATGGGTAATGTTTAAAATTTTCAGTATTTATATAGGCACTGCTTACGACTTTTATCTACTAGTTGTTGCATAAAATGTACTCGACATGTTACGAAATAAGATACACTTGAGATGTGTGTTACTATATCCTTTCTGTTAGGCTTAGGCTAAACCTAAGATTGAGGTCTTAAGAGTTACAAATCCTCATGAAATCTCGCATTTACAGTGATAGGAACATTTGGCATGCGAATCTGAATCTGTTTGCACTTTGCACTCAATCCTGTTATTATTGATCAAAGATTTTCGACTCTGCGATATTTTAGACAGCTCGTACATGGTTTAGTAGGAGTAACGTATATCATAAAGACAAACAATTTGTTTGTTTGCATTGAATAAGCTCCAAAATTATCCCGTAATTTTGGAGCTTATTCAATGCAAACATTGTTACGCAATTTGGCAGAAATATAGAGTATATTCCTGGAAAGGACATAGGCTACTTTTCATTACAGCAACACGATGGTTCTCACAAAACTACTGAATTGATTTTCATGCAATTTAGCACAGGCAGCATAGACTACTGGGTACGATATAGGCTACTTTTCATCGCAGCAACATGTATGATACTCTGGAATTTTCTATTGTATATGTACGAAGTCATGGGCAACGTTAGGAGACAATTTAAGCACATAATAATCCTCGTGTGGACATAGAGATAACAGTATCCGGCATAGCAACTATCACAGTTAAATTAGGAGGAAACGAGCAGTCAAAACGCCTGATGTGAGTAGTTTCACAATAACTGTTTACAGAGGGGGTACGAGTGCCCTGAAAAATTATTACTGATTGTGTTTTTGCATAGAATAAGCAGGTACCTAACTAACTATGATGATGATAATTTTTTCTAAAACAAAAGTGAATCGATTTAAATCTAATTTCGTATGGTGATGATACTTGATAGTAAGGTAGTGTCCCAGGAAAAGACTCAGATTTTTTAACTGCAAAACGTACGGATCGCTGTCGAAACTGGGCATTTTCTAGTATTGCAATAAAATTGTAAGATAAATTAATATTTCTTTTTTATATAAAATAAGGGGGCAAACGAGCAAACGGGTCACCTGATGGAAAGCAACTTCCGTCGCCCATGGACATACCCAGGGCGTACCCAGGTTCTGGGCCAGGGGGGGGCAAATCAGATTTTTTATAAGCTAGGTGTTTACAAAGAATAAAAAATTAATAATTTTTAGTTGTATTGCAAACAATTAATGGAAAAAAATTCGTTATTTTTATAGATGAAAGTACTAGATAATATACTTAGTAGGGACGTCAACATGATCCAGGGGGGGGCGGCTGCCCCCCCCCCTGCCCCCCCCCCCCCCCTCGGTACGCCCATGCCCATGGACACTCGCAGCATCAGAAGAGCTGCAGGTGCGTTGCCGGCCTTTTAAGAGGTAATAGGGGAGGGGAGGGAAGGGAAAAGGGTAGGGGATTGGGCCTCCGGTAAACTCACTCTCTCTCTCGCGCAAGCGCTGTTTCACGCCGGTTTTCTGTGAGCCCGTGGTATTTCTCCGGTCGAGCCGGCCCATTCGTGCCGAAGCATGGCTCTCCCACGTCAAATATTATGTGCCTCATTTCAGCCGGCGCCATGCCGATACTTTAATGTTTCACATTACATTGCCGCAGTCGCAGACAACATTATAATATTATTTTTAATTGTTTTAATTACATATTATATGAAAGTTAACAAGTTTCCTGCTTTGTCATAATGACATACCATACCATATAACCTACTATTATAAAAAATAATTAAACTTAATATAAATAATTTTATCGTTAAGAAATATTTTATCCTTGTTCTGGATAAATTAAAAACAATTATTTAGTAATTTTGCTACTATTGCCATGCAATTGATCCTCGACAGTTGAAAGTGTGGTAAAAGTAATAAAATCGATCGTTACCATACAAGAAATAATTAAGTATACTGTATATAAGTCCTATTAAATTATGTTTATCCTCAAAAAAGTACTTAATATTCAATTATAAAAAAACATAATACAAAAACTTTTATCAATTGAACAATCATCCTAAGATACTCTTCAAAGATAATATTGTTTTAAGTAACCGTTTGTTTTCAAATAGAAACAACAATAAAAATATAAACTCACATTCGCGTCTCTTCAAACAGAGCTCGAAACAACAACTGAGTCTGATTCACTGTGTATGTCGCAGGCACTGTGCGAAATCGAGAGATCGTAAACATGCCTAGTAGATGTGAAAATATTCAACACTACTTTAGTTATTTTGCCTCTACTTATGTCCATGACAAATTTGCTGTAGATTTCGAAGAAGGTAAAAAGTTTGTGGGAGATTTGTAACAATGGTTATCCTTGACACATAATTTAGATTTCCTGTAAATAATTACATCATATTTATTATATGGTGGTGATATTAAAAATTCGACTAAGTAAATAACAAAATACTTGTAGTCTCATATCTGTACTTTACGGATAAAACGACTAAAAGAATAAAAGTACTACAGACATGTCTACTCACCATGTTTTCCTTTAATTAATATTTACCTTTGAATTTGCCTCAAACCTTCACGGGTGTGATAATGTAGACGTCCGTTAGTAAAGTTAGAGCCTGGTTCACATTGATGCTGTGATACAGTAGCTAGAGCCAGTTACTTGATGCGGGACTAGATGAATAAAAATACACTGTTATTAGTATGGATGCAGGACATAACTTATTAAACAAAACAAAAATAAAACTATGAAAACGAAAACACTTTATTTTGGGAAACAATGTACACTTATTCAAGTGCTGGCATTGTATGTTTAGCCGCAACACATTATTCACGGTCATTGTTATATCAATCAAAATGAGATTCTATGTATTACGTTACATCTGACCGAACATTTAGGTAATCCATAGTAACGTCCTTGCAATTGACCTTGTTCTGAAAGTAAAGGCGACTGCTTGTAAAGACGTTCCCATCATAAAGAAAAAATTTATTCGTTTAATCGACTCATGAAAAGGGCGAGACCTGAGGCTTAAATAGTTATTTGAAGTTCAAATTTTTCTGGAAATAATGTTTAATAAATTACAAAATATTTTAACTGCACAAATTCGACATCAACTCTCAAACGCTGGAACAAAATATATGCTTCAACTCCCAAGCGGTCGAATTCGACCGCGAAAACAATTGATTTCCAGGAATCCACGATCATGTTTTAACTAGGTCGTAGATAATAATTTTCTTATAACAAAATATTCTCATTTCGCAAAATGCCTGATTTACTTTAACCGCAGCACGACCTTCACCTTCGTTAATCCAGTTTCGGTCGTTACATCCGATGTCCAGTCCCCGCGTGTAACTGCAGCATGTCGGCGAATCTCCGCAAGTCGCGCTTCGCCAAACATGAGGCTGTTATCATAATTAACATACAAACATTGAGGCTTCATTGGTTATCGCGTAAAAATCGCAACTTCGACTCTTGGCCTGTAATAAGTTTTGTTTATTTAACTAGAATCTGGGTTTTAATAATTTTATTTTTTGTGAAAGATAGCAGTAAACATACAGGGGGTCAGAAATAGTAAAATGTCAAAAGTGGGCCCAGAGTAGAATAAGTTTGGGAACCACTGGACCAGCCAATTTTTTTTATCCGCACACGTACGCGTATTTTTTTCCGCAATAAAATCAAAGGGATATAAACTACGTAACAAATAAAATCTTTTATGACTCTATGAACAATAGTACAAATAAATTTTTAATTTAAAACGGGAAGGACAGGGCCCCCGCTACCATATGTGCAATGTGTGCAATGCACACGGGCGCCATCCTCTAGGGGCGCCAAATCGCCATTTTAGGGGCGCCAAAACCAAGGACCCAAAAAATTTGCCTAAAAAGGGCGCCAAAATAATTTTTTTGCACACAGGCGCCAGTAGCCCTTACGGGGGCCCTGGGGAAGGATATTGGCTACTCAGTACTCTTTATTCCCGTGAAATGTATGGTTACCCCGCACTTTCTATTTAGTATAATATACTATACATATAGTATGTGTTCACGTCTTTATTTCTTCAGAGTTCAGATTATAACCACGCGAGTTGCGACGCGCGCAACAATTTACGACCGCGTCGTAGTGAGTTATCTTGTTTTTGAAAGTCGACAAAAATACCTGAGTCGAATTTGATTCTATTTTTAGCGGGACTGAATTAGATCACATTGGGAGCCCTAACCGGTTGGAAAAAAGCTTATCGTAATATTAGCGTAACAACAGCTCTACAACTAACAACTATTAATTTAGTACTTAGATAATTAGTTTTATGGCGCAGTGCCCACCTGATATTTTTAATAAGCTATTAGTGTTTTATCATAGTTACTTTGTATAATAATAACAATAATTAGTAATAGTATATCGTTAAAATAATAAATGAAAATAATAATCAATAAGTAGTAAGTACAATATAAAATACTAGCTGTTGCCCGCGACTTCATCCGCGTTAACATAGTATAATAACAAAGATGGATATTTTTCTCCTTTTTGTTTTTGTGGTTCCTTATACAAAGGGTAAAAACGGACCCTATTTAAGCAAACGTCAAACGTAAACGTCAATAAACTTTCATGTTTCTAACTCAAGAAATGACGGACTTTCATTGAAACTTTCTACCCCAATTTCACCCCCTTGGGGGTAGAATTACCAGAAGCACTTAAATACGTATCCATTCATTTTTAATCAGTAGCACAAAAATAAAGTTTCATGTTTCTAACTCAAGAAATGACGGACTTTCATTTAAACTTTCAACCCCTATTTCACCCCCTTGGTGGTAGAATTTTCAGAAACGCTTAAACACGTATCCAATCATTTTTAATTAACCCAAACATAAAATTTCATGTTTCTAACTCAAGAAATAACGGAGTTTCATTCAAACTTTCAACCCGAATTTCACCCCCTTGGGGGTAGAATTTCCAAAAACACTTAAATACGTATCCATTCATTTTTAATCAGTAACCCAAAAATAAAGTTTCATGTTTCTAACTCAAGAAATGACGGACTTTCATTAAGACTTTTAACCCTTATTTCACCCCCTTTGGGGTAAAATTTTCAAAATTCCTTCCTTAGTGGGTGTCTACTTAATAAAACAACCCTACTCACCAATTTTCGTGGCTGTAACTTTTACAGTTTTTGCTCAGCGATGATGACATGTAATTTTTTAAGTATAGATTATACGCTTCGAACTCCGAGAAACACTAAATATGCTAAGTACTCATATACGGTTTTGCTCGATCGAGCAATCACGTAGAGTGAAAACCACGGTTTGGGCTTTCGTCCACACATTCAGCACTGCTCGATAGTTTTACTCTAAGTAAATGATATATTTAATTCCATCGAGCCGGCTCGATGCGAGCCTTCGAGCTGTCAGTTTTGCGGTCCACACAGTAATTATTACTCGATTTGGAGTAAAACTATCGAGCAAAACCGTATGTGAGTACTTAGCAGATGGATAAGAGGGCATTAAGTTGTGGGGGAAGTCGGGGTCTAATACTTAAACTTTTAAATGCGAAAGACGAAAGTGTCTGTCTGATACCACTTGACGCTTAAGAGGATACACCAGGGGCGAGAGAAATTGAAAATAGGTATTTGAAAATGTATTGCTGTCTCACCAATCTCAAGTCTCCCACCGCAGAGCGCGATAGAGACAACACGACAAAAGTTCTGATAAAAGAACAGAAAATCTTCGATTCGTTGTCCGCTGATTCCTTCTCCAAAACTTAACCGATTTAAGTACTTTTTTCATTAAGAATTAAAGCAAGGCTTGAGCTATGTTCCTATGTTTTATTTATTTTTTTGTATATTTTAGCCAGTTCTGTTTTCTGGGTGTTTGAACACAGAGGAAAATCTTGCCATTTTTTTGAGTTTTTGGACGTTCTTATCTTTTTTAATAATAAAATTATGAAAAAAAAGAAAACATAGGGACATGCTAATAGTGGCCATAGATATTCAGGAAAAAAATCATAATTCTACCGGCATTATCCAGGGAGGAAACAGAGGACAGCGTTTGTATGGAAAAACGGCGGTGTGGACTCCTCTTAAACTGCTGAACCGATTTAATTTTTGTGAGAGATGCAGATACTTGATGTCCCGGGAAAGGACATTAGATGTACATTTTTCCATCACAAAAATTATCATAATACCTATAGGCTATTTAAAAGGTGTTATGATAATTTTTGTGGTGGAAAAATGTACCTAAGTACAACTTCCGCACGATAAACGAGTTTTGGCGCAAATCCCGAGTACATTTCTTAGGACCTGTTTCACCACTGCTTGATATGTGCCGGATAGGCTATCCACAAGTTATCTGACAGATAATCCATAATCTACCTGTCGGATTAGTAGTGGATAGCCTATCCGGCATTTATCAGTAAGTGGTGAAACATACCCTTAGTATTTTAAAACGACTTTCAAAAAGACAGACAAAAACTAAAACAGTAAAGACTTTGCAAGGACAAAGTTTAGCGGAAAAGACTGGGTTTTTACACCCAATAAGACTGTAGCAGTGACTCAACCGTTGTATACGTTACAGGTAATTCCTAACGTCTCTGCCGCATAAGACATACCAGTTAATATAGAATGACTAAAGTAAAGTTATGACGTACTTACCTTCTTCAAGTACTACCTAACGGTCAAAACCACGAAGCCATAGTCATAATACTACATACGGCATACCTTTAGTCTGTCTGTTCGCTTCGTGGTTTTGACCATAGTTGTGGAGAATAATATGAGCAATGTTGTGTTTTTAAGGAAACTCTCGAAAACTCTATGGAACAAGGTGTGCATAGTATTACTTTCGCTCGATAGAAAGCAGCCTATGTCCCCACTCCCTTCTAGTCAGAGATAGACTAGCACGAGTCGGCGCATGAGTACCGAAAACTATTCCACCTCAATTTTTTATGCGATCCTCTTCAAATTGCCATCCTGATGATATAAATGCATGTTGACAGGGCGCAACCCGGTGCCATATTGTTTAAACAAACATTGTTTAAACAATTGTCTTGCAATTGTTTAAACAATGTTTGTTTATGCAATGTTTCTTGTATGGGAGCCCCCCTTAAATATTAACTTTATTTTATTTTTAGTATTTGTTCTTATAGCGGCAACAGACATACACAATCTGTAAAAATATCAGAAGTCTAGCTGTAGCGGTTCTTGAGATACAGCCTGGAGACATATAGACAAACAGGCAGACGGACAGACAACGAAGTCTTAGTAAACCCTATTATTAAGACTTCTGAAATTTTCAATTGGTATTTCAATAAAGAATATAAAAAAAATTTGTTCGGTTGAAAAATAACAATTTCTTGCAATTGTTTAAACAATGTTTCTTTAAACAATATGGCACCGGGTTGCGCCCTGTCAACATGCATTTATATCATCAGGATGGCAATTTGAAGAGGATCGCATAAAAAAATTGAGGTGGAATAGTTTTCGGTACTCATGCGCCGACTCGTGCTAGTCTAAGATGACTGGATATAATAATATAACATAACATCTATGGACGCTTCACACCACGTCAGTCTGACCCCGTGCTAAGTACGTGAAGGACTTGTGTTACAGGTACCAGACAACGGAAATATATTTAATATAAAATAATATACATATATTTAAGATTTTTATAATTTATTATAATATTATGATACACATATTTAATACACATCCATGACCCAGGAACTTTGAGAACTTTGAAAACCCGCGACCCCGGCTTGAGCTACCATTTACCAACAGCCCACCAACTGAGCCACAGAGGTCGTCGCATAGGATGTGGGCTGCGTTTTATCTACATATATTATAATATGTACCATAGTACGGCAAAATCCATGACGTAGTTTTAAAGATTTAAGCATATTATAGGAAAGTGACTTTGTCTTATGCTATTTGGTGATTGGGTGTAGATTTCAAAATCATAAGTACAGTCTATATAAACATCTTTATTGTATAATAAATGCTGTTCAATACTTCATTGTCGTTCTGCACGCATATCTTTTTTATAAATCAGTAAAGACTATAATATGTCATGTCAAGAAAGAAACCATTTTCTACGGTAGTGGCACGCAGTTCTTAGTATTTTATCCATTCCTGTCAACACAACACTTTTTTTGCCTTAACAATTACGTTCATCTTACGTTTTTGGAAGACCCGAATTTAATAATAGGGCGAACTACCACATCCTTTGCAGTCTGCTAAATTGGCAACTTACATTTTGTGTATGAACTTACGATCCCAATAATGTAAACTTTTAAAGTGCCAATAATTTGGTATTTTACCTTATATCTTGAGAAATTAAATGTCGATTTGGGTTTTGGTTACATAGCCTCTTCAATCATATATCGGTTTTATAAGACCTTTTAAGGCTGGCAGAAAATTTCACATTGTCCTTTAGTGTATAACGGCTCCTATGTTGCTTACTTGGAATTGCTCAGATCTTGGTGTAATATTCTGGTCTTTTAGCCAGCGAATTCTATCTACTAGGCCTACGACGTATTGTTGTATGCTGTTTCTATATTGCATGACATTTAGTTTCTTCTCTGATTTATTCTTTTGATGAAAGTCTATTGGTTTCACCTGAACTTGTCAGTCGTTTTCTTTCATTGCATTTTCGACATTATTGCTCGTTTCACTTGTTCGGCGTTGCTTATTTATAGGACCGGAGATCTTCCCAGAAAACTGTCTATCCCCCTAAAGGTTGCTTGTGGTCTTCTGTCTTTTCCATATAACATGATATTTAGTTACTTTTCTGGTCTTTCCAGAAGACTGCCACTGGCTTTACCTGGTTTTTTGTTTCCTCGCTTGGAGTGTAGTTATTCCAATTTAAGTTTTCCCAGAAGACTTATGGTTCATTGGTTTCTTGTGGTCTTCTAGTCCTATAATTACTTGATGTTTTCCGGTCATAGTCTTTCCAGACACTGCACTGGTTCTAAGTGGTCTTGCGGTTGCGATATGGCGCCGGCAGCTTGAGGTGTACGGTGTTGATGTGCATCTTGCGCGAGTTGGACTGCGTGAACGTCTTGCCGCAGTGCGGGCAGCCGTACGGCCTCGCCCCCGAGTGGACCTGCGAAAAGTTTGAAAAGTTTGGACTTTGGAGATATATATAATGCCTGTCACATCGGTAAGTGACCGATTACATTGAGACCAGAAGATCTACGCAGGAGGAATTATACAGTGCCTCAATGTGAGCACAATATACAGGGTGTAACAAAACATAGTAATAATACTTTAGGGTATGTAGGTATTCCTCATAAGGAGTTCACTGTGAAAGTAGCAGCGCTGAAAGAGCAAAAAAAAATTTTGGGATTTGTATGGGCAAGCGCCCCAGCGTAACGAGTTTCTTCATACAAAAGTGAAAAAAAGATTTGCTCTTTCAGCACCGCTACTTTTACAGTGACCTATATACACGGGACTCATACACACCCTGAAGTATCATCACTTAGTTTTGTAACACCCTGTATAAGTGGACTATCCTCTCTTCTTTTACTCCGAACATAACTTATCATCAAGTGATCATGAGCAGGGCCTACTTTTTACATTCCACCCCAAAAATGCTGACAGAAGTTGTGACTTAAAATGTCTCCCAATATTTTCAATTATAATAACTATAGTCCGTCAAGAAAGTGAAGAAATTAAAAAGTGGCAACGTCATAGTGTCATCCCTTTTTTCTTAGATTGATTTGAAAGGGATGACACTACGATGTTGCCATATTTCAATTTCTTCACTTTCTTGACAGACCATACAATATACAGACAACTTTTAAGACTGCGATAAACTAGTATGTATGTAATTCAGTATATACTGACCCGGTCGTGTCTGTTGAGCGCGGCCTTGTGTTTGAACGCCTTGGGGCAGTACGGACACTTGTACGGCGACTCGCCCGTGTGCGTGCGGATGTGGATCTGGGAATACAACATTAGTGCACGCATTCATTTAGTCGTGTCGTTAGTTACTTAGGCCCGTATAAATAGTACTCAAGATGCATCTCGGTCTCAAGACACGGTTCAGGCTCTGTGATTGGTTCGCTGTCAAAATTTGGACCAATCACAGAGCCGAACAGCGTCTTGAGACCGGGTCGCATCTTAATATTATAAAACTAATAGAAGGTCTGCTTGTCAATGGGCAATTGGAAATGGCAGATAAATTTATGACCTCGAGTTGAAAGTACAAGTGTCGACGAAGGGTAACAAGGTCCTAAGTTTGTGACATCACATTTTAAATTTAATAAATGAATAGCGAAAAAATTGAGGTGTTTTTAATTTAAATGAAAAATTGCAAATTTGTGACGTCACACTTTCTCACAAATATGTGTCCACCTGGGGGGGGGGGGAGTCGCTGACTATACCAATTCACTACAGAGTACAGACCAATAGTCGCATTAAGAAAACGAACTTTTGACGTCCAATGTTACCTGTAGTCTTTGGTATACAGAGAACCGTTTGGGGCAGTCGGAACAGGCGAACGGTTTCTCGCCCGTGTGCGTGCGCTGGTGGTACCGCAGTGTCGCCATATTCTAAAACAAGTTAGTGATATTGTGAGTTGTGACCAGTCTAGTAAAGTGGTTTTATATCCTACTTATCAACTATATTTCTGTGTAAAATAATAATAATCTATCTATACAGGGTGTACCAACGTGACAACACTTTAGGGAGTACCTACAAGTAGTGCTGAAAGAGTAAGGCTACCTTCACATTACGTCGCAAGCAGTGCGGCAGCAGCGCTGCAGCTGCGCGACTCGTTTTAGTATGGAGCCCCGCGCGGCTGCCATTACTAGTCTTACTTTTTTTAAACTTTTGTATGGGCAAATTGTAAAATTGAATTTATAAAGTTTTTCCAACGTGAATATCGAAGCCACGACCCACCTCCGAGTCAAAAGCCGAAAGCTCAGTAGCTTTCGGCTTTTGACTCGGAGGTGGGTCGTGGCTTCGATATTCACGTTGGAAAAACTTTATAAATTCAATGCCTCAGTAGGCATTGGTGCATATTATAGTGGAAAAAAAATATTTAAAAAATATCCACCGCCGAACATATAACGTTCTCTTTTTTTAAAGTCTGTTAAAAACTGTAAGGTATCACTCACGACACACTTCTTGCCGCAGACCTCGCAGACGGCGGTGTCGAGCGGTCGTCGCGCGGCGCTCGTGCTGCGCTTGCGCACGCCCAGGTGCACGCGCTCCACGTGCACGCCGTACGACAGCTCGCTGGTGAACGTGCACGAACACTGAAAAATATGTATGTAAATTAGTCGCAGTAATGGTGGTGTAGAATCCTAGGGACACTGGCTCACTAACACACCCAGTACCACTGCGGAGCGCACGTCTATCCACCGTCACTGTCACAATACAACTGAAACTCTAGACTACTCCAGCGTGGAAAAGATGGGGGTCCAAAAAAGGCTCAACTCCGTTCAACGGGGTTTTGCCCTGAAGATCTGCAAAGCATATCGGACCGTCTCCCTGAACTCTGCGCTGCTGTTGGCTGGGATACTCCCTCTTGATCTCGGAATACTCGTAGCATCAAGACTTTATGAGATCAAGAAGGGAGTGTCATACCCGGCAGTGAGGGACAGGGAGGTGGAACGAATGGCTTCTGCGATTGAGGAAATGAGGACCCACATCCGGTAGAGCAGGTAGAGCTGAGGTTCGGGATGGTAGATGAGGACTCGTATGCTGATGTGGTTAGCAGCCACATCTAAAGGATCTATACGGATGGCAGCAAGATTGAGGGTCGAGTCGGAGTCGCACTCTCCGTATGGAAGGGTGAAGACGAGACTAAGGCCGTCAAGCTTGCTTTGTCGCCGTATTGCACCGTCTACCAGGCCGAACTTCTAGCGCTCCAAAGAGCAGTAAGTATAACCTGCAAGAGTGGAATGACGAAGGTCGGTATCCTTAGTGATTCCAGATCGGCTCTCCAGGCTGTCACCCTTAGTTCCCCTCATCCCCTGGCAGTGCAAACAAGGGCGGCCCTCCGAAAAGCTGCCTTGCAGAGGCGGGAGGTATCCCTGTTTTGGATTAAGGCGCACGCAGGGTTAAGGGGGAATGAGAGGGTTGACGAACTAGCCAAGGAGGCCGCGCTGGGATTGAGAAGGAAACCTGACTACGATCTGTGTCCTGTTTCATTCGTCAAGCGTATCTTGAGAGAGGATACGATTGAGGAATGGGACAGGAGATATGAAGTAGGAGGGACGGCCGGAATCACGAAGCTCTTTTTCCCAAGCGCTGCTGCTGCATACAAGATAGTCAAAAAGATAGACATCACACATCACACCACACAGATTCTGACTGGACACGGCGAATTCGCCTTCTACTTCTACAGATTCAAGTTGAAGGAGGATCCATCGTGCCTGTGTCAGCCAGGAGTTGAGGAGACGGTTCCTCACCTGTTACTCGAGTGTCCAATTTTTGCTAGCAATAGATGTGATATTGAGCAAAGATTGGGCATATCGGTGACGGGTGAGAATCTGCCTGCCATCCTGGGGGGAAAAATTATACGCATTTACGTCTGTATTATCTTTCAAAGGTTTTGCCACCTAGTGTCAAGTAGTATAATTAACACTGAAAGCTGAAATGTTCTAGAACTTTTATATTTAAATTACATTTAAAATTATTTCTAAATGAAATGTGTTGGTATTTATATTATCAGAACATCTGTCTGAGTGTTTTCGACATTGTAAAACACAATACTTCATCCTTTCCTTGATAAATACGCAGAAAACACCAATTTATTGGGAGTCTCGTTACGTGTGCACCTGACAAACGCTGAAAGTGTACTGACTTAAGCCCCGCCCACAATGATGACGTCAGGACCTAGTTGGAAATCACAGTGCACAGTTGCTTAGGCCAGCTCCTCTTTGTATGAGCTCCGTGAAAAAGAAGACAGCCCCTACTTTTTTCAATTCACAGAATATTCAGAAACGAAGCCTACAGGCTTGTTTTATTGCGTGGAAATTTAAGACGGTTTTGTTCGGGGTAGAAATTTCTAAAGTGTAATTTGAGGGAGATACAATCGCTTTCTAAATGAAAAACCCATAAGACGCGGCTGCCGTGTAATCCGCAATGAATACACCTTTTAAAAAAGGTTGACGTCCCCTACTTTTTTTCAATTCACAGAATATTCAGAGGCGAAGCCTTGTTCTACGTGGAAAATTAAGATGATTTTGTTCAGAGTAGAACCTTCTAAAGTGTCATTTGAGGGAGATACAAGCGTTTTTTAAATGACACGGCTCACGTGTCATACGCCACACGTAAAAAACATGTATGACACGGCTCCTGTGTCATCCGCACTGAATCGGTTAACTAAACTTACCTCGTCACAAGAGAACGATTGATGCTCCTTTAGATGTGTTTGGAGCAGCTCCTCCGAGGTGAAGCCCTGCCCGCACTGAAGACACGGTCTGGAACGACAAATATACCTTTAGGCTGCGTTTCTACCAGGGATGTGTTGCGAGGAATGTGTTTTTGAGAACCAATACAATCGCTTCATTGACGTAAGCTTGCCATGGCATCGCTCAGCGCGGCGATGTTATTGGATCTTAAAAAGACATTCCTCGCAACACTTCTCTGGTGACGCAGCCTTAGAGTCAATATTTATACAGAGTATTTTATAAGTTTAGTCGTACTTACTAAGACTGGGTTGCACCAGAGGCGTGGTTAAAGTTAAATTTATGTTTATAGTTAAGGTAAATTTAACTTTAACTTTATCCTTAACTTTGCCCGGAGAAATTGGCAGATGACAGCTGATCCAACAAAGTTATAAATGCACGTGGGCGGGGGCGCTGCTGGTAAAGGAGAACTATCAAAAATGGCGGTTTTTGTATGATGACAGAGTTAGTTCCTTTTTTCGCCACACGTATTTAAAACCATGTCGAGCTCTATGGTTATGGTTAAATATGGCGTCTTGATGGCGTCCATTTTTAACTTTAACCAAAGATTTGACATTTTGCATTGTAGTTAAAGTTAGTTGGTGCAACCCAGTCTAAGTATCATTGAAGAAATTGATTCATAGGTAGTTAAACCTACATGTTAGCATCACAGACTCCGTTTGTAGTGGTCTCCTGATGTTTGGTCAGTGCCTCCTGACACTGAAACCGCACCTGACAGTGGACGCACTGGAAGGTGTTATCCGTCTGCAAATATATTATATCATTACTATTATTATTTTGAGATAGCTCAGTCAACGAAGTATTTGTAGAGTGCGTGAGCGGGAACCTAAGCGATTTCTGCTGGAACTTATTCAGGGTGGTTAAGGACAAAACATACTAAAAGTCCTGGCGTCTAGGAGGTGAGCCGGCGACAAAGGTCTAAATTTTTTGTTTTTCGTCAATAACTAAAAAACTATTGTGGTGTGTAGTGTAGTGACGTGCTAACACAGAACTGCGCTATTTTCCCTCCCATTTCATCTGTCTGCACTCCGTCGGATTGGCAGCACTCGCAAAATGTATGGGCGCTGTGCTAGCCCTCCACACGTAAAACGTAAAACTGTCAGTTTGACGCACACACACACACACACACACACACACACACACACACACACACACACACACACACACACACACACACACACACACATACACACTCACACACACACACTCACACACACACATACAATACTCACTAGGAATTTATGCGTGCGTCGTTTGTGCATCCTCAGGCCGAGGTCTCCGACGAAAGACTCCCCGCACACCTCGCACGAGTGGCGCGACGGGTGCGCCAGCCGCATGTGCGTCAGCGCCGACGTCGACTTGCTGCCGACATACACGCCGCGTAAGATAGACATAATATACACACAGGGGGAGGGAGCGAGATAGAGCACCTCGCACGAGTGGCGCGACGGGTGCGCCAGCCGCATGTGCGTCAGCGCCGACGTCGACTTGCTGCCGACATACACGCTGCGTGAGACAGACATAATATACACACAGGGAGGAGGGAGCGAGAAAGAGCACCTCGCACGAGTGGCTCGACGGGTGCGCCAGCCGCATGTGCGTCAGCGCCGACGTCGACTTGTTGCCGACATACACGCCGCGTGAGACAGAATTAATATACACACAGGGGGGAGGGAGCGAGATAGAGCACCTCGCACGAGTGGCGGGACAGGTGCGCCAGCCGCATGTGCGTCAGCGCCGACGTCGACTTGCTGCCGACATACACGCCGCGTGAGACAGACATAATATACACACAGGGAGGAGGGAGCGAGATAGAGCACCTCGCACGAGTGGCGCGACGGGTGCGCCAGCCGCATGTGCGTCAGCGCCGACGACGACTTTGACAAAAACCATTTTGTCGCTTACGCCCTTTTCATTTCTTGCTGTTCCATTTCTCTGTTTTTTAAAAACTTTAACGCGGCGTGACCTTAAATATGGAAGTAGTGCAAAAAGCTAACCTTACAAGTTGTTTGGTTCTTTTTTTTGGAGTTGTTTTGGAGTCCAAAATGTATTATGCAATTAGGTCACAAACGTCATAAGATTGACATCTCGTACACCTAACAAATTATTTGAGGCCATCTTGAAAAAGATGGTTAGCATAATAATATGTAATACATAGAATTTTATTCTTACCCAAACGTGGCATCACATAGCTTACACTTGAATTTGAAACCATTGTGCCATTTGTAGTGCTCCTTTGCTCGATAGCTGAAACAAAATATTAATAAATGTTTGTCACTAATATTTAGGCAAAATTTATACTGATTGGTCATCATCCATAATAATACAGGGTGCAATTAAACCTTCCAGCCAAATTTTTTCCAGGGCTTAGGTATCACTAGGAGAGTCCATTCAACAAAAAAAATTGGGTGTTGCACTTTTTTTATTGACATATTTTTATCCCATTTAAAATCGTTGCAGAACGGTCACTCGCGGCGCGGGGGAATGAGCGGGGTAACGCGGGGGGAGGCGCGCGCACGGGGTCTCGTCACGCGCGGGCGACGTGTCGTGTCCATTAATTGTAGAGTTTTAAGGATAACTTTCGGAAGCTATCTCTCAACATTTTAGTACTGAGTGATTATAAAAGACAAAATACGTTTATTTTTGTTTTTAACAAGGATCAACATATCAAAATTAGGCAGGAAGGTTTAATTGCACCCTGTATAAATTGCAAAAGTGTCTGTCTGTAGATATCGCTACAGCTGTGACTTACGCGGAGCGCGACACGTGGTCGCATAGCGTGCACTGGAACTTGCGGGCGTGCGCGGCGATGATGTGCGCGCGCAGCAGACGCGGCTCCGCCCACCGCACGCCGCACACCGCGCACTCGTGATCGCCGCTCTTCTGTAAAATATAGACAATTATTTAGCGTTGCTATCATAATATAACACTACGGATCACGACGAGATGTATTTAGTAGTGATACAATCCAGAATAGCATGTGGCGCTTTAATAAGGGTTTTCAATATTTCATTTGCAGTGGGCAGACTCGACTCATACGTAGCGCCGACTATACTCTGTGCCAGATCGATTGAGAATATCGGACGTTGACCTTTTACAGGGGTTACAAACTTACAGGCTATAGGTTCAAATTATGGTATTACTAAAATAAATATGATTATATTAATTAATTACATAAATTAATGGATATCGACAAAGCTCAAAATCAAACATTGTTTTGAAATTCCATTACTTATTTATTTTAATTTAAATACATTATTCTTGACAATATTTTCATTCGGAAGTTCTGTCGGCACTTGAATCTCCATTGCTTGACGTACTGTCACTAAATTCCGATGAGCTGTCTGTGACATTTATTATAAATCAATCTGCAGTTTGATCGATTAACGGCCGTTTCCAATATTTGATCTATCTCTGGTTTTGCCCTACTAGAGATAGGAATAGCTCACATTAGACATTAGAGACATATATTTTATTGTGAGCTATTCCTATCTCTAGTAGGGCAAAACCAGAGATAGATCAAATATTGGGAACGGCCGTAAGTCGTCCATTCCATGAAAACAAAATGGCGAACCCAAGGTGACGCTCCTCTGCCTGTCAGTGCTGCGTTTTCTTTGAAACAAAATGATGTAACTCGCGTTTTGCTTATTTTTAAAGAATAAAATTGTAAGTGCGTTTTATTGCTTTAAATGTTGTTTTTTTTTAAATAACTGTTGTGAAAAGTGTTATTGTGTTGCCTGCATGAACTGAAACATAAATTGGAACCAAATTACAACACATTTTTTATGACATTTGACTCAAGTGTTTTTTTTTTATTAAATAATTATTTTCTAAGTTACACTTTTCTACTCACGGCCTGCTTCAAGGGTCAATGTCCGTTATTCTCAATCGATCTGCCACAGAGTTTAGTGGACTCCTGCTTACAAAAACTGTCAATAAGAGTTATCTATTTATTTTATTGGGTCTACATAGCAAACATCTGTATATCATACTGTTGTGTTGTCTTCCACATGGTCAGTAATCAGTATGCTTTTATTAACACAATGACAACAGATTTCATTGCCATTTTCACGTACTTTCAATCATAGGCCATGTAAATAATGCAGGATTTTTCTAGACTTTGAGGAACTCGGTAATACAGATTTTTTTTTTAATATACAGGGTGCAATTAAATTAGACGCATCTACTTGGAATCGTATAAAAAAACGGAATATAGTACAAAAAGTTATTCGAGTCTAAGAATTATACCATAAATATATAATATATTTATGGTAAGAAATGTCGCAAAAAGTAAAAAATTCAATGTGGTACTTTTTCTTTAGTTTGAAAAATTGTAATTTATGATAAAAATCAATAAATTTCAGTGAAAAATCGTAATTTTGAATGCTTTACCAAGTTTCGGTTTCGGTTTCGGCTGAAAAATCAGTTTCGGTCGGAAACTAATTTTTATTATATTATACACATATTTAATACACATCCACGACCCAGGAACTTTTAAAAATTTTTGTTCCGTCGGCGGGATTTGAACCCCGGACCCCCAGCTTGAGCTACCAATAGCCCACCAACTGAGCCACAGAGGTCGTCAAAATTCAAGTTAAACAGAAAAAAAACATCAAAATATATCTTACCGGATCATGTTTCATCAGATGATTATTGAATGTGGTCTCCGATATGAACCCTCGGAAGCACCGATGACACTGGTACTTGGACTTGGTGTAGTTGGCCGACGTCTTCCGAGCCTCCAACTCTTGGAACTGCTCATCCGCACTCAGTATTATCACTTTAGCCTTTTTTAAATCTTCAACACTTTCCTCTTCCTAGAAAATGTTAAATAAAGCCTTTATTCACTGACTGTAACCATACAATTTTTATAGCAATACACATTTAGTCAGGTTGTCCTTTGACATAATATAATAATAAAGTAGCTATTAGACCGAGCTTTGCTCGGTATTCGATAAAACACGAATAAAATGACATTTTCTAAAAAAGATTCCTAGCTAGATCGATTTATCGCCCCCGAAACCCCCTAAATATTTCAAGATATAATAAATAAATAAAGATCCTCATCCTAGAAAATGTTAAATAAGACTTTTCCATAATGCACAAATAGGCTACTTGACCTCATTTTTTTCTTCATGCTAATCGCTTCATAATCATTCATTATTACAAAAAAAACTAATATTTTAATATTTTACACAGTAGAAACCCATAAAAATGTTAATTGAAAATTTACATATATATATTTAATAATAATATGCCTTACAAATGGCGTCGAAAACACTGTCCGCCATAGTGTGACGTCATACGTTTTGTATTGTAAGCTCTCTTTATTGAACATTTTTTTATATGCTAAATACGTACGTCTAAAAGTGCCCAAAAATTATAAAATAATTAAATAAGAAATTAGAAATCATTTGTATTGTTGAAAACTTTTGGAGATAACTTTGACGTGGGAGAGCCATGCTTCGGCACGAATGGGCCGGCTCGACCGGAGAAATACCACGTTCTCACAGAAGACCGGCGTGAAACAGCGCTTGCGCTGTGTTTCGCCGAGTGAGTGAGATTACCGGAGGCCCAATCCCCTACCCTATTCCCTTCCCTACCTCCCCTTATTCCGTTCCCTTTCCATCCCTACCTTCCCCTATTACCCTATTTCCTCTTAAAAGGCCGGCAACGCACCTGCAGCTCTTCTGATGCTGCGAGTGTCCATGGGCGACGGAAGTTGCTTTCCATCAGGTGACCCGTTTGCTCGTTTGCCCCCTTATTTCATAATAATAAAAAAAAAAAAGTTTTGGCCATTTCATTTCCCGTCTACAATAAATGGAGATAATTTATAAAACTGATGTTTTATTTGAATTATTCAAGAAAATATATTTTACAAATCTTTCTAGGCTTATTTTTATTATTTATGTACAAATAAACTTACATATAACGAGCGCGATAAATAAAAGATATTAAATTACGAATAGAATGATGTCACATCCAATTCGGATGTACCGCAAAAGACCGTTTTCGTTAGTACAAATCCTATTTTCATAAAATCATATTTTCAAATCGACTTTATTTATCAATCATAAGCTTTTAATTGATGATAAGGGTGAAATACGGTTTCCTAGGCCAAGTTCTACTAGAAATATGTATTAGTTCAATGAAATTGAATATAGGTCAAGTAGCCTATTACTTTAATAAACTTTATCAAAAAGTATGAATTTAATAATCAAAATAATAAGATCTTAGGTAGGTATCTTTTAAGTTAATATTGATAAGTGTCCGTTATCTGCACAAAAGTGTCTGTCTGCATGAGTTTATCTATTCAATGGCTGTTTATTGAAAAATATCTGTTAGTTAGCCTATCAAAAGCACTAGTGAAAACTCCTTTCAAAAGCCTATTCTTTCTCCCGCAATTTTTTTTTTTATATGGATAAGTATCTTAAATGCATTATTCAAAAAGTTATACCATTTCAATATGATTATCTTGATCCCTGTCACTTTCATAGTCAGCATCGGCATTTCCAGGGTTATCTATCTCTATACTACTCGAGTCCGGCTCGATCTTGAAGTCCTCTGACTTTTTCTTTTTCTTCCTGGTTTTCTTGACTTTAGGTATTGTCTTTTCAACCTTTTTCTCTGCTAGACATTCTTCTATCTTGACTAAGCTATCTAAATCTAGATCATACTCTTCCTTGATGGGAACAGGTACTGCTACGTTCTCAATTGGTTCCTTATACTCAATCTCAATTAGTGGTAATGTGTCGCTTCTAGAGAGCCTTACGAAACCTTTTATTGGATTGGACTGTTGGATTGACGTGATATGGAATTGTGTTATCTGAAAATATTTAAATTTTTTTTTTTTAATATAACCAATTTTTGGCATGTACGTGAGAGAGCCATGCTTCGGCACGAATGGGCCGCCTCAACCAGAGGGCCAAAGGCCGGCAACGCACCTGCAGCTCTTCTGATGCTGCGAGTGTCCATGGGCGACGGAAGTTGCTTTCTATCAGGTAACCCGTTTGCTTGTTTGCCCCCTTATTTCATAAAAAAATAATATATTGTGTTTATTATTTCCTGAATTACAAAATAATAAGAAACAAGTTTGCTAATGGCCCTTGTCAAAAACAATGTTTGGCTGGAGTCAATTATTGATTTGTTGTCCGAAAGCTTACCAGGCTTACAGGCTTACCTCTTCCTGGTCTCCAATAAGATACTTCAACACTCCTTGGGTGTAACAACATTTGTCTTGGAATGACGAGCATTTCACTAGCATTATGCTGCAGTAGCTGCAGATGTGTTGTGGCAGACCATCTTTTTTTGATATCTAATAAAAAGTGAAATACAGATGCATGAAATGTATATATAACCCTTATAGAGGTAAAATGACCAGCAACTATAGAGTTTCGGTCGCAGTTACTTTAGGAGGTATCCAGTTCTGTAGATCTACCTCACCTTCGATGAATTATAAAGCTCAATTATTTTTCTTACTAGATGACGCCCGCAACTCCGGTGCGCCAAAATTCGTTTATCGCGCGGGAACCATACATTTTTCCGGGATAAAAACTATCCTATGTCCTTTCTCGGGACTCAAAGTATCTCCATGCCAAATTTCAGCAAAATCGGTTCAGTGGTTCGAGCGTGAAGAGGTAACAGACAGACTGACAGACATACTTTCGCATTTATAATATAAGTATGGATTTTCTTCTGAATAACTGTAGGGATCTCGTCTCCCACTGCCGTACACTTATGTCAGTTGCCTTTTACTGTCAGACCACCTCTCTACAACTACACTCCAACTCCACAATAAAAAGCATTTTAGTGACCGGGTAAAAAAAAGGTAAATAATTATTTTAGTTCATCATTTCAAAATCTGCATAATTAGCGAAATTAAGTGGAATTGAGTTCGCACATTATCATATATTATTATTCTGCGTGTATGAATTTATAATTTTAAATGTGATAATTCATAAGATGAGGTATTGTTTAGTTTGGAAATGTTAAGCCAAATATTTCAATACCTACACTACCAAACGAACTTCTATTGAGTTGAGTCAAAAATACATTCACCTGCCTCACAACAAACTCTAAAGTGGTCAATCTAAAGTTGTTATTTTACTATTAAGGTTGTAATTAACAAAACAATTAGCATTTTACTTGTTTAGCCTTACCTGAGATCCAGTTATGGTTTCGTACGCCGTTTTCAGATTGAAAGTGGTGTTTATATCGTACAATCGTATGTCCGTAGCCAAACATATTCGACAAGCCAACATTTTATTTGCGTGTATTTGGCCTTATTAACTTAATTTTAATTTTAATAGGTATTTTGAAAAATAATCTCAAAGCATCACTCAAGTCTCAAAGTCAAACTGTCAAATAAAAAAAGGTAGGTACTCTGTGCTGTCAAGTGGGAGTTTTGTCGGGAAAGTGAAACAGGCAATGAATAAGGAAACAGCTCAGAAACAGTGAAAGAGTGATGTTATGTTTTTGTATTATTTTGCTATAATTGTGTTAATGGGGTTTTTAATGTGTAATATTGGTAGGATATTAACCATTAAATATTCGTTATCGTGCACAGGTGTAGGAAAGTGATGCAATATCCAGAAACGAGCTATTTTGTGTTCCCTCCAAAACTCCATCGAAAGTTTCAGTAAAGCGTCTACCACTTTACTGAATCGATCAACTTGACTCCTTGACTGTATTGACTTTTTACTTCGACTTTGACTAGACTTTTGACCTGACGATATAAAGAGACGATACTGAAAATTGTATGCAACAATACTGTTTTCCCGCCATTTATAATACTTGACACTGGCCATGGTTATGTTATATAGCCGAAGTCACACTTGTGGGTCAAGTGTATGCTTTGAAAAAACTTAAATATTATTAGTACAATGAAACAAAACTGTGTTAATTTGTAAGCCTTTTTATTTGTGACCAACTTAAACACAACAATTGTATTTTTCAGTAGATTATATTTCAAGAAACTTTAGAAAACAATAACCCTTCCATTTGCGCACTTTTACCCCAGTATCGGGGTATGTGTACTCAGCACTTTGGGTAAGTGTACGCAACAACAAAATAAATATTTTAGAACATAAAACCTGCATCAAAAATCTTCATTTATCTGTTAATTTAAAATGGCGCACGCGCAGCCATTGGGACACGAGCGCTTCGTAGGGCGTCCTGTGGGTTAAGCCAAGTTAAAGCCTTGTCGAGCTGTAGTAGAATATCATTATATCATCACAGTACCACCATTTTACCACAGTACCTATATAATAAAGTACTCTGTGATCATCACAGATCTCAAGTCTCAACTCAAAAGTCAAAAGCCGTGTTCGTTTCATTTTTTCGCAGTTTGGCAGCTGAGTGTCAACTTCATAATGAGTGTCATGTTCAATATAATCATTGTGGTATAGTCTGTCAAGAAAGTGAAGAAATTAAAAAGTGGCAACATCGTAGTGTCATCCCTTTCAAATCAATCCAAGAAAAAAGGGATGATGGACTTTGCTCTTAGTTTGAGTGTCGTTAACAAGCGTTTTTTTTCTATTTTTGTTTTTATTTGTGATTTTTAAGATTAGAGGAGATTTTTTGTTCAACTGTTGATTTATCTTATTTATACTTTGTGTTGTCTATTATAATTTGTTTTTGTGGAGTAGTAAGTATTTAGTTTTTAGTCATTGTTTGTTTTTTAGGTTAGGTAGTTTTTTTAGGTTTTAAGATGGATCTGGACACAGGTCCTCCTGACCCTGGTGGAGGTAACAGAAAAAGACCCAATAATGATGTTTCTGAGCCAGTGGCTAAAAAAATTAGTAGTAATGCACATTCAGTACCGTACCCTCTATTCAGCTTCATTATGTGAACCCTGAGTTTGCTGATAAAAAATTATATGGTTCCGATGATGCTGTGCCGTACATTGTACAAGTGTCAAAGCCAGAGACTGATTCCATCCTAAGTCCAATACTATTTGGCCAATTTTTGTTCAAAAACAATGTTCATAGCGTTAAAATGGACGGAATTAAGAGGATTGGACGTAATCGTATCTCCATCGAATTTAAAACCCCACAGGATGCTAACTCTTTTATCGATTTGCCTGCAGTAGTAAGTGCTGGATATACTGTAGTGATACCCTCATACAGTGTATCCCGTATGGGCATTATTCGCAATGTCCCTGTAGATTGGTCGATGGAAGAGCTTGTAGAAAACCTGCAAGTTCCAGTTGGATATGGTAAAGTAGTGAAAGCGCGTAGAATGAGTCGCAGAACCTCGAATGAGCAAAATTCCTCCATTTGGTTACCTACCCAATCAGTGGTCATAACTGTTACTGGTCAGAAATTACCTACCCACGTTTATTGTTTTTATAATTCCCTACCTGTAGAAATATATAAATTACCTACAATCCAATGTAATAACTGTTGTCGCTTTGGCCATGTCAAAGCACAGTGTAGGTCCTTACCTCGTTGTTACAAATGCTCGCAAAAGCATGAGGGATCCACTTGTAATGCTTCAACTTTTACTTGTCTGCACTGTGGTGGCCCACATGCAGCCAATGATGTCTCTTGTCCAGAGTATTGTAGACAAAAAGAGATTAAATTGGTAATGAGCCAGGAAAATATCCCGTACATGGAGGCATCAGCTAGATTCCCCCATGTAAATAGGTCCTTTGCTGATTTGGCCAGAACTTCTCCCTCTGCTTTTGCAAGTATTTCCAGACAGACTGACAGACTGACTAAATCCCCAACAACCACATCCTATAGAAAAACTGTTTATGTTCCCCGTCGCCCCATTCCCCCTAGGTCCCCTGGTTATGACCACCAGGCTCATAGAAACCTAATTGAAGAACCCATTTCCCAGGTCCCAATGGTTGTGCATACCCTCTTCCTTCTGAAATTTCCTCCATTTCCCCGAATGATAACCTACTCGACAACTTGACCCTGTTCATGATTGACCTCATTTCGAGATTCAGTGACTCATTGCCAAATAAAACTTTGGCTAACCTGACCCAGCTAGCGAATTTGTTACCTAAAGATGGCTTACACTGTGATACAGTGGAACGGCCGCAGCATAAGGAATAAAAAACAAGATATCCTTAGTTTAATAAACTCTTATAATAAGCCATCAATTTTTGCCATCCAGGAAACATGGTTAGCACCTGATTCCCGTTTCCGGGTTCCGGGTTATGCCTGTTTCCGGGATGACAGATCTGATGGTAGAGCTGGAGCAGCCATTATATTTGTTTCCAGCCGTTGTACATATTCTGTATATTCACTTCCTGTATATAGTAGTTATTTTAATATTGTGGCTGTCCGTATTTTAGATATTATTTTTGTGTCTGTGTACATTCCTCATCCCAATTCTTCCGTATTTTCCGAACTTTCTTCTGTTTTATATTCCGTTCCTTCCCCCATGATTGTGTTGGGCGATTTTAATACCCATCATGCATCTTGGGGTTCCCATTACAATGATAGGAATTCCTCCTTCCTTATTGATCTGGTCGATCATCATAACCTTGTTATCCTAAATGATGGAACTCCCACTCGTCGGGTATCTCCTTTGCAGAATCCGAGGAGCGTGGTGGTGTGGTGGATCTGTCATTATGCTCCCCATCCCTTTCTCCTTCATGTTCCTGGACAGTCCTTCCTTACTCTTATGGTAGCGATCATTTTCCCATTATATTATCAATAACACACAGACAGACTAGACAGATACTTTCATCCCCTTCTTCCAGACTTAAATTCAAAACAAATAATTTAGATTGGACTCAATTTGCTGAAGTTACTGATACAGAGATTGTAAATACCAATGACAGTGATACTCTTTTATTATATCAGCATTTGAAAAACGTCCTTTTATTGGCTGCGGATAAGACCATTCCACGTAAATCAACAGGCTTTAATAGAACTCTTTCTCCTCCATGGTGGGACTCAGAGTGTACAGCTGCTTGTAAACGTCGCAAGGATGCAGAGAAAATGTTTTCGAGGTCAATGACTCTGGAAAACTACTTGAATTATCAAAAAGTAGCAGCGGAAGTGCGACGTCTGTTATCTGAGAAAAAGAGGGATGGTTGGCGCCAGTTTTGTTTAAGTCTTTCCCCTTTGTCTCGACCATCGATGGTCTGGAAAAATATAAGAAGATTTCGGGGTTCATTAGAAAGCAATTACCAACAGTCTAATGACCCAACTGAGTGGATAGATGCATTTTCTCAAAAACTGGCACCACCGTCAGTTCCATCTTTTGACGAATGTCAGTTTTATGTATCTTCCAGTCCATCAACATCTTATTTAGATAGTCCATTTACTCAGGAGGAGTTTCAATTGGTTTTAGGTTCATTAAAGGATACTAGTCCAGGCAGTGATGGAATACCTTACTCCTTTATAGGCAACAGTGGTCCGATTACGCAAGAAGTATGCCTAAATGTTCTTAATCGTATTTTCCAATCTGAGATTCCTCCTGAGGAGTGGAGGACGCAAATAATCATACCTATACTTAAACCGGGAAAGCTTAGTAATGATCCATCTAGCTACAGACCCATTGCTTTATCTATAACTCTGGCAAAAATTTTGGAACACTTAATTAAGAATAAGTTGGAATGGTTTATAGAAAGCAAGGGCATTTTATCCAAAACACAGTTCGGTTTTCGAAAGGGCTATAGCACTATGGACAGTCTGGGTTCTTTTGTGACTGATATTCGCATAGCCTTTTCGAAAAGAGAACATGTGGTGGCAGTGTTTCTTGACATAGCATCCGCTTACGACAATGTTCGTCTTCCAATACTCAGGCAGAAATTGCTCAATCTGAGTATCCCGTTGAAGATGACGAATTATATTTGTAATTATCTATCATGTCGTTCTGTCGTGGTTTCCACACCAAATTCAACCTTTCCTCCCCGTATAACCTATATAGGCCTTCCCCAAGGATCTCCCCTCAGTTCCCCCCTTTATGATCTATACACCCATGACCTAGATTTATCTGTGTTAAGTTTTTGTGAGATCCTACAGTTTGCGGATGATTTGACAATTTACATTGCTTCGAAGGATATTACCGAATGTGCTGCCCGCCTTAACTCTGCCATTCTTTACCTTACAGAGTGGATGGATAGACACGGTCTAAGTATCTCGGTTCCCAAAAGTTCAGTGGTGGTGTTCTCCCGATCTAGAATTATACCTCAGGTTGATATACGTATTCAACAACAAGTCTTTCCGGTTAGTGATAAAGTGAAAATTTTAGGTGTCTACTGGACTCAAGACTGACTGGCGCCTACCAGGTTGCTCATATTTCGCAGAAATGCGAAAAAAATATTAATGTTTTGCGATCTCTCAGTGGTGTATGGTGGGGTTCTCACCCTTCTACTCAGAAACTTTTGTATAATGCTCTTATCCGCAGTCACATGGATTATGGATCTTTCTTGCTGGAACCGTGTTATAAAGCTCCGTTAAAGGAGCTAGACAAAATCCAAGCCAAGTCTTTGAGGATAGTAGTGGGAGCAATGAAGTCAACACCAATCAACGCTCTTCAAGTTGAGTGTGTTGATCCTCCACTCAGTATTAGACGGCAATATCTTGCAGATAGGTTCCTTTATAAAGCTTTTCAAAATTCTTCTCACCCCCTTTTAGGCAAACTACATATTCTAAATCAATTGACCTCTTCATCTAATTATTGGCTAAATAAAGATCCCCCTTGTCTTTTGGTCAGTTACCGTAAGATTACTCAAGTTCCTTGTCCAATTTTCCAGTGTAGACTTAATCCTCTCTATTCCATTCCGTATCATGCCTTAACAATCTCTCCAGACATAATTCTTGACCTCCCCATAGTTAAAGGTTCCTCACTAGCTAACACTCAATTTAAACAGGTTATTGATTTGCACTATAGGGATTGGCTGCTTATTTTTACAGATGCATCTAAACTTTCAGTGGATGGTTGTGTTGGAGTAGCTGTCTGGATACCGAGAGTTAGGACAAGAGAAAAATATATGATCCAAGGTACCTTCGTCTAGCCCACACTCACAAAGGGAACTATCCCTTACCCTAATTTATGCAAGAAAGACAGGCGAGCAACAATGTCCGAGCCTAACTCGACAAATTGTAGAGCACACTGTTTTACATGCTTCTTTAGCACCACACTCGAAAGCAAAAAGTTTGATTGACTTTGACATCTTTATTGGGATATTTTTTATCGATGTTACAGAAGGAAAAATAATATTATAGCTGTTATGTTACAAAAATACAACACAGTACCTTTTATTGAAAATATTTTATTTTAAAAATACTATTTTCATAAAAGATTCTCAAATTATTTATATTTACATATGTATTTTAGTTACAAATAACTCAGTAGTGACATCTAGTACAATTTATGATAAAATCTTATGCGAAAGCTTTAAAAGCGCTATCTATTATTTTGCGACGGAGTTATTAACTATTATTATCCTACCAAATTAAAAAGTAAGCATTTCATACAATAATAGGGCTGTTCTTCTTTATTTTGGAGGTTTAAAATTCTTATATTACCGTGTCAAACATTCTAAGATTGTATACCCTGGATTGGATCCAATACGGTCATAGAAATAGGTGTTGCCAGTTATTTAATATAAAAAAGAGTTTTTAATTTCTTGTTCGTTAATATGTTTCAAATAATATAATGTAATTATTTTTCTAATTATATACTTGGATAATCTTGCTGAAATAACAAAAAACAAGCCATATTTAAAATGACGATGTCTTTTGACAAATCGAATTCTCTGAGATCTAGTAACCCTGACGTCAATACTTGTCAGCGTTAGCGCTCTCCATTGGCTATTGAAACCACATATATGACGTAAAATAGGATCAATGAAATATGATAATGTAATACGCAGATATGATCAAATGATCATATACAGAGTGTAACAAAAACAAGTGATAATACTTTAGGGTGTGTACGTGTTCCCTGTAGAGATTTCACTGTGAAAGTAGCAGCGCTGAAAGGCCAAATTTTTTTTTTCGCTTTTGTATGGGCAAGGGCCCGAGCGTCACGAGTTTCCCCATACAAAAGTTAAAAAAATTTTTTGGTCTTTCAGCGCTGCTACTTTCACAGAGAACTCTCTACAGGGAACACATACACACCCTAAATTATTATCACTTGGTTTTGTTACACCTTGTATATTGGATCCTTTAAATGATCATAGAAATGATCCAATATAAATGAGTAATACCCCCCTTAGCCACAGTAACAGTGTTGCCAATTAACATATTTTTAGAGAAACTACTAAAGTGTAGGGTAAATGACTAGTTATTGGACAGTACCACTCACAGCCATTTGACAAAGCACAAAAACACAATATTTTTTAGGTTGCTTTGAAAGCTGCCAGTTTTTAAAGTAATAGAACGCCTGATTATGTGTTTTTGTGCTCTCTCCAATGACTAGTATTGTCCAATCACTAGTCATGTTCACCCTAGTATAGTCCGTCAAGAAAGTGAAGAAATTAAAAAGTGGCAACATCGTAGTGTCATCCCTTTTTTCTACATTGATTTGAAAGGGATGACACTACGATATTGCCACTTTATTATTTCTTCACTTTCTTGACGGACTATAACTACTGTAGTGTAGTGTAGTTTTCTACTAAAAGAGTCAAAACTAAAACTAGCTATGGGTAACTAAGGTCGTTTTCAGTTACAACTTACAGTTCGACAAGGCTTTACATAAACGTGGCGAGAAAAGGAACTAAACGCTTCTATCATACAAAAACGTCATTTTTGACATGTGTTTGACAGTTCTCCTTTACCAGCAGCGCTCCTGTCAATGTCACCCACGTGGGTGACCTACCCTACCCTTTCCTATTCCCTTCCCATCCCTACCCTCCCCTATTCCCGCTTAAAAGGCCGGCAACGCACTTGCAGCTCTTCTGATGCTGCGAGTGTCCATGGGCGACGGAAGTTGCTTTCCATCAGGTGACCCGTTTGCTCGTTTGCCCTCTTATTTCATAAAAAACAAAGACAAACAGATATTGTTACCCCGCTCGCGCCCCAGGCCCTCAGCGCGGGGCGCGGGACAAGAAGGGTTTACTAAAGATTCGCCTTAGCTCCAGTAGTGCAAGCACGGCGACCAGCGGAAATGCGAAAGTATGGACAAACTGTGGAAATAAACCTAAGGTGCCGTTCCGATCTTTTTTCGTTCCGAAAAATTCAATTAAAATGCCACTTTATGACAGACTATAGTCACAAACTGTGGAGATAAACTTAAGGTGCCGTTCCGATCTTTTTTAATTCCGAATAATTCAATTAAAAAGCCACTTTATGACAGACTATAGTTCTAAAAATTCAAATAATATCCTACATTATGACATGTACTATAGTGTGTCATAAAGTGGCATTTTAATTGAATTATTCGGAACGAAAAAAGATCGGAACGGCACCTTAGGTTTATTTCCACAGTTTGTCCATACTTTCGCATTTCCGCTGGTCGCCGAGCTAACACTACAGGGGCCCTAGCCAAATTTACTTCGCCTTATTACGAAGAGACTAGTAGATTCTTTAACGCCAATGCAATACAGAACATTTTGCCCTAGCCAACAACCGGCGAACTTACGTTTCGTTGATTCCATAACGATTTTCTCTTTACCTTCGTTTGCCCCAAAATTGTCTTTGGTTTTGTTGTCCTGTCAAATGTCAACTGTTAAATTTCAACTGTCAAATGTCAACTGTCAGTATGAGTCGTGTTCGTTTCGTTTTTCAAATGTCAATGTCAGTGTTAGTGTCAGTGTCATGTTCTAAAATCTGACAGAAATTGAATGTTATTTTAAAACATGACACACTGACACTTATTTTTAACTTTGCGCATGCGCAATGTGCATTGAAAAACGAAACGAACACGACTATGGTCTCGGCTATAGACTTTATGACAAGGATTTTAGGATCACTTTCGCCATAACTCAGAGGTAAAATAACTTTGAAATGAGTTTGTTATGCCGCCAACTCAGACCGCGAATTTATTCCAATGTGAACGAGAAGTTTTTCGTGTTTTTTCTTCTTGTTAATTTATTTTCGATAGAAATTAAAATGAACGTGCAAAACAAGTAACGAACAGTATATATATTTAACAGAATACATGGAGACGTAAGTAAATTTCACAGTTGTAGTTACTACATTGATGCCTACGATGATGTTGAAAACTTATATTTTCTTAAATATTTTGCTTAAATGGTTTAGTGGTAGTGATAAAACTTACTATGTATCAATATTCAATTGTACACTTACGAAAGGATCAAGCTAATGGCATGAGGTATTAAGAGATAATAAAAGGTTTGTGATTTCAGTCTAGTTCCTTCAGACTAACCCTGAGGCATGATCCCTGTGCAATGGGCAAACCATGAACTTAATATTATTATCATGTGTAGGAATGTGATGCATATTAGATGATACTAGTTAGTAGTTCATAATATTTGTTGCTTAAATACTGAAAACCTTTATTCTATTAAATGTATTGCAGTAATGGAGATTTATCCAGGCCCGTTGGTGGTGCCCAAGGGCGCCTTCGATCTGAAAGGCTATGGGACACCCTGACCCATAGCCTTAATGCATAGGCAATGGCTCAACAAAAACAACCAAAAAGTGGAAAAAAGTAAGTTTTAAATATAGGTTTTTAAAATGTTATAAGTAGATTTTAAGCAAGATTAAGTAAGTATTTTATTTCAATGAGAAGGTATGTAAGTAAGTATTCATTTGGTAAAATATGTTTTATACATTTGATCATTTGTAAGTAGGTATTAAATGTTTGATAATATGAACCAATAATAATTTGTATAAATTCCTTCATAATACTAGAATCCTTAGTATTTTTTACATTGCAAATAAATCAGTTACAAAGCAGTATACATGCTGCTTTTTTTCACTACAGTGAAAGTAATTCAATTGTTAATTTGCAAGGTTTTATTTCAAAGTATTTTAAAACAAATTTAGAAACAAAGTACTTAATTTGAAATCTTGATTAAAGCTTTGTACCTTAAATGTAGCTGGGGGCTAGGTATTACAAAGCTTTTTAAAAAAACAAACTCAATTCCATGTACTTAATAATTGTAATTTTTATTTCATCACAGACTTTCATGATAATTTTTTTTCATCAGAATACATCATTTACTTAATAATATTATAATATATTTAGTCATAATATTAATCTTTAATCTTTTATTAAAGAAGAATTGTTTCTTAAGTTTTAGATTGGTTTTAAGTTAATACAAATAAAGAATTTCTTACTCTATACTACTTCTCGATAAGAGAGAAATAAATGTTTTTCAAAGTTATAATTTAAAAAAAACATGTATTTCATTTTTCATAGGTTTGGGCAGATCTAAAGTCAAAAACTAAGAAGAAGGGGCTTAGAATCCGCCTAGCTGCCAATGGCACAGGCGGTGGGCCACATGATGGTCAGTCGCTGTCGGCACTTGATCTCAGAGTGCTGGCTATCATGGGCCTACTGGCTGTCCAAGGCCAAGAGGCTGTCCAAGAGCTGGGTTTTACCGTAAGTGATTAAAATATTAATTTGTTTCTATAATAAATTACTTTAAATGGATAATATTATATTATGTATGGTCAATGTATGAAAATATTTTCATTGATAAAACTTTTTCATTTATTTTTTTCCAGAACATTAATCTCATTGAAAGACCTGTAGACATCCAGGCAGAGCCAGCCAACATAGAGCAAATTTTTGTAAATGGTATGTGTTTTTGACTAATTTTATCAATACAATTAAACCCAATGAAACTATTTATCTTTTATAATACTTTCATACACTGTTTATTTTTTTGCAGAATACTCCCACCACCATCACCACAATCACCACAGATGATGTCGACGGAAGACATACAATATAATATAATAGAGCCAACTAATCCAAGACCATCTACATCCACGGGGAGGCCCGCCGATGTAGGCGGTCCTAGATTAGTACCATCAGCACCTGCGGAAATAACATATACTTCCCGTCATTTGTCTTTGTAAAAAGCAGAATATAAACCTAGTTTTGTATCAGACTTTATATTTAGATTTCTATGTGTTATTGGAAAAGTTAAATAATCAAATAAAACAACATATTTTTAATAAATATTTTATTACTCTGTTTCATAAGTAAGTAATACTTGATCAAGAAACTGGGCAGGGGGATCAATATGATCTTGATGCCTTGCCCAGCCTAAAGACCATAAAATAGTCATAATATAAGCGCAGCGAAGTCCTGATTGTGTTCTGCATTAAAACTATGAATCGGTTGCTGGATATTACTAAGTACCTCCCAATTATCATTATATAAATGGAAGGAACAAATCCTACAGTTTTGTGGTACATAAAAATAATCAGTAAATAATTTTATTCTCAGCCACTTAGGAGCAGCCAGTCTTTGGGTTGAATGACAATCAGGATAAAAACAAAACTGTTGAGAACCTGAAGCTCTAGTGTACATTGGCAAGATTATACTGGGTTGGTTATTGTTGGGATGTCTTACTTCAGTGGAACAAGTAGCAGCTCGGTCAATTTTTTGCCAGCATGGATGACAGATTTTATCAGATCCATGTAACTGTAAAGAAAAATCAATATCAAAAGTCTTGAAAAGCTAGTTTGTTTGTATTTCACTATTATAATTCACAATACTGCACATTTATTTAGCCTCAGATTTGAAAGTTGTGGGACAAATCATAAAATAAATGGAGTCCGACCATACACAAAACTGACCACTAGACCGATTTTGATAAAATCTGAAACTGTTTTAGAGCTGTTTAAATGGATTTTGACACTTGGGAACTTGCACAAAACTGAAACTCCGAACTTGAATAAAGAACTCAAGACCAACATTTGAATTACAATACCTATAGTAAAATTACTTAAGTACATTTTCTTTTTCTTACCTTAATTTGGAGAGGTATTTCGTTGGTTCCCTTTAAAATATTTGCCCTGCGCAAATCCATACACAAACTTGTGTAGGAGGCTTTGTCAAGACGGAAATTTTGTGTGAATAGAAGTTCCGGCATGTCTTCTATTCTCTCTAATTGCCGTCTTAGCAAAAGCCTCCTCCTGCGCCTGTCCGATATGGTGTGGTGGTGCGCGGTCAGCAAGCGTTATGCATGCATATTAATTAGTACTTGAGTATGTTTTTAACAAGAAGTAAGAACCATTGATCGGCAGCCACACACAATTTACAGCTGTCGAATGCACGCCATTTTGTTCTTCAACGCGATAACACCGCCTTTTTAACAATCGTTTGTGACGAAAAAGAAAAGATACGAAAACGCTAGCGATTAGTGGCATTTGTGTGTGTTGTCTAGGACTTTCTATACAAAAAGCTAAGGGGCACTTCTTTATCGCAATAAAGAAGATGAACAGTGATATCGCTTTCGTCCAACTTGTAATTTGGCTACCAATGGTGTACACGATTACGACAAGAGACTCATGATAACGAACGCTTATGTCATTTCCATACATTTTTGGTTGACGATTCTATAACGAAGCGATCAAGAATTCATCTTGGCTAAGGCCTCAGGGCTCTAGAATGGCTGTAGAAGTGAGAAGGGTATTGGTAAGCTAATCCATACTTCCATACTAATATTATTAATGCGAAAGTGTGTCGGTCTGTCTGTTTGTTACCTCTTCACCGCTGAACCGATTTCGCTGAAATTTGGTATGGAGATACTTCGAGTCCCAGGAAAGGACATAGGATACTTTTTATCCCGAAAAAATGTACTTAAACGAGTTTTGGCGCAACGGAGTTGCGGGAGTCATCTAGTAAGCCTATTTAAGGGTAAGGGAAAAAAATTAATAAAAAATATTTAATACTATAAAATTTTTAACATTTTTTTCTTCTTTAATGTTTTGAAACAATTCGCTGTATTCCCGTCGCCCATAGGTATTTAATCTGAAAATAAAACAGGTATTTTTAAACATGTTAAAAGATATTAAATCATCGATAATAATATTAAAAGTGGGTTGCACTTCCACCAACTTTAACTATAACTTAAACTTTACCATAACAAAAAGTCAAATGAACTGTCAAATCCCTAGTAAAAGTCTATTATTGGGCGCCATATTTGACGATAACCTTAACTTTAACTACGCCACTGGGCTCTGGTGCAACCCACCAGGGTTAGGGGCATATTAGATTATCATTTATATGATCATATATCTGATCCAATATAAATGATCATTTGATCATATTTGTGTATTACACTATCATATTTCATTGACCCTATTTTACGTCATATGTGGTTGCAATGGCCAATGGAGAGCGCTAACGCTGACAGGTATTGACGTCAGGGTTACTAGATCTCAGAGAATTCGATTTGTCAAAAGACATCGTCATTTTTAATATGGCTTGTTTTTTGTTATTTCAGCAAGATTATGCAAGTATATAATTAGAAAAATAATTACATTATTTGAAACATATTAACGAACAAGAGATTAAAAACTCTTTTTTTATATTAAATAACTGGCAACACCTGTTTCTATGACCGTATTGGATCCAATCTCTCAGAAAATTTAAAAAATGTATGATCAAGGAGGAAATGAATCATATGTCTATATTACATTATCCAATTGTATAATTGACTCAATATAAGTGATAATCTAATATGTCCCTAAGAATGTTTTACGTTACATCTTTCGGGAACGAATATAGGGTTAATTAGTTGATGATTATGATTAATTGCTATACATTTTGGCAATGCGGTAATGTCCATAACATTATCACGAATCTGACTGACTTGAATTTTTTTATTGAATAAACGTTTATTTATTTACTTTAGTCAGATTCATGAATGGCGTAGGTATGCTATTTTTGAGGTTTCTTGCAGTAGTTCAACCTGTTGGTTGGCTAATGTCATACAATAAACTTGAATAAACCGTTTACATAGCTATTGAATAGATAAACTCTTGTCACAAATCATCAGAAACTGGGCATGACACTGTCATGTCAATGTCGCATACCTTACAACGTCAAAACAATAATAATACATACCTAACTTGTCTATGTGGTCATATTCTCTCATGTCGATATGGCCGGAATCCCTCATTTGTATATGATGCGGGCGTAAACTTGTGTCATAGGAGTTTTTGACTACGCGTTGGAGGCCTTTATCTTTGTAGGGGCCCCTGTGATTAGAGGCTCTTACTTCGTGGTCGAGGCCTCTGTTTATATTGTTGGAATTTAAACTTTTTACAAGTAAGCCTTGTATTTCCTGGTCGAGGCCTCCCTTTTTGTTGTTGAAATTGGAACTTCTTACCAGGAGACCTTGTATTTCGTGGTCGGGGCCTCCGTTTTTGTTGTTTGAATTGGACGTTTTTACTAGGAGGCCCTGTATTTCTTGGTCTGAGCTTCGTTTGCGTACTCGTGGTCGGTGACCTTGATCGAGGCCTCTTTTTTTGCTGTCGGGGCCTCGCTTTTCATGGGCGCGGCTCCTCATTTCATGATCGGTAACTCTCACTTCACAGTCTTGGCCTCTCATCTCTTTGCGGCTGAGACCTATTATCTTGTTGCCGGGGAATCTTATTTCTTGGTTGGAGCGCCTCATCTCCGTGCGATTAGAGTCTCTTATCTCATGGTCGGTGCCTCGAATCTCGTAATCGGGGCCTCGAGTCCCGTCGTTGGTGGCTCTAATCTCGTATTCGGGGCTTCTCATCTCGTGGTTACTGGTTCTAATTTCGTAATTGCGGCCTTGCATGTCGTGGTCGATGGATGTGATCGCGTAATCGGGGCCTCCTGTCTCTAAAATCTCGCGGGCAGGGGCACCAATTTCATGGCGGGGGCCTCGCGGGCGGCGGGGCTCGCGCGGGGGCCGCGGTATCTTCAGGTGTACGTGGTTGATGTGCCCCTGTAGCACGCTCTTCGCCGTATAGGACTTCCCGCACACGTCGCATGGGAACGGCTTCAGGCCCGGGTGCGTCTGGAGCATAAAATATAAAGTATTACACGAATATATTATAGTTCAGCATAAATATAACAAACGCACGCTAACACAAGATATTCCCATAACATCTGCAGTTGATTTTACCACTCTTTATATTGGATGTAACAGAAAATAATAGATATGACGACAAGGTCAAAGATTAGCTGATTTTTTAAATAAAATAAGGACATAGCGATAAAATATATATTTCCAAAATTTCAGCTTCATAACTTAAGTATTTTTTTGTTATGAGCCTTCAAAGTTGGATAGTCAAGTCGATTTTTTTTATAAAATGCCTTAAGTTTTGTATACCATTCGATAAGTTATGCAATTTACAAAAAAAATATTATGAAACCACTTTCATAAACGCAATATTTAACATATCGAACAAACTACCTAAGCGTGACGTCACAGTTAGGTAACATTTTGTATGGATATCTTGGTGAGTTTTTAAGCTATCAAAGTCATTTTTTCATCGATATTCCTATTTTTGAATGGTCCTTCACTTACCAACAAGAAAAAATAATTTTCGTCATGTCTTTATTTCCACAAAGATGCTCCAACGTATCGCCATTTAATAGCAGGGTCGGATATATATTTTTTAATGAGTATATGCCATGGCCTATACTGTTTACAGTACTCCCAAACTAATAATGCGCATGGCAATCGTCGCTAATTGTCGTAATCACGGAAACACCCGAATCTATGAAACTTGCATTTTGCACCTTGTTCAAAGGAAATCCGTTGCTGAAAAAGCGCATAGAAATTTTCGTAATTTCTATGCGCATTATCACTTTGGGAGCACTGTATATATAAATCCAGAGCTGTATTAATTACTACTGCGAGATGTCTCTGCAGGTTCTGCTTCAGGGTAAAGGTGGTGTCACACAGGTGGCACGCGTGCGTCGTGCGCAGCTCGCGCGGCAGGTGCGTCGCGCGGTGCTTTTTGTAGTTGAAGAGGACGTGGAACTTTTTGCCGCACTCGCATGTGTACCGGGGTTCGCCGTGCGTCTGCATGTGCGTGTACAGATTGGGCTTGTTCTGAAAGCATTTGAAAATTAACAATTATTTGAAAATAAAAAAATGCAAATATTTAAAAATGGAATAATATAATATCTATGGACGCTTCTCACCACGTCAGTGTAGCCCCGTGCTAGGACTTGTTGTGTTACGGGTACCAGACAACGGGAATATATTTAATACTTTTATACCATAAGTACATAATATATTTAAGATTTTTATTATAATATGATACACATATTTAATACACATCCACCCAGGAACTTTGAAAACTTTTTGTTCCGTCGGCGGGATTCGAACCCACGACCCCCGGCTAGAGCTACCAACAGCCCACCAACTAAGCCACAGAGGTCGTCAAATTGCATTGGACGTACTGTCTAGCCTTTTAATCCCCAAGCGGCCGGATCCGGCCGCCACAGATTATACTGCAGCCATTCCGTCTACACCCAAGCGGCCGGATGTGGCCGCGCTCTTTCGTTCGATTGAATTACGTATTTCGTTGACTTAGAGACTACTTTTGTATGAAGAAGTTTGGTTAGTTATGATCTACGATAAATTTGCCACATTCTGAATGCAAAATATTATACAATCTGTGGTCGACGAATATTTGTCAGTCATTTGAAAATCGTGAATTTTTCGTGTGTGTTCTGCCATGTTGTGTTGTTTGTTTGATATTATTGATGGATTTAACGAATGTAAGTAGTAAAATAGTTTAATTTATTAATTATAATTTATAAATAGTTTTAGATAATCATTTGAAAGAAATACTTACATCGTAATAACTTCTAGTTTACACGAGAAAATTTGGTTGTTATTTATGTGATTTGAACGCGATTTGTTTAATATTTTTGTAAATAATTGACGTTAAAAGCGTATATTATCGTGTATAAAACGATTTAGATCCTAGTAATAGTATATAATAGTATCGATTTAGTAAAATAATCAAGATAAAAATTACCTATTTATAACGGCTTTTTGCCGGCCGCGGCCATTTTGAACTTTATTTGTATTGCACTAAGGACGAAGTTTGCTTGTGTATAATACCAAAACCGGTTTTTATTACTCTTATCTCTTATCTGTTTATTGATAACAAGTTAAGTTATTTCAAAGAATTGTTTACATAAACAGTTTGTATAGCTCTGTGTTATTGAGATTATAATAATGTATTAATATATTTGTTGCGAAATAGTTAGAAACATAGATTTCAAAGTTTACAGTGATGAGACAAATATCACATCTGACTAAATACTATATTATGATGGCTTGATAGATAGAAAATTTAACATATATTATAATATTTTTCACTCAAACATAAAATATGGATTAGATGTAAGGTTATTACATTATTTGTACAAAGAGGGTAGGCCGGGTGCCATTTTTTTTTTTGCAAACCACGTACCCTACATTTTTGCAAAGATTTTGGCACTTACTGAAGGGCTAGTCATTGGACAGAGCACAAAAACACTATATTTATTATTATTGCTTTAAAAACTACCTGATTTTTTAAATCAGGCGTTCTACACATGTATTATGTATAGTATAAAAGTATTAAACATTTATACTATACATAAATATGTGTATCATATTATAATAAAAATCTTAAATATATTATGTAGGTACCTACTTATGGTATAAAAGTATTAAATATATTTCCGTTGTCTGGTACCCGTAACACAAGTCCTTCGGGTACTTAGCACGGGGCCAGACTGAGGTGGTGAGAAGCGTCCATAGATATTATTATATTATTTATTAATTATTAATAACTAGTTATTTACATTAAACATTTTGCCGCAGAGGTTGCACTGGGCTGGTTTCAGGTGGAAGCGCTTGATCTGCTTGCCGGGGTGTGCGCTCCGGAAGTGCTTGATGTAGTTCCTCTTCGTCAGCTCTAGCCCACACTGGACACAAAAAACATAGCTATAAGGCCTTATGGTCAATTTGAATACTAGCGTATAGTCGAAGCGAAGCAAATTCCCAAAAACTGAACACAGAAAATTCAACCTTAACAAGCTGCAAGGCCAATCAGCGTTGGTCGGGCGCATCGACGCGAATACGCGCGGATGCGCGCGCTTTTTTTAATTCTCAGAAGGAATAAAGTGCGTTAACGCTTTGGAGTTAAGGTTGAATTTGTTATATTCAGTTTTAATAATTCGCTTCGATGCGCTTCGACTCTGCGCTAGTATAAATTGACCTTTAGCCTCGAAATCAGCGGGCAGCGGGGCGGGAGCGGTAGCGGCGGCGCGGGAAACCGTCTAGTATGACGCGCGCAGCTGCTTCCGAGGCCAGTTCCATATAAATTTATACATTCAAACGCGCCGCTCCCGCTCCGCTGCCCGCTGATTTCAAGATTGAGGCCTTAAGGTGGCTATCCGATCCATGCGGCACGCTAGTCGCGACTGCGACGAAAAAAAATTCAAACAAAATTCCACTTTATGACCTGTAGCTTTATTATTATTTTATCTTATATTATATCTTTAGCTCTACAATGAGTTTAAAGCTATAGTATTTTTCGATACTCGATACCGACTACCGTAAATTTTTAGTATGGCAAATTTTACAGCGCCTCTAGCGGTCACTTGCGGAACTAAAATCGCACTACTAAATATTTACGTAGTCGGTATCGAGTATCGATAAATACTATAGCTTTAAACTCATGGTAGAGCTTCTGTAGCTTTAATATATAGTTTTATTTTCTATAGCTTTGGTCAGGGGTTCCCAATCTTTTTCAGCCCACGGCGCAGTAACAAATTGTCACTGCGCCCTACCCTAGCTAGATATTTGAAAATGATACAGCCAAAATGAATAGGCACCTTTAATGATAATATTTGTGGTTTCGGATAATCATGGAGGATCTACTCGCGGCACTCTTCTTTACTTTCTACGGCGCACCAGGGCGCCGCGGCGCACACTTTGGGAACCCCTGGCGTAGGCCATAATATAGCACTTTATTTGAATTTTCTCGTCGGTCGCCCTGCTTCGCTTCCCACTAACGCCGCTACCAGGTGGCGGATGGACAAACGGTATAAGGCAAATCAAAATTGTTTTATCTATAATATAAAAATGAGTCACTGAATGTGTTGCTAAGCGCAAACTCGAGAACGGATTGGGCTAATTTTAGTCTTAAAATATTCGTAGAAGTCCAGGGAAGGTTTTTAAGTGACACGAAGTTCACCGGGACAGCTAGTTTCTGAATAAAAATAAATGTTTTCGGAATGTCCTACATGGTGCCTACCACCGGTTCGGGAACTAGCCCGGCGAGAAGAACCGGCGTAAGAAACTCGCACGGCACTTGTAATCAAAAAAATGAGAAAAAAAAATATTTTATCTTCCTGCAGGCGTAGCATGGTCACCATAGAAACGGTCTCTTTCTACGGAAGACAAAGTGACAGTTAGACAATGGAAATCCGCCATTTTGTCGATAAAATCTGTCAGTATGTCGATTCTTTCCAATCTCTACTGTTGTTATGCTAACCCAGCTGCAGTAGAAAAAATATCTTTTATAGTCCTGCCAATGGTTCCTTACCTCTTCGCAGGGATATGGCCTGTCGTATCTTTTCTTCATTTCGGCATTACGCGCTATTGTATTGATGTTCTTTGGTGCGTTAGGCCGTTTCCTGGAAAATAACAATATTATTTATCCATACTAATCTACGAATAATAAAAACTAAGGAAAAGTAACTCCGTCAAAAAACATGCTCCACAATACTTGTCAAAACACGTAACCGTTGCTCTAAGTTGGTGAGGAGTTGGGTATCCTATTGATTACCAGGTGATGCTGCAGCACCAGGTCAACTTTCCATTAATGTGTAAATATTCATAAATGTCACGAACTAGAATGCAATAAAGCCCACCAAACGACTGCAAGTTGCTAATCGGCCCTTCACGAACCAGATGAACCGCGATTTTTCATCACGGAGCAGGCTGATGATGATGAACTATAGCTAAGAACACTCTCAATGAAGTCCACCCGTTTGGATGCTACGATGCCACAGACAGACAGACAGACAGACAGTCAGACAGACAGACCGACAGACAGACACGTCAAACTTATAACACCCCTCTTTTTTGTCGGGGTTTAAAAACTAAGGAATCGTAATTCCCATACTATTACCGTTTTAAATTTGGTTCCTTTTGATCTGTCATGTAACGTCAGCCTAGTACCGCACAAGGCAATGAGTTTCTAAAATACTAGAGTAGCAATGTCTTACAAACGATTCTCAAAAATGCGTCACCAATAAATAATAATTGATAGTTCAAACTTCAAAAGACGTTTGACTCATTTGAGCTTTGAAACCGATACAATATGTCAAAGTAAACTATATTTGTCTCGTTCCTTCCACTCATTAACTAATTACCGTTGAAGTGAGACAATACATTGCTGGCGTGAAAACGAACAGAGTTGCCAATGGCGAGAAATAATTTCCCCTAAATTAATGAATGAATAAATAATTTATTAAGTATTTAATTGCTTTGGTGTGATTAATGTTATATATTCTGAACAGAATTTCATTAAACTTTCAATCTATATTATTAGAAAACTCTTACAGAAGCATGTCTGTACATTGAAAATATTTAGAAAAAGCTAGTAACTATTACCTAGTTACTAGCTTTTTCTAAATATTTTCAATAGTAAATGGATTTGAATAAATAATAGTTTTTTTATTTAAAAAATCTATTAAATAACAAAGATCTATATATAGTCTGTCAAGAAAGTCATGACAGGCGGGAAAATTTTCTAAACGTAATCACGCTTAAAACGTGTATTTTTTTCTTTGTATTTTCATAGAGAACGCTTATTACATTTTAAATATTGTTACCTTGCACATTTTTATCTCGAATTATTATAGTTCTCATATTTTTTATTTCATTTAAAAAAATTCCCGCCTGTCATGACTTTTTTGACAGACTTTACATTCTAAGATATTTACAAGGTATGTGAATAGAACTAAAAAAATAAGTGCGTAAATATATAATTTATTATTGTTCTCGTATAATTACGATAATATTTTTTTATAAACTTTTTTAACATGACAACATATTTTTACTGTAAATTAATCAGCAGGGTGGTTTATTGATTATACACCACTGTGTAACATAAGTTTGTTGTACAATTGTCTTTTACTCTCTTTCTTATAGCTTAAGGTAAACATTTTACATTCGTGGTACAATCTTATCTTAACATACTTGTGAATTATCGCGTTATTAACAAAAGAGAATGATCCATCTGTAATGATGACACGTTTTCTGCTGTATGAATAGCAAATTTTTTAATCCACGAATATGTTTGAATTTTTTCAAGTGTTTTCGTACTTAAATACATAGCACCATATTTAGGATGCAAAGACTTTCTACCGGACATAGCAATAGCAAATTTAATCACGGCTTCACATGATATACAAATGTCGAAAACCTGTTGCGCTGGATAGCATAGGCCTCCTTTGTCTTTAATAATTATGATTTTATGAAACCATAAAAGCTCCGTGGCTAACAAAGCTTTGATGCATCACTAAATTACAAATAATTTTTGACTTGGAATCAGCACTTTTTATTTTCAATACATTGAATGCATCTGCCGTAAAGCCAGGTTCCCCATTAATCTTGTTGTACCAATTCAGTAACGTTCTTAGGTGAGGCAAACAATTGTTCAAGGTTGCACGAACATATTTATATGCTGCAGGTGAGTAAAAATTAAGTGATAACGCAAATTTTCTCAGTGCAACAGAAAACTTTTTTAAAAAAGACCTTTTATTTTGATATGAATTCTGAAATGCTTTCATTAAGACACAAATTTCTTCATTAAAATTTAATTGCATTTCTTCTTCTTCACTTCAGTAGCGCTGCTTTTTTAATTCTTTTATTATGTCCGACAATTTCTCTTTTTTAATCTGAAGTCTTTTATTTTTTTGTCTTAAATTCTGTATACATTTTAATCTCTTCGATGATACAAACTTTAAGCGTTTAATAGTTTTTCTCATTTTATGTTCTCGTGGTGTTTCTAATATTTCGAGCATTTCATCATCAGTTTCCACATTTAAATCAACTTCCATCTAACGGTGATGATTTGATTTCATCCTAGAAAAAATGACTTATTAAACACAGACCGACGAACAGACTACAGACCACTTTCACACATAGTTAAATAGGTACTTACAATAACCATTGGAACTGCTTTGTTTGTCAATTTAGTATGACCTTTATCATGCTTAGGTGGAATCTTATCTTGATCTCTAAAGTGTTTCGAGCATATGACGGTAGCTGTAGATGGAAACCAGTCGCTTTCTTTGCGTAATAGTCTTATACATCTTATCCACTCCTCCTTACGCTTCTGATCTTTAGGTACTCTAAAAAACAAATAAAAGATCATTCTAAGTGAACCTAATACTATTTTAAAATGATTACACATTACAATGATGAAATAAAATTAAAATCTAATTTTCGTAATGATTGTGCATATTACAGACGTTGCCGAAATTCTATTCACAGATATTACTGGCACACACTTCTGCCATTCATCCTTTCATCAAGTAAACTCCCATATAAGTGGGAAAATTAAAATCGTTTCACTGGCAACACCAGTGACAAAAAAAATTTACGATATATTTTTTTTTGTTTTCATGTAATTTTAGACAATTATGATTAAAATTATGCAAACTTACTTATGAAAAGTAACGCCACTTGCTTTATCATCCTTTTCGGACCGTGATACACAATTTTTAACAACACATTTCACCATTTTGAATAGCTTTAACGGATGCGTCACGCTTGCTAAACGTCAAGCAGGCAATTGAAGTTAGATATGCCTGCAGGCATCTTCGAAGTGGCAACGCGTTGCTGTCGTAAACTGCAAATCTAGTTACGTTAGTAACATAGAATATCATTGGCACAAGGTCACCTAAATATTGCAAATGTATTGAAATGTGTACGTCGAGCGTGCATGTCGATATGTGTGTGCAAGTATGTGTGAACCAGCGTACACGTCTGTGTTTGTACGTGTGTGTATACTTACAGGGTGCTCTCGCTGTTGTGTAGCGAAGACATCTCCAGGTGTCGGTCGAAAGCCTCCTCGGACACGAACTGTTTTTCGCAAACATCACAGAACGGACCAAATAGCGGCACCTGCAAATGTTTAAAATAAAAATACATATGTCAGCCGAACATAGCATCTCCTTTTTTGAAAGTCAGTTAAGCAGAAAATTATTGGGCTCCTTATAGAGACTTGTAGAATGACCACTATTTCATTCTTCAATCTTCGTATGAAATCGTATGAGGTAAGCCGTAGTACGCGGCAGCGACGTTCTTATGACGTCATTCACCGCTGCATGACGGCGCCGCTTTTGGAGGAAACCAGAGCTTAAGCCCCACCATGGGGTTTCAGTAGATAGCTCCTACGAGTCCCACATAACCCGGCCGACGTCCCCAATCCGCGATGCGCAAAGCATTTGTTAATTATTTTTTATTATTTACTATAGTACAAAAACCTGTATACACTCAACAACAAAAAAACGTAGCGACACCACCCTGTTCAATTCATGGCTTGCTTTCTATGAGAGAGAGAAGAGATAGACATAGAAACACGCGCACGCCGCACGGCTTACAACTAGCAAAAAGTGTCGTTACAGCTTTTGGTCTTAATTTTTTCCATCTAAAATTTCGCAACGCATTCCAAAGAAAAGCAAAAATCGGCCAAGTGCGAGTTGAATTCGCGCACCACGGGTTCCGTACCATTATAGAGCAAAAATAGTTTTTTTTTAGTTTTAATTATTAATTTTATTTAAATTTTTAGTATAAATACAGCTGAGTATTTTGTGAACATTTCAGGTGCTAATCTGTTGTCATCATTGATACCGAGCATAAAATGTTTGAAAAATCATGTTTGTTGTATGGGAGCCCCTTAAATATTTAATTTATTTTGTTTTTAGTATTTGTTGTTATAGCGGCAACAGAAACACATAATACTCTAGCTATTACCGTTCTTAAGTTACAGGCTGGAGACATACAGACATACAGACAGACAGACAGAGACATCGAAGTCTTAGTAATATGGCCCCTTTTTACCCTTTACGGAACCCTAAAAATTGTTGAAAATGTTTAGGACTGTCTATGTTTTATCGAAGTACTGACCTCCCCATCGGAACGGTGCATCTTACTCGCGTGCATGTTCAATCCGTGCTCGCTGACGAACGTGTAACCGCAGTGCGCGCACGCGTGACGGGCCGGGTGGTTCCGACGCAGGTGCTGCTCGTACGTTAACACGTTGCTGCAACACAAACATAATATATATATATATGTATATATATATATATATATATATATATATATATATATATATATATATATATATATATATATATATATATATATATGTATATATAGACTAAGAAATCTATACTAACTGTTGCTTCTCAATACATTTTAGATAATGTAATAAGTATATGTTAGAAAGTAAGTAAATTTAAAGTTAAAAGTGATGCTTATTTCTAGTATTCCTAGAGTGAATCTAGGAATACTAGAAATAAGCACAAGCTAGATATGCCGGTGATCAGACTTAGTAAAGTCAGTAAATCTTTTAAAGGTCAATGTATACGCCTTTACAACAAAATCCCAGAAAACGTTCAAAATCTTTCCATTAATAAATTTAAAAAAGTAGTTAAAGAACGTTTGTGTGCCAAAGCCTATTATAAGGTCAATGATTTCATAAACGATGGCACACCTTGGGAGTAGGATGGCTTCTTGCAAGGCTACTTCTTCATTGTTATAGGACTTACAGTTATGTATGTGGATATTGTATATAATATTTAGTTACAAAATTGTAAACTTTATTTTAAAAGATTAATTTTTTTCTCACTTTTTTTGGTAAAAAAGTGGGCCCCGTGCGAGTTTCTTACGCCGGTTCTTCTCGCCGGGTTAGTTCCCGAACCGGTGGTAGGCATCATGTAGGACTTTCTGAAAACATTTATTTTAAATTTATTCAGAAATAAAACAATTTAGATTTTTTTTTGATACTAAATTATTTTTTATCAAGCGGGAGAGTTTGTTTGAACGCATTAATCTCAGGAAGTACTGGTCCGATTTTAAATCGATCGATTATTTCGTTGCAAACGAAATAATTTATAAAATCGGAATCGGAATCGCTCTCGATAAATAGCCCATTTATCGAGGAAGGCTATAGGCTATATATCAAGCTAAGACTAATAGGAGCGAAGAAATAGAGGAAATTGTGGAAAAACCGGAGAAATATTTGAAGACTTGTCTCGCGAACTACTGGATGGATTTTTAAGTTATTTGGCACAGATGTTGAGTAGACTACGTGAAGGGACATATTATAGGCTATTTTTTGGGGGAAAATGTACGGTGTCCGTAAAACTTTCAATTTATGCGGGCGAAGCCGCGCGGAACGTCTAGTACAATAATAGACTATGAAATGTACCAATAATAGGATCATACTTTAATGATGCATGGTGTGATGGTAGTGATGATGATAATGAATGTGTGCGGTGTGATGATGAATGAATATTTTCTTAAATCAACGCCTTGCCCTCGTTCCTTATCAATGACTAGATAATCGAAATTCTGTTTCGCCACAATTCAGACAGGAACCGTCATTTTTTCTAGGAAAAAAGGTATCCTAGATGTCATTTTCCGGGACTCATATAGTATCTCCATAACAAATTTCAGCAAAATCGTTTTAGCGGTTTGGACTGTCACAGACAGACAGACACACTTTCGCATTTGTAGTCTTAGTATGGATTATGGATATTATGTTCAGTCAAGGACGCTAGAACCTAAGTATAAATATTTACAGTATTAAAACTAGTACTCACGCGAACTCCTTGGAGCAGTGCGAACATTTGTGCTTGAGCCCCTTGTGAAAAGCTGTATGCCTGATGATAGAGTCCCTTAAAAAATACACGTTTATTAACATAGTGCGACAACGGACCCAAAATGGGACCTTGCGGTACACCTGCTTCTTGTCGTAGGCTTTGACAGCTAGAGATACATGGAATGTATTATAATTACAAATACCGCTCGTGCTGAGAACTCGTGTCACTCACTAGTCACTACACTAATATATATATATACTAGCTGTTGCCCGCGACTTCGTCCGCGTGGACTTTAGTTTATAGCGCGCGGTGTCAACAAAATTTGTGTCAAATTTAAAAACTTTTTAAAACCCTGGTAAGTGGTACCCCTCTTAGGGCCGCGCTACACCGGAATGGCAGCACTGAAAGTGCTCGCCTCGCCGCTGCCATTCCAGTGTAGCGCGGCCCTTAATTAATCAAAATACCCAAAAACAGCTGTGCAGTGTGCACATAATCTATACTAATATTATAAATGCGAAAGTATCTCTGTCTGTCTGTCTGTCTGTCTATCAGTCTCGCTTTCACGCCAAACGCCAAAACTACCGAACCGATTGTAATGAAATTTTGTATACAGATAGTCTAAAGCCTGAGAAAGGGACATAGGCTACTTTTTTACTGGAAAAAAGGGTGAAAATGCGTAAATTTGTTCAAATTAGGTTAGTTCCAAAAATTCATAATAGATGGCGCCGTGCGTCTTCCACATCGCGCTGACGCTCAATTGCTCAAAAGTCTTTCTATAAAAGGTGGTATCATCTTACATTTAGGTTTCGATTTTTTTCGATTGTTATATCTGTTCTACGGTATTAAATAACTCAGTACTTTATCTGTGCAGTGACGTAACCTTAAACCTATCAATGATAAATAGTTTATGGGTAAAGTTGTGTAATTGGGGGGGGGTAAATAAGCTTTAAAATTTGGCATAAAATATAAAGTTTAATATAAAAAAATGAAATATTTATTGTGTGCACACTGCACAGCTGTATTGATTTAAGGGGTACCAAAGTTTTTTAATAAAAGCTTTTGACACCAATTTTGTTGACATCGCGCTTTATAAACTGAAATCCACGCGGACAAAATCGCGGGCCACAGCTAGTAACTAATAAGTATGATTAGTTCTATGTTACAATGAAGTAAAAAATAAAACGCCATCTGTTGAATCGTATTATAACTAAAATGTTCATTGCATCGATATATTTCTGGATTTTTTATAATATTATACATAAAATATATTTAAGACTTTTGAAATTTTATTTTAATACACATCCAAGACCCAGGAACATTGAAAACTTTTTGTTCCGCCTGCGGGACTCGAACCCAGGACCCCCGGGATGAGCGCTGGCCACGCGCAATGCGAATTCATTTTCATCGATATTTTCATGGAAATAATGTAGCCTATGTCCTTTCTCAGACTCTAGAATAACTGTGTACAAAATTTCATTGCAATCGGTTCAGTAGTTTTGGCGTGAAAGCGAGACAGACAGACAGAGATACTTTCGCATTTATAATATTAATATGGATATATATATATATATATATAACATTTTGAGATTTTTCAATTTGACCTTAGATTTTGGTCTCATAAAAACTCCTCATAAAAATATTACTAAATTAAGATTGTCTCGTTTAGGCTAGATTTTTACGGGCCCGCCCGAACCATAAAGTTGATATACCTAGCGGAATAGAGGAACAATCCCGAGAGCTGTCAAACGAAACTAAAATTGTTTTTTTTTCATTAATGTTTCTTGTTCCCCCGTACAGTTAACAGTAAACAGGTAAATTCTTATGTCGGCTGTACACTCTCGCCGAGAGCTCTCGGGCGAGAGTCTCGTGTGAGAGCCCCTTGCCCGAGTGCGATCATGTACATTCTCGCTTAGTTCAATCGCAGTTATGAACTCAGAGAAGATGGACCAATATTTTTCTTTATGAGATGGACGAAAACACTTCTCTTGCAGCTGCCGTAGCTCTCTGTGTTATGAGCTATTATAAATAATTAGTAATTAACAAATATTTACACAATAAAAATTAAAAAAATGGCGAAAACGTATCTACGATCAATGATCATTGATCACCATTATTACCATGCATCGAAAGATATCATTTTAATCCAAAGATCTATAATCATATTTAATTTTATTTCTCACAGATAATGACTGATAATGACGTTTATTATTGTTATTTTTCTGTTCTGCAATGTCTAGCGGCGCGACTAGTAGTGAAATACGCAAGAGTGTACAGTAATGCGCTCGCTTTTTTCGCGAGACACTTCGTCTCGTTTGTCTAAAAAATCGGCCAAGTGTGAGTTTAACTCACACTTGGCCGATTTTTTATGAAATTGGGGGACAAACAAGCAGACGGGCCACCTGACGGAAAGCAACTGCCGTCGTCCATGCGATCCATGGACACTGTCACATTAGAAGAGTTGCAAGTACATTTTCGCCCTTTTAATGAAGGAATAGGCTAAGGGAATAAGCAGAAGAGAACAGGGATAGGGATTAGGGAATAAGGTATAGTTCAGTTGGGCTTCCGGTCTCCGCTTAACTCGCTAAAAGAAACACAGCGCAAGCGCTGTTTTACACCGGTTTTCTGTGAGAGCGGTGTTTGACGCCGGTTTTCTGTGAGTCTGTGGTCTCACATGGCTAACACGTATTTTTTTGGCACAAGGAGTATATTTTATACTCTATTTTTAATTTTGTATCCAGAACAAGAAACGGGGGTATCCCATACTAACATCCTCCCTCTATATCAAGGGGACGGGATAGGTTAGGTTGGGTTTGATAATTTTTTTGTTGTTTCTGTACTAATAGTATGTTACATACCAAATTTCAGCATTCTCAGACTTCAGGAAGTACCCTAACAATTTTGATGATCGGTGAGTCAGTGCCAGAAATGTGGATTCTTGGACACCTATAAAATCTAAAGTATAATAGTAACAATATTCAAACTTTGCGCATTTATTTATTATACTCATGCCATTATATCCGCCAAATTTCAACTATCTGACATTATCCGAACCAAAGTTACGAGGGTGCAAAAATACGACGAAACGTTTCGAGAAAAAATAAGTAGTGCCCGTGCGCGCTTCGCTTGGCTCATCTTGGCGGGGGCACTCCCGTGCACCCAGATTTATCTTTTCACAATTGAACATTTCTTTAGAGTTTTCTATTATACACTTTTATTACTTTATTTACACTACAGTATTTAATTTTTTTGATTTGTTTTACTTCTTTACCAAAATTGATTTACATCTGTGTGTACAAATAATATGTTTACATGTGCGTATAAGCCGATAAGTGCCAACTGGACTGTCAAACAGATGAAAATAAAAATGCGTGTTGGACTCGCGCACGAAGGGTTCCGTACAGATACAGAGCGAAAATAGGCTAAAATAGTGTTTTTATGGGAGCCCCCTTAAATTTTTATTTGATTTTAATATTATTATTGAATATTAAGGTACACATATAACAAAAGAATATGTGAAAAATTCAAGTGCCTACCTCTTGCCATTATTGATAAAGAGCGAAAAAGCATTGTATGAGAGGGGCTCCCATACAACAATCGTGAATTTTTCTTAAATATTAATTTTATTTTGTTTTCAGTACTTATTTGTTGTTATAGCGGCAACAGATATACACAATCTGTGAAATTTTTAGAAGTCTAGCTATAGTGGTTCTTGATATACAGCCTGGAGATAGACAGACGGACAGACAACGAAGTCTTAGTAATAGTGTCCCGTTTTTACCCTTTGGGTACGGAACCCTAAAAAGAGTTCTGCCACCTCAAATCACGCATCTCTTTCTACCACGCAGTGTTCTGTGTTCCTGATAGTGACATCTCACTTGCTCAGCTCTTTGTTCCTCTATTCCGCTAGGTATATTAACTTTATGGCCCGAATCCGCGATCACAAGCAATGGGAGCTACAGCGTGTGAATTTCGCTAGAGGCGCTTGTGTCGCAGGAAACGTCTATTTTGTACTAGTTTTAGCGGTTTTCGTGATATAAATTATTATTTATGCATTTTACCTGTTGAAAAGCGATTTCCTTCGTAAAATGATGCCAAAAAGTATTATTTAGCGATCAATGTAAATGCTTTGAGAGCAAACTAAGAAAAAAAATAATAAGCGTCTTAAAAAAATATTGGGTTATTAAAAAAAATAGCAAAAGTAAAGCTTAGGCCAAACCTACGCGACCAGGCGACTGCGAAGCGGAGCGTCAAGTTGTCAAATGTGTTTTTGTATACAAAAAGTAGAAACACATTTGACAACTTGACGCTCCGCTTCGCAGTCGCCTGGTCGCGTAGGTTTGGCCTAAGCTTAAAGGAAATAATATTTCAACATTTAATAAATAATTGGGATTCTAGATTATTATAAAGTCGACTTTAATATCTATACTTCGGACCTTAGTCGACAGTTGCGCCATCTAGTGACCAAAAAACGGTAGCCCCCATTGACGACAGCGCAACCACATCGCTATGCAAATAAATCGTTACCTACATACATTTGTACGCTTGTACTTGTGTTTCGCGTCCGAGCGGACCGGACGTATATAAATCAAGCCTAAAAGTGTCTCACTTGTGGGTGCTGGTGAACGGGCAAATCTTACAGGAGTACTTCCTCTTGTGTAGGCCCTCCACATGCTTGCTGAGATTCCACTTCGACTTCATGCGTATTTTGCAGACTGCACACTCGTACGGACCATGCGACTGAAAAATGTAATTTCTTTTATACAAAAAGTACTTAACAAAATTAAATGGAAATTAATTCCTAGGCAGTTGACAGACCAAGGACCAAGGTGGTCGGATCAAGTCAATTCAATGTTAATTGTGATCTGTTGGCTGGGTTTGACGTAACGCTACCAATCTACGTAGGTCCCCCATCTGCCTCGGAATCAACTTTTCTGATAGTACTTTACCTTGTGTATGTGTCCTTTATATAAGGGACATTTACACACCTTGCATCAAATTTTTTTTCACGGGGATTTTTAGTTTATCACGCGGAACCGTAAAGTTTTTTTTCAGAATTAAAAAGTATCTGATGTTTTTTCCCGGGAGGGGCCAGAGTATCTCTATAGCAACTTTCATGAAAATCAGTTCAGTGGTTTAAGCGTGAAGAGGAAAAAGACAGATACTCATTGCATCTATATAAAAAAATCGGCCAAGTGCGAGTCGAACTTGCGCACGAAGGGTTCCGTACCGTTATAGAGGAAATTATAGGCCAAAAATTGTGTTTTTGTATGGGAGCCCCCCTTAAATTTATTTTATTTAAATATTTTTATTAAATATTATATATAATAATAAAAATGACAAGTGCCTAGCAGTTTTCATTATTAATTACGAGCAAAAAAGGCCAAAAAAATAATGTTTGTTGTGTGGGATTCATTAAATATTAATTTTATTTTTAGTATATTTTGTTGTTATAGGGACAACATAAATATACAATCTGTGAAAATTTCAGAAGTCTAGCTGTAGCGGTTATTGAGTTACAGCCTAGGAGACAGACAGATAGACATCGAAGTCTCAGTAATGGTCCCGTTTTTACCCTATAGGTACGGAACCCTAAAAAGTGACTTAAATTTTTTTAGTCTTTGACTTGACTTGAGAGTTGAGAGTTGAGACTGGCTGAACAAAGGCAAATTTTACACTTGTAATATTCATGGTAGTCCAGGAAAGGTTTATTATGTTAGGAAGAAAATGATATAAAGGGTGCAATTAAACCTTCCTGCCAAATTTTGATATATTGATCCTAATTAAAAATAAAAATACACGTATTTTTTCTTGTATAATCAGTCAGTATTAAAATGTTGAGAAATAGCTTCCGAAAGTTATCCTAAAAACACTGCAATTAATCCGCGCGTGACGTACCTACCCCCGCGCGCGCGCTTTCCCCTGCGTCACCCCGCTCATTCCCCCGCGGCGCGAGTGACCGTTCTGCAACGATTTTAAATGGGATAAAATATGTCATTGAAAAAAATAACACCCAATTTTTTTTGGTTAAATGGACTCTCCTAATGATACCTAAGCCCTGGAAAAAATTTGGCAGGAAGGTTTATTTGCACTCTGTATAAAATTTACCAGGTCTACTTTACAACATCAGAAGGCTAACGTCTTTATACGTGGGAGAGCCATGCTTCGGCACGAATGGGCCGGCTCGACCGGAGAAACACCACGTTCTCAAGAAAACCAGCGTGAAACAGCGCTTGCGTTGTGTTTCGTCGAGTGACTGAGTTTACCGGAGGCCCAATTCCCTTCCCTATCCTCCCCTACTCTCTTCCCTTCCCGTCCCTACCCTCCCCTATTACCCTATTCCCTCTTAAAAGGCCGGCAACACATCTGCAGCTCTTCTGATGCTGCGAGTGTCCATAGGCGACGAAAGTTGCTTTTCATCAGGTAACCCGTTTGCTCGTTTGCCCCCTTCTTTCATAAAAAAAAGTCTTTACCTCATCATGACTCTGCATGTGCTCCTCAAACCTCTGTATTGAATGATAGTAGCGGTGGCAAAACTGGCAGTGGTATGTTGCTTCCTTGTATCCAATTTTCTCCTTCCTCTTTTTCAACTCCTGCACCGCTTGTTTCAATGTCAACTCGGTGACAGTTACCATCTTCTTATCTACCTCTAAACGCTTGGGGCGTTTTGGAGGCTTAAAAAAGTCGCTTCTAAAAACAAAATAAATCATCCATTAACTTATATGAGACTAATATTATAAATGCGAAAGTGTGTCTGTCCGTCTGTCTAACCGCTGAACCGATTTTACTGGGCATGGAGATACTTTGAGTGCCGGGAAAGGACATAGGATATTTTTGTCCCAGGAAAAGTACAGTTCCCGCGCGATAAACGAGTTGTGCCACAACAAACCCCCCACCCAGTGTTACAATTAAAAATGCATCCATACAGGAAATGAAATTATAAATCCCAAGCCTCTACACAAGTTTTCTCCCTTTGGACTTTCAGCGTCCACAAGGGGGCATTGTCACCCACTTTGGGAAAGACTGGCGTAGATCATAGTGGTACTTTTTTTATTTTTGACAGATTCCAGTGACGGCAGCGATAAAGGAACAGCCTATAACTAACCCCAATAAGCGAATCATGATTTCATATACTGATTCTTTCTTCTTTTTCTCCACTTTCTGTTCTTTAACTTCTACAGGCTTCATCTTGGTCTTTTTTCCACCTTTTAGAGGTTTAAATACTGGTTGGTTGTTTTCAGTCATACATTGTATGTCTACTCCATCTAACAAGACATCTAGTCCAGTTTTTTCATGTGAGTTGGAAACATTCCGCTGAACGTCTTCCTCAATACTACCAGTTATCGTTATCTAAAATGATAATAATTATCATTATTATTTAATAATAAGCTATCCAGTTACACAGTTCTGTCACACTTATTAATAATAACATTGTTAATATTTAAACAATCATATTAGTAATACATATATTTAAAAGGTTATAAGATATTCTATTATTGTGTCCAATCTGACACAATAATAGAATATGTTGACAATTATATATACCTAGGAAAACAGATATCTTTTTATAAGACTCACAACATAGACGAAGTAGAATGAAGACAGAATATAGCCTGGAAAAAATTCTGGTCCCTCAAAGAAATCCTAAAGGGAGACTACTCAATAAACCTGAAAAAAATTGTACTTGATATCTGCGTGTTACCCAGTCTGCTTTACGGTTGCCAAACATGGGTTCTATCAAAACTAACCAAACAAAATATAATAACAACCCAAAGAGCTATGGAAAGGAGCATCTAAAATATATAAGAAAAGTACAAAAAGTGAGAAGCGAAACAATTAGACAAAAAACAAAACTAACAGATGCCCTAAAACAAGCTCTAAAACTGAAGTGGCAATGGGCTGGACATGTTTCTAGGTATAACAATAACAGATGGACAATAGAAACCACTGAGTGGAAGAAACCTACTGGAAAAAGAAGAGTTGGCAGGCCAAAAGGAAGATGGGCAGATGACCTAGTAAAGACAGCAGGCAAAAACTGGCTTAAGATAGCTAAAGACAGGGAGAAATGGAAAAATATGGAGGAGGCCTTCACCCGTCAAGGGACCTATACTACACAAGAAGGCTCGGCAGGGCACAGTGGAGGTTCCGGGGACATGGGTGCTGATGGGCTAGGGAGTCGGGGTGACAGAATAGCTTGTGTTACCTTGAGTATCTACTGTGCCATGCAAAGCCACGTATAAAGTAAGAAACATAATATATATAATTTTTAAACTTTAGTGTATTTTATAGGAAATAGGCTTTTTATTTTATTTATTTATATAATATGGGATTATTTATGAGCAAAATTATCTACTCCAAGCATTCTGGACTTTAAGCAACATAGGACTTGCAACAAAAAATATATTATCCCATCAATCCCCAAGCAGCATCAGGTTGCCGCATAACAATTGAAAATCTATTATGTCTGCAATACCCACGATTGAGGTGTTAAATGTTAGTAATCGTGAAAATTATATGTTATAATTAAAGACGATTTACATAATAAAATTGCTTGTGGAAGTTCTTCCATAATTATGTCTCAAGCAAGAATTATACTGACCGGTGGTACATTTATGCATTCTAAAATATTTCCACTATCATGTTTAGTTTGTAGATGTTCTTTCAACTCTTCTTCTGTGGGGAAGGCATCACCACAATCACAAATAATATAGTGAACATTTATGAATGTACAATAAAAGTTTTTAATTTCCGATTGCATTTTTATACTCGGCTGGCCAATGCAATGGCTATAGACCATCTACCAATATAATATATTAGAGAAGACAAGCTTGGTTGTTGATGCTAAGGTTATATTCATCGGAAATCATTTTTAACTTTCTTAATATTTCTTATATATTCAATATTCCCATTTTATTTACTTTCCAAATTCCAAAAATGATCACAAAAGTGTCACAAAAATATTTTTAAATCTTCGTCTTCTTTGGCTACGTTCCATTTGATGTTAAAACCTAAAAACGCTACAACTCGACAAGGCTATGGCATGGCATATCCCATTATGTCGGCTGTACACTCTCGCCGACACACAGTGAGGCGGCCCGAGTGCGAGAGTGTAAATGGGTGCGCTCGCCTCGTCTCGCCTGTCTCGGACCCTCTCGGTCCGGTGTCGGTATTTTGCGCCCGAGACAAAGGGTCTCGCGAGTCGCGAGGAAAGCGAGCGCATTACTTTACACTCTCGCGTTTTTCACCGCTAGCACAATGCAGAACAGAAAAATAACAATAATAAACTTCATTATCAGTAAATAACTGTGAGAAATAAAATTATATATTATGATTATAGATCTTTGGATTACAATGATATCTTTCGATGCATGGTGAATGGTGATCAATGATCATTGATCGTAGATATACGTTTTTGCCATTTTTTAAATTTTAATTGTGTAAATATTTTTGGTACCATCCAACTTTGAGATTTGCATTTTACTCAATTCCTTAATGAATATTTTTAGTACTTCGAAAATAACTAAAATATACTTTTCTCTCAAAGATTCAAATGCAGACATTTTGTAAATCGAACGTATAGCTTCTGCAGCACAAAGATAGTATTAATATCGGCAGCGTTTCCCCATAAAAGGATACCATATGACATTCTACTGTGAAAATAGCTAAAGTATACTAATCGTGCAGTGTCTTCGTCAGAAATTTCCCTAATCTTTCTGACTGCATATTCTGCAGAACTGAGTCTATCTGCGAGTTTAGCAATATGAGGACCCCACTGTAATTTACTATCTAGTGTAATACCTAAAAATACAGTAGTGTCTACCAAATTCATTTTCTCATCATTCAATAGTACATTGGTTTGAACTTGCCGTACATTGGGCAAAGTAAACTTTAAACATTTAGCTTTCGTAGAATTCAAAAGTAAATTATTAACATTCAACCAATGTACTATTTTTAAAAGAGTACAGTTTACCTCGTCGTAATTAGACTGTTGTCTCTTCACTTTAAAATTAAGTGAAGTGTCATCAGCAAAAAGTACTATTTCATTATCATTATCCTTAACTAGATAAGGTAGGTCATTTATTTAGACGAGAAAAAGAAATGGGCCTAAAATAGATCCCTGTGGGACACCTAATTCTATTTTGGTTCCATTTGATCTCTTATTATTGATTCCAACCCTTTGAGTCCTATTTTTGAGGTAAGATCAAGATTTCAAAAGGTTGAGTGCTGAGTCCCTTATGACACTTTGAGTTTGACAGTTTATGTACCTCGGAGAACCGGAATATAAAATGGCGGACCAGCCACGGTATTTTGATTTGGTAGAGACCATTATGCCGCATCCACTTATAAAAGTCAATGGTTTATGTAGAACTAGCTGTTGCCCGCGACTTCGTCCGCGTTAGTATAATAGATCACGTCCCAAATATTATATGTTTGCCAAATAACATAAAAATTGCTCCAGTAGTTCTTAAGAATATAAAGATAATAAGCAATTTCATATAATTTCCCCCGTTTTTCCCACATTTTCCTCTATTTGTTCGCTCCTATTAGTCTTAGAATAATAAAATATAATTTATGGCCTTTCTACGACCAGTAGTTCCTGAGATTAGCGCGTTCAAATAAGCCCTTTCAAATAATTTCCCTCCGTTTTTTCCACACTTTCCTCTATTTCTTCGCTCTTATTCCTATTATATATTATATATTAGTTCCTGAGATTAGCGCGTTCAAATAAGCCCTTTCAAATAATTTCCCCCGTTTTTTCCACATTTTCCTCTACTTCTTCGCTCTTATTAGTCTTAGCGTGATAAAATATAGCCTATAACCTTCCTCGATCAATGGGCTATCTAACACTGAAAGATTTTTTTAAAGTAAACCAGTAGTTCCTGAGATTAGCGCGTTCAAATAAGCCCTTTCATATAATTTCCCCCGTTTTTTCCACATTTTCCTCTACTTCTTCGCTCCTATTAGTCTTAGCGTGATAAAATATAGCCTATAGCCTTCCTCAATAAATGGGCTATCTGACACTGAAAGAATTTTTCAAATCGGAGCAGTAGTTCCTGAGATTAGCGCGTTCAAACAAACAAACAAACAAACTAACAAACTCTGCAGAATTATAATATTAGTTTAAATATCATTGGTTTTGATCAAAATTAACGTGGAATGGAACGCGCGGCGCGCCCATTATGATCTGTGCTGTCTACACCAGCAATGACACCAGCCACTGCAGTGATGCCAGATTGGGGGGAATCCCCCCAAATTTGGGGGTTTTTTAGGTGATGGGGGGGAAAATTGGGGGGAACAATTTTTTGGGGGGATTTTTGGAGGAAAAAATCTGGGAACAGACGGCAAAATCTAAGTACTATGGTCCCGTTTTTACCCTTAGGTTACGACTTACGGAACCATAAAAATGATCAAGGAGCTCGCGAGGATGCTGATTCTGTAAAGATTGGACGCTATTGCAGAAATAGTGTACATTCATTGTATCCATTTGTGAAATTCCCATTCATAATGAACAAAAAATTTCTTTTATAATTTGTGGGGGGATTTTTCTTGAAATCCCGAATTTTGGGGGGATTTCGGGGAACACTTGGGGAGAAACCGAGTTGGCCGTCTGGCAACACTGCCAGCCAGTCGCCACAGATATTTCATGGCCGCCTTGGCATAAAAATCCAGACTATCTGTAAATTATTTTATTTTCATCGCCATCTGTGGCGTCAGCCGTAGTTTTGTGAACATGTTTTGTTCATTTGTAAACCTGCATTATATTATCTGTAATTGTGGCGATACGTTTCCAACGGAGGAAGATTTGAGAGAGCATATTAAAACAGAACATGTTACTACACAAAAGATTTTCGAACTTGTCGATTATAAGTGCGGAACGGTAAGTCAATTTCCATGAATTCATTCAATTCGGCTCACTTCTAAATATACCTACCTACCATGAACATACCATCACTTCAGAAATTCATACATTATCTACATTTTTGTAATCTTCGTTTTTGTATTATCTATAAACCCGCAGAGATTTTGATTCTGTTTACCGTACCTCTTCGTTCATGTTACCTACAATGGCAAATTGATGATACCACCAAGTAAAAGTAGTTCTTTATATGTTCCTAAATATCTTTACAACTTACAGGTTGTATTCTGTGGTTGTGACCATTTCAATACTTAATTAGGTGTTTGTCTTAAAAAATGTATTAAGTATACAAAACATTTGAATTTTTGCAGTGTGGGAGGATATTTAGAAAAGAATGGGCATGTCTCGCACACCAGAAAGTACATAAAAAGTTTAATAAGAAAAAAGAATTTAACGAGTTTGGTGAGAGCCAAGACATACCAACTACGGGCGAGAGTCCTTACCCAAAGAAGTACTCAAAGAAGAAGACTATCTGTGAAGTATGCGGAAAAAAGTATGCTGTAAGTATATATATATATAGATACAGCGTGTTAGTGTAAACACCGTTATCCTTGAAACCATCAAATGAGCCTGTCAAAATGAACAACTTTTTCTACGAGAACAATGCTGGGAACTCCAAAAAAAATTGCCGTCTTCATACTCATGCATTGAACGAGCAGTCAAACATGGCAAGACAATCAATCAAGTTTTAAGTGGGTCATTCAAAAATTATTTGCATTTATCATCAGTAGATGAGCTCATAAGATCTTTTTTGTCAACCACAGACATAGATCAAGATAAATACTGCATGTGTATGTATTTTGTGTGCCATATCGCGTTCCCAAACGACAAGCAATGCTCGTCTTTCAAGACTGTTCTTTAGTCTGCGCTTCACCGTTATCGGAATCGGACGTCAATCGGATTGAAAAAATGCCTCATTGTGCCATATAGAGCTGTACAAATTCAAATAGAAACATTGGCCTAGATCAGGGTTTCTCAAACTTTCGGCTAAACAAACCCCTTACTAACTAATGAAAGGTTTTTATCCTACTATCCTACTAATATTATAAAGGCGAAAGTTTGTTTGGATGTATGGATGTATGGATGTGTGGATGTATGGATGTTTGTTACTCTTTCACGCAAAAACTACTGAATGGATTTTAATGAAACTTTACAATAATATAGCTTATACATCAGAATAACACATAGGCTACTATTTTAACCGACTTTCAAAATGGGGGAGGTGTTATTACTCTGCCGTTTGTTAACCGATTTTAAAAATTTTTCTTTTGGTATATAATCAATCTTTTGGTATCATCCCAATTTGGTATTATATTGACAAAAGTGGTGATCTGATGAAGCATCAATAATCAATATGTAATCAATGGAACTCCTCAAAATTTATAGTTAAACATGTGGTGACTTCGGTTTCGTGAGAAGTATTTTAAGCATATGCTACCAACAAGTAAGATTTTGCACCGAGGTATACCTGGTATACCGTGGTTCGAAAGGTGCTGAGAGAACTTCTGATTCTTTATAAATACAAGTTTGGTAGTTTCGGCGTTGTTTTAAGAACGGAAAGCATATGCCACCCCCCGTTTAAAAAACTTATTTCAGTGTTAGATAGCTCATTTATCGAGGCGATTAAGGCTATAGTAGGCTATATACATATTAGTGATGTAACGAATGTTGGATTTTTCACATTCATTTTTCAATGCGATTGCGAATATTTATCTTCAACATTCGCGAACGCGAATGCGAATGCGAATGCGAATGCGAATGCGAATATTTTAAAATTTCAAAAAAAGCGCGCGTAAAATGTTCGACAGGTTTAACGTTTCGTGTCGGCCATCTTTAAATTGAACATAGCCGAACCGATATTACTTATAGTCTGTCAAGAAAGTGAAGAAATTAAAAAGTGGCAACATCGTAGTGTCACCCCTTTTTTCTTAGATTGATTTGAAAGGGAAGACACTATGATGTTGTCACTTTTTAATTTCTTCACTTTCTTGACAGACTATAATTGAATGAATTTAGTCACAGAAAGTTCATTCTAAAAGTTTTATTTTGTTTTGAGGTTAGTTGTAGTTTTATGTTTCAAGTAATTGTTTAGTTTTTTAGTAAATAGAAATTGTAAACTTTATTTAAAAATGATAGTAATAATATACTACTAAATGAATGCAAACCTTACATAGTATACCAACAAGGCTGATTAATGTTAGATTTGATAAGATCTCTGAAGTTATTTTTTCATAAATGACTAATGAGGCTTTAATTAAGAATGTAGAAGTATGATTTAATAAAAAAATCTAAGTGTTATCTATTGTATTATTATATTATTTCAAATGCATGCATATAATAATTTCCTTTTTGATTAATAAAACATTCGCTAAATATTCGCATAATTTTTGCGAATGCGAATATTGAAAAATACGCGGATATTCGCGAATGCGAATGCGAATATCCGTTACATCACTAATACATATTATCATGCTAAGACTAATACAACCGAAGAAACTCAGGAAAATGTGGGAAAATCGGGGGAAATATCAGGAAGGGTTTTTATCTCACGAACTACTGGAGCAATTTTTATAGCAATATTTGGCACATATATTGAGTAGACCACGTGAACGGAGTATACCTTTTTTTTTATGAGAAAATGTACGGTTTCTGTAAAATTCCTAATTTAAGCGGGTGAAGCCGCGCGGGACATCTAGTTTGAATATAAAAGGTAGCATAAAGGGCCAAAAGGAAATATGTCTTTCTAATATTAATGTGATGGCTGTGCTTGTTTCTTGTCACAAATGAAATCAATGTCAGGAGTAACTTTAGACAATTTTTACTTTAAGTCGGACTTTGGTATGAAGTCGATTTCTGTATTTAGTTTTTATCATGACCAGGTGTGAAAACCCACTCTCACATAAGTATGTTGTAGTAAAGGGAAAAAGGAAATTCACCGCTTTGCGTGATTTTTCGCCCTCTGTCTAGCTGCCCAATAATCTATCAAAGACATCCTTTTGAAATCAGCTTGAAAAGTTTTAAGGACATTTCTAAAAGTAACTCCTATTGCTTGACACTCAAACTAGAAATTATGCTCTCGTTCATGACCGCAAAAGGGTTAACCTGCCATCTTTTCCAGCCAGTTATCAAGCCACCATTACGTAAATTTTGTCGCGAACCCCTTGCCGTCGAATGGCCAACCCCTAGGGGTTCGCGTACCCTACTTTGAGAGACCCTGGCCTAGATAATGGACACATTTCTTATCATCGGTGCGTCACAGTAGGTATGAAAAAAGTGACACGCTCATTTTCATACAAATGGATCCCTCCATTTGTATGAAAATGAGTGTGTCACTTTTTTGTGCTATCTATCTTGATCAATGTCTGTGTTGTCAACCCTTGCACTGGTTTTTTCAGTCCCAGGCAGCTCTCAAGTATCACCAGAGAGTGCACACGGGCGAGAGACCGTACCACTGTTCACTATGTCCGAAGACATTTACCATGCCGCTGTTCTTACAGGTAATATTCAATTGTTATTAATATTAATGTTTATTAATATATCAATTTAATCCATCACTCATCTGTAAAATGTTCCCATAAGTTTAAGTGAAGTTTTTACCAGTACCAGGGCTGTCCCACTCGCACTTGTAGGCATGTTTAGGCATCAAACTGTAAATACCACCCGCGGGTGGCACATCATTAGGGACTCACAAGCGAGCGGTGACGAACACGCAAGATTTTTCGTCGCGTATCTACTGTATGTATACTGATCATTAAAAAAGGCCAATGAAATATGTACTTGAATAAGGTATTTAAATACAAAAAGTAGATAAAAACTATACAAACATAGCAAATAAACCAATTTGATACAAAAAAAAAAATACACAACTACACAGAAATAAACACAAGTTACTTTAAATTGTCAAAGTTTCCTGCACTATCTATAATCAAATATAAAACTACTATAAAAGATTGTTAAATAGGTTGGGTAACTAAAATTTGATATTACTATGTAACAAAGGTTTGCTACTCGTACCAAAGTAATTAAAAAAGATTACATTTTTGTTTTCTAAAAGGCGAAAACCTTGATTTCGTAAGAAAAGGTACGCGTTATGCGATAGAAAGCGAGCGCACTTGTAGGTGAATATTATTTTAAGGCCCAGTAGTCCCTAAAATAAGCAGGTCGACGTCTCTAAACCTTCCCTGGACTTCTACGAATATTTTAAGACTAAAATTAGCCCAATCCGTTCAGCCTTTTTCTAGTTTTAGCGTTACTAACACAATTAAAAAACCATTTTTATATATTACTAGCTGTTGCCCGCGACTTCGTCCGCGTGGACTTTAGTTTATAGCGTGCGGTGTCAACAAAATTTATAATAATAATAATAATAATAACTTTTATTTCGGATCACAACAAAAATCCATAGTGTTAGTAAATAATATAATTGAGACTTAAACTATGTTAGTACATCACATTATCAAATAACAATAGCAACAATTTGTGTATTAGGAATGGTGAGGCGTTGGAACTTTTAATGAGCCTATTCCTATTTAACGTGAACCTCTATCCAATGCCTTACCAAACAATCAAGATTATCAGTCAATACCCTTAGAATGCTGTTATTACTACTTCTGACACGCTGCATCAATGACGCCACTCTTTTTCTTATTATGGCGTTAAAGCCATCGGTGCGCATTTCTGCAAACATGCCTGAGGCACTACAGTACCTTGGTAGTCCTAACAGCATTCTAAATATATTATTGTATTGAACACGAAGAGCATTTATCGCACGCTGGGTGTAGCTCGCCCATAGATTGCATGTGTAAAAGGACTGGCAGTAAGCTTTAAATAAAGTCACTTTTACCTCATCAGAGCATCTTGCAAATCTACGAGCTAACATGTTCCCACGCACGGCCAACGCTCTTCGCTCCCTCTCAATGTCTACATCGTCAACAAGCGTATCAGTTACCCAATGACCCAGGTATTTAAATTTATGGACTCTAGCAAGTGGAACTTCATTAAGAAACACGGGTGGTATTGTGCTAACTTTATGTTCACGGGGTTGGAAAACAAGTGGTTCACTTTTCTTAGAGTTATACCTGAGTCCTTGGGCCTCGGCATACGCTTGACACTTGCCTAGCAGTTTTCTGAGGCCACTGACCGAGGGACTGAGCAGCACCATGTCATCAGCATAACTAATGTTGTTTAGCATCACTCCGCCCATGGAACAACCGACATTAGTGTTGCTCAGCTCCTCGATCAGCTTATTTATGTAAAGGTTGAAGAGACGAGGAGAAGTCAATCCACCCTGTCTAACTCCACACCTTAATTTGTACAGGTTAGAGAGAGCCCCAGACCACTTTACAGCATTTTCCTGGTTCTTGTACCAATAATCAAAAATATTAATAACCTCAATTGGAAGATCCGTCTCATCCAGCAACTTGTTGCGTAGTATCTCATAGGACACCATATCGAAAGCCTTTGAAAGGTCCAGAAAACATGCATATACTGGAGTGCTTCTATCGGTGTAGTATTTGACAGTCTGCTTAAGACAGAATTGCAGTTTCTGTAGATAGTCCTGCTCTGAAGCCAAATTGGGCATCGTGCAACTTAAGATGCTTATCTAGATATTGATCAAGCAGACTGTCTAGGACCTTTGCGATTGTTGTGGCTAGCGATATGGGCCTATAATTAGCTTTACTGGAGGAATCTCCAGTTTTATTTTTGATTATTGGTACAACAACCGTCTTCATACAATCGCCAGGTAAATAAGTGTGCCTAATGCAAAGGGTGTAAAACAAAGACAGAACCCTTGGTAAGTGTGAGCCAGCGTATCTCAGATGCTCAATGCTAATTCCATCATGACCTGGAGATTTACCCTTCGTCATAGCGCGTATTGTGTTAGACACTTCTTTCGCAGTAAAACGTATCGGGTGAGCAGATGTCCGGCTGGGCGAGTGGTTATTAGACTCGAGCGGCTGAGACACACAGTTTGGCCTGGATAAGGGCTCTATCAAAAAGTTCTCCCTAAACATATTGGCAATACCAGCTGGCTCTTGTATGCCTTCAACATTGAGAGGAATGCACGGCCTTGGATTGAGCTTATTGGTTTGCCTCCAAAAAGATTTAAAGTTCTTTTTCGTGTGATGTGATGCCAGAATATCCATTTTTATTTTCTCTTGATTATTCTGACACCACCTCAGTTTAGACTTAAATATTCTCCGAGACGAAGACATATTTTCGAAGATTTCACCCGAGCGAGGTTTGCCATGAGATAACCAAACATGATAGTTGTGTCGTGCTACCCTATGAGCCGGTTGGATATGCTTGTTCCATCCCACAACGCGCAACTTTCTTTTGGTCTCATTACACTTAGAGCTCTCCAAGGCCGCTTCACTTAAAGTATTTACTATACTATTATAAAATTTGTCAATGACATGCTTGTGCTCACCATCATTGCACATATGGTCACAACAGCGACACAATTCCTCAGGAAAGTCCAAAAGTTTTAGTTTTTCATTACATAGCGCATTGTAGAGTTCTATTTGCTGTTTATCTCTATCACCCCAAATTATCTTATTAATTGAACTTTTGCCAATAACCCGTGACTGCTGAGGAATTAGTTTATCTAAATTGCATACTACTTCCAGTGGAAAATGGTCAGACCAAGCAACATCGTCAATGACTCTTACACTGAGCACAGATTGCCTCGCGGCCTCGGTCACTACACAGTGATCGAGCCAGCGAGTGCAACCATGAGCTTCACTTATGTAGGTATGAACATTGTTTAAAATATGCATATCAATACATGACCAATTTTGGTCTTTACAAAAATTTAAAAGTTCTACACAAAAAAGTTCGCCTGGATGAGCGTTAAAGTCCCCTAAAATAATTACAGAAGCGACTTCACATTGATCTACTATAGCGCTAATTTCACTTAAACAGTCTGTGAACTCAATAAGATTTTCACTATTGTCCACTGGCATGTACACCGAAAATACTAAGGTAGATCTATCACAGGTGTGTACCTTTATAGCTGATAACCGAACACTATTACACTCTATGACCACCACTTTCTCAAATGCACTTTTTTTCCACAAAAGCGCAACTCCGCCATAGGGCCTTCCGCGCATAATTCCTTCAGAGGTATCAATTGCTGATTTTCCCGTGAAACCAAAAGTTTTATCTTATAAACTTGTTATATTATAAATTTGTTTATATTATAAATTTGTGTCAAATTTAAAAACTTTTTAAAACCCTGGTAAGTGGTACCCCTCTTAGGGCCGCGCTACACCGGAATGGCAGCACTGAAAGAGCTCGCCTCGCCGCTGCCATTCCGGTGTAGCGCGGCCCTTTATTAATCAAAATACCCAAAAACAGCTGTGCAGTGTGCACATAATCTATCTGGGGGTATATATTCTGGTTTGCAATGTAAGCGGAAAAAATGTAATTATTTACGACATCACATTAGAAACCCCAACAATAATAGTATTTCTCCACTATTTAATAAATACTTATAAACCTTTCTCTTTAATCACTTTATCTAATAAAGAAAACCGCATCAAATTCCGTTGCGTTTTTTAAAACTAAAGATTGAAAGTTTTTTAAAACAAAGGGACATGAGGGAAAAAAGCGACTTTGTTATCTATATCTTATATATAAAAATGGATTTCCAAATGTGTTAGTCGCGCTAAAACTCGAAAACGGCTGAACGGATTGGGCTGATTTTAGTCTTAAAATATTCGTAGAAGTCCAGGAAAGGTTTAAAAGTGACACGAAGTTCACCGGGACAGCTAGTCCATACTAATATTATAAATGCGAAAGTATCTCTGTCTGTCTGTCTGTCTGTCTGTCTGTCTGTCTGTCTGTCTGTCTGTCTGTCTGTCTGTCTGTCTGTCTGTCTCGCTTTCACGCCAAAACTACTGAACCGATTGCAATGAAATTTTGTACACAGTTATTCTAGAGTCTGAGAAAGGACATAGGCTACATTTTGATGTGGGAAAATATCTTATTTCCATGAAAATATCGATGAAAATGAATTCGCATTGCGCGTGGCCAGCGCTCATCCCGGGTGTCCTGGGTTCGAGTCCCGCAGGCGGAACAAAAAGTTTTCAATGTTCCTGGGTCTTGGATGTGTATTAAAATAAAATTTAAAAAATCTTAAATACCTATATTTTATGTATAATATTATAAAAATCCAGAAACATATCGATGCAATGAAAGTTCTAATACGATTCAACAGATGGCGTTTTATTTTTTATTTCATTGTAACATAGAACTAATCATACTTATTAGTTATTATGTTTATAGTTTTAAATACGTTAGAATATTATGTTTAATAATATTATCACTTGGTATAATAATAATCAATCTATCTTATCTTATAGAACTACTGCATTTCTAATATATGTGACAAGTTGACAACAGAAGGCGCTCTAAAATAAAGAAGTTCAAGTGTACCGTGTTGGCCTATATTCCATCCAGAAAATATAATATCAATTCAAATCAACATTTTAATTCTAATATATGAAAACAGATGGCGTTTTATTTTTACTTAAATATATTTATAAAAAATCCAGAAATATATCGATGCAATGAACACGCCAAAACTAATTAGACGGCGGCTTTTGAATCAGCTGTAGTGTTGAACGTTTTGAGCGACTAAAATATTCAATATAAAAGCTAGACGTGTGATTGAATGGCGTTGTTCAGTTAAAGGGCTAGCTGTTTGATTGAACGGCTATTTAAACCAGTCGGCTGCGACATATATACAAGGTGCAATTAAACCTTCCTGCCAAATTTTGATATATTGATCCTAGTTAAAAATAAAAATACACGTATTTTTCTTTTATAATCACTAAGTAATAAAATGTTGAGAAATAGCTTCCGAAAGTTATCCTAAAAAACACTACAATTAATGGACACGACGCGTCGCCCGCGCGTAATGTGACCGTTCTGCAACGATTTTAAATAGGATAAAATGTGTCATTGAAAAAAAAAAATAACACCCAATTTTTTTTGTTTAACTGGACTCTCCTATTGATACCTAAGCCCTGGAAAAAATTTGGCAGGATAGTTTAATTGCACCCTGTATATGTTTCAGATTCACTTCCGTACCCACACCGGTGAGAAGCCGTACTCGTGTCCGCTCTGCCCCAAGGCCTTCAGTAACAAGGCAGCTCTGCTGAGACATGATAGGGTAAGTTTGATATTAAATGAATTTATTATAATATTGTTTATATCATGCCACCATTATAGTGTAAATATACTTATTAAAATAAGTACTGAGATTATAAACAATGTCTATATTGTAAACACGAAATGAAGCTTGCACGTTGATATTAAGTATGCATGGGATGGGGAAAAAGGATTAGCATTGTAGTGACCTCAGTCACTTTTTTATATTATCGTAACAAAATTCATTTTATTTTGTCAAAATTTGTAGTTCATAAATTTACATTTAAATAAGTTTTTAATTTTACATATTTTATATTTACAGTTATATTTACAAAGATAGTTTTTACATATTTACAAAAGTTGATTTTATATTTACACTTTTTTATACAACTGTACTTTATTAATTTAACGACTGACAACATCTAGTCATTTATCTTTTATTATAAGTAATTACTTTGTATTATGCCTAAGCTACTATTAAACCTAAACTTAGTTATAACAAAATTATCGATTATTTACAACTAGTATTATAAATTAAATAACTACTTACATAAACTAGAATAAGAATTGTGAAGTAGAATTCTAAGTTAAATAAATAATAACGGGCAGCGAACAAATTAGGCAAGTCGGCAATTACTCGCAATGTATGTTGCAGTGTACAGAAATTCGCACACTAGCTGTAACATTCCGTGGCGCGCGCGCGCGGAACCGGTTCGGCCGGGCGGCCGGCCCTCGCCCCGCCGGCCGGGCGCTCGCGCAGTAGTCTGATCGATGCTTTTACGCAGGACGCATGACTATCGCTGATTTGCTCCTTGCCCGCTTCGCGCTAAATACGTATTTTATTTTCGCCTATTCTCTCTCGCTTGGCTGTGTAGCTCCTTCTAGTAATAGAAAAGGTGGACTGTACTTTTTCCCTTCTTCATTGGTGACCATCCGAAAAACACGATGTCGCAGTCGGGTAGCGATAACGAGAACAAAGGCGAGCCATTTCAATTAAATCGCGTTGGTGTGCGGGTACCGCCTTTCTACCCTTCAAAACCGAAGCTGTGGTTTGCGTCGTTGGAGAGCCAATTTGCTCTGGCTGGAGTTTCATCAGACGCTACGAAGTATCACTACGCCGTGTCACACCTCGAACCTCAGTACGTGGAGATCGTGGAGGACATCGTCGAGGGGCCAGCTTTACCTAACAAGTACGAGTTGTTGAAATCGGAGCTCGTGAAGAGGTTGTCTGCGTCACGTGAGAAGCAGGTCCAGCAGTTGCTGCACCACGAAGAGTTAGGAGACCGGAAGCCATCGCAGTTTCTTCGGCGGTTAAGAGGCTTAGCTGGTTCGGAAGTACCTGATGACCTTCTCAGGACCCTTTGGGCCAGCCGTCTACCCAGCAGCGTGCAGCCGATAATCGCATCACAGGCCAAGATGAAGTTGGACGAGGTTGCCGAGCTTGCTGACCAGGTTCTGGATGCAGTATCCCCTAGCGTGCAGGTAGCAGCAGTTTCACCAGCCACCAGTGGATCTAGTGAGATTGCGATGTTGACGCGGCAAGTAGAAGCGCTAGCACAAAAAGTTGAGCGTATGTCGCGGTCACACTCTAGAACCGGACATTCTTCACAACGTCCGGGTCGTTCATCTTCGACGAGACGGTCGCAGTCGAGCTACAGACGACATCCGATGTGCTGGTTCCACTTCAAGTTCGCGGACAAGGCAAACAGGTGCGTGAAACCCTGTGACTATTCGGGAAATGCGGCAGGCAGTCGGTAATGGCGGCCGACGACTGCCCAAGTGCCGGTCGCCTGTTTGTAACGGATAAGCAGACTAAGCTACAATTTTTAGTGGATACTGGTAGCGATTTGTGTGTTTTCCCCCGTAAATTTTTAAAAGAATGTCGTGCCAAAACAAATTTTGAATTGTGTGCCGCTAACGGTTCAGTTATTAACACTTATGGTACTTACCACATTGTTTTAAATTTAGGGCTACGGCGTGACTTCCCTTGGAATTTTATTGTGGCCGATGTCACGAGGGCTATAATAGGCGTGGATTTCTTATCACACTACAACCTAATAGTAGATGTCCGAAATCAACGTCTCATAGACGGTAAGACTACGCTTGTTACGGCGGCTTCACTCGCGTCTCGTAACGCTAGCATTTCTTCCGTGAAGGTGGTATCTGGTAACTCTGTGTATCATGACATTCTTGCTCAATACCCAGAAATTACACGTCCACCCGGGATACATCGCACAACACACCACAACACCATTCACCACATCCGCACAACACCTGGGCCACCGGTTTCTTGCACACCACGCAGGCTTGCACCCGATAAACTTAAAATAGCAAAGTCTGAGTTTGAGTCGATGTTGCAGAGTGGTACCTGTCGACCTTCGGAATCAGCATGGGCTTCACCCCTTCACCTCGCGCCCAAGAAGGACAATGGGTGGCGTCCTTGTGGGGACTACCGCATGCTGAATGCCCGAACTATTCCCGACAGATACCCCATAAAACACATTCACGACTTTGCTCATTGTTTATCGGGCTGTACGGTCTTCTCCACCATCGACCTGGTTAAGGCTTATAACCAGATCCCCGTTCATCCCAACGATATCGCGAAAACCGCGATCACGACGCCGTTCGGACTTTACGAATTTCCATTTATGACATTTGGACTTCGTAACGCCGGACAGACGTTTCAGCGGTTTGTTGATGAGATGCTACGGGGTCTGGATTTTACATATGCCTACCTGGATGACTTCTTGGTCTTTTCCAGAGACGAGGAGACCCACAAAGACCATTTACGGCAGCTGTTCGAGAGGCTAAGGCAGTATGGTATGGTCGTCAACACGGCCAAGTGCGTTTTTGGTGTCTCGCAGCTAACTTTCTTGGGCTACCAAATTTCTAAGAGTGGTACAAAACCCATGCCAACAAAGGTCGAAGCCATCAAAAACTTCCCCATTCCGAAGACGGTAAGAGAACTCCGTAGGTTTCTTGGAATGGTGAACTTTTATCGCAGGTTCATCCCAGGCGCTGCTAAACAACAAGCTGCATTGAACGAGCTGCTCACAGGATCGGTGAAGGGTTCGCACCCGGTCAACATTAGTGGTAAGTCACTTGAGGCCTTTGAAGCCTGCAAAGGAGGTCTGTGTCAGGCCGCCTTGCTGGCTCATCCCGATTGTGAGGCGAAGTTAGCGCTTGTCACCGACGCATCGGACAGGGCCATTGGTTCGGTGTTACAGCAAAGGAGTGGTGACGGTGAGTCCTGGGAGCCTCTGGCATTTTTCTCTCGTGGGTTGAGTCCTTCTCAACGGAAGTACTCACCCTACGATCGAGAACTACTTGCTATTTACGAGAGCATTAAATATTTCAGGCACATGCTCGAGGCCCGGGACTTCACAGTCTACACCGATCACAAGCCTCTGACCTTCGCGTTTCACAATCGGAAGGAAAACTGCTCGCCAAGACAGTTCCGTCATTTGGATCTGATCGCGCAGTTTACCACCGATATTCGCCACATATCTGGTAAAGACAATGTGGTAGCTGACACTCTTTCGCGAGTTGAGGAGATTGCCCAGCCGATCGCTCTTGAACAGCTGGCTGCTGCTCAACTGTCCGATCCAGAGCTGACACAACTCGCGGAAGGCATGACGTCACTGCGCATCAAAAAATTCAAATTTCAAGGTGCGAAGACGGAACTGTTTTGCGACGTCAGTACGGGCGTCAGGAGGCCTTATGTGCCCAGGGTGCTGCGCAAAAGGGTGTTCGAAAGTCTGCATAGTCTTAGTCACCCTGGTGCCAGTTCTACTGTTAAGCTGGTTTCCGAGCGATACGTATGGCCTGGAGTTAGACGGGACTGTAGGAACTGGACACGGGCATGCTTAGCATGTCAGAAGTCCAAGATTACTCGCCATACCAGCGCTCCACTTGGCAACTTCCACCTTCCTTCGTCCCGTTTCAAATTTGTACATATCGACCTGGTAGGTCCTTTGCCTTCATCCCAGGGCTACAGATATTGCCTCACCGCCATCGACCGTTTCACGCGTTGGCCTGAGGCAATACCATTAGAAGAGATGACGGCTGAGGCCGTAGCAAGAGCCCTCGTGAGTGGGTGGATTTCTAGGTTTGGTTGTCCTGCTGACATCGTGACAGATCGTGGCAGGCAGTTTGAGTCGGCGCTGTTCCGAAATCTTTCTCGGATCGCTGGATTCACGCATCACCGAACCACTTCGTATCACCCAGCTAGCAATGGTCTCGTGGAAAGATTTCATAGACAGCTAAAAGCTGCCATAATCTGTCACGGTGACAGCAACTGGGTGGAGTCACTTCCTCTTGTGCTGCTTGGCGTTCGCAGCTCATTTAAGGAAGACCTGCAGACCACTTCAGCTGAACTGGTGTATGGCGAACCTTTGCGTCTACCTGGTGAATTTTTCGATTCAGAGCCTGACTGTCCTCTAGACTTGACTGAGTTCACGTCAAGACTACGAGGCATAGTCCAGAGCCTGAAGCCTTCACCTGGGTCTCGTCACCACGGGAAACGTCCGACATTCGTTTTCAAGGAGTTAGCCACTTGCACTCACGTATTCTTGCGTGATTGTACTGTTGGTGGCGCCTTAAAACCCGCTTATTCTGGACCTCACGAGGTTCTGCAACGTGACGACAAAGTTTTCACTATACTGGTAAATGGCAAGAAAGTCACGGTATCGATAGACCGGGTCAAACCGGCCTACGTACTTAGTGACCCAGACACCACGCCACACACACATACACCACAAACACAACAGCCCAAAAGACCGAAAAATACGCACGTGACACTACCGGAGAATCAGAGTCCACCGGATCGCGAAAGAGTTGCCTATAGAACGAGATCCGGACGTACCGTTAGATTTCCCGATTATTATCGCCCTTGACGGTCTCAAGGGGGGGCTGGTGTAGTGACCTCAGTCACTTTTTTATATTATCGTAACAAAATTCATTTTATTTTGTCAAAATTTGTAGTTCATAAATTTACATTTAAATAAGTTTTTACATTTTACATATTTTATATTTACAGTTATATTTACAAAGATAGTTTTTACATATTTACAAAAGTTGATTTTATATTTACACTTTTTTATACAACTGTACTTTATTAATTTAACGACTGACAACATCTAGTCATTTATCTTTTATTATAAGTAATTACTTTGTATTATGCCTAAGCTACTATTAAACCTAAACTTAGTTATAACAAAATTATCGATTATTTACAACTAGTATTATAAATTAAATAACTACTTACATAAACTAGAATAAGAATTGTGAAGTAGAATTCTAAGTTAAATAAATAATAACGGGCAGCGAACAAATTAGGCAAGTCGGCAATTACTCGCAATGTATGTTGCAGTGTACAGAAATTCGCACACTAGCTGTAACATTCCGTGGCGCGCGCGCGCGGAACCGGTTCGGCCGGGCGGCCGGCCCTCGCCCCGCCGGCCGGGCGCTCGCGCAGTAGTCTGATCGATGCTTTTACGCAGGACGCATGACTATCGCTGATTTGCTCCTTGCCCGCTTCGCGCTAAATACGTATTTTATTTTCGCCTATTCTCTCTCGCTTGGCTGTGTAGCTCCTTCTAGTAATAGAAAAGGTGGACTGTACTTCTCCCTTCTTCAGCATGTAGTATAATTTACACACGACATCCGGATGAGGAATATTCGTACAAACACAAAACATTTTTTTGGGCGTCCGTCAAAAATGTAGCTTCCTAAAAGGGTTCCGCCACCGAAAAAAGTTTGAGAACCTCTGACGCTTATTATTATATTCATTTCCACATGCCCAAACTGTCTCATATTCCAATTTCCAGGTCCACACTGGTATCAAACCTTATGAATGTCCGAAGTGTGGTAAAGCGTTCACTCAGTCCAACTCCATGAAGCTCCACGTCAAGACTGTGCACCTCAAGATGCCGGCTCCGTACAAGAGCAAAACACGGAAAAACAAGGAGGCTGTGAGACAGGCTGTGATTAATAGTAAGTTTAGAAGTATCCATACTATAATAATATCTATGGCAGGTATTACACGCATCAATATTATCACGGAATCGTGATGATATTGATGGTGTAATAGGCCGAATCGCAGTATCACAGTACACTTGTGAATCGCGTGATACTAGAATAATGATAATATTGATGCATGTAATACCTGCCTATGGACGCTTCACACCACGTCAGTCTGGCCTCGTGCTAAGCACCTGAAGGACTTGTGTTATGGGTACCAGACAATGGAAATATATTTACAGTGCTCCCAAAGTGATAATGCGCATAGAAATTTTCTTAAATTTTTCGGCAACGGTCGTATTTCCCGAGCGTCGGAAGACGTCGCTGCAAGCCCTGTTTTAAACTTAACTTTAAGAAAAACAGCGCTTTGCAGCGATGTAGAGGCGTCTGACGTTGCTTGGACGTTACCATGGTAACGCCGCGATGGTTTCCCGGTGACCGGCGACAGCGGACAGCCACCAGCTATATGATATTTACTTCTATTTCCTTTGAACAAGGTGCAAAATGCAAGTTTCATAGATTCGGGTGTTTTCGTGATTACGACCATTAGCGAAGATTTCCATGCGCATTATTAATTTGGGAGTACTGTAATACTTTTAATATTATACATAATATATTTAAGATTTTTATTATATCATACGCATAATTAATGCACATCCATGACCCAGGTTGTAAACTTTTTATTCCGGCGCGTCGGTGGGTTTCGAACCCGCGACGCCCGGCTTGAGCTTAAGCCGGAATCGTGCGGTTATCATTGAGTTAGAAGGATTGCATTAAAAAACTGCTCTTGTCTCTAAAAATCTTGCTTGACACACTCTCTCCTAAAATGGTTTTAAATCATTAGTTTGATATCAAGAGACACTTAAGACAAGGTTTCACTACACTCAAGAAGTAGCAGTTGACAGCTTAATACTTTTATACTATACATATATTTAAGATTTATATTATATACACATATTAAATACACATCCATGACCCAGGAATATTGAAAACTTTTTGTTCCGACGGCGGGATTCGAACCCGCGACCCTTGGCTTGAGCTACCAACAGCCCACCAACTGACCCACAGAGGTTGTCAGACATTTATATGGGCCCAAATGCTTCTGAGAACGAGACGAATAATATTAATTATTAAACTGTAATTAACGGAATATTGTCAATCTCTTTATTAAATTGAAGCTTAATTTGAAATTACATGTTTCTGACTTTTTAAGTGACATAAACAAACCCACAATTCCCAAGCGGGACCCGGCTATTTTGACAATTGAAAATCTATTGTGTCTGCGATTGCCACGATCGAGGTATTAATATGCATCATTTCCAGGCATGAAGATCCAATGTGTCACTGTGGACAATGACCGTTATGCAGAGGTAAAGGTGGAGCCCGAGGTCCAAGAGTACGCTATACAATACAAAGAGGTGAGATTATTATTGCACAATACAAATCATAAAATATGTGTCTGTCATGCTTAAGCTGCTGAACTGTTACAAATGAAAATTGTTGTACAGGGTGCAAATAAACCTTCCTGAATCCTGCCAAATTTTTTCCGGGGCTTAGGTGTCATTAGGAGAGTCCATTTAACCAAAAAAAATTGGGTGTTATTTCTTTTCAATGACATATTTTATCCCATTTAAAATCGTTGCGGAACGGTCACTCGCGGCGCGGGGGAATGAGAAGGGGTAACGCGGGGGAATGAGAGGGGGTAACGCGGGGGAAGTCACGCGCGGCCGACGCATCGTGTTCATTAATTTTAGTGTTTTGTAGGATAACTTTCGGAAGCTATTTCTCAACATTTTAGTACAGAGTGATTATAAAAGAAAAAATACGTGTGTTTTTAATAAGGATCAATATATCAAAATTTGGCAGAAAGGTTTAATTGCACCCTGTATACAGCATGACTGGTGAGTGGTGGTGGATACTCGAGGACCTGATATTTGGCTATTTTACTAGTTAAAAAAAATATATAAAAAAATAATATCAATTGATCACTGAGTAAATGTAGCTTAAAGTTAAATAATTATTTACCCAACGCATAGACGCGCCCCGCATAGTAATTAACTAAGTGTCCATGATTCATTTATTTAAAGGGAAATTTGGTCAAAATCATTTTATTACATAACTAGCTGTCCCGGCAAACGTTTCTTTGCCATATAAAGTATTTCGCCCATATTATTTTATGGAAGTGACTAAATAAGTATGTCACTATGGCAACGTCCATCGCTATCCCGTCGCACAAACAATGGTCGCCGTCAGTCTCGAGTTGTAGTAATTGACTATTATTTATTCAACAAATGTACTTATCAATATAAAAAGTACCCAGTAGCCGATTCTCAGACCCACTGAATATGCATATAAAATTTGGTTAAAATCAGTAAAGCCGTTTCGGAGGAGTACGCGGCCTAACATTATAATGAGAATCGAGTACCGAGTACTCTCCTTAAGTATTGATCGTGTCTCACCAGTCATGCTGTTTATGGCCCGGGTTAATTTTTTAACCTAGACGATAAATTTTATTGCGCAAAATCACGTATTGCGTAATATTATTACGTTTACGTATTGCGCCTTCAATCCAATGGGCATTGTCCAAACAAAATCACATGTACTTTTTATATTTTTTTTCGTTAAAATAGGGTATTTTAAGAATATAAATTAAATAATTTTGAAATTCATTGGCTAGTTTTTTCTCAATAAATTTTTAAAGTTTCGCTCTGACATCATCATCGGCGCCTAATTGACCTCTGTAGTGTTTTAAGTTTCCTTTCAATCTTATTTACAATGGCTGGTTCGTCAAATGCAAGTTCTCATTATGTGAAAGCTGATACGAGAAGCTTACCAAAAGTTCGAAACGTAATGTTGGTCGAATTTATTGCTAATTTAACGCCATTGAAGGTCAAACTAAGGTTAAACATATTTGTTCAAAAATATGAGTAACTAATGGGTATTTTTTTCTTTTATATACAAAAAAACGATCACTGACCTTATTCCTCGAAATGTTTTTGTAATGAGCAAAATTAAAAAAAAATGGATAATCCCCATTGTCAAATAAAGTGTTCAATAAAATTGAAGCGTGATAGCTTAGTATTGTTAAAAATAGCATTAGCAATAATAATTATTTGTTAAATACCCATTAGCAATAATTAAATTAAATAAAAAAAAATATGATTGTTAATATTATGGTGCCCAGTAATAGTCTGCAATCATGAAAAAATTCACGTCGGCGCTGATACGCACCGCGGCGCGGCGCTTATTATTGTTAATGAATTGCTATTTTGCACTCAATGCGAAATAATACTCGACGTCAAGGGCGTAGCCAAGGGGGGGGGGGGGGGGGCAGCTGCCCCCTGCTCCCCCCAAACAACGACCACTATAAATTTAAATCTGATAATTAAAAAAAATACAATGTTATTATAACTTATTTACAAGTTTTTTATTGCATAGTCAAGAGCTCGTGCTCGTGTAGCTCTCTGTACTGTCACAGAATATATACCTATGACCTATGTATATAGTACTAAGATACTGTTTTTACAATCGCTGTAGATGTAAGGCTCGTAGTACAAGTTAAAACCTTCATGTGAATAAGAATAAGAACATTTTTATTTTGTCACCACACAACACAATATGTAAAACACAATACATACATTGTGTGATGTCAAAATTGGCCCAAGCTCAGCTATACGCAGCAGCCAGCAAGCTAGCTCGCTGCACTGGTATTCTGCAAGGGCCAATGAGTGACTTCACCACAAAATAAAGGGAAAAACTATACAATACTCTTATAATTAACTTAAATAAAAAGCTAACACTAATTTAAACAAAAAATAACAACAGTAATAGTACATATATACAAAATCTTTGAAAAATACACACTCAGTCCTGTTGGCTCATTACTGGCTATTCTGTCAATTGGCAAATTGTTAAGGCCGCCATGATGAAAGGAAGAAGAAGAAGATCTATATGGCGTCTAATATTTATAAACAGACACAAACTGAGGATAACGAAATGAATTGTAGGTAAAGTCGACAGCACATGTATATATAAAATAAATTGATATATTTTTACGACTTTACCTTACAATTCATACCTACTTTTCTCATTCGTAGAGAATGAGAAAAGTATGAATTGTAGTAGGTAAAGTCAACTTGCCCCCCCCCCCCCCCCCCCCCCTGCGCCATCGGCTGGCGACGCCCTTGCTCGACGTTACGCGAGCGGTGCGATGCGAACCGATCGCCGTTTTTAGCAAATAGCAAAGCAATAATACGTAGCATGTTGTTAAATCAAAATTAGCATGTTAATGAAATTAATAGAATATACATAGCATTAATTTCTATTACTATGTGATATTGCACAATAAAATTGAGCGTCTAGCGTCTTATGGATATGTCGCAGCCGACTAGTTTAAATAGCCGTTCAGTCAAAGGGCTAGCCCTTTGACTGGCTTTACGTCGTTTTGTCGACTTTTTGACTACAACGTTCAACACTACAGCTAGACGACGCTTAGCCAACTGGTTTAATGGCAAATTAACTAGGGTGACCATTAGTTTAATATGTAATTTGGGAGAATAGGAAAACTTTTTGTATTTTATTGAAAGATTATTCTCGGATTAAGTTCAAGGGGTGACCAAAAGTTTAATGCAATAAGTAAAAATTAAAAATTCTGAGGCGTGCATTTTTGTGACGGTCGCCGGCTGCTGCCGCAGCACAGTCACAGTTCTAACCTAACCTACTTTTGAACTTTCTGGATTGTGTTTGTTTCGGCGGTTGGGCTGCGCCCCCCGAGCCCCCCTTTTATTTGGTAACGGTCGCCGGCTGCTGCCGCAGCACGCTCGCTGCGCTCGCTCGGCTTCCTCTGTGTTGTAGTCTAAGTTCTAACCTAACCAACTTTTGGACTTTCTGGATTGTGTTTGTTAATTGTTTTTATTTTGGCGGGGCCCTTACTTAAATTAGACGGCGGCTTTTGAATCAGCTGTAGTGTTGAACGTTTTGAGCGACTAAAATATTCAATCTAAAAGCTAGACGTGAGATTGAATGGCGTTGTTCAGTCAAAGGGCTAGCTGTTTGATTGAACGGCTATTTAAACCAGTCGGCTGCGACAGATATATTATGATGTAAATGTTTATTGTGTTGTTTCAGGAGTACCAAGAGGAGGCGATGTATACCGCCAACGTGAAGTCTGAGGACGTGTTCGTCGCTCCCGACATCATGTACGAGGAGGTGTATGTTGCTGAGGAGTAAACATGTACGGTTCCTTGGAAGCGTATACCGCAATCATCGATATACGCGCGTTGCGTCAGCGTTGCGTTGTTTTATATACAAAAAACCAAGGTGTTGACGGCGCGCTGCGTCGTAACACCGCACACATGACGGACAGCAGCTTCCGAGACGAAGCGGGAGGGGGTGTAGACGTTAAGGCTTAGGCCAAACCTACGCGACCACGCGACTGCGAAGCGGGAGCGTCAATACAAAACACACATTTGACAACTTGTCAAATGTGTATTTTGTATATATATCAAACCTACGTGTGGTCGCGTAGGTTTGAACAAAGCATAAGACTGCTTCGTAATAACGCTGCGATGGCGCAGCGCCCGTGTGGCTATGCGTCAAACGCCGTGTGGACTGGCTCTTAGGGCCAATCTACACGTACCACAACCACACGACAACCACAACCACACGACAAACACAACCACACGACAACCACAACCGCACCACGTGTTCGGGCGTATATTTCGTATTGTAAAGTGAACTGGACTATTCACACGTACCACATTTTGCAGTCGTCGTCGACCACTTATGTGATACCGACCACATCGCAACCACAACACACAGTGCACACCGCCCGCGCTCTTCCTGCCCTCCGTTTCATTGATTTTCGTACGTAACCACATCGCAACCACTGGTGATAACGCAACCACGTCGGCATTTTGTCGGTACCACAACGCAACTACAAACAGCTGCAGCGACACCATTCACACGACGTAACCACTGCTTGACGGATTTTTGTCGTTGCGACGTGGTGTGGTTGTCGTAAGTGTGGGTTGGCCCTTAGGAGTACCTCGACTTCAAACAAACGGGCGAATATACGCCAGTTGGGCGTGAGTGTCACTTTCGACATGTTTCACAATGCTATAAGTTCAATAACATCATATAAATACAATCACACAATATATAATATAATAAACCTGTGATGAAACTGAACAACTTTAAATAATATCACAGAAACAAGTATTATAATTGTTATATTGCTAAATACCTAATTATTTTATAATTACTACAGATTTTTAACCTTGGATCACAACAACATACCTAGACGCAAAAAACCATTATTGTTTACTAGCTGTTGCCCGCGACTTCGTCCGCGTGGACTTCAGTTTATAGCGCGCGATGTCAACAAAATTGGTGTCAAAAGCTTTTATAAAAAAACCCTGGTACCCCTTAAATCAATACAGCTGTGCAGTGTGCAAACAATAAGTACTTCATTTTTGTATGTTAAACTTTATATATTATGCCAAATTTTAAAGCTTATTTAGCCCCCCAATTACACAACTTTACCCATAAACTATTTATCATTGATAGGTTTAGCCCCAATTTCACCAACGTCTGTTAGTGTTAACAGCTTGTTAAAATATCCTGTCTTCTCTTTCATTCATATGAAAAACGAAACAGCTAACGTGATACTAATTCGAGCATTAACTTTAACAGTCGTTGGTGAAATTTGGTCTTAAGGTTACGTCACTGCCTGCACAGATAAAGTACTGAGTTATTTAATACCGTAGAATAGATATAACAATCGAAAAAAATCGAGACTTAAATGTAAGATGATACCACCTCTTATAAAAAGACTTTTGAGCAAGCGTCAGCGCGATGTAGAAGACGCACGGCGCCATCTATTATGAATTTTTTGAACAAATTTACGACCCTTACAACCCTTTTTTCCAGTAAAAAAGTAGCCTATGTCCTTTCTCAGGCTTTAGACTATCAGTATACAAAATTTCATTACAATCGGTTCGGTAGTTTTGGCGTTTGGCGTGAAAGCGAGACTGACAGACAGACAGACAGACAGAGATACTTTCGCATTCATAATATTAGTACAGATTATGTGCACACTGCACAGCTGTTTTTGGGTATTTTGATTAATTAAGGGCCGCGCTACACCGGAATGGCAGCGGCGAGGCGAGCACTTTCAGCGCTGCCATTCCGGTGTAGCGCGCTGCGCGGCCCTAAGGGGGGTACCACTTACCAGGGTTTTAAAAAGTTTTTAAATTTGACACAAATTTTGTTGACACCGCGCGCTATAAACTAAAGTCCACGCGGACGAAGTCGCGGGCAACAGCTAGTTATGAATAAAAACAATAATATATAATAAAGTAGGTATGATTAGTTCTGTTATAATAATGAAGTAAAAATAAAGCGCCATCTGTTTTCATATATTAGAATTAAAATGTAAAAATATTTTCTGGATGGAATATAGGCCAACACAACACACTCGAACTCCTTAGAAATGCAGTAGGAGTTCTATAAGATCAGATAGATTGATTATTATTATAGCAAGTGATAATATTATTAAACATAATATTCTAACGTATTAAAAACTATAAACAAAAACATAATAACTAATAAGTATGATTAGTTCTATGTTACAACGAAGTAAAAAAAAAGCGCCATCTGTTGAATCGTATTAGAACTAAAATGTTCATTGCATCGCGTCGATATATTTCTGGATTTTTTATAATATTATACATAAAATATATTTAAGATTTTTGAAATATTATTTTAATACACATCCAAGACCCAGGAACATTGAAAACTTTTTGTTCCGCCTGCGGGACTCGAACCCAGGACCCCCGGGATGAGCGCTGGCCACGCGCAATGCGAAGTAATTTTCATCGATATTTTCATGGAAATAAGATATTTTCCCACATCAAAATGTAGCCTATGTCCTTTCTCAGACTCTAGAATAACTGTGTACAAAATTTCATTGCAATCGGTTCAGTAGTTTTGGCGTGAAAGCGAGACAGACAGACAGACAGACAGACAGACAGACAGACAGACAGACAGAGATACTTTCGCATTTATAATATTAGTATAGATAAATCTCGCTGTATATTTTTGTAATCCGTACTAATTAATGTTATGAATTTTACGTGAAATTAGGTATGAATAGACTTTTTAGGAATGTAAATAGGATAGTTTTCATTGCAGCAAAATGTTTGAACATTTTTTTGTACATATTTGTTTTGAATATCAACTATATTTTAAGCAACTTGTATTGTTGGTGCTATTTTATATCCAAGTTTGTTCCACGGTGAAGAGGTAACAGACAAAGTTTCGCATTAATAATATTAGTACGGAAATGTACGGTCAAGAAAACTCCGCGATACACTTTTGGATTATATTACTTGGCTATAGGTTCTTAAGAGTCCGGGTGCCATCGAAATTCTCATACAAACGTAATACCAAGATCATTTAGCCTTACAAAAATATTTACCATATTTGTGTTATTATTCAGCTTAAGATAGTAATTACCTCGGTTCCTGTATAAAGATTCACTGCAAAATATTTACATACCAAAAATATGAACGATTACAATATTTACATACTAAATTGTAATCATTGATATTTTTTGGTATGTCAATGATTACAATTTAGTATGTAAATTTGGTATTGCAGTGAATCTTTGTATAGGAACCTAGGTAATTACTATCTTAAGCTGAATAATAACTCAAATATGGTAAATATTCTCGTGGGGGAAATTTTTTTTTTTTTTTTTCTATGGACGCTTCACACCACGTCAGTCTGGCCCCGTGCTAAGTACCTAAAGGACTTGTGTTACAGGTACCAGACAACGGAAATATATTTAATATTTTATACTATACATATAATATTTAAGATTTTTGTTATATCATACACATCCAGACCCGGGAACATTGAAAACTTTTTTGTTCCGTCGGCGGGATTCGAACCCGCGACCCCCGGCTTGAGCTACCGACGCGCTCACCACTGAGCCACAGAGGTCGTCAATGATCTTGGTATTACGTTTGTATGAGAATTTCGATGGCACCCGGACTCTTAAGTGAAACATATCCAATGTGATATGATCATACCCAATATCTGAATCAATTGTTCCAATGGCTGTATGAAGTTATTTTACAAGTTTTAAAACAATGAACTGAATAGCAAAATGTATTAAATTAAGTAAAAAGAATGATGGGTTGAAAGAATAGGTACAGTCGCAAACTTCGCGGTGTAGCATATTTTTACTATTGTGTTCAGTGTATCATAATAATATATTAGGGTACGTAAATGGCGGATATTTCATATAAATGTTAGGGTTACTTCACATTGCAACGTGGAGTTTCGATAAATAAGCCATTTCAAATCAAAACTGAGTTTAATTTGTCGCCTAGAGTTTCGGGGTGCCTGTTACAAAGTATCACTCACTTAAAATTTAATCGCATCGACGCGTAACCTTGCAATGTGGATTGACCCTTAGCATTAACTTGAATTATTCGGACTTACCCTATAAAGAAAGTCCGAATAATGACATAAGTACTGTATAATAAATATTATGTGGTATACGGTATGCCGCGAATGTCCTCGACCGTACACACTACACTGTATGACTGGACTTGTACAAAGTTAAAAAGACCATCGAAGAAATTGATTCATAGCTGCACTAGGCAGTCGACGGACCTACGTCATTTGGTCGAATTATGTTCATACCATAAAGTTAATATACCTAGCGGAATAGAGCAACAATCTCGAGCTGTCAAACGAAACCGAAATTGGTTTCATCTGTGTGTAAAAATATGTGTACGTATACATTTACACAAGCATGATCGAACGTGATTTCTATGAGATTAAAATGTCAACGTGCGGCTCGTGCCGACTGGACGTCAAAAAAAGAGTGCTGCTGTCATGTATCACACGTCTCTTTTTACCACGCAGTGTTACTGATAGTGACATCTCTCTTGCTCAGCCCTTTGTTTATCTATTCCGCTAGGTATATTAATTATTAACTAATTTATGGTTCATACAGTGTCAGTTATCTGTCGGCTGGGTTTGACATAACACGACCAAATTACGTAGGTCCACCATCTACTTATGAATCGACTTCTCTGATAGTACAATTCTAAATTATTTTGTACGTAGTGTAAATAAAATGAAGTAATAAATAGTTTTATACAAAAATGTCTTATTCACTATCTTTCCTGATGCATTTCAACTTTTTCAAGGTCATGACGTCAATCCAAAAGTTTTTGATACGTTTATGTTTTTATTCGCTGCTAAAGTTAAAAAGGAGTTTCCTTATTTGTGAATGATAACTTGAAGCAAATAATGACCTTTTAATTTATGTTATAGTATCAGGGCCGTAGCTAGGGGGGGGCATAGTGGGGCAATGCCCTACCTTAAAATCACAATGCCCTACCTTAAAAATACCAATAATCGGCCAAGTGCGAGTCGGACCCGCGCACGAAGGGTTATACCGCGCATGTACCGTTATAGAGCAAAAATAGTATGGGACCTACCTACCTACCTAACCCTTAATTTTTTTTTTTAACTTTTATTATTAGGTATTTATTAAATTACATATATTATTAAGGCCTTTGTGAAAATTTCAAGTGCCTACCTGTTGTCATCATTGATAGTTAAGCAAAAAATGTTAGAAAAATCACGTTTGTTGTATGGGAGCCCCCTCCTTAAATATTTAATTTATTTTGTTTTTAGTATTTGTTGTTATAGCGGCAACAGAAATACATAATCTGTGAAAATTTCATTTCTCTAGCTATTGCCGTTCTTGAGTTACAGCCTGGAAACAGACGGACAGACGGACAGACATCGAAGTCTCAGTAATAGGGTCCCGTTTTTACCCTTTGGGTACGGAACCCTAAAAAGGAAGATCTAAAGGACTTGCATTACAGGTATTAGACAACAGAAATATACTTTATTCTTATATAAACTATACATTATATAGTTAAGATTTTTATTATACCTTTAAAAACTTTTTGTTCCGTTGGCAGGATTCGAACCCGCGACCCCCGGATTAAGCTGCCACACGCCCAACTATTGGGCAACTTTGTTCTGTGTATAGATGGCATTTGAATCACGATTACATGAAGCGATGCGTCCATTTAATTATAATAGTATCTGTGAATACCATAGATTGCAATATCGGCAATTTTTCGTACGGGGAATCCCAGTTAATAAACATTTTACATAACCGAAAGGTTGTTTATGATTGTTGGATGTTTGGTTCAAGTGAAGTAAAGTAAAGAGTGTTTTCTTCAAAAATAAATACAGTTCTTTTTTGTATTGACATAATATTAAATTGAATATTCTTTGATTTCGCGATGGATATACGGATATACAGGTGAAAGCGCAAAATACAATCGCTACTCGTGAATCACTACATCCAGAAGTTTAACCATATTGTTCGCTTGTTCTTCGTAATTGAGGATTTAATAATATGTAGTTCTTAGATATAGTGCTCATGCTTTGTCACAGATTTTTTTTAAGTATCTAAGAATAACTATTGAATGAATTGAATACATCATTGACCTAGAGATAAATCAAAACAACAAATACTAAAAACAAAATAAAATCAATATTTAAGGATTCGTGTTTTTTGGCCTTTTTTGCTGCATAGTGATATTAATGGCAACAGCTGTAGGCCCTGGACATTTTTGCGATATCACTTAATTAGTTAATAATACAATTAAAATAACATTTATATTTAAAGGGGGCTCAATTACAAAAAACACAATTTTGGCCTATTTTTTATCTATAACGGTGGGCATTTTCAAAAAAATGTGTACCCCTGGTTTTTACCTTGTCCCTTGACTTCGCTACAGATTATTTGTAAAAAATTACATACTAAAATTTTGTAATTTTAATGTAGGAGCAAAAACAAGTTTTCTTTTATTAAAATACATTCACGTTTGTATAAAATTTTATTTAGTATGAGATTTATAAGGGTTTTTAAGTACCGAAACCTATTAAATTCACCTGTCCCCTTCCCAGAAGTTGTAACAAAATCTTTAATAACTATTTTTTTTCTTAAAGTAAGTTACTTAAAAAACATATGTTAGATTCTTAAATACTTAATGTATCAATTGAATGTCTTGTTATTGTAAAATCTAACATAATTTAACTACAAATTAATTAAAATTATAATCATGAAAAAACAACCCGGCCGGAATGTTCGGTTTAGTGACCGTTTTTTTTAGTTTTATAAACATACTACAAAAATATTTTCGGCACTAAATGATAGTACTATATTTCATTGTACATCGAGAAACTTCAATTTGAATTTAGTAGTTAAAAATCTGCTACAAGACGCGGACGCAGGTTGGATGGTTCTTCAGGAACGGTTTATTTGTTCAGATAAGTGACCATATTTTGTAAGCATTATTATACTTTCTCCAACTGTTTTTACTGTTAACACGTTGCAAAATTAGCTTAGTATTTAGTAAAAAAAATGAAATTGTGATAACTATTATCGGTTATTTACAAACACTTTAAAAGTAAAAGAAAGTAATATTACGTGACTTCCGACTTGTGACTTTTCGTATAGTCACATATAATGGAACGGATAAGTCACAACAGGCGGAAAGCATAAGGCTTAGTTCACATTTATATAAATTATTTTTTTATTCACAGATTTTATTAAGAAAATTGGAGATTTTTAAGCTGGTACGATTAACTTACAATTAATATATTTTTTATTACTTATGTGTTAAGGTGACGCCGCGTTAAAGTAAAAAACCGCTTTGGATATGTTTTAGATTGCTAGTTTTCTATGAAAGGCCGGCCCGGCCTCTCACAGAAAACAAGCAATGGAACAGCAAAAAATGGAAAGGGCGTAAGCGACAAAATAGTTTTTGTCGCGTAATTTAAAAACCATAAATACATTTCATATAAGCTATGGTCAAATTAAAGTGTATGCTTGAACCAATCCATGTATAAATTTTGGAAGCTTAAATCACTCTCCTCTGTTGGAAAAATAGGAATCCCTTTTTTTACACAGGTCTTTTTGATTGATTATTCTGTGTTATAAAAGTTGATCAATCGTGTTATGCTATGGGTAAATCAAAGACAAAGACATGATGAATACTGACAATGAACTTTAATTTCTTAGCTTTAGTCATTGCTGAGAAAAATCGATATCGCTACAAGCAAATTATCAAGGCGTCGCCTTTCCTTAACAATAACAAATATACTTACTATTTAAAATTTAAGTAAGTACCTAAAAGTTTTATTTTTTTTAATAATTTTGATTTTATTTCCACTACTTTTCTATCAGTAAAGTTGAAAATCATTTTGTGTCATTGATATTTGCAGATTTATAATAACTAGACATCAGATTATATGCATTTGCATACTTGCATATGCAAATGCATATAATGTCACTTTTTAGGCGATAGTGCATATTTTGGCAATTTTTCGTTGATAGTGCATATTTCGGTAGTTTAACTTCCATGGGTATTAAGATTGCAATCGGAAAATGTTGGTAGAAAATTATTATTGGCGTATAATAAATAAATAAAAAGTCTTTATTTCAAGAAATTAAAAATCCTGGATTTTATGAAATTACAAAAATTGGCGCTTTTATTAATGTCACTACCGGAAAAGTCTTCAAAAAAATAATACATTTTAATATTAAGTGACTTTTTATTGTGCATATTTTGTGCATATTTCGACCATTTTTCGTGCATATTTGCATGGATATTTCGGCACTTTGATCGTGCATATAATCCGATGTCATTAATAACTTAGGAATTCGTAGACATGTGAACACATCTTTATGATTATGAGATGTTCGTCCCTCTAATTATTGAAGTTAAATCTATGAAATCAAAGAATTTTTTACTTTTATAAGTAGTGCAACAACAAAAATGTTTAAATAAAAGGTTTTTGTGTTATATAAACTTCTTTAAATATGTTAAATATTACTTACTCATGTAAAAAAATGAAAAATAACCTAGTGGGTAGGTCACATAGTCACATTATGGATTAAAAATAATTGCTACTCTTGTTGATCCTTGAAATTATCTATATTTTTTTTAATAAACAATGAAATATGCATTTCACTAGATTAAATAAACGAAGAAATCCATTTATTGCTGTATTTTTTTGTATTAAATTATATTTTACATTGAGTCGCACAACGGAATCTGTTTCGTCGAAAATTCGATTTTGTTTCAATAATATCAGAATAATATAACGTTTTCAGCGTTCTTTTTAACTTATTCCATTAGTTCAATATTTGTCCTTGTATATGACATTCAAATAAAGGTAAATAAATGACCTTAAAAAATATAGACATATTTTTGCAAGGGTACACGTTTTTTTGAAAATGCCCCGGTACGAAACCCTTCGTGCACGAATCCGACTCGCACTTGACCGATTTTTTTTGCTTCCGCCCTACCTGTAACCGACGCTGCCCTACCTCAAATTTGACTCTAGCTACAGCCCTGTATAGTATGAAAAGAGGAAATGGGGATTGTCCATTTTTTTTTAATTTTGCTCATTACAAAAACATTTCGAGGAATAAGGTCAGTGATCGTTTTTCTGTATATAAACGACAAAAATACCCATTAGTTACTTATATTTTTGAACAAATATGTTTAACCTTAGTTTGACCTTCAATGGCGTTAAATTAGCAATAAATTCGACCAACATTACGTTTCGAACTTTTGGTAAGCTTCTCGTATCAGCTTTCACATAATGAGAACTTGCATTTGACGAACCAGCCATTATAAATAAGATTGAAAGGAAATTTAAAACATACTGCAGAGGTCGATTCGCCGCCGATGATGACGTCAGAGCGAAACTTTAAAAAATTAATGAGAAAAAACTAGCCAATGAATTTCAAAATTATTTAATTTAAGTTTATTCTTAAAATACCCTATTTTAACGAAAAAAAATAAAAACGAATTTTTGCCATTTGTCTGCAATACAAAAAATCTGATTTGCCCCCCCTGGTCCAGAATCTGGGTAATTCCCCCCCGGCACCAGAACCTGGGTAATTTGCCCTCCCCCCCCCTGGCCCAGAACCTAGGTACGCCCATGTCGTCCTCTCTTCACACTCAATCGGCCACGCCCGTCTTTCATATCATAAAATACCTACCTACACGAAATCATGGGCCAAGTTAGTTTTACTAGGTTTTACTTGAATAATTATGAAACAAGTGTTTTGACTTTGAGCAAATTTAGGTTTTATATTTTACAGCAAACTTCGAAGATCGCAAAAATGTGTCTAAATAAGGTTTTTTGTAAAAAAGAAACTATAGAGCATTTTTTCAGCAATCGTATTTTCGTCTTGAGCATTTAATCTTCATGAACTGAAGTTACTTGTGTAAAAAAATCAGTTTTCTAGACCTTACAGATTTTGATCTAGTAGGTTGTCAAGTTAGGGTCAGGTGCATTCATAACATGTCACGTCCGTTATATAACAAGTATCTAGTGAATAATGATAATACAGTACATTTTCCTGTTTTTTTCATCATATTGCTGTGCAATTATCGTATGTCGCACTTATAAAAGACAGCTGACTCAGCAACACTTCAAATTGTTATCGTTCTCAGTTACTACGCGGATGAGACGTAACGCCCGCTATTGTTTTTTAATTAACCGACTGTATTAATCTAGATTTATATGCTGTAACGACCAAACCGCGAGTGGAGCACCATGGGGTTTTAGTGGATAGAATAAGCAGGAGACCCACAATACCCCGGCCGATATTCCCAATCTGTCGGGGATGCGGGGATAAAACATTTCCCCATGTTAAAAAAATGGGGCGAACGCACCGCCTACACCTGTTTTGAGGTAGGCCTCAGAACAGGTGTAGGCACACCAGGCACACACCGTGATGTCACAAGCAAGTACTTATTTAACGATTTATTTAAATAGCGGGGCTTCCATCAAATATTCTAGCGGGGCGGTCGCGCTGTCATCTACATACTTTTGCATGTCATCTCGCGGTTTAGCCGCCAATCCGCGCGTACGTGCGGACTCATTAAAACGAACCTAAAGGTGCCTAAAGTTATTTCATTTAAGATTTAAACCGATTGTTTTAAAGGAGGTTATATTTTGTCTGAATTTCTTTCTCGTCGATCGATGTATAGTGTATGTTGACCTTGATGTCGTTTAAGATAAGGTGTGGAATTTTTATCGCAAACCGCAGAAGCAGTGAGTCATCAGTGCGAACGCCGAAATCTCAGTGAGTTTTATTTAATTTATTAGTTATTAGTTATTACTTACTAGCTGACCCGGCAAACATTGTTTTGCCATATAATTTATAATTAATTTCTAGTAAGTATCAATATAAAAAGTAGATAAAATAGTTACTTACATTTAAATAGAACGAATGTACCATCGAGGAAATTGATTCCTAGGCAGTTGACAGACCAACGCCATTTGGTCGGATCATGTCAATTATGTTATATTTTCTATTTGTGATCAGTCGGCTGGGTAAGCTGGTTTTGACGTAGACCGTAACGCTACCAAACTACATAGGTCTGCCTAGGAATCAACTTTTCTGATAGAAGGTACATACAACATTTTATTAAAATCGGTTGAGCCGTTTAGGAGGAATTCGCGCACAAACACTGACACGAGTTTTTAAATTAGATTGTGCACATGAAACTCTTACAACATAACAATTTACACTAAAAGACGAGATAAAGCATTTGCTTATTTCTAAAAATAAGCTCTTCCAGCAGAGCAAGAGAAACTCCTATAGTTTGGTAATTATACTATATATTGCCTCTGTTACAAAAGTAAAAATTCCATAGACCACAATAATATTGTTCTATCGCAGTTGTATACAGGGTGTGTTATGGTTAGGGCGTGTATGTGTTCCTTGTAGTCTGTAGAGAGTTCAAAGTGAAAGTACCTTTAGCCTATAGCAGCCCTGAAAGTAGGGTTGCCAACTCTCGAAAGGACCAACCCGGGAGAATTGTAGGGGGGGGGGGGGGGGGGGATTGAGAAAGAACATAGTCTCAGGATAATTTCTCAATTTCAATTTCGTAAGGTAGTCGTTAATCCAAGCGAATTTCTTCGAACAGATTTAAATAGGATTGTCCAATCCAACTTCATCTTACAATTTTTCACTAAGTCAGTTATAAATTATGCAATAATTATCAGTTTTTGAAAAACCGGAGAAATTATCGTTCTCCGGGAGGACGGGAGGTTAAGCATTATTACCGGAGTCTCCCGGGCAATCCGGGAGGGTTGGGAACCCTACCTGAAAGACGCGAGTCGCGGCAAAGCGCCCTGAGCCCCTGGCCAAGACGTTTTCGGTTTTCTTCATCGCTTCATAATAGAACCACCGATAAAAATGTATGGAAATAACATTTATATCAAACGCTTATGTCAATTCCATACATTCATCGGTGATTCTATAGAGAAGCAATAAAGAAAACGTCTTGGCTACAGGCTTTGATAAGCTATAAGAATATCTTTAAACGAGCAATTCTTGTATCTATACTTAATATTATAAAGCGGAAGAGTTTGTTTGTTTGTTGGTTTGTTTGTTTGAACGCGCTAATCTCAGAAACTACTGGTCCGATTTGAAAAATTCTTTCAGTGTTAGATAGCCTATTTATCGAGGAAAGCTATAGGCTATATTTTATCACGCTAATACTAATAGGAGCGAAGAAATAGAGGAAAGTGTGGAAAAAACGGGGGAAAATTATTTGGAAGGGCTTATTTGAACGCTCTAATCTCAGGAACTACTGGTCCGATTTAAAAATTCTTTCAGTGTTAGATAGCCTATTTATCGAGAAAGGCTATAAGTTATATTTTATTGCGCTAAGGCTAACAGGAGAGAAGAAATAGAGGAAAGTGTGGAAAAAACGGGAAAAAATATTTGGAATGGCTTATTTGAACGTGCTAATCTCAGGAACTACTGGTGTGATTTGAAAAATTCTTTCAGTGTTAGATAGCCCATTTATCGAGAAAGGCTATAGGCTATATTGTATCACGCTAAGACTAATGAGAGCGAAAAAATAGAGAAAAATGTGGAAAAAATTGGGGAAATTATTTGAAAGGGCTTATTTGAACGTGCTAATCTCAGAAACTACTGGTCCGATTTGAAAAATTATTTCAGTGTTAGATAGCCCATTTATCGAGAAAGGCTATAGGCTATATTTTATCACGCTAAGACTAATAAGAGCGAAGAAATAGAGGAAAATGTGGAAAAAAACGAGGCAAATTATTTGAAAGGGCGTATCTCACGAACTACTGGAGCAATTTTTCTGTTATTTGGCACAGGTAAGAAGTAGACCACGTGAAGGATCATAGGCTATTTTTGTGGACTAATTTGTCTGTGAAATATCTTATTTACGCGGGTGAAGCTGCGCGGAATGTTATATTTCGTGTCGTCACGACATCACGCGTAAACGGCTGGACCCATTTTGCTGAAATTTGGTATAAGTAATGATACTTTGAGTCCCGAAAAAACATAGGATACATTTTGTCCCGGAAAAATTACTGTTTACTGCACAATATACTTTTATGATTTGCCTGTAAACTTTTCAATCTATTTTGATGGAATTTGGTATGGAGATACTTTGAGTCTCGAAAAAGGACAAGGAATACTAATTTTGTCCCGGAAAATGTTTTGTCCCGGTTCCCGCACAATAAACTTTTATGATTATTGCCTAAAGTCTAAACTATTCAATCTATTTTGATGAAATTTGGTATAGCAATACGTTCAGTCTCGGGAAAGGACAAGGGATACTTTTTATCCCGGAAAATATACGGTTCCCGCACAATAAACTTTTATGATTCTCGCCTAAACTATTTAATCTATTTTGATGAAATTTGGCATGGAGATTGGACATACTAATTTGAATCTGGGACAAGGAATGTTTTTGTCCCGGAAAAATGTGCGATTTCCACACAATATACTTTTCTGATTTGCGCGTAAACGACTCAATCGATGTATGGGAACAACTATAAAGTCCACGCGGACGAAGTCGCGGGCAACGCTAGTATTATATATAATTGGAATCTCGGAATCGGCTCCAACGATTTCCATGAAATTTAGTATATAGGGGGTTTCGAGGGCGATAAATCGATCTAGCTAGGAATATTTTTTAGAAAATGTAATTTTATTCGTGTTTTATCGAATACCGAGCCAAGCTCGGTCAAATAGGTAATAAAAATAATGATACAATTTTTTTATAATATTTTCCGACAGTTCTCACTGTGCAGGGAAATGTCGTCTTATCTGTTTAGTAGAAAAACTTGTTCGTCTATAGGGCGGTTAATAAAAATCAAGGTTGCTCGTAATGTTATGTATATTTGGTCTTTATTGTACACCTTGACAGCGATGTGTTGAGTTTGTTACCGTAACTTGTGAAAATATATTTTTAGTTCGTGTTGTGTTAACGGATTTAATCTAACTAGAGGAAATAGGTAAATATTATGCACATTTAATGTTTTTTTCATTATTTTATAGTCCATAACTCCGTTACTAATGTTAAAAATATACCAAAAGTGGGTTTAAAATATCAATGTGATTGTGTAAGTCACATAAATAAATAGAAAACATTATAATTTTATCTCTAATAATATTCTAGCAATTCTAGCTTAAAACTATAAGTAATTGGCCTTTTAGTACTTTAGTTAGACAAGTACCTACAGAGGTACTGTAGGTATAATGTTATTAGGAGGCGTCCATAAATTACGTGAGGTGTTTAAGGGGAGGAGGGGATCGAGTCAAATCTCATCTAATCTTACGTTGGGGAGAGGGGGGGGGGGGGCAAATCTCATGTTTTTTTTTTCTCATTGTTACAAAAAATACCATAAAATGTTATTGGGCTTGCTTCGTTCGTCCTGATAATTAAGGGTTGCTTTTTCGTGCCGTTCGTGCGCGAGTCCTACTCACTTTTGGCTGACTTTCTTTTTATTCTATGTACAATTCCGATGATTTCCTGCTCTGATAAAAACATTAATGGTCACGTTAGTTATATTACATCTACTGACTGTCAATCAATCCAGCGCGTTTACGTAAGAAACCCAAATTTTAAAAATCTCACGTGAGATTAGGGGGTGGGGGAGGGGGTTGAATAAAATCTCACGGAATCTCTCAAGGGGGAGGGGGGAAAGGCCAGAAAATCTAAAAAAACACCTCACGTAATTTATGGACGCCCCATTACTTATTAATATAATACTTAGGTATTTAATAGCATTCTTAAGTAAGACTGCACTAAGCAAAATTACGCTGTAACGAAGCAATGCGATTCTTCACATTTCATAGTTCTGTCTCCTGAGCCGGCCTAGGCAAGTCGCCAATCAAAACGTATGGAATTGACATAAAATGACATACCAAGTAGAAGTCGACCTTATTTTATCCAATGTCAATTTGTGAATCAAAAATGTTTGAAAAAAAATCAAAAATGTCAATTCCATATCTACATTTTGATTGCCATTGAAGGGATAAAGAAAACGTCTTGGCTAGGGACTCTGGCGTTTTGTGTCGCGTCGCGTAGCTCCGTCGCGTTGCCGCAAAGTGCGGCCGGCCGCACTTTGCAGTCTGTACCATAGAGCAAAATAATACAGTACCTCTGCACTCAGATCTCAGACACATTCAATCTAGTTATACGTATACATTCAGACCAAATAAAAATACGTTTTATTTGGTCTGAGCGTATACATATTTTTATAATATTATAAAGCTGAAGAGCTAATTTGTTCGTTTGAACGCATCTCAGGAACTACTGGTCCGATTTGAAAAATTCTTTCAGTGTTTGATAGGCCGTTTATTGAGGAAGGTTATAAGCACTATCACTGTCCTAGGTCGTAGCCAAGTCGTAGTTATCACTCTTGATCACTTGTTTTTACTTCGAAGTCGCCTTGAAGATCGCTCAAACTGAACTGATTGATTGGCTCGTCTACCTGCGGCGATTTATATGGGGCGAGACGAGTTCCAAAAAGTTCCTTTCTGATGATGAGTCGTGCGGCGCGGCGCGCCGCTCCACTGCAGTCTGCAGCTTATGGTGGCGTCTAGTGCGGTCTCGCTTTTAGAATAACACATTAATAATTAAATACAACAATTTATTAATAGGATGTTGTTTTAATTTTGAAAACCATTTATTATAAGCTCAGTACTTCAGTGGCAGTAGGAGTTCGAGGTCGGTAGGTTTGATTTTCGCGTTCAAAAAGTATAGTGTGTAACAAAATTAAGTGATAGATACTTAATACTTACTTTAGGGTGTGTACGTGTGTCGTGATATCCCTTGTAGAGAGTTAACTGTGAAAGTAGCTGAAAGATCGATTTTTTTTTCACTTTTGCATGGGGAAACTCGTGACGCTCGTGACCCTTACCCATACAAGAGTGAAAAAAATGGTCTTTGAGCGCTGCTACTTTCACAGTGAACTCTCTACAAGGAACACGTACACACCATTCAGTGTACACACCCTAAAGTATAATTCACTTAGTTTTGTAACACACTGTTAACTGTATAAGTACTTATACAGTTAACCGTGTGTAACAAAACTAATTAATTAGGTACCCAATTAAAAGGTCTTCTACGACGTCTTGTCTCATGTCTGTGCCGTGGTATTTTTCCGCTAGATGTTTCCTCATTTTATTACATTTAAAACAAAATACTTATATTTGACTAAAGTCTATATTTTGATACCAATTTTTTGGTCGGTTTCTGAGCAATCAAGACAATGATATTCTATGTTACTAACGTAACTAGATTGGAAGTTTACGGTAGCAACGCGTTGCCACTTCGAAGATGCCTGCAGGCATATCTCACATACATGACATAACGAATATATGACTTGACATTGTCTTTTGAACAAAAAAGTGGTTACGCATTTCTGAGAATCTTTTGTAAGACATTGCTACTCTAGTATTTTAGAAACTCATTGGATCAAGACGATCAATTTATTGTGCAATGTCACACTTCAATTTTATTAAACAGTTTATTTGTAATTTGACAATTAAATTGAAGGCGCGCGATGTTCAATATCAACCCTAGACGGTCAATAATATTACGAAATACGTCGCTGAGCTAGTGGAACAAGATTTTATCTGTTTTAAGCTTTCTCACGGGCCACGGCGCGTTATATCACAATTCGCGTCCGATCCGATTGTCCGCGCCTTTGAAGTCAGTAACTTCAAAGACGCGGTTCGGCGTGACTCGAGCAGGCTCGTAGAGACTCTAGCATACTCGGGGTGGCGCGTGGTAACGTGAGTGAGCTTAGAGAAGAAAATTAATCTACCATCGGCCGCGGCCGGACCCAACATGCGAGGTCGAGACGTGAGAACGGGTAGCGCGGACTCGCCTGTTGGCTCGTGCTCGCTCGCGAGCACAGAATACATATTACTCATGCTCGCGAGTACAAATCGGCTCGGCGCGGCGCGGCTCGTGATATTACGCGCCGTAAGAAGCCAGCATAATAACGTTGGTGTTGTTGATTGGTGGATGTTTTTAAGCGCTAGCATAGACTGCATAGATCCATACTAAGTGTGTGTCTGTCTGCCTGCCTGAAATTTGGTACCGAGATACTTCGAGTGTCAAAAAATATTTTTGAATATTTTTTTTGCAACAGCAATGCCGTCTGTTGCATTTCTGTCGAAATATATAACCATCACAAAACAAGAGAGCTCATCAGACATTACGGTTTATGCTGTTTCCAGCCATGGAGTCCGTACCCCTCGGCAGCTACCTGAAGCTAAGACCGGAAACCCTGGAGGCGGTCCGGCGGAGTATAAACCTGGATAAGCCAGGGGAGATGAAGGACGCTGTGAGGATCCTGGACGAGTGGATACACCAGCAGCTGCATTTCAGACACAAGGATTTTCGTGAGTTTTAGTATAATTTGTTAGAGTGAGCTCACATTGCTATTGCGCCGCACCGTTATGACATCCATACAGATTTTATGATATGCTACATATAGATCATCACTATCGGTTTCCGTATTATGTCACATTGATGCGTTGTGTTAACTTATTTATTTATAATCAGGCTACGTAGGCCCATACAATATATACCATAATGTCTAACATACATATTAATAATTATAATCTTAATAACTACACTTTATCACGAATTAACGGCGACGTGACGCTCGCTTCATTCCGGAGTCTTCCCCGGAACCTTCGGTAAACCACATAAGTCGGCCAGAATTCCTCCGCTTCAAAGGTCGACAGAAGATGCGTTGACCTTGTGGCGAGACTGCAGACGTTCGACACTCAGGCGGAGGGATGTCTTCTTACTGAATATGTAGTCCACGACGTCTTCGACCTCCATAGACTAGTGCAGGCGGAATATGTACAGGGGCGTCGCGGGGACCTCGCTACGCAGACGCAGCTCAGGTACATATGGTGCGGTGCCGCAAAGGTTGCGGGCGGCGGGCTTCTTCTTCCTCCACCAATATGAAGCCCTCCTCATCGCACCCCCTGCTCTCGTCCTTGCCAGGTCGAGAAGACTTGGCCTTGCAGCTCTTATTGAAATTAGAGTCCAGTGCCCCCCCCCCTTCTACCAGCTAAACGGTTGCTTCCGGAAATATGAAAACTTTTCTTTTAAATTCCTTTAAACGTAACTGAGATGATGTTGTTAGTAGTGTAAAACTAGTGGCAGAAAGGTACGCGAAAAATGCACGGTGGAAGACTGCCACTCATCCAGGTGATCAGGTGGTGCTGCATTTGGAAAACAGGGATTACTATCCGGAGTAAAGCAAACACATCCATATATTCCAGCTCCCGAATACCTGGAGAACACCATCGTGGCATCTAAGGGTTCCCTGGAGCGGGCCAAGGCGTCGCTGGACAAGCTGTTCACCATACGGGGTCTCACCCCGGACCAGTTTGCACTCATAGACGTGAAGAAAGAGATCCTTGGACTCAATGGCATGGGGTAGGTTTGTGGCAAAAAACTTCAGCATTTTTAGAACTCTGTAGAGTATAGAAAATAAGGTTTGGTAAAATCAGAAAATCTTTGGGCACACTGCCTTTGTAAAGAGGCTTGACAAAAAAAAATTGAAAAATATATGTCCTAAACATCAGGGCAACGACGGTCATTGACCTTGCGGACTGCGGTACTACACAGAAAGGACTTGGTCTAGCTCTCTAGCTCTCTGTCTAGATTCTAGATGTACATACATCCTTCCATTCCTCTAATCAGACCAGTAGCATTGTTTTTTTAATATTATTATCTATATTTTGTCATCAAAAACCTAATTAAGATCTGTTCATTCCAGGTACCAGCTGGTTTTGCCGCAGCTGACGGAGGACCACACGAGGGTACTCTTCGTCAAGTTCAACTGCTTCGCGCCCAAAGTCCTCAACCTCTTCTATAAGACCTCGTTTGCTGTGAGTACACCTAAAAGCATAATGACGCATAAAGGCGACAATCAAAAATTATTAAGCACTAATTGTATTTTTATGAAACTTCTCTTTGTTATGTTTTTTGTTGTTGTCGTTTGTCGTTGTTTGCACGTCCTCCACAACCAAGCTGCAACGCAGAAATATTTTATAGTGCCCAAGTGTGTGCGCAGTACACAAGAGCACTCTCTATTCCTTTACTCTCATAACCGACAGAAGACACGACTGGCGAGAGATCAGTTGCAGGACCGACTTTTTACATGCCCATCCGATGCATGGATCACCTTACTTGTCAGACAATCAGTCTGCATTGTCCTAACCAAACTTGGAAATAGCAGGTTTCCAACGCGGAAATCGAACCCACGGCCTCCGAGTCAAGAACCACGCGCTAAACCTCTGGACCACGGAGGCGTTTTAGTACAAGTACCCATAACCCAGCAACGCGGTGAATAGAATTAGGTATCAAAATCGCTCTTAAACCATAACACTCCTCAATTTCTCCTTCAGTTGGTGGAATATCTCCGTCTCCACGACTACCACCGCGCGGTAGACATGATCGTGGACATGACGGGGGCTGACGTCGCGGAGGCCCTCACCGCCAACTTCAACGACTTCAAGACCAACTATCAGATCTGCATGGTCAGTAAATAGACACTCTGTAACCAAAACCGCGTTTAAATCTTTAAGTTCCTCTTGCGTCGTGGAATTTAATAATATGTTCTCACCACAGGCGCACCTACCGCCGCATCTGCCGATACATTTTTTGTTTTGTTAAAAATATTTACCCTTTTCTACGGACTTTCAAACAAATAGACAAGAGTTACCTGTTAACGTTAGAAGGCTTTATGGTTTGTGAGGCGTTGTCTTTCTTGTCCAGTTGTGGCTTTGTCATTCTAAGTAAACCTTACCTCTGTTTGAATTCCAGCAAATAATAACATAATATTGCTACGTCTTCAATCTATTTGTCCTTTTCTCTCAGCAATTTACCATCTCTTTTCCCTCTTCAGGAATGCTTCCAACTCCGCCTCAACCGCGTGGACTGTGTCACCTCCTCCTCCGTGGTCAACGCGTTGCTGGCCATCGTCAAACCCTTCATCAAAAAGAAGACAGCAGACAGGATATCCGTGGTCAAGACGCCGGAAGACCTCCACCAGTACTACCCTAAGAGCATACTGCCTCAGGAGTATGGAGGCGGGGAAAAGTCACTTAAGGATTTGCAAGGTGAGAGCAATTATTCGAAGTGCTCAGCTTTTTCACGAGACCTGGGCCTAGAGACAAGTGGCAAGCGATTATGAAAACGCCAACAAAATGTATGGGATTTGACAGTAGTACTCGCTAGGGAAGCGATGATTTATGTCAAATCGCATACATTTTGTTGGCGATTACGATAATCGCTTGGCACTTGTCTAGTAGGGCTGTATGTAATATTAAATATGTCAAGCTGTGTCCGAATTCCGAGGGGTTTTAAGCCCTAACGAAAACAGAGTCCCAATCGCTATAGGTTTAGGCAAATTCCATACATTTTCTTGGGTGGTACTCTTAATAAGTACGGGAGCCCTAGAACATTTTTTTTTATTACTATCAAGCTAATTTTTTGTGAGTAGCTTCATTTTGATGTCTTATCAACAACATTTTTATCTGCAAAAAATCTTGAAAGTGGTAGGCTCTAACAGAGATAGAAAGGATTTCATATTTTAGTAGGTACCATCAATTCAAAGTATGAAATCCTTTCTATCTCTGTTAGCTACCACTTTCAAGATTTTTCGCAAATGAAAATGTTGTTCGTCTTATCAGAATGAAGCTACGCACAAAACATTTGCTTAATAGTAATGAAAAAAAAAATTGTTCTACGGCTCCCGTACTATAAGGTTTAACCACAGAATAGATAATAGTACATTTAGTTTAACTTAGGTTGTGCATCCTGTGTCACTAAGCATACATTTTCATTAAATAAATATATAAAGTCATTCGCTAATTTACAATGGCTGCGTTCCAGATGACGTTAATTTTGACCAAAACGCTCAAAACGTCTCCTTCTGCCGTTCCCTTTGGCGACCGGGGTCGTCTAAATCGCGGCTATGACGTCACTCATGACGTCATCATTTTCGCTCAAAACGACCCTTGACGAAGATGGGTCAAAGTGGGCGTTCTAGTTTTTTTTTTAAATTTTAACGTAACTATATCGCGAAAGCCATGTTCGGAAAGTTTTCACGACAGAGTAGAGACAAAAAACTTTATATTATTTCATTACAAATAATATTTTAATTGAAATATGTATATTAAATGAAATAACATTTAATGAAATATTTTGATTGGAAAATAAATTGTTTTAAATGAAAGGTCAAATGATTTCTTATAAAATATAATACTAATTTTCATCTCTCCTATACCTGTTGACCTCGTACTTGACTAAGCATTACGCGGTATTGTTACCTAACGTTTATAATATGTGACAATAGTCAATATTCAACGTATGTGGTTTTGTTATTAAAATATGATTCAATGTGAAAACTCAAATACATATACTTAAGTAATAAAAGTTTAACTATATTAAAATATGAAAAAATGTAATACTGGTACTAAAAACGAAACAAATATAATATTATGTATTTTATTTGTAAAATAAATGTAACTATAAACAATTACTTTTATTTACGACTTGAAGAAAAGGATCGTAATATCCAAGTTCGGTTCAATGTACCTATGTATAAAAAAAATTATAGTTCTTTTTTTAAACTTTTCTCAAAACGCTCAAAACGATCCATAATCCGTTCCACTTGGGTTTGTATCACTGACGCTCACAAGCTAGTGGAACGGGAAAAACTACAGTCTTGAGCGTTAGCGTTTCAACGTCATCTGGAACGTAGGGAATGTATTGTATTTTTTTGGAACCGTCTCATATGTATAAGTTTTAGAATCTTAGCGTGAAATCCCTACCAGAAAATTGTTTGCCTGAAAACGATTCATCGCAATTGGCATATGAGTTGTGGCTCTTATGAGTAGGTTTCCGGAAAACCGTTTCGAGAACTAATCCGGCGAGAGAAACCGGCGTAAGAAATTAACACGGGGCCAATGTATTCCAAAAGATTATACCAGAAAGAAATACAATCATAATTATGTATCTATCTCTTCTAGTGGACTATCTGGATCAGCTGTCTACAGAAGAGCACAGAGCGATGATGAGGACTATGTCGTCTGCCACCACCGACGAGGCGCTGCGCTCCCAGTACAAGTTCAACGACCTCTACGCCGGTACCGTCGGCACATTCCGGGCGTTGACCCTGGACTGATGATGACTATGTGACTAGAGTTATATTAGATATCTATTGTTAGTATCACAAAAGGAAGATGCGAAGTTGGCCTCCGACTTTAGTGACGTTGAAACCGAAAAGGAGTTATTTTATAGTGTCCATGTGTGTATGAAATTGAGGAGTGCTCTCTTGTTTCTCGTTTAACCCAGTTTCCGATACGACTGACGAGAGATCAGGCGACGAACTGACTTTTTACTTGCTCATCCGATGCATGGATGTTTTTTAATTTTATCAAATAAAAATATACTTATAAGCACTTATAAGTTTAAGTAGCTTTAAGTGTGTTGTTGCTTTATTTATACTTTTAGAATATTTATTACTATTATTATTAAAAGTACAATCTCGAGCTGTCAAACGAAACCGAAATTGATGTAGGTCTGTGTATATTTTATTAATACCTAAATATGCTTAATTTTGCCTGTAGGAAGCTTTAAGTGTGTCAAACTATTGCACCCGCGATAATGGAATCGTCCTTCTCGCTACTACTAGGTATAGGCACAATAGACATAACTACCAGTAGTTCGACTGCAAACAAACGGACAGGTTTCAATATCTGTCAAATTCGTCGGTTTCACTAGGATTATGAACGAAATGTGCCTCGCGCTGGCTGATATAATTTATTTTTAAATATTTAAAATAAAGATTTCAAAATTGGATTCTGACAATTTTAATCGCATGTGCCAAAACACAAACAACAATACGACCAAAGAGGAACACGTCCAGCGAATAATATGTCATAGTTTTAAATTCGTAGGTAACAATTTAACAACCCTAGCGACGATTTTCGTCATATACGTCAAATTTTAAAAACAATGAAAACTTGATATGTGTAATGAATACTTAATCATTTCAATAGATGCTGATTTCTTTATTACATGTCAAACATTTGTTGTCCAATCCTGTCAAATAGTGTAACAAATATTTTTTTTGGAGCTTATGGCCTGGTTGCTGAGACCTTTAAGCCACAACTTTATTTTTTTTGAAGACATCATGTGTGCGTTCAGAAATTTATTTTTTGTAAAATGTCGACAAAGTTCAGCTACTGTTATATTTGTTTGTTTGTTTTAGACATTAATTTTCGAAAATTATTTATTAATTACTTTTTTGTACATTCTATATAAATATATTATTTTGTATCATTGTTTTACGTTCATCAAAGCCTAAATTAGTTCAGCTAAAAAGTAACACATTCATTGACTGTTAGGTGGTACGAAGTTCGCCGGGTCAGCTAGTTAGTAATAAATATTGAACCGACAATAATTTTATTTATATCGTTTTTTCAATTACAATAATATATTATTATACATAAAACAGTGATATTAAAAATAACTTGCACGTGATATTTTATAAATATTCATGCGAAATTTAGATTTAAGCATGATTAATAATCGGCATGTTGATTTCGATACGTTTCCCAATTCCGTCTCAGAAACGAATAAAACGTTAATTCACGAATCCGAGATTGGGAATTTTTGCACCCTACAACACAACAGTACCTCGTACCGCCCATATTTTCCTTATTCAGACCACTTTTTAAAGTTTTCAACGTGTTTTCATTTTTAACTAGTAAACCGTATTTCACAGCTGATCGCACTCTGACACCCACGTGTTGCCTGAATCTGCCACTCGCCGCGCCACTAGAGATATCCAAGAGGCCTATTAATATTAACTTTATGGTCACAACTAGACCTAATCAAAGGAGAAGACCCAACGCCCATACAATTTTGGGCTAATTTTATAAGTGCCGGCCACGGGCCAACTCAAATAAACCCATTATTTTATTAGAATACAAGCTGTCCCAGCAAACGTTGCTTTGCCATAATATAAAGTATTTCGCCCATATTATTTTATTGAAGTGACTAAATAAGTATGTCGCCATGGCAACGACCATCGCGGCTATCCTGTCACACAAACAATGGTCGCCGTCAGTCTCGAGTTGTAATAATTTGCTATTATTTATTGAACAAATGCACTTATCAATATATAAAAAGTACCCAGTAGCCGATTCTAAGACCTTTTTTTTTTTTTTTATAACAGTGGGAAATGCGTTACGCATTCCCGACGGCCCGGGGGAAAAGGCCGCCGGGATATGTGGGACTCCCCAGGTGCTGTGGTAAGGAAGAGCACCCAGGTTTACCCACTAAAACCCACCGGTGCCTCCTCCTCCGCTTGTTGCTGGGCCGCCGGACCCGCCAGGGGCGAAACTGCAGCGGCCCAGTTAGCGGCGTTTGCTTCACAGCAACATCCGCCGTGCGACTGCCTGTCTACGACAGCTGCCGCTATCTCCGGGAGAGCAGTCCGAGGCACCGGACGCTCTTCAACCGGTCGAGCTCGTGCAATGGGCGGCGGATTCCCCAATCCGTCGCCCGAGCCCATTTAAGGCGGGAGTTGGCGCTCGTATTGAGCGCGCCTACGCCCTCCTCGCCTTCTTCTCATGGGGTCGGCGTCCTCTTGGGCCTCCCGAACCCTCTCGGCAGCCTCCTTCTGCAATAAAACAGATTCGCAGAAGGTGGAGACCGCTTCCCAAGCTTCTCTCGACCGGACCATGGATGACAGTATGGCCGGGAGAGTGAGGTCAAGTCCAAGTACGGCGCAGAGCTCCACGCGCTGCTCGACCCAGGCTGGGCAATCCACGAGCGTATGCTGCGCCGTATCATCGTCTGTGTCCGGGCAGTGGTGGCAACGGGGCGTTGGCTCCCTCCTAGCCGTATGGTGCAGGTAATGACCGAAGCAGCCATGCCCGGTCAGCATCTGCACCATACGGTAGGTAAGGGCGCCCCAGGGACGTGCCATCCACTGTTGAAGTATGGGCCGGATTGCTGCGACCACTTGACGGCCGGCAGTCGGCGACGCCATTTGGTCCTGCCAGGTGCGCATTAATATAACGCGTGCCTGTCGGCGCCATCGGGTTGCCAGATCTGGTGGCACCCGTTCCCCTCGTTCCTTGTATTCGGCTGTACGAAAATATACCTCCGAAAGTACACGAGCCTCCAGGTCCCACGGGGGGGACCCTGCCAGTGCCAGGGCCGCTTCGCCAGCTACCGTGCGATAGCCGCGAATTATTCGCAGCGCCATAGCACGTTGCGGCCTTCTTAAGAGCGCTCTATTTTGGGCGCTTAAACGCTCTGCCCACACCGGGGCTCCATACAGGGCCATTGACTGGAGGACACCTGTGTAGAGCCTCCTGCATAAGGACCCCGGACCTCCCATATTGGGCAGCAGACGTCCCAGGGCCATTGCCGTCTTCTTAAGTCTTGGTGCCAATCGGCGGAAATGTTCGGTAAATGTCCACCTTGAGTCAAGGACGAGGCCCAGGTATTTCATCACCGATCCGATTGGCACATCGATTTCTCCGATTCGGAGGGACGCGTTCTGAGGTGGGCGCTTACGGGGTCCATAAAAGAAAATGGCCTCCGTTTTCTCGACTGCGACTCGCAGCCCTTGCGCCTCAATACGCGCTACCATCTGGGCCGCGCCCACTCTCGCCAGACGTATTGCCTCCTCGAAAGATTCTCCGCAGGCCAGCATGTAAGTATCGTCTGCATAACAGACGAGGCGTAACCCGCGGAGAAGTGCCGCCCGTAGAACGCGGTCATACCCGATGTTCCACAGGAGTGGGCCAAGAACTGACCCCTGCGGAACCCCGCACCACGTGACGATCCTTATGACCCGTCCGCTGCGTCCAACGACTACTATGGTTCTTCGTCTCAGGTATCCTGCTACGGTACGGCGCAGATAAAGAGGCAGCCTATGGTAACGAAGACCATCCTCAATTGCCTCAAATGGCAAGGTGTTAAAAGCATTGGCGATGTCAAATGATACCGCCAATACCACTGCGCCGTTCGCCGTTCGTTCCTCGCAGAACTCCTTGACCTCCATGATCGCGTCTATGGTCGAGCGTTGTGCGCGGAAGCCGAATTGTGCTGCGGATAAATTCGGGCCTTCCTGCTCAAGGTGTTTAATTATCCTAGACGCGATCACTCTCTCGAGGAGCAACACTATCGGCCTATAAGCCGAGGGTGAATCCGCCGGGCGACCGTCCTTTCTGAGGAGGACTAGCTTTCCCTCTTTCCAGGGTTGAGGAAACTCCGACTGGGTGAGGCACGCGCTGAACAGTTCTCGCAGCCTCTCTTTTAGTGGTCCCAAAGCCTTCACCCAAACCCGTCCGGGAATTCCGTCCGGGCCGGGCGCTGTCTTCTTACCTCTCAGCCTTAGGATTGCCGCATCCAGCTCACCCTCTGAGACAGGCGGGATTTCTCCTAGCGGCGCCGTCTCGTTATTAGTCGGTGAATCCGCCCCCGTAACAGTCGGGAAAAGCGCGGACACGATTGTTGGGAGTTGCTCGGGAGGTAGCGTCTCCAAAGCTGGCGGGCCGCGGGCGATCTTATTGCGCACTATTCTATATGGGCGACCCCATGGGTCCCGATCAAGTTCCGCCAGCATTTCCTCTCGTGCCGCCTCCTTTGCCTGCTTTATAGCCAGATGGAGGGCACTCTTGGCTGCACTGTACTCAGATCTGAGTCGCCTCTCCAATGACTCATTGCGCGTCCTTCTACGCCTTTGTCTCTGGTAAGGTCGGCGTGCCCTTATGCACTGGTGCCTGAGCTCCGCAATCGTGTCCGTCCACCAATAGACCTGCTTTCTTGCAGGAGGACCACGAACGCGGGGCATGGCAGCATCGCATATCCGGGTCATAGCCTCTCGGAACCAGAGTGCCTCCGCGTTTACATTAGCAGGAAGCGTTGGTCTTGGCGTCCAGGCCTCCACTTCAATAGCCTCGCTCAGCGCTTCCGGGTCCAATTTGGTCAGTGACCATCGTGGGAATTCTGATGCACTTTCTAGTGATCTTGGAACCGTCCGGATATGGTTTGGGGAGGAGACACAGAATCGAATATATAAGTGGTCCGACAATGTCTCGACTTCCTCCTCCACCCTCCAGTTCTGGACCAGTCGTCGGACCGCGGGGCTAGCGAAGGAAAGATCAACGATGGAGCTCCCCTGCGGTCGAACGCATGTTGGTGCAGCCCCGCGGTTTAAAAGCGACAGGCCGGCCTGAACGCTCCATTCCAGCACGGCATCTCCCCGAGCGTTGGTCACAGGAGAGCCCCATGCCTGGTTCTTGGCATTGAAGTCACCGGCGACCAGAGCAGGTCTCGGGGCCGCTCTTAAGACTGCCGCCAGCAACTCATCCAGAAATGCCTCAAATTCGGCCAGCGTTTTGTTCGGAGAGAAGTATACTCCGAAGATCGTATACTTCCCCCGATCCGCCGCCACGAATCCTCGGCCTCTCTCCCGCACCACGAGTGGGGGGCCGGTGTCACTGCAGTATATAGCGACGGATTCCGTCAAGTCCCCAACCCAGGTGTTGCGGGCCGGGACCAGATAGGGTTCCGCTACTATGGCGATATCTATTTGCCACTGCACCAACGCTTGAAAAAACAGATCTTGGGCGCCAATGCAGTGATTCAAATTCACCTGGAGCACTTCTTTGGGTCTACTATCCATTATGAATGACTATGTCTTCGCCATGTCGGTCTTGTGGCCGACCCGCCGTAGGGGGATTTTGTCTGGTTCTGTTGCGCCCCTTCTTCGGGGGAGCGCACCCCTTTCCTCCTATTGTGTGGTTGGCATTTCGCCCAGCTGCAGCACAAACTGCGCAGTGGGGTTTAGCCGTGCAGGACGACGATTTGTGCCCGTCCTGTCCACATCGGAAGCATAAGCCACTCCTGTCCACTTCCGAGGTGCATTGCCGCCCGGTGTGACCGATTTCCAGGCAGCGGAAGCACTTCATGGCCTTCGGTTCCATAGCCTGCACTCGTGCTGAGCTCCAACCTACGAGTAAGCGACCCGCAGCCACCAAGGTGTTGGCGGCAGCCACGGGGCACCTAACCCACATAGTACCCGTTCCTCCAGGACCCTGTCGGACGTCGCCCCCCTTGATATGTTCCAGGGAGCAACCCGTCTTCGTTCCAACCGCTGCCAAAACAGTCTCACGAGTGACCGAGTCGTCAAGGCCGGATACGCGGATATCCGTGCACTTGACAGGCCTGGCTACCCGGGCAACGCCAGCAAGAACGAGCCTCATCTTATCGGCGAGACGATCCGCCGTTTCGCTGGTCGCACTGGGTGGGAGTTCCATAATTTGAGCCCCCGTAGCCGCCCGCCTAACACGAACGCCCTCCGTCAATCCTAGCTCCGCCAAGTTAATCTCTTGCCGGGCCTTCATGATGACGTCACTATAGGTGGCACCCCGCTCGACCGCATCATGCTGCAGTGTAATAACAACTGCAGCCGTAGCGGGCGCTGTGGGCCTCCGTCGTCTCGTCCGCTTTTTTGGTTTTGGCTTTTGGGAGATTTTTTCAGTCTCTTTTGGCCGTGCCCTTGTCGCATCCGAGTATGTGGGGTTCGTGTTCGTCACATTCGGTAGCGCTTTCTTCTTCCCCTTCCTTCGTACCACAGTGTTCCATCCCTCAGAGGGGCCAGGAACTGCAGCCACTGGAGGAGCCGGCTGTTGATCTGCCGGTTTCTCCTTTCCTGCTCTTTTCTTCTTCTTAGCTTTCTTTTCAGATGCTGGTGCAGATGTCGCCGCCGGAGTAGAAGCCACCGTCCTAGAAGGCCCTGCCTGAGGGATGGCGGGCCAGTCCTTTGTCGGGTGAGTATCCTTTTCCTTGCTTTTGCCGTCTGCTGCCAGTGGAGGACGTAGCCTCTTGGCTGGAAGCAGCCGGTCTTGCATGCCCTCAATGCGTGCATTGATCATGTTCGAGGTTCGCTCCATTATCGAGCGAGAGAGTTCCTCGAACATGACCCGCAGATTGGCGACCGTTATTACGGAGTCGTCATGTTGTACCGGGTCCTCCGCATTTGCTGGAGGAGGTGGTCTTAATGGCGCCTTCTGGGCCCGACTCACCTCTTCTCGCAATCTCGTTAATTCCTCTTTGAGGAGAATGTTCTCGGCCTCGAGTCTCAGTGTGTCCTCTTTTAAAGAGGCAAGGCCGCTGACCGACTCCTCGATCTTGGCCTCACCTTCCCTCAAGGTCTTTGTGAATGTGCCCTTTAGATTGCCGCTTTTGGCGCGGACCATCTTGATCAGCTCAAGGCCCTGCTCCCCAATGGTCTTGAGCTTGGTGGCCGCCGGGAGTCTGTCAATCGCCGCTCGTTCCGCCTGGGAAATAGCCTCCTTTTCCGCCCGTCGCTGCGCATGCTGCAAGGCTGCAGCGACCTCTTTTTCCGCTTGAAGTTGTAGGTCCTCACACTCCAGCTCTAAATAGTGCTTCCTCATGGCAGCCACGCCTACGTAATCCCCTGTGGTAGGGGGACGTCCACGTCCTCTTTTGGCGGTCTTCTTGCGCCGGTTGTCCGACCGGATGGACCGCTCAGACCCACCTTCATCCGAGCCGGATAACGAGAGCGAGAGCCTTCGTTTTCCAGCCGTGTTTCTCCCTGCTCGATCGCGTGATGAAGCGCGAGAGCTGTCTGCGGTTCTCATGGTGTTAAGAGAACCATCCGAATCGTCTATCCTTTCCAAACGTACTGTCGGAGTCCGTGTGATAAGCCTAAGTAAGTCGTCGTTTTCCGTATTCCTGTCCGTTGCCGGTGCGGTAAGGAGCACCGGCCCCGGACCATCGCGCGTCATCGCGCCTTCCTCCCCACTCCTCGCCGCAGCAGCGGCCATCTCCCCACACGCAGTGTCGGCACCCCCCGTATACGTGGGCCAGACTCCTGGTGGTGAACCAGGAGTGCGGGATTCTCCAACAGAGTTGGTACCCGCCCGGGGACTTATTTTTACATTGCGCTTCTCCATATTAAATCATTAAGGCTGATCCGGCCTGACCAATTAGGGGTGGTTCTGCCCCAGTGCCCTTGCGACGTAGACACCCACTCGTCACGCAACCCACAGCCGGGCACCAGAACCCTGGTTTGGGGACCCACAGGTCCATCCATCACGCAAGCACTCACCGATATATGCACACAAACACACACTGATGTATAGAAGGAATAAATATAATGAAATTAGAGGAGAAAAGACGTTGAAGAGATAGATCATATATAAAATATAAGAAGCAAGACAAGATAACTAATAAAAAGAGGGAAAGATTGGAAAAGACCGGCGATCAGCCACCCTGAGTACCTCACTCCGTGTAAAGGGCGAGGTGGCGCACCCAGGGGCCCAGGGACACCAACGCGGAGGAACCGGTATCACCCCCAGCCGATTCTAAGACCTAGGTAAAAATCAGTAAAGCCGTTTCCGAGGAGGTAACTAACATTGTGACACGAGAATTTTATATATAAGATAATCTAAGGAATAATTATTAATTTTTATTAATACACCAACGTTCTAAATCAAGTCTTCGAGTTGTTAATCAAGGTCAAACTATTTTTATATCATAATATGTAAGTAATAAAACTTGTTTAACTAATTAAAAACAATAAGTAATCGATCCCAATGCCCATATCCGAGTCATAGAACAGATTTAAGGTCAAATACCTACAAATGATTTGGAAAAACTCAAAGGAAGGGGAAACCTCTACGTGCTTGGGGATACGCACGGAATCTGCCCAGTATTCCAATTTCCAAGTAAGCAATAAGTTGTGCCCTGGGATTTGGAGGCTGCCTCACTGGTGTGTTCTATTCTGAACAAGTGTTCTGGCAATGCCGGACCGAACGAGACGCTGGACAAATCACAAAACCCGTCACCTGACATTACCCGGCGATGGCGGAAATCGCCAAGGAACGAGCGCTTGACCTTTTTGTGATAATATCCTTTAAGCCTGACTGGTCTTTAATTTATTAATACAGGTTTTTTTCGGGGCAAAATAATTTTAACAAAAAAAAAATATTAAAAATTAGTACGTATATATAAGCATATTTACCCCTCCCCCCCCAAGTAAGGCCGGGGGCAAAGATTCCCGCATATTAATCCAATGACACTCGAAAACTGTATCTTTAGTTTAGGTTACAATAAATTCACTTTTAATTAATAACTTACTTTGTTGCTAAAAAAGGAGAATTAAAACTCAATACTAATGACGCGACGCCATTTTGCTTAACAACTTTACCAGGAAGGGGGGGGGGGGTTTGGGGGGTCAGCCCCCCAAGTAGGGGCAGGGGCAAAGCCTCCCACATATTAATCAAACGACACGCAAAATCTGCATGTTTAGTTTTGGTTACATTTATTTCACTTTTAATAAATAACTTACTTTGATTGTAAAGAAGGAGAAGTAAAACTTAACACTAACGACGCAACACCATTTTGCTGGTGGGGGGGGGGGGGGGGCTCTTTGGTCCCCTTAGAGGGGTGAGGGGGGAAAAATTAATACACCAGATGTTAAGTTGGAAGAAGATAAATATATCTGCGAAAACCGTATTCAAATGGGATCAGTAGTTTTCGTGTTAAAGAAAAAAGTTTGGTACAAAATCTTACCCCCTCTTTTGACACCTTAGAGAGATGGGGGGAAAAAATTTTGTACACCAGATGTTAAGTTGGAAGAAGACAAATATATCTGCGATAACCGCATTCAAATCGGATCAGTAGTTTTCGTGTGATGCTGGAACAAACATACAGACAGACAGACAAACAGACAAAAAACTAACCACAGTTTTGGCTTCTATAGCGATGTAGTAACAGCCACCGCTTATTATTTTTTGGATATCTTTAATGTACAGAATTGTCATTTCTACAGTTTTATTATATGTATGTCACATGTATGTATAGATAATTAATGTGTGGCTATCTTCTTATGCAAATAATATAGAAAATTTATAATGTAAAATCACTGTAAAACTGTACATACAAGATACGCGCGCGCCACACACATAACCCTCCTGGCAGTCGGGTAAAAAAAAATATCCACAGTCGAACATAATATAACCTCCTCGTTTCCGCTAGGTATATTAACTAAGTTATGAACATTTAAACTATGATCTTCGTAAACAACATTCTTTGCAAATAAATAATAATTATGATTATTAGCATGGATAATTGAGTGATTAATCACTTTGTTGCAAACCTTATTTACACGGCCAATTCTTGATCAGTTCACATCTTGAGTTCATAAGTATCGGTCGTATCATGGAGGCTCTCCCTCATCACGGGTACTTGGAGTTCCACCGCGACAGCCTGGAGGTGGTGCGGCGGGGGGTGGGGCTGCACCGGCCCGGGGAGATGGCTGATGCCGTGAGGATCCTCCAAGACTGGGTCAAACAGCAGGAACACTTACTAAAGAAAGATATACGTGGGTACAGTATAGTAAATTAGATGATGAATAGAATAGGGAAGATGACAAGGTCAAAGATAAGCGAAAGTGTTCCCAAAATTTCAGCTTGATAGCTTTTTCATATACGCCTTCAAAGTTGGATATTCAAGTCGATTTTTTTCAATTATATTTCGTAATATTTGTATATCATTCGATAACTTATGTAATTTAAAGCAACTTTTGTTATGAAAGCACTTTCATAAACGCAATAATTAATATACCTGTCGAACAAAGTTCTCCCGCGATGCCTACAACCAACTTAGGTGACGTCATAATCGAGTAGCATTAATTGGTATGGAGCTTTGTATGGAGCATTTTGGACAGTATGAGATGTTTGAATTGTCATAATATCTTGGTGAATTTTTAAGCTATCAGACTCATTCTTTCACCAATGTTTCTATTTTTGAGAGGTCTTTCAATTATCAATAAGAAAAAAAAAGTAATCATGCCTATATTGTTTATCGAGCGGGATCCTTACATTCTTATTTTTTTTGTGATAAAAACTCTCCCATGTCGTTTCTCAGGACACAAAGTGTATTTTATCACATGCGCCTACTGTTTTTTTTGTTAAGTTTGCTACAACTTGTGCGGTCTATCACAATTCACACTAACATTTTAAAGGCGAAAGTTTGTAAGATTGTATGTTTGTTAATTCATCACGTCTGTGGCGGTACTCACAATTCCCCTAACATTCCTGCATCGCGCTATCGAAGTTTTCTAAGTGGGCTCCGGCCCAGGCCCGGATCTACGTTTTAAAAAGGGGGGAGCAGAATCCCAATTTGCCGCCCTCCAAGCAAAAATGTGCGTTTTCAATTGGTACTTAAATAAAATGCTATGATTGCCCAGCGACAAGGGGCGCCTCCAAGTCTTTTAATAACAGATATAATTCTGCGAAACAACGTTGACGGAGTAGCGCGGTGGGCCACCGGTGGCGCACGCGGCGGTGAAAAAAGCGGCAAAAGTTTGGCAGGTGGCCTCCGGCCGCCCCCCAATCTTTGCCGCCCGGGGCAAGTGCACCCTCCTCCTTTGGCCGCCACGCACACACGTGACGTGGGAGAGCCATGCTTCGGCACGAATGGGCCGGCTCGACCGGAGAAATACCACGTCCTCACAGAAAACCGGCGTGAAACAGCGCTTGCGCTGTGTTTCGTCGAGTGAGTGAGTTTACCGGAGGCCCAATCCCCTATCCTATTCCCTTCCCTACCCTCCCTTATTCCGTTCCCTTTCCATCCCTACCTTCCCCTATTACCCTATTTCCTCTTAAAAGGCCGGCAACGCACCTGCAGCTCTTCTGATGCTGCGAGTGTCCATGGGCGACGGAAGTTGCTTTCCATCAGGTGACCCGTTTGCTCGTTTGCCCCCTTATCTCATATAAAAAAAAAAATATATATAAAAACACACGTCTAAGCGGCTGGAGCAATTTTGCTGAAATTTGGAATGAAAACACTTTGAGTTCCGGGAAAACGTGCGGTTCCCGCGCGATAAACAAATTTTGGCGCAACGGACTTCCGGGCGACATCTAGTGGAACATATTTTCAGACCCAGTCTACCTGGAGACGTTTATAGTGATGTGCAAGGGTTCCCTGGAGCGTGTCAAGGCCGCCCTGGACAGGATGTGCACAGCACGGACCCTGCTGCCACACTACTTCGACCCTTACGACGTCCTAGCAGAGTTTCAGCTTGTAAAGGGTAGAAGGTGGGTTCAAATAATTATAATCAAATAGATGACGCCCGACGTACTCCGTTGCGCCAAAATTCGTTAACATTTTTCCAGCATAAAAAAAAAACTTTGGTCTCTCAGCGCTGCTACTTTCCATAAACTGTATATTGCACACGGTGCTGCTCGCCAGCCCCCCTAGACAAGTGGCAAAACGCTAACGCTACAAAATGTATGCGATTTGACATAAGTCATCGCTTCGCTAGCGAATACTAATGACAAATCCATACATTTTTACATTTTGTAGCGCTAGCGTTAGCGTTAGCGTTAGCATTAGCGTTAGCGTTTTGCCACTTGTCTACGGGGGCTGCCCCCCTAGAAAAGTGGCAAAACGCTAACGCTAGCGCGCGTCACTCGTCAGTTCTGTTATGCATGAACTTGGCTTGACACGCTACCGCGTGTCTAGGTAGGGGACTAAAGTACTATCACTTAGTTTTGTTACACCTTGTAGTACTATTGCTCATTATAATAAACCTTCAAGAAGAGAGCGTATTCCATCTTAAAGGCCGGGAACGCACCTCTTCTGATGTTGCGAGTGTCCATGCGACGGTAATTGCTTTCCATCAGGTGACCCGTTTGCTCGTTTACCCCATATTAAAAAAAAACCCTTCTCAGCTACGTGTTTCCCCTGCCGCAGCCCACGGAGGACCACTGGCGCGTGCTGGTGTGGAAGTTCGTAGGCCAGCTCTCAACGCGGGAGGTGGAAGCCATCTACAAAATTATATTCACAGTGAGTCACTGAAACAATACTATTTTCCCCCCTAGACAAGTGGCAAAATGCTAACGATAACGCTAGCGCTAACGCTAACGCTACAAAATGTATGGATTTGACATTAGTATTCGCTAGCGAAGCGATGACTTATGTCAAACCGCATACATTTTGTAGCGTTAGCGTTATCGTTTTGCCACTTGTCTAGGGGGGCTGTTTAGGTTACTGGCGCCAGTAAATATTATTATGTTCTACCTCTCTTGCCTCCAATTTATGAAAAAGTTTGTATTTATTAACGGCACCCAATAAGACTTTTGGTAAAATTATTTGAAAGCACAAAAGAGTTTAACTTTTAAGTATAGCTTTTATCGCGCGGTTTGAGCGTGGCGACCGAATGGAGAACTTCCATAACGAAAAACACCTAACATTCGTCTAACGTCGAATTTCATTTCGGCAGACTTCGGCTCAGTGTGGCTCGGGGTACGGCGTTGCCAGACTTCGGCAAATTGTTTGTGTGCGTGCGACGTATGCAAATTATACCTGCATAAGTTGATAATAAATGCTATGCAATAGTATTAGGATTACCGCGGCAGTCCCCGAGTGGCACACGTACTTTTATATGTACGAACAGAGAAGTTGATTCCTTGTAGTTTGGTCGCGTTCGATGCCTTGATAATTTGGCTGTAGCGATATCGAATTTTCTCAGCAATGACTAAAGCTAAGAAATTAAAGTTCATTGTCACGATTCATCATGCCTTTGTCTTTGAATTACCCATAGCATAACGCGATTGGTCAACTTTTATAACACAGATCAATCAAAAATACCTCTGTAAAAAAGGGATTCCTATAATTTTGACAACAGAGGAGAGTGATTTAAGCTTCCAAAATTTGTACATAAATTGGTTCAAGCATACACTTTAATTTGCCCATGGCTGATATTATTAAATATATTTATGGTTTTTAAATTACGCGACAAAAACCATTTTGTCGCTTACGCCCTTTCCATTTTTTGCTGCTCCATTGCTTGTTTTTTACTTTAACGCGGCGTCACGTTAAGTCAAACCCATCCGACAGAGCTAACATTAAATTGACATGAGCTGACCAAATGACGTATAGTCCGTCAAGAAAGTGAAGAAATTAAAAAGTGGCAACATCGTAGTGTCATCCCTTTCAAATCAATCTAAGAAAAAAGGGATGACACTACGATGTTGCCACTTTTAATTTCTTCACTTTCTTGACAGACTATATGTTCGTCAACTGCCTAGGAATCAATTTCCTCGATGGTATTTGCAGACTCTGGACTACATTAAGCGCTACGACTACCACAGCGGCGCGACTATCATATACGACGTGTCAGAACTCGACCTCAAGTACATGCTCACCAACTTAAACCTCATGGAGCTTAAGAATTTCTACATGACAGTATTGGTGAGTTTCCCTGTGTGGGTACGAGTATATACGTGGAGGCCGGAAAGGGAGATATTCCGACCGAGCGAGGTGGTCTGTGGAATACTGTTTCCCGTTTACAATCATACTTATCTGACAGATACTGTATACCGAAATTGTGACAATCATTTAAAAAATCTTAACTACAGTTAGATCTAAAAGTAGAGCGAATAGAGTCGGAGTACCCCAAGGAAGTATACTTGGTCCACACTCTTGTTCTTCATTTACATATATAAACGACTTCCCGGATATTACAAATTATGACTGTACCCTTTTTGCAAATGACATTTCTGTATTAATAAACTTTGATAATGATAATAAAAATAAAACTTATACTGACATTAAGTACATAATTTAATCAAGTCTGTAATTAACTGGATGAATAATAATAACTTAAATATTTTATTTTATTTTATTCGGAAAACTTACAGCATACTAACAATAACATTAATTTTGAATGCCAATTACAAGTTTCCAGTATAAATCTGACCAAAACAAATTTTATTGAATTTAAATATATTGGGACTAAGCTCTGCAATAAAATAATATAATATGAAAACGAATGTATTCTTATGACAACGCAAACGATATAATATAAGATATAAGTGTCGATTTTATAATTCATTTTTATACTTGAAAATAAGCCCCGAATTGTTTCATTTTCTAAAATTAAATGCTACTTACATTATATTTCCGAGAATTCAATCTGAGCAAAAACACGATATCTTAAAATTTTCTCGATAGAAAAAAATCACAAAGATGCATCTAATTTTCACGAATTTACCATAACCGTGCATTGAACTAAGTTAATATTTTAACACATTGTATAAAATTCTATCATTGAGAGATCGACCTAGCGGATTTTTAAAATGTTGTATATTTATCGAGTTATTGAGAAAAAACTAATTTGGCTATGAATCCGCGTCGTTCTTTTTCACCTGGCATTTGAAAGACGGGCGTGAGCGTGAAGAGAGAAGGACGATGTTTGATTTTTGGGGTTAGTCGCCCTCTTAAATAGGAAAGCCCACATATTATATCTGCATAGAAAAATTAACTGATTTGTATTTGTCCCGGAAAGACTTAAACAGGTTGCATCGATGCTTACAGTGTTATCGGCATATCATGGATAGGTAGCATCAATCATTAGGTATGGTGAATGGTCCACTACTCTGGGGCAACTCGACGGACGTAGGGGTTTTCATGGCACAAAAAAAATGTGTGCGTGCGATGTGTGACCAGCCACCTTACGAGTCCTGTAAACCACCGTTTCAAAAACTATAATGACTCTACCGAGTATGTACATACATAATTAACGAATTAGTTAATTACGCAAAAATAAATTATAAGACTATAAGAACCTCATTACGACCTACTGTATTACACTTTGAGAGCAAATAAATAAATGAAATGAAATGCAACGGAAGAACAATAGGTACGCTGCCGTCGATTTCTGCAATTAAATAATATGTCTCTAATTTCGATGTTGTGCTCGAAATTCTTGTTTAAGCGTCATTGCTTGGATGTGCTTTCTGTGATTCGCACCATTTTATTATTTCAGGAAAGTTACGCGCTCAGAGTAAAGAAGATACATGTTATAACAGCGTCAAAGATAGTCTACACTTTCATCAACTTCTTCAAACAGTTCCTGAAGAAGAAGATAGTGGACCGTCTGATGGTGCACGAGAGCTGGGAGGTCCTGCAGCAGTACTACCCCAGACACGTCCTGCCAAAGGACTACAGCGGAACTGAGAGATCTTTGGATGAGTTACAAGGTAGCTACTAGCTAGTATAATATAGCTTAATTTTTCTTTTTGGTAGTATGCCAATTGCCTATAATAATAGGTTGGGGAAAAGTCTTTTCGCATTATAGTATGTATGAACTTGTCATAAAATCGCACGCTACCATGTTTTGACTGACAAGCCTATCTATACCATGGAGGTACTATAGACTGGAGAGAGCCTTATATCGGTGTATAAGCGTCAAAAGCGTGTAATGTTATGTCCTACTTACTAGGACATGACAAAGGAGTCGGTCTGCATATTTTATGTAATAAAAGTGTTATTAAAGGTTTTTAGTGAACATTTAATGCTAGATATTGTTGAGATTTTTGGTTCCGCTAAATAATAAACCATAAAAATGGTCAAAGAATGCCTCAAACACGTGGATTTAACATTAAATACGTAAGTTTTGAACAACTTTTTTTGGGCTTTTCAATCGGTATTTTTGTAAGCTAAAAAGATAATTTATAAGTTTATTAATCCCTTATTCGTGCTATATAAGGCATTAGTGCTAAAAATGTCACATCAATTAATAATTTGGCTATAAAAATTGAATGGTTATTTACGTGTGCTTACGGATTCTCATCACTTGAACTATAGTTAATCGATATTATGAACTAATTGACTTTCTTTCCTGTATCATAATGTGCTTCGAAATAATCGACAAATAGAAATATTCAAGAAAATAAACGCACACTACTTGTATGAAAATAAGCACAAAATGGCCACGCGATGACGGGCTAAGACTACATCTATACTATATACTTTATCTATCATCTATACCTACACACGAGTTATACTCATTTGTTTATGGTTGAACTCTGTAGTCAAATTAAAAATAGATTTCTTGTTTTTTTTATTAAATCTGAAATAGTCATTGATCCTTTAAACGGGAAGCCAAAAGAAGAAGATAATTAAATTTAAGGTCGAAATTCGACCAATGGGCGATCTCTAGTCTAGCTTAATGGGTAAAAGCAGCAAGGAAAACATACCTACACATTACACAATATTATGTTTAGTAAAAAATATTTTTTGAAAATTTATTTTCTCTATTATCCATGTTTTGATTCCCAGACGATTTTATCGCTCAGCTTGCTTCAGAAGACTACAGGGAGTACCTACAGGAATTGTCTGCGGCCAGAGTGGACGACACTCTAAGGCCGACCAGACCGGACGAGGACTGCGGGACATTTAGAACTCTAACTATAGACTAGAATTACCTTATGAATTATAGGCCTGGTCTGTTTTGGAGTAGGTACGGGCCAAGTATTATTGAAATTGAAAGTTATTGGCAAACAATATTTTGCGGATACGCTAATATTGATGTTTGATGTGGTTAATGCGATTAATGCAGCTTTGGTACCGACATGAACATGTACATCTGGTTTTATAGTTACCGGTTATATATTCGGCCAAGTTTTTTTATTTAGTTTATATTTAAATACTTAGTATGGGAGGTAGCAACGTTTTCGAGAACTTTTTAGATGGATGCTCTGTCTCGTTCTCGACTTATATACTTACTGCAACCGTCTCTCTCGGACTATAACTAGCATAATACTGCAATACTTTTCATGAATTTTTCATTTTACCCAATATGTATTTCAATTTTCAATGCTTAGCAACCGAATTAATGTCTGGCAATTTTTTTATCTTTAAGTAAAAAACATAATGTTAAAATTTAAAATTACATAGTTACAACTTACACAATACTAAAATGATTTTAAAATCCAGGATTATCACCTGGACAAGAAAGATCGCACTAATAAACGCAAACACTACCGACAGCCAGACCGCCCAGACTAACCGGCTGGCTGATTATGTATCTTGCAACAGCAATGCGACAGGCGTAAATCGTACAAATATCGCTGTCAAACATAATTTTTGTATTATGTATTAGCAACAGCGACGCGATAGCGGACAATCGATGGTAGCGCGCTCAAGCGAACAATTGAGGAACTAAAAGTGCATCGAAGCTCGTTGTAATGAAAAAAATCGGTATTACGTATGAGTGAGATCGCAACGCGACAGCAGATAGCGAGCAGCTAGCAAACAATTTGAATTGTCAAAGAGCGACAGCCCATATAAGTTGTTGCTAATGTATTTTTGATATTTATTCTGCATTAATTATTACACAAAAGTTGAAATCAAAGTGTAGAAGTGTATTAATACTTATATGTATTATTCACATACAATTTGACATAAATATTTTTCGTCATTCTTTTCTGTTTTTTGTAGGTTATTTGTTTACAACGCTTTCGATATGTCTCGTGCTTTTCTCATTCGGAGCAAGAATGACGACATACTTATCACAAAATCAGCCGACCCTGAAATACCTACTTTCTTTTCGAACGTTGCTAGCTCCCGTACCAAAAAGAGTTTGCCAAAGAAATACTTTCCTTTCGTCCAGTCGTGTTTTAATATATTTATAAAATTCGGTTACTTATTATAGGCTGGTTAAATAAAAACTTTAGTTGTTTTTGCAACAACTATTGTAGAAAAAATTACAAGTTTGTTGTAATTTGTATCAAACAATAGCTATGTACTTAATTAAAGTGTGAGAAAATAATTTTATGAGGATGGTATGAATTTAATAGATAAATGATACAACAGTATAAAGTAGATTTTATAATTAATTTAAAATGTAGTTAACGAGTATTCGATAACATATTGTATACTTACATTCATTGACCATACAAAAATTATCAAAAACTAGCGGTACTACGGAACCCTATATTGCGCGTGGCCCGACACGCACTTGGCCGGTTTTTATTAATAAATTATTTAGAAATGTTGATATTTATAGTAAAGTTACTATTTACCAAATATATATTCAATAAATAACTGTTGTTTTACTAAGCCCCCGGCATTGACATGACCATATAACTCAATTTATTTAATTGATACACACTAAGGGTGGGTTGCACCAACTTACTTTAACCATAACTGTAACTTTAAGTCCAGGCGCGCACTAGCGGCCAAGCCGCGGCGGCCAATCCGCGGCGGCCATCGAGATAGATACCCAAGCAGCCAAGCAGCACAAGTATATCTAGTGAAGCACCATGGGCGTACCCAGGTTCTGGGCCAGGGGGGGAGGGGGGGGGGGGGGGCAAATTACGCAGATTCTCGGCCAGGGGGGGCAAATCAGATTTTTTAATTAGAATTTTAATTAGAATAAAAAGTTAATAATTTTTTGGTGTAAAAATATTGTATTGTAAACAAATGGAGAAAATTCGTTTTGTTATTTTTAATTTTTATAGACGAAAGTACTAGATAATATACTTAGTAGGGACAGCAACATGATCCCTGCCCCCCCCCCCCCCCCCCCCCCCCCCCCCCTCGGTACGCCCATGTGAAGCACTATTAGTTATTTTATAGAATTAAACTTGATATTCTTACATAAGAGTCAATAATCACTGAAGATATCCTGAAGATATCCTATATACCGAGTTCAGTAAAAATGGGCACCTGTTTACCACTATAATGACAATTAGAGCAGCATAAGAATTCATCATTAGATAACGATAAGAGCAATTTATATTTATCTATAGGGAATATGTACAAAACTATTATAAGAACATAATAAGAGGCACATAAGAAAGGAATTAGGTTTTGTAGCCAACATTAAGATAACGCAATTACTCTACTGATGTTCTAGTGGTGAATATTTTTAAAACCACTAATAATCAAAATCAAATCAAAATCAACTAAATAAAAACATCAACAAGAGTTACTTCTTTTAAAAAGCATTTCCTATTTTCTAATGGCTCACCTTAGTTAAAAGGTATTATAAGTTAAAGGTTTACCTAATGGCGAAATGAAAATAAATAAGTAAATATATTTTTTATGTTTCGCGCGAACGGAGGGCTAAAATTCCCTGCCGAATTTATTTTATCGTAAAAGTCCATGAAATAGTTTCAAAAAACTTATGGGCCTATTATATTCGTAAATTTAAATTATCCGTCGTATTCTATTAATAAAAATGGTCTCTAGATTAAATTATCTATAAGTAAGTCTTGATTAGAAGATTTACTCCTAAAATTGAGCTAAAGGTAATTTTAAGAGCTTGACAAGTCAATTTGCACTTTCACCAGAAAAATTAATCTTTCAATAGTATAATTGTTCTTAAGACCATTCTATCGTAATCTATAGAAATAAATATTTGTAAACTATTTTTTCTCATAATTATCTACGAGAGTATGTCAGACTGGCATAAGAAGAATGTGTTTTGTTCGCGGTTTTGGTGATTTTTCAGTGCAATACCATAGAGAACCAATATTTCTGCTGGCCTTCCTGTTTTATATTACTTATTGTCATATAGTCCAAAATATATATATATATATATATATATATATATATATATATATATATAGCGCTGAAAGACCAATTTTTTTTTTCACTTTTGTATGGGGAAACTCGTGACGCTCGGGCCCTTGCCCATACAAAAGTGAAAATTTTTTTTCGTCTTTCAGAGCTGCTACTTTCACAGTGAACTCTCTACAAGGAACACGTACACACCCTAAAGTATTATTACTAGTATTTGTTACACACTGTATATATATATTTTATTAAATAAGGGGGCAAACGAGTAAACGGGTCACCTGATGGTAAGCAACTACCGTCGCCCATGGACACTCGCAACATCAGAAGAGCTGCCTTTTAAGAGGGAATACGCTCTTTTCTTGAAGGTTTGCAGGTCGTATCGGTCTGGAAATACTGCTGGTGACAGTTCATTCCAGAGTTTTACAGTGCACGTTTTTATTGTCTGTAAGAAAATTAATAGGTAATTGCTGATTAAACGTATCTTTAAAGTTGATGTGACTGTCTAACGGCAACTTTTTAGGGATCCGTAGGCAACAACGAACCCTTATAGTTTCGGTCTGTCCGTCTGTCTGTCCGCGGTTTTTCTCTGAGACTATAAGGCCTACAAAGCAGCAATTCGGCATGAATGTACATCTTAATGACGCCGACAAAATGGTATATAAAATCCTTAAAAAAATGGTGCCTCCCATACACAGCAAGCGGGGGTGATTTATTTTTTCCGCGTCCACCTCACCGTGTCTCATCATCACTCACCGATGGCCGCTGCGGCCTGGCCGCTAGTGCGCACCCGGGCTAACTATAATTTTAACTACAATGCAAAATGTCAAATATTTGGTTAAAGTTAAAAATGGACGCCATCAAGACGCCATAATTATTTAACCATAACCATAGAGCTCGACAAGGCTTTAAATGAACGTGGCGAAAAAAGGAACTAACGCTGTCATCATATAAAACGCCATTTTTGACAGTTCTCCTTTACCAGCAGCGGCCCCGTCCACGTTCTTAAAGCCTTGTCGGACCAGCAACGTCTTCTGTCAAATCCGCTTTGAGCGGGACAGTCCCGCTTTCAGGCAGTCTGTCCCGCTGGCCCCCGCGAGGCCGAAAATGTCCCGCTTTTGCAAACAGACCAAACGACAATAATTTAAAAGTATTTTTATGTTTGAGATGCCTGTGCAATACCTGGAAGTAACGTATACGGGGAACAAACGTAATTATTCTACCATATTTTGCTCGACATCAATAACTAGACGTTCCGCGCAGCTTCGCCCGCGTTTTGAAATTTCACAGACAAATTAGCCCACAAAAATATCATGTAAAGTATAATCCTTCACGTGGTCTACTTTTTTCTATCTGTGCCAAATCCTCAGGGCGGATTTAAGAGGATGACCGTACATGAGATGTTGAAAAGAATAATTAAGCAAAGTTGCAATAAATTCGTTGCCTTGAAGTCCATAAAGGCGTTAGATTATAATATTATTAAGAAACAGCTTTTCCTGATATTTAGTCTAAAGCACGTAGGAACGAGCTTATGAAGTATTGATACGATTTTTTTATAAATCTATGAAAAAGTGTGTCTCTTACCATTGAACGCTAAGGTCATTGAACAGATTTGGAGGATATGCAGGAGATGCTTTGCGTTCCTGGATATAACGTGTTATCGTGCGCGATCCTTCCCCGCTTACTCCTATGCAATTGCCTATGCCCTAGGGTCTGAGGGGGCACCATAAAAGTAAGGTTCAAAGACCGATTCTAGTTGACATACGGATAGGATCTCGGAAACCTCGCGATCCTGTTCGTTAGAAACGCCATACCTTTCCAAAAGAGCGTTTTCATTTCGATTCCGCTCTGAACTTAGATGGTGCACTAAAAAGGGATAGAGGATATCACTGCACTTGTTACTTTCCGCAAGGAATTAACCAGATTAATTTCAGAAGCAATACCGCTCGCATCTCGGTTTCGCCCCGAGAGAACACTTCTCCAAAAACCTGGTTAAAATTATAAAAAAAATCCTATTATTTTCACTTTTGCCGAGCAAGTCCTACGATCTATGCTTTCTAGATAAGTAATAAGATAAAAGGATAATAAAACTTCCCAAACCGGTTTCAATGACGGTGGTAGGTTTCATTGAAACCAGGCCAGCGCAGGAGTAATTTTTATAGTGCACAAGTGTGTGCGCAGTACACAAGAGCACTCTCTATTCCCTTTTCTCTCATAACCCATTGGGACGGAAGACCGACACGACTCGACCGGCGAGAGATCAAGCGCAGGACCGAATTTTTACATGCCCATCCGACGCATGAATCATCTTAATTGTCAGACAATCAGGTGATCAGCCTGCATTGTCCTAACTCCTAACCAAACTTGGAAATAATATGTTTCCAACGCAGGAATCGAACCCACGACCTCCGAGTCAAGAGCCACGCTCTTAACCACTGGACGACGGAGGCGTTCGATAAAAGGATAGGTAAAGTCGCAAATAGTAATAAGTTAAAAAATCTTACATATCTACACAAAAACATTTTATAAGTATTACTTGTTGTAAGTAAAGTATGCATCGTGTTTAAAAACATACAAAAACTATTTAAAATCCCCATTTTACTGCAAAAACTCACCGAAAATGATCCCGAATAAAACAACAAAAGGCTTTGATCTTAAGTTAACTTAAATTAAAGCAGTCAAAATTATCCGTCTTGTGCAGTGGTTTAAAGGGTCAAGGAGTTAGAAGGGCTCCATATCGAGTAACTGGATTAGCGCGACCTTAGCCGCTAACCACCACTTGCTAGCCAGAATTATAATATGCAATATAAATAATATTGTCTGAATAAAATATGTAATTATTATAATAAGTTTCCTCTTACACCGCTTTCGGTCATAGTGCCGAAGTATGTGCGCAGTACACAAGAGCACTCTTTCAGTGCCGATTTTAGCACTACCAGCGCCCGGGGCGAAATTTCTTCGGAGCCCAGGGTACTGGTGGTGCTAAAAATAGGGCGTCTGCGGCGCCCCATTTTATTTGCCTTTGGCGCGCCATTTTATCCGGCGGGCGGGCGCAGTAGCTACTGCACTTTTTTAACCGACTTCCAAAAAACGATGAGGTTATATATACGGCTGTGGATATATTTTTTTTTGTTACTCTTGACTCGTATGAAGTATCCCAGTGGGCAGGACTATAGTTGCAAAACTTCTGAAAAATTCCGAATAATTCCGGAATACTTCTGGGAAAGTTTCTTTAAATTTGAATTATTCAAAATGAATTTAATAAAAAAAAAATATGAATTTTTATTTAACCTGAAAAATCGTATTTTGCATCAATCATCGATCGCCGCCGCGCATAGAGCGTCGCCCGCCGGCCGCTATCACCGCTTCGCACGCGCCGACTGCCACGGCTCGCACGACTCGCTCGCCCGTACGAGCGGGCGACGGCGGTGCGGAAGGGAGATGCTCCCCGGAGAAGTTTTCCCTCACCCCGCGGAAAGATTCGTACCCCTCATTCGAATGTTTCCGTCGAATATTTCGCCGGAATAATTCAATGGAAATATACGTGTTTGTTTGTGGTTTGTGGTGGTTGAGTGAATTATTTGTTCAGTGGCACATTACGTACTTAAGTAAAATATAAATTGTTTATCTATACCTACTTCTAGGTTTAATATTATAAATGCGAAATTGCGTCTGTTTGCCTGTCTGTCTGTTACCTCTTCACGCTCGAACCGCTGAACCGATTTGGCTGAAAATTGACATGGAAATACGTTGAGTTCCGTGAAAGGACATAGGATAGTTTTTATCCCGGAAAAATGTACGGTTCCCGGGCGATAAACGAATTTTGGCGCAACGGAGTTGCGGGCGTCATCTAGTTTTATCATAAATTAGTAATGGCCAATGGGATTGATTAATCTATACTTACCTACTTATTACTTAGGTACTTATATCCATACTATCCATACTAATATATCCTATTGTCAGTAAATCAGAATAAAAACCATAAAAAATAAACGAACTTATATGATTAGGTATTATCAAAGAAAAGTAACAAGCCGTTACCAGCCGCTATTTATCGCTAGTAAAGATAATAAGCCAAAAAAGCCGTTTCTCGCCGCTTGGCTAATAATGTTAGTAACCGGCATCACATATTCTTAGATACACAACTAAAGATAAATAGTTTACAACTTCCAAGCGCAATTTTCCTCGTTATTTTTGACAGTTGAAATATTCCCAAAGTTTCGGAATATTTCGGAATACTTCCGAAGTATTCGACGGGAATAATTCGGAATCTTTCCCGCCAGCATCTATAGGCAGGACGACCGACACGACTGGCGACTGGCGAGAGATCAGGCGCATTTTAAATTTAAAAACAAGGACTGCTAATATATTATACTTCAAGAACCTACATAATATATATTTTGTAGAACTGTATATTTCATTTACGTATGTCCGCTGTGTTTTAGTTTTAAGTTTATTTTAACTTAGCTACTAAATGTCGCAATAAAACCGAAAATGTTTTGTAGTCGGGAAACCGAAAAAACCATTACAACCATTAAATTTCAGATAAACTAAATTTACGCAAGCGCACTTGTAATATAGGGTGATAACGTTTTATTATAATTATATTTTAAGTTAAATAGTCATTATTTTAAGTCAAATAGTCAGTCAAATCAGAGAAAAATATACAGACCTACAGGATGCCGTTGTCACTAATAGGATATAATATTATGAGCGTAATATTTTAGGGGTTTTAGCTAGGGGGGAGGGCAACATACCTACCTGTTTCGAGAAGATGGTCGACGTGGTATATTCACAAACAAAAACTCATGAAAATTTACTTTTATTAATCTGACTGAAAATATATTTTGTTTCCGACACTTCATTTTGCGCCGAATAGGTAACACGTTTTTAATTCCCACTTGCCAGGAAAATTGATGTTTATTTTATCTTCTAGGGGGGATGCCCCCCTGCCCCTACACATACATGGGTACACCCATGTATAATATTATTACTGAACTGTTCCCACGCTAGAAGCTTGCTAGAAGCATTAAGCAGCACCAGAACAGACACAAAGTTTTTTTCGACGTTTGACAATGTTACTGTCAATATTCTGAGATGAGGAATGTATTATGTAGAGCTCGACAAGGCTTTAAATAGACGTGGGTGACATTGACGTTAGCGCTGCTGGTAAAGAAGAACTGTCAAACACATGTCAAAAATGACGTTTTTGTATGATATAATCGTTTAGTTCTTTTTCTCGTCACGTTACCAGATTATTTACTGTAATTTTCTTTAAAAACACCTTTGTGTAATATTCTCTATTGTTGTTATCTTCATTGACAGCTACGTCACATAACAATGATGTGCCAAAACATCCCTTTCCCCATATAGCATGATAATAATAATATTATGTTCTTACTAGTTATTGTACTATGTTATTATGTAAATTTCCGCAATTATATTAAAATATGGTATAATTCTATCTTATGATTGACGTCTGACATAGGCCGCGTACAACTTAAAGATCGCCCAATAAATACTGGAGGGAAAAGTTTGATTTTCAGGTCTCTTTGGTGGGGTAGGGACTAAGGAGTGAGCAAGGCGCGTAGACCCACGCATTATTGGTAGACCAGTGATCAGACGGATCCGGGATCGGTATTGGTAGATACCAATAGTAATAATAATAATCGTAATCTTACGATTATTATACCGTAACACGTTACGGCCATGCCACACGACGCGGTGCGGCACCGCTCCGGTGTCCGTCCCACCGGACTACCGGCCACACGGTGAGTGTGGTCACTGTGGCACCGCAACGTTTTGCAGTACTGTAGCAGCGACGGGCTCGGGCTCCCCGCGTCCCCGCCTCATCTCGATTCCGGTGCGCGTGCGGTGCAGCACCGGAGCGGCACCGAACGCGCCGTGTGCCATTCCATCCGTTTTTATATGTAGGACACCGGAGCAGCACCGGTCAGGCGCCGTACCGCCGCCGCACCGCATCGTGTGGCATGGTCCTTATTGGTAGGTGATAAACAGATAGATAGATAGCAGACCCACGTCGTTTGATGCTAGTGGTGATCTGTCGACTGGGTCTGACGTAACGCAACCTTACTTAGGTCCCCCATCTCCTGAATCAACTTCTCTGATAGTACACATACACCGATTACCACCTCTAGTTTCGTAGAGCGTGGAGCGATAATAAAGTTGTGTACAGTGACGGATTAACCCTTAATCAAATTAAACAACAGCCTAGGCCCTAGGGCATCATGTCTGAGGGGGCATGAGAAGGAGCACAAAAAAATTCGTCCTTAGGGCACCACGTCCCACTCTCACGTCACAAAAAACCACACCAAAAAAAGTTTCTAGGAAACAAAACTGATGTTGGGGTCCACAGGCATGGATTGCATAGGGCATCAAGTCGTCTTAATCCGTCACTGGTTGTGTACAGCCTATGAATGCACGAATGTAAATTGGGTTTAGTTAAAATATTAATTTTCAATTTTCATAAATTTATTTCACAAAATATGATTTGAGATTGTTTTAATATTTTAGAATTTAGATTAAATAATATTTTAATGTTGTTAATAATTTTGTATCAGCCTGTGTATATTTACGAGAAAAACAAGTGCAAGCTCGTAAAACAGAATTTTGATGATCAAAAAAAGGTTTACAAAGATTTTCTGTGACTTTGTCTCTGTTGAATTTATTTTGGACTAGATGACGCCCGCGACTCCGTTGCGCCAAAATTCGTTTATCGCGCGGGAACCGCACATTTTTCCGGGATAAAAACTATCTTTTGTCCTTCCTCGAGACTCAAAGTATCCATACCAAACAGCAAAATCGACTCAGCGGTTTGGGCGTGAAGAGGTAATATAGACAGACAGACCGACATGTTCGTTTGTCTGTCTGTTATTTTTTTTTATGAAATAAGGGGATAAACGAGCAAACGGGTCACCTGATGGAAAGCAACTTCCGTCGCCCATGGACACTCGCAGCATCAGAAGAGCTGCAGGTGCGGTGCCGGACTTTTAAGATGGAATAGGGTAATAGGGGAGGGTAGGGAAGGAAAGGGAATAAGAGCGGGTAGGGAAAAGAATAGGGGAGGCTCGGCGAAACACAGCGCAAGAGCTGTTTCACGCCGGTTTTCTGCGAGAACGTGGTATTTCTCCGGTCGAGCCGGTCTATTCGTGCCGAAGCATGGCTCTCCCACGTAAACGTGTTTCTTCTTCACGCTCAAAATAAATACTATAAACTGTCGCATTTATATAGTATATTTATTTTGAATGTTGCCCATAACTTTTTTACGCCGAAATTTGCTGGTCGTGCGGAACTGTACATCTTGCTGTGAAAAACAATATTCACAGGCGCTCGGCTCGGAATTGTAACTTCTTCCTTTTTTGCAAGACGGTTAAAAGAAATCCTTTTTATTTATCGGGATTATAAGTATCAAGTATGAATCTATTAAAAACAAAGAATTCTATTTAAACTGTTTAAAAATAGAAATCAATGACGTGCTTAAAGATTTATCAGACGGACGGACAGACATACTTTCACTTATAATTAGTATGGATAGTAGATATTAGGATCAACTTATCCACCACTTAGCCACAAACGTACAAGTAAATTACCGCATTATGTAATAACGTCCTTAACAGTCATAAAACATGATTGCTATGCGCGACGACATTTTTACATTCAGTATTTAACGAGCTGTGGTCAAGTGTGGTCTGACGATGGAGTTCATCCCCGACACACCGTACCTGAAGGTACCTCCCGACACCCTGCAGGTGGTGAGAGACGACATCGGCATGGGGAGGCCCGGGGAGATGAAGGAGGCCGTCAGGATCCTGGACGAATGGGTGCACCAGCAGCCGCATTTTTTGGGGAAGGATTTTCGTAAGTAAAGAAAGAATTTATAAATAACAAAATGACGCCACAACTCCGTGGCGCCTAAATTCTTTATTTTTAACCGTACATTTTTCCGGGATAAAAAGTATCCTATGTCCTTTCCCGGGACTCAAAATATCTCCATACCAAGTTTCACCCAAATCAGTTCAGCGGTTTGGGCGTGAAGAGGTAACAGACAGACAGACACACTTTCACATTTATAATATTAGTACGGATAGTATGAGGTAAAGTTAGTCGGTAACGGTTTTTTAATGAAATATTTTTGTTTAAAAAATAAGAGAGTTAGACCGTCTTATGTAGTACCGAAAATCCATTTATGTTATGTTGTAGGAGTAGCCCCAAACCTTATGGATTTGGGACGATAAAACTTTCCGACATCAAATTGTGTTCTACTTACTGTTTTTTTTATCGTAATGTTATTATTCGACAAATTTACTATTCGAATAATTCGAATATTATTCGAATAATTCAATTTTTTTTAAATGCTGAAAACTCTGAACAAAAGTAACAAAAACCTTCGTACAACCATGTACTATATATATGTATGAAATACAAAAGAATTACAATATCTCGTTAATTAACTATCGTAAATAAATAATTATAATATAAATAATGATAACGAGACTCAGTATAAGTATCTCCATACCTAATTTTAGCAAAATCGGTTCAGTGGTTTGGGCGTGAAGAGGTTACAGACAGACAGCCAGACAAACTTTCGCATTTATTATTATGTAGTATGTAAAACTCTCATCATCCATGCTAATGTTTTATATTGGAAAGGGTAGGTGTCCGTCTGTTATCTCTTCAGGTCCAAACTGCTAAATATAACATAATATAATATGGAGTTATTAAACTTTTTTGTTAATATTATGCTTACATTTTTGTCAATCGTAGTGATTTATTTGGACAGAATATAAAGTTAATATACCTATAGGTATATTAACTTTATGGGACAGAAATATCGCATTGATTTGCTCGGTTTGGTGATCATTTACTATATTTGGTGATCATATACTATATTTGGTGATCATTTACTATATTTGGTGATCGTTTACTATATTTGGTGATCATTTACTATATTTGGTTATCATATACTATACTTGGTGATCATTTACTATATTTGGTGATCATTTACTATATTTGGCGTTCGATTACAATTTGAAGTGTAGCCGTGACTAAAATAGCTGGTAGTATTGCAATTTTAGACTTTCTTTTTTTGGTGGTAATTATCTTTTTTTGGTAAACAAGTTTAGGGTATCAGAGCATTTTTGGTGGTCATTATTTTATTTGTTCCCTTTTGTTAATACTACGAAGTAAGCAATTCTAATTTTTATTTTTATCAACATAAATCTTTGTAAATGACATAGTTAATTTTTATCGTTAAACACTTTAAATTGTATATTTTAAGGTTACAGCTGGGCAATAAAAGAAGGGCTGTAAAGTGTAAGCCGTTTTCGATCGTAGCACCTTTTACTTTTCTCATGTGGTAATGCTTGAAAGAAGTCAATGGATACAGATCGTGAGCGACCATTACTGACGATACTGAAATCTATGATTGAAAGGAGTTTATAATATCTCCATTTTCATGTCTTTAGGCAAAATCGTTATTTTGCCTCAAAACATGCAAATGAATTTATTACACGTTTCTAAATCATGGTCAACGGCGACGATGAATGGTCGTGTACTCATTAGTTAGACTAAAAACAGATTTATATATTATAATATTATCATTAAAGATGTATAATATTCACAAATAATATTATTTTTCTGAAATAAACTTAATTATGTTCTTATCCTATGTTAATTTTATGTTTGATACCATTTTAAACAAAAATAAAAAATATTTTTACTATTCGAATTATTCGAAAAATAATTTTGCGAATATTCGAATAATAGAATCGTCGAATATTCGAATAAAACGAGTATTCGAATATTCGAATAACATACCCTAATCGTACGCTGCTGCTACTCGATAAGATGTACCCTCTGTTCTTTGCCGTGGTCACCACTGTCTCTGCCAAATTTTGAAACAATTTATAGACCCTGTAATTTTGGAACATAATATAGACGCAATAAACAAAATGTCCCTTTTTATAATAATAAAAGTCACTAGTATTATATGGGTTACATGATAAGATAGGCATATATTTAATCGAGAAAACTTTTGGCGCGACAAAAACAATACGCGACAGAAAGGAAAGGCGGCTGACGGCTCGAAATATCGATTACTAGCTGTTGCCCGCGACTTCGTCCGCGTGGACTTCAGTAATTTATAGCGCACGATGTCAACAAATTGGTGTCAAAAGCTTTTATAAAAAAACCCTGGTACCCCTTAAATCAAAACAGCTGGTGTGTACATAATATTTAATTTTTTTAAATTAAACTTTATATTTTATGCCTAATTTTAAAGCTTATTTAGGCCCATAATTACACAACTTTACCCATAAACTATTTATATCATTGATAGGTTTAACTTTTAAGGTTAGGTCACTGCATAGATAAAGTACTGAGTTATTTAACGTAAAAAAGTAATAACAAACGAAAAAAAAATCGAAAATCGAATATAAGATGATACCACATCTTATAGAAAGAAGTCTGGGCAAGCGTCACCGCGATGTAGGAGACGCACGGCGCCATCTATTATGAATTTTTGGAACTAGTTTAATTTGAACAAATTTACGCATTTTCACCCCTTACAACCCTTTTTTCCCGTAAAAAAGTAGTCTATGTCTTTTCTCAGGCTTTATACTATCTGTACATATACAAAATTTCATTACAATCGGTTCGGTAGTTTTGGCGTGAAAGCGAGACAGACAGACAGACAGACAGAGATACTTTTGCATTTATAATATTAGTATAGATTATTATGATCTTTGGTCAATTTTTCACAATTCGCTCTCCTTTCGGATTCGTTACTTCCGCGGTCTTTTAAAAGTAATAAAAGTGTGACCTAGTTTTAAGCACTACGAGTAGGTAAACAGCCTTAAAGTGACTCATACTCAAAAGCAGATAAGAGCCCATATGACCCTAACTTGACTACACATACATTAACCTAGATCTCAAAATCTGTAAGGTCTAGAAAACTGATTTTTTGACACTAGTAACTTCAGTTCATAAAGATTAAATGCTCAAGACGAAAACACGATTACTCAAAAAATGCTCGATAGTTTCTTTTTTACAAAAAACCTTGTTTTAGACACATTTTTGCTTGGATCTTCGAAGTTTGCTGTCTTTTCTTTAATATTTTTTAATATATAAAAAGGTTTTGATAAAACCTAAATTTGCTCAAAACACTTTTTTCATAATCATTATAGTTCGTCTTTTATTCAAGTAAAACTAACTCGGCGATGATTCCGCGCCGTCCTTTTTCACCTGGCATATGAAAGACGGGCGTGAGTGTGAAGAGAGAAGGACGATGTTTGATTTTTAGAGTCAGGTGAGCTCTTAAGTAGACTTTAATAATTATAGGCTGGTTAAGTATAAGTGGAGTAAATACCTGAAGGCTGGACATTTTTACGTTTACGAGGGTTAATCTGCATTCTATACTTCTTCATTGGCAATATTTGGGCGTTTTGGCTTTTATTCCCCAGCTTTAGTTTTTTTCTCGTCCTAGTCCCAATATTGTAATTTTTCATTCGTACGCACGAATAGCTCGTAATAATTGAGCGTCCGTAGCCTAATGAGCAGATCAGACGGCAGACCACTCCTAGAGGTTGCAGGTTCAAAGTTCGAACCCCGGTGGAGGCGTGTACCTATGAGACATTTTCTGATCTCAAGTACATAATACGGACTCTCGTACGGTGAAGGAAAACATCGTGAGGAAACCCGCACATAGTTGGTCCCAGACGTATTGACTAGTTCTTTCCTCTGGACTAGGCCGACTATGATGCGAGAATGCCTTGTGCGCTTGGGCAACCATACGGACATTTAAAAATCTTGTCCCAGGTGCTACAGTATTTTTCAGAGCGAAGTTGCTCTGAAAAATACTGTATAAATCATCCACAACGGATGTAAATGCCTAGTTTTTTTACGCACGAATATGTCCATTTTAGCATTATAGAGCCATCCTTGGCTGTTATATAATACCTCAGCTTCAAAGGAAACCAACCGAGCGAGTTTGCTGACACTGCGAACTTCTCTGTTGCGAGTGTACATGTGCTATCCCTTATATATAGCTTCAAGCTAAACATTTACTCGTTTCCTGGCCATAAAAATCATTCAATATAAAACTTTTTTTTATTGCAATTTGATTTTCCAGCTCCACACTACCTGGAGATGACGATAGTGATGGCCAAGGGTTCCCTGGAGCGAGCCAAACGCGTGATAGAGAACATCACCACCGCGAGGACCCTGAGACCGGAGTACTTCCTGCCCGTAGACCCCAGGGTCCACTACGAACACTTCAAGGAGCATTTGTAAGTTGGAGATTTTTTTTTACTCGCAAAAAATACAATACAAAAACAAGTTTTGCAGGGTTGGCTAACCTAAACAGATTGCCCAAAAGACGTGGGAGAGCCATGCTTCAACACGAATGGGCCGGCTTGACCGGAGATATACCACGTTCTCACAGAAAACCGGGGTGAAACAGCGCATGAGCTGTGTTTCGCCGAGTGAGTGAGTTTACCGGAGGCCCAACCCCCTACCCTATTCTCTTCCCTACCCTCCCCTATTCCCTTCCCTTCCCATCCCTCCCCTATTACCCAATTCCCTCTTAAAAGGCCGGCAACGCACCTGCAGCTCTTCTGATGCTGCGAGTGTCCATGGGCGACGGAAGTTGCTTTCCATCAGGTGACCCGTTTGCTCGTTTGCCCCCTTATTTCATAAAAAAAAATTCGTGTGGCACTGCCGCGGTAAAGATACTGCCTAGCATTTCAACTTACAAACACATTTAAAACAAAACACCGTGCCGAAGTCGGCCAACACCACACCACTGTGACGGTCGGTAGTGTGCTAAGTACTCACAAACGGCTTTATTCGATAGTTTTGCTCCAAATTGAGCAATTGAGCAAAAACCACAGTGTGGACCGCACAACTCTGTGAGTTTTGCGGTCCACACTGTGGTTTTTGATCGAGCCGGCACGATTGAATATATCTAGTTAATATATCTAGTTAAATAATAATATATCTAGTTTCCTTCGATTTGGAGTAAAACTATCGAGCAATGATGAATGTATCGACAAAGGCCCAAGCCGTGGGTTTTGCTCTACGCGATTGCTCGATCGAGCAAAACCGTATGTGAGTATTTACTACTTAGCATTAGGTTAGGTTAGGTTAGTTACATTACGGAATTTCTTGATGCGATCGTTGCGTTTAGAGCGTGCGATAAATATTATAATAATTGATCGTATGATCATTAATTGTCGTTTGAAAATATGTATTTCCTTGTTCAGGTAAAATGCATGTAGTTTAAAACGCTTGATGTCAAATTAAATTCAATGTTTTATGTAGTAATATAGACTATTAGCCCTCTGTTTATTATCATAATAATGTTGTTAGATCAATTATTATAGTGATGAGAGATAATTATAACAACAAGGAAGTGACACAAGGATGTAAAGAAAGATTATCTTTGTTAATCTGTAACTATCTACAATTCTTTTCTGATAATAATAGTGTAAAAAAACTAAAAAAATCACGCTTTATTTATATTATTGCATTGCCTTTCAATACGTATGCAAAGTTTCGAATTATTAATGATACTTACTAGGTACTGACTACTGGAGATAGCTGGTAAAAATCGTGCAAAGGATTCAATTACATAATAATATTCAGCCCAAGATTACATTCAGCGTGTTCAAAAATAAAGAGGAAAGCTTTGATTTGATGTTTGTTCGTCATATTGTATTGGCTCCCGAATATTTACTATTATTTTATTATAATACTAGCTGTTACCCGCGACTTCGTCCGCGGCAAAGAAATGTGATAAGTTGATAACAAATTATGAACATGGTATCCAATTTGGACCATATTTTATGCAACAACAAAATAATTTTGAAAATCGGTCCACAAACGGCGGAATAAAATACCTATGTATTTTACTCCGCCGTTTGTGGACCGTAAAACATAAAAAAGTAAAAAATATCCTACTCCTTTTTGGAAATCAGATAAAAAGTAGCCTAAGTTACTCCTTATTACATCAGCTATCTGCCAATAAAAGTCCCGGCAAAATCGGTCTAGCCATTTCGGAGATTAGCCGGAACAAACAGACAGACATACAGACAAAAATTCTAAAAATTGTTATTTTGGTGTATGTACTGTCTAAATATTCATATGCATGTAGTAAAAACGGTTATTTCAATATTACAAACAGACACTCCAATTTTATTTAAATGTGTAGATGTGTAGATATTGTGAAGATAGACGAATTGGGTGAAATATGCAAATAATTACTCTAATTTCTTCACGAGTTTCCTGTAAGGCTGATTATTTAACCAGGGTTTCTACGAGGCCGGGCCGGCCTCTCATAGAAAACAAGCTGTCTAAAACATATCCAACACGGTTTTTTACTTTAAGACGGCGTAACCTTAAGGATCTCCTTACTATGTACGTTTGATAGGACCTCTTCCTTTGCGCTGCTGTCGTGTAGCTGTCCCCTGTCTGTTGCAGCAAGCTGCTGGCGATGCCGCAGCTGACGTCGGAGTACTACCGCATCATCATCGTCAAGCTGACGGGCAAGGTTTTCAACGAGGTCATGGCCCCCGTCTACAAGTTCGCCTATACTGTAAGTTTGTTTTCATTTTGTAATTTTTCAGTTTCTGAACACCATAGAAGGTAGAAAGTGGAAGTGAGCCGGGATTCCTTAAATCTTCTTCTGATTAAGTATCGTTGCGGGTACCAGGCCTATCCCACTCGCGCGTTTAGGTATCGAACTGTAAGTACCCCTTCAAAGGGACAGATCACAAGTGACTCACAAGCGAGCGGTGACGCGCGCGCAAGATTTTTTCGTCGCATATATCTACGTACTGATTTAACCGCTGTGACAGAATCGTTATTAATCTGATAAATATGAACAATTGAAAAAAGTCAAAGAAATATTTCAATAAAGTAATTTAAGACTTTAAAATACAAAAAAAAGATTAAAAAAAATTACACTAACATAGCAAATAAACCAATTTGTTACAAACAAACCGCATACTACACATAAATAAACACAAGTTACTGTGTTTAAGTTGTAAAAAACCTGACCAGCTCCTACACTATAATCGAATATAAAACTATTATAAAATATACGTTGGGTTACTAAAATTTGATTATTACTACAAAAAAGTTTGCTATTAGTAGCTAAAGTAATTAAAAGAAGATTATTTTATTTTCTAAAAGGTGACAATCTTGATTTCGTCAGAAAGGGTACCTCTTACGCGATAGAAAGAGAGCGCACATGTAGGCAAATATAACTGTAGGCACCTAACACTGCGCGGTCGGAATTTGAACTTTATAGTATCGTAGCATGAGTTGTTATTTTTTAAACGGCTTTCACGAGTGGGAATTCTGTTGGTACTACTTATATTATATTCTGTGCGGGTACCTACTTCTAGGACCGCTTCAGTATGCCCCTCGGGCTATTCTCCATACGGATACTCTTCATACTGCTGTCGATCCTAGGAGATCCTAGCTCAGAGGAGCGCTAGCAATGTTTACTTGCCCAAATTCCAGTTTGGGCATACATCTGTGGCGAACTTCTAGTTTAACCTGCTTCAAATAAGCATTTCTCATTTGCAACCTGACGTGACATGAACTAGAAGTAAAACTTCTTTCTCGTATTATATGCGGTTTCTCTGAGCAACGTAGCAGAAGAGGAGTGAACTTCTCAAATCATTGGTATTCCAAATATCTAATAAGTGTCATTTTCAGTGTCTGGAATACATCAAGTCCCACGACTACAACAGCGGGATAGTGCTGGTGTTCGACATGACGGACACCGACCTGCAGCACTTCATCACGCACGTCAACTTCTTCCAGCTGAGGGTCTGCTTGCTGACCTTCCTGGTGAGTAGAACGGCTAGCTATGGGTTTATGTATAGGCAGTATAGGGCTATAATATGGTCATGGCCTATGGGCGGCAGCGTCCTATGGCGCCCTAGAGGCGGGTGGCAGAGTTCGTACATAGGGGCGGCAAAATTAAAGCGGCCTATGCTCATCATCATCATAATATTAATACGCGAACGACAAACTTTGTAACCCTTTTTACGAAAAATGGGGAAACGTAGTTGCATGAAATTTTGCACAGTTATAGATTTTTACTCCAAAACACACACATGTGAAATGACAGATTTTTGAGTGACAAGCCTATACATACGAATCATACTCTTTTATTTATGTTTGAAGTCTGTTGACAACAAGTGGACAAATTGAAAATGGATTGTAGTTTTTTTATTAAGTAGTAGTAAGATACTATTAGACAATGCTTACACGGCCAGTCTGAGATCAGCTGAGTCCCAGAGACAAGTGTTGAAAAAAAAAATATAAAGTCAATATTTTTTACAAGGTAGTAGTCCTAATGTCGTTGAAACTAAGGTCGAATTTCGACCATTGGGCGATCTCTAGTAAAATATAAATCCGGCCCCGGTAGAACCACGTGAACTTTCGGGATACTTGGCAGGAGCAGTTGACAAGATTTATCTGGTAAGGGTCGATAGCCTAAAGTTTATCTGTGCCTTTGGTAGAGTTTGGATGTCAAACTCAGAAGACCTTGACATTGCAGCACTTGGCAATGCTACAAGGGATTTTAGCTTTGCCGGTAATGTATAACATACATACCTGTTAATTATTGTTGCTTGGATCAACCATGTATTGGAGTTGGGGACTAATTCACTTTTTAAGCTGTTTTAACGTTGTTCGTGGCTGCCGAAAAGGAAGATCTTCCGGCCGAGCGAGATAGCATGCTCGGTCAGGCAAAAGCCCACTGACGTCATTTCAGACGTTGTATATATCTTTCCGTTCTCCGAAACTTCGATAGCGCGATGCAGGAATGTTAGGCGAATTGTGGGTACCGCCACACTGTGTAATAATAATAATACTCCCCACACCGGTTTCGGTGACGGTGGCCGGTTTCATTGAAACTAGACCAGGTACGCAGGAGTAATTTTATAGTGCCCAAGTGTGTGCGCAGTACACAAGAGCACTCCTATTCCTTTACTCTCATAACCCAGTGGGACGGAAGACCGACACGACTGGCGAGAGATCAGGCGCAGGACCGACTTTTTACATGCCCATCCGACGCATGGATCATCTTACTTGTCAGACAATCAGGTGATCAGCCTGCATTGTCCTAACCAAACTTGGAAATAACATGTTTCCAACGCGGGATTCGAACCCACGACCTCCGAAGTCGAGAGCGACGCTCTAACCACTAGACCACGGAGGCGTTAGGCCACACTGTGTATCAGTATCAAAAGTATGCAAGCATGCAAACTAGTTACTCAATAATGCCCGCAATTGTTACTCCGTTGCACCAACATTTGTTTATCGCGCTGGGACCGTTTTGTCCGGGATGAAAAGTACCCTATGTCCTTTCCCGGGACTCAAGGTATCTCCATGCTAGATTTCAGCAAAATCAGTTGAGCGGTTTGGGTGTGAAGACGTAACAAACAGATACACTTTTGCATAATATAATATTAGTATTGATATGGAAGTCTGGATTAATAGATTTATCATTATTAAATCTTCATAAAGTAGATTAAAAACACTCGAGCATATAAGCACTAACTATACCTATTTATAGGTAGTTAGTTCTAGTCATTTAGCAAAATAGTTTCTCGGCCATCGTTAATTATAAACATTACTACAACTATTATATTTTAGCACCATCATAACGAGGAAAAGTGTAGCCGTCACGCATACCTTGGTCGTTAGATATTTGCGTCATATCTGTAATCTGTTGCTCTCATTTAAATAGTATATTAATTGCTTCAAAAGATAAGACAATCTTTAATGGCTTTTCATGATATGTTATGCCTGGATTCTATGAGTATACGTCAGTGCTTACGAGATTTGTTCCGTAGTAAGTAGATATTGACTGGCTAGTAGGAATACAAAGCAGAAAATAGGTTTCAGTCACTACCACTGTCTAAACTTTTAGCAAAGCCTAAAGACACCAGGGGCTAGAGAAATGAAAAATGTACGTGTAATATCTATAGCTGTCTCCCTTACCTCAAGCCTATACCGCAGAACGCGATAGAGACAACTGCAGAAAATCAACGATTCGTTCTCCCCTGATTCCTTCTCCAAAACTTAACCGATATAAGTACTTTTTTCATTAAAGATTAAATAAAGGCTTGAACTGTGTTCCTATGTTTTATTTTTTTGTATAATCTAGCCAAATCTGTTTTCTGGATGTTTGAACACAGCGGAAAATCTGGCCATTTTTTGGGTTTTTGAACGTTCATATCTTATTTAATAATTAAACTATGAAAAAAAAATAAAACATGTACAGGAAAAAATAAAACTAATACAGGACACTGTATTAGTGGCCGTAGATATTCAGGAAAAAATTATAACTCTACTAGCATTATCCAGGGAGGAAACAGGGGACAACGTTTGTATGGAAAAAAGGGCGGTGTGGACTCCTCTTATTTACGGTGAATGATGAGAAGTCGAAGATGAAATCAAAATTTTGGTGGCTATATTCAATAGTGTTTTAGTGTTTTTTATGAAAGAAGGGGGCAAACGAGCAAACGGGTCACCTGATGGAAAGCAACTTCCGCCGCCCATGGACACTCGCAGCATCAGAAGAGCTGCAGGTGCGTTGCCGGCCTTTTAAGAGGGCATAGGGTAATAGGGGTGGGTAAGGATGGGAAGGGAAGGGAATAGGGGAGGGAAGGGAATTGGGCCTCCGGTAAACTCAGTCACTCGGCGTGAAACAGCGGTTTTCTGTGAGAACGTGGTATTTCTCCAGTCGAGCCGACCCATTCGTGCCGAAGCATGGCTCTCCCACGTATAAACGTGTACGATTATCATGAGTTTATTTACATATGTGTATTTTATGTATGGTTATTAATTATTATTTACTTACTGTATGGCATGCTACGTTATGACTGAGTATGTTATTGTAATTTTCCGCGTGTGTTTCTCATAAAGTAAACGTTTGTTACGCTATATTTTATCAATTTGCATCTTATAATTGAACTCTCTACAAATATCAACAACTTAAAATTATTGCGGAGCCGTGAGAACTGCTATATTATCTATTTTTTTTTTTTTTTATGAAACAAGGGGGCAAACGAGCCAACGGGTCACCTGATGGAAAGCAACTTCCGTCGCCCATGGACACTCGCAGCATCAGAAGAGCTGCATGTGCGTTGCCGGCCTTTTAAGAGGGAATAGGGTAATAGGGGAGGGTAGGGAAGGGAAGGGAATAGGGGAGGGTAGGAAAGGGAATAGGGTAGGGGATTGGGCCTCCGGTAAACTCACTCACTCGGCGAAACACAGCGCAAGCGCTGTTTCACGCCGGTTTTCTGTGAGAACGTGGTATTCATCCGGTCGAGCCGGCCCATTCGTGCCGAAGCATGGCTCTCCCACGTATAAAATCTACCAAAAAATGCATATATCAGTCGCTTTTATTACGCCCTCAGCAACTTCCAAACTAAAAAAAATATATAATTAGTATAATATTATGTAATATACTCTTCTTAAGAAAGCATAAAGATATTTCTCCTAGCCACAAAGACGACATTCATAAAACCTATACATTATCTTCTCCAGGAAGCATACGGCATGCGTCTCAAGCGGTGCCACCTCCTCACGCGCTCCAAGATGGTCCACTCCTTCATCTCCCTGTTCCGCCCCATCCTCAGTAAGAAGATCTTCGACCGGGTGATGGCCAACGACTCCGGGGAAGACCTCCTCCAGTACTACTGCAAGGAGTCCCTGCCCAAAGACTACGGGGGGACGAGTAAGAGCATACAGGAGTTACAGGGTGAGTTATCCATTTTTCTGGTTATAAAATACTAGATGACCCGGCAAGCGTTATTTTGCCATTATTTCTAGTATAATTATTTTTATAAAAAGTAGATAAAACCTGACCTAACAAATGTAGCATCAAGGAACTTGATTCCTGGGCAGTTGACAGACCAAAGTCATTAAATGTGAACTATCGGCTGGGTTAGACGTACCGTGACCAAACTACGTAGGTCTGCCTAGGAATCAACTTCTCTGATAGTACATTGAGAATTTCATTAAAATTGGTTGAGCCGTTTTGGAGGAGTTCGCGCACAAACACTGTAAGTGTTCCGCGCGGATCCCTGGGGTCCGCGAGTACATGAATGGCGGTCCGCGGTGTCATCTCTAGACCATACATATTCCGATTTTTTGCTGTTTATTTTATTAAGGGGTTCGTGAAACTGCTGGTCTTTGTAGGGGTCCGTGGCTGAAAAAGGTTGAGAAACACTGGGTCTTGGCTGTTTGTCAACAAACAATTAATACCACTGTCAGTAGGTATTGCCAGCTGGAAACGTGATTGTCGACCATTAAATATACTTCACGTGTCAGCTGTTTTAATTAAATAATGTACGTTTGTTGACGATAATGATACTAAGGTAAATATACTAGGCGGTGATTAAAATTGTATTTGTCATTACTTTTAGGGTTCCGTACCCAATGTATGTATGTTGACATTGTTTTAAGTTTTTTTCTCACATTTTTTGGTAAGAAAGTGGGCCCCGTGCGAGTTTCTTACGCCGGTTCTTCTCGCCGGGTTAGTTCCCGAACCGGTGGTAGGCATCATGTAGACTTTCAGAGAACATTTTCAAAAATTTATTCTGATTTAAAAAAATTGAGCTTGAGTTTGAAAGGGTAAAAACGGGACCCTATTAACGGACGGCGCAGGCGGCAGGCGCGGTCCGAAGGGGGGGGGGGGGGGTCACAGGGGACATGACCCCCCCAAAATCTAAGGTAAAATTGGAAAATCTCAAAATCTTGCTAAATAATAAAAGGAAATTTCTAGCTATCCCCTAACCACCACTTCGTCCGAAATTAGACAGCTGCTGTGAACCCAGAACCGTCCGGGGGCGCAGATAAAAAAGTGTAGTGACTACTGAGTGACCCCCCAAAATTTCAGGCGACGACCGCGCCTGCGGACGGGACGGTACTTCGATGTCTGTCCGTCTGTCGGTCACCAGGCTAAACCGCTATAACTAGACTTCTGAAATTTTCACAGATTGTGTATTTCTGTTGCCGCTATAACAAAAAATACTAAAAACAAAGGGCTTGGGGGCTCCCATACAATAAACCTGATTTTTTTGGCCTTTTTTGCTCGTAATCAATAATGGCAACAGGTAGGCACTTGAAATTTTCAAAAAGCCCTTAGTTATATTATGTGTACTTTAATAACTAATAATAATATTAAAATAGAATATAGATTTATGGGGACTGGACTGGAGACAAAAAACACAATTTTTGGCCTATTTTTGCTCTCGGTAGTCGGTACGGAACCCTTCGTGCGCGAGTGCGCCTCGACCTTGACCGATCATTTATTGTTTACACTATCACTATAAGTTGTAACATTATTGCACATAAATGTGCTGTATAATTTTTAAATAACTAACGTCCATTCTAAATTTTAAACTACTATGTACGTAATTGACGAATCGATCCCACATACATTTCTACAGGAACCGTACATTTTGGCACTATAAAATAAGTAAAAAATGGACGCCATATTTAACCATAACCTTGAGCTCGACAAGGCTTTAAATGCACGTGGCAAAAAAGGAACTAACGCTGTCATCATACAAAAACGCCATTTTTGACAGTTCTCCTTTACCAGCAGCTCCCCCGCCCACGTTCATTTCAAGCCTTGTCGGACCAGCTGTCATCTGTCAAATTCTGTGGTTAATGTCAAAGTTAGCCTTAACTATAAACATAACTTTGACCATTTTAACTTTAACCATGCCTCTGGTGCAACCCACCCGACTCTTGGCTACTATTAACTACTATAATTATAAAATCTATTTATTTATTGCCAACAATCTGCATTGATTTAAAATAAAGTACATACTTAAAATTGTAGAGTACTTAAGTGCTAAATAAATAACGCCTACAACGCTTGAATTCAAGATTACATAAAATAAAATAGTTAAAATATTATTAAGTACCATCTTTAATAATGACTATCACTTATCTTATATCTTTAAACGAGCAATTCTTGTAGATATATATATAAAATTGGAATCTCGGAATCGGCTTCAACGATTTTCATGAAATTTAGTATATAGGGGGTTTCGGGGGCGATAAATTGATCTAGCTAGGAATCATTTTCAGAAAATGTCTTTTTATTCGTGTTTTATCGATATCTTATATCTTTAAACGAGCAATTCTTGTATATTATATATAATTGGAATCTCGGAATCGGCTCCTACGATTTTCATGAAATTTAGTATATAGGGGGTTTCGGGGGCGATAAATCTAGCTAGGAATCGTTTTTAGAAAATATCATTTTATTCGTGTTTTATCGAATACCGAGCAAAGCTTGGTCATCCAGGTACTAATATTAAAATTGCGAAAAACAGAAATTCCGAAAAATAAATTATTTATACTGTATCATTTAATGCAATAAATTTTTTGTCATCTTTTTTGATCATAGCATTAATGTTTATTAGAATATTTTACGAAATACGAAGTTTTTACGTATTAACAAAAACATGAATGGAACAAGTAGGTAACTAACATTTTGCAACATAAGAGCATTTACTTAGGTATTTTCTTTCCTTATAATTTGAATATATCTTGTAACTTACCTACTTCATCTAGCTTATGTACATCAGGCATCAGCTATATAATAATAATAATAATAATAGCTATGGACGCTTCACACCACGTCAGTCTGGCCCCGTGCTAAGTACCTGAAGGACTTGTGTTACGGGTACCAGACAACGGAAATATATTTAATTACTTTTTTATACTATACATATATTTAAGATTTTTATTATATGATACACATATTTAATACACATCCAAGACCCAGCAACTTTTTTTGAAAAACTTTTGTTCCGTGGGCGACATTCGAACCCGCGACCCCCGGCTTGAGCTACCAACAGCCCACCAACTGACCCACAGAGGTCGTGAAATTGTATAATATTAAATATAACTATATTATAAACATACAATCCACATTTAATTATTTCAAATCACCTACCCGGTCCTAAAACCTAAATTTTTGCAATAAACGGCAGTTTTCAAATTCAAATTATTACTTACGTAGTTTATCCACTCATATGTCTTCATTATTTAGATAAAAAAAATAAGTATTTAATACAGCATTACAAATAAGTTTTAAAATGATTAACTATTAAGTTATTCTATGTCACTGACAAAGTTAGAATAAGAATAAAAGTTTAGAGCTTTGAAATTAGCTTTGTAAAAAATTTATTTTTATGTTCATTGCACATCAAACCTATTTTATATATTTGGGATTAGATAAGTTCGTTAGTAAAAAATGATATTATTGTATGTCCATAAAAACGTGGGTTTTATATCCGTGTAGGTTTACTTAAAGCAGTAATTAGCTGATAACACTAAAGAGAATAATAAAATCACTACTTACGTTTATTTTTATTTTATATATTTTTTAAGAATAAGTTACAGCTGTGCAATAAAACAATTAAGGGCCGGTTTCACCACTTCCTGATAAAGTGCCGGATATGAAGTATGGAGAATCAGTCAAAAAAGCTGTGAATAGCCTATTCGGCACTTTATCAGAGAGTGGTGAAACAGGCCCTAAAACTAATAAAATTAATTAGAAGCCATCGACAAGTTTTTACAAATAAATTCAAAGTTATTTTATCACTCAACTCAATATGGCTTACAAATAATTGTTTTTATAAAGTGAAGGATTTTTTCGTTGGTTCTTATTTCTGACAGTTTTTTTTTATTATTATTGACATATTACTGACATATTGTGACATTTAGTAATACTTCTATAACTTCTTTTCTCCACCTTTTAGATTAAGTAAATGACATTTGCATACTATTAATTTAGTTGAGTGATATGATCCTGTATTTTATTATGAATACCATTTTGTACATCTCACTCTGGCAAATAAATTATTATTATTATTATTAATATATTGAGTTGAGTAATAAGATGAGTTGATTTTTTTTAACTGGTACTTACCTGCTTCATATTTTCAATTCTTTATTTCAAGTATTGCAATATGTCTAAAAATTTGCAGAGATCGTCGCTTATGACCTCTGCAGCGACGAGGAGTTGGTGCTGATTGGGAAACTGAGCGCCATCAAGATGGACAGCACCAAGTGTACGCCCAGCCAGTTCGCCGAGTACGACGACATGAACGGCACCTTCCGCGCACTCAATATAGACTAATATATAGTCTATTACCAAGTGTACACATGGTATAGACTAGATATATGGCAAAGTGTACACTTACTATAGACAATATAATAGGCCAAGATAATTTATGATCAAGTGTACCCTGTACGCCCAGCCAGTTCGACGTACGACGACGACACGAACGGCACCTTCCGCGCACTAATATAGACTAGATATAATATATTATGGCAAAGTGTACACTTACTATAGACTAGATAATAGGCCAAGATATGATCAAGTGTACGCCCAGCCAGTTCGCCGAGTACGACGACATGAATGGCACCTTCCGCGCACTAATATAGACTAGATATAATATATTATGGCAAAGTGTACACTTACTATAGACTAGATAACAGGCCAAGATATGATCAAGTGTACGCCCAGCCAGTTCGCCGAGTACGACGACATGAACTGCACTATTACATTAAGTATATACGACATGACTAGATGAAGTGTAAGATAAAGTAAATAAAATACATTAAAAATGAATTACTTGTATATCAGAGGTAGGTCCTTGAATATAGTGAACAAAGAGAGGTGTTTTTGACTGCAACTAAGTTCAAAGTGTTACACTTGTTGGAATGAATTTAGACATTAATAATTAGGAAATATAATGTTGATTCTTTCATTTACATTGAAAGTAAATGAAGGAATCAACATTATAATAATAATTACATTGCGATAAATATAATATTATTTTATTTTTATGTGATAAATTGTTGTAATAATATTTTTATTGCTAAGTTACTTGAAATCTACAAAATCAAATATAAAAAATGTTGTACATTAGGGCAGGTAAATATAGAATTAAATGGTTAAATATTTAAAATTTTATTTTTTAAAGACCTGAAAAAATCACTCCCTACTCCCTATAGAAAAACTTCAGCCAAAAATAAATAATATAAACGCAACTGAAAAGAAAAAGATTGAAATGAAAAAAATCACGTTGAACGTAGAAAAACAATACAATAATAATTATTATTAAAATAAAAAAAACACTAACAGTACAGTGGAGAACCTCCATTAAAAAAAATAAGTAGATAAACCCAAATTTTCAGCACTGATCGGGCTAGTGATACACACACACACACACACACACACACACACACACACACACACACACACACACACACACCTCGTTTTGTCGGGGTTTAAAACAGTTTTCGTACTGCCCTGTAGTAAAAGATTTTAACGCGCGTGTTGCTTCTTTTATTAGGATAAATCAGTATAAACATATTATTATAATGGGTCATTTGACCGCTCTTCATAAGATTATGTCAGCATTGTTTATTACACGGTTCACTTATTATAATAATGTTAAATTTAGTTAACACACACACACACACACACACACAGCCAGAGATGTCCAACTTATGACACCCTTCGTTTTGTCGTAAGGTTAAAAAGAGTTTCGTAGTGCCCTTTAGTAAAAGATTTCAACACGCGTGTTGCTTCTTTTATTTTAATAGGAAATATAAGTGCTCCTAGCCTTAACGAAATCTAACAATAATTAGGTAGTAGAATAGTTCTGAAAACTAAAATTGTTTAACAATAACTTGTTTGTTGTATACAAAAAAGAATCAGTGAAATCGGTTCAGCCGTTCTCGAGTTTTGGCGAGACTTTCAAAATTTAAAATTAATTTTTATTTAAATAAATAAAACACTGACACCGATATTAATTTAAAGGCAAAAGTTTGTGATTGCGTTCGTTTGTTCTTAATTTGCAAAAACTACTGAACTTTTGGTGCAATCATGGCAGTGGCGTGAATTCTATATTGACACGAGCTACTGTTTATGTCGAAAAAGTACAGTGTCCTTATTAAGTATTAATAGGAATATAATAGTAGCAAAGCCGCTTCCCCCTACGGGAACGGGAAGCATCCTATGACGTGTTTGTGGCTCTCATCCACTTCTGTCTTCCTAATATAAGCTACTCAAGGTCTTCTGCCCATAAAGTTAATATACCTAGCGGAATAAAGCAACAATCTCGAGCTGTCAAACGTAACCAAATTTGGTTACCGTCTGTGTGCTAAAATTTGTTTACGTATGTCACTTACACAAGCATCTTCCGAAGAGAATAATTGTCAACGTGCCGATAAGTGCCGACTGGACGTCAAACAGATGAAAAAAATTGGTTCTGCTGTCATGTATCACACGTCTCTTTTTTACCACGCAGTGTTACTGATAGTGACATCTCTCTTGCTCAGGCCTTTGTTTCTCTATTCCGCTACGTATATTTTTTAACTTTATGCTAAATATTATGTTTCTGCCTGACATGTGACGTTTCCGACATGATCGACAAAGACAATAAGTGGGTTAGACTGCAGGTGGTCGACATGATAATATTAATACTTAACCAGTATGTTAAAAAACTAGGCCTTTAGGTACATCCGTTGTGGATGATTTATACAGTATTTTTCAGAGCGAAGTAACCACTTCTCAAATACTGTAGTGCCTGGGACAAGATTTTTAATGTCCGTATTGCCCAAGCGCATACGGCATTCTCGCATCATAGTCGGCCTAGTCCAGAGGAAAGAACTAGTCAATCAAAATCAAAATATTTTTTATTCACAGTAATTTTTTTACAAAAATTTTTCTGAACGTTGATATTGAGGTGCCTACCACCGGTTCGGGAACTAACCCGGCGAGAAGAACCGGCGTAAGAAACTCGCACGGGGCCATCTTTTACTAAAAAGATGGAAAATTACAATTTGAACATATTATATAGTGCACCAAGGCTTTAAATGAATATGTCAATTGGCGCTGCTGGTAAAGACTGGGACAATACGTCTGGGACCAACTATGTGCGGGTTTCCTCACGATGTTTTCCTTCACCGTACGAGCGTCCGTATTATGATATATAATATACTTGAGATCAGAAAATGTCTCATAGCTACAGGCCTCCACCCGGGTTCGAACCTGCACCCTCTAGGAGTGCGAACCGAAGGTCTGCCCATTAGGCCACGAACGCTCTTAACCAGTATGTTAATGAACGCCTAAAATTGAGCAGTTTCGTTATTTCCGCGTGCAAAAACTATAATGTTGTAAAACATACATATTAAGAGGATACCACAGCAGCTAGAGAAATGAAAAAAAAGTACGTGTAATATCTATAGCTGTCTCCCTTACCTCAAGCCTATACCGCAGAACGCGATAGAGACAACTGCAGAAAATCCAGAAAATCAACGATTCGTTGTCCCCTGATTCCTTCTCCAAAACTTAACCGATTTAAGTACTTTTTTCATTAAAGATTAAAAAAAGGCTTGAGCTGTGTTCCTATGTTTTGCTTTTTTTGTATAATCTATCCAAATCTGTTTTCTGGACGTTTGAACACAGTGGAAAATCTGGCCATTTTTTTGGGTTTTTGAACGTTCATATCTTATTTAATAATTAAATTATGAAAAAAAGGAAAACATAGGGACATTGTATTAGTGGCCGTAGATATTCAGGAAAAAAATTATAACTCTACTAGCATTATCCAGGGAGGAAACAGGGGACAGCGTTTGTATGGGAAAAATGGCGGTGTGGAATCCTCTTAAGAGTGCCTCCGTGCTCCAGTGGTGCGCAGCTTAGCTCTTGGAGGTCGTGGGTTCGATTCCCGCGCTGCATCAATATACATTATACAAGGTGTAACAAAAGAAAGTGGTAATACTATAGGGTGTGTGAATTTTTCCATACAAAAGAGAAAAAAAGTTACCCTTTCAGCGCTGCTACTTTGACAGCGAACTCTGTAGAAACTCCCTAAAGCAGTTTTTCCCAAATTTGTCGGGACCGCAACCCATCTACAAGAAAGTTCGCGGCCCATCTTGTGTCATGAAGACCAAAAAGCAGCGGTATGTTGCTGCCGCAGCATTTACCCGTCAATTCGTATCGTAGTTCACCACCATATTATATCATCATCGTCAGCCTTACTTACAATTGCGTTTGCGTTTGAATGCCCGGCCCCCGTCCCGCACGCACCTGCGACGACGAACGAACGAGTAATGACAATCGACACCAAAAATCTACCAAAAATCTACCCGCGACCCACCAGTCGGTCGCGATCTACGATTTGGGAAATACGGTACTGCCCTAAAGTATAATCACTTAGTTTTGTTACATTCTGTATAAGACTGGTTAGAACAATACAGTCTGATTTGATCCGTCTATCAGTTAAAGTAAGAATGAAGAGTTCTCCTGTGTGCTGCGCATACACTCGGGCACAACGAAATTCTGTGTCCAGGTGGTTAGGTCTGAATGTCAAAATCCTGCCTAGACGTTTCGATGAAAACGGTCACCGAAAGTGGTGTAGGCGCAATTACTTCTCCGCCGCTAGACCATTTATAAATTTTCAAGACTAGACGGCACCCGCAACTCCGCTGCGCCAAAATTCGTTTACTGCGCGGGAACCGTACATTTTTAGGGATGCAAAGTATCCTATGTCCTTTCTCGGGACTCAAAGAATTTTTATGGCAAACAGCAAAATCGGTTTAGTGGTTCCGATCGTATTTCTCGCCCTAGCAGACAGACTGACCATGATTATGGATTACTTTGGCCCGAGTTAAATATATGGACTTAGACAGCATGAGGTTTCATAAGACGGCACCACAAGCCACACATCACACGTTATAATCGATTTATTGAAGAGCAAGTTTGATGAGCGTGTTATCTCAAAATATGGACCAGTCGATTAACCGCCTCTTTCGTGCGATTTAACGCCTCTAGATTTTTTTAGGGGCTGCGTGCGACTCCTTATTATTAGCAACACTCCGGTGACGGTAGCGAAACGGCAAAGCCAATAGCCATACATACTGCAGGTAGGTAAGTAGAATTTTTTTAAGTTAGGCCTTGTGGATTCAGAAGCTTGGCTCTACATGAGATCTCATATAATCTTTTTCGCATATTATGTGGTCGTCTCGGCAACATTTTACATGAAATATTTGGTGGGATTATTAAATCCATAACTGGAATTGGATAAATTAATATGCCGCTAGCCAGTGTGAACCAGTACCAGACTCATGGCATTTCTGGTTTTAACAGCTATTCGAATACGAGATAGAACTCATTAAGATTTTATTATGTAATTAAAATTTTTACATATAGTTATTTAGACAGGGTGTAACAACACTAAGTGATAGTACTTTAGGTTTTATGGGTATATAGTAGGTATATACACCAAGTATCAGGCGCGGTCGTAGCCTGAAATTTTGGGGGGGGGGGGGTCACTCAATAGTCACTACACTATTTTTTTACTCGGATGGTTCTGGGTTGCCAGCTGGTCGTACGCAGTGGTGGTTAGGGGATAGATAGAAATTTCCTTTTATTATTTGGCAAGATTTTGAGATTTTTCAATTTGACTTTAGATTTTGGGGGGGGGGGGGGGGGTCATGTCCTCTGTGACCCTTCGGACCGCGCCTGCCAGGTATATATATTCGCTGTAAAAGTAGCAATTCTGAAAGTTCCTTTTTTTCATCTTGGTATGGAAAAATTCATGACGCGGGGGCTTGCCCATACAAATCACAAAAAAAATTAGCTCTTTCAGCGCTGCTACTCTCATAGCGAACGACACATTCACACCCTACAGTATTATCACTTAGTTTTGATCATAAAGTTTATATACCTAGCGGAATAGGGAAACAAAGGCCTGAGCAAGAGAGATGTCACTATCAGTAACACTGCGTGGTAAAAAGAGACGTGTGATATATGACAGCAGCACTCTTTTTTTGACGTCCAGTCGGCACGTGCCGCACGTTGACAATTTAATCTCATAGAATTTATGTTCAATCATGCTTGTGTAAGTGTATACGTACACATATTTTACACACAGATGAAACCAATTTCGGTTTCGTTTGACAGCTCGAGATTGTTGATCTATTCCGCTAGGTAGGTATATTAACTTTATGGTTTTGTACATTATAATGGTAGGTTATTGGAGTATTCTATGTATCCTTATCCCCACTTATCAGTATCTATACTTATATTATAAACGAGGTTTAGCCCGCGGCTTCGCTATTTGAACCCCTTGGGGTTGGAATTTATCAAAATCCTTTCTTAGCGGATGCCTTTTTTTTTAATGAAATAAGGGGGAAAATGAGCAAACGGGTCACCTGATGGAAAGCAACTTCCGTCGCCCATGGACACTCGCAGCATCAGAAGAGCTGCAGGTGCTTTGCCAGCCTTTTAAGAGGGAATAGGGTAATAGGGGAAGGTAGGGATGGAAAGGGAACGCAATAAGGGAGGATAGAGAAGGGAATAGGGTAGGGGATTGGGCCTCCGGTAAACTCACTCACTCGGCGAAACACAGCGCAAGCGCTGTTTCACGCCGGTTTTCTGTGAGGACGTGGTATTTCTCCGGTCGAGCCGGCCCATTCGTGCCGCAGCATGGCTCTCCCACGGATAAAGGTGACCTTGAGCGTATATTTATTTTAGTTTAAAGTTATCAAGATTGTTGGCTACAACTAGTTTATTTGGCATTTGCATAAAAGAGGTTGAATTAATTTACAATCTGTTATAGTACATTCGCTGACTTTTGACGAGATCACACATTCGAATTTTAATCTCCAAAAAAAATTGAAAATAATAATTATATACATCATTGCTACATCGCTGAAATAAAAAAAAAAACAAACGTCAAACATTTAAACTTCAATATTTTCAAAAAAGTTCCACATAAAAATTTGAATTCGAATTTGATTTTTTTGAAATAGTTCCTAAGTACATTTTTTTTTAATAATGGAGTATTTGCCAACGGAGAGCGTGCTGAAGATCCGTTCGTCAGCCATAGAGGCTGTGAGGAAGGAGGTGAACCTGCACAGACCTGGAGAGATGGAGGAAGCAGTCAGGATCCTGGACGAGTGGATACACCAGCAGCCGCATTATATTTATAAGGAAATACGTGAGTTTTTTTAGTAACTTGTTGTTTCCAACTTCATTGCATGAGAAGCGTACCTACATTTTTTTGGGATTCAAATGTACATTATATATATTCCAGGACTCACAGTAGCCTAATAATAAATTTGATCAAATTAAATGAAAATTGTAAACAGAATTGGTTGAGGTTTAATCGAATTTCGAAAAAGGCGCTAATGAAGAATAAGAATTAAGTATTTCATACTTTTTAGATCATATTTTTAAGAATATTGTTTTTACCTTGGAAGTCGGTTTAAATTTGTTACAAAGTAATAATGCTGGAATATCCTCAACAATCCATACATAATATTACAAATGCGAAAGTGTGTCTGTCTGTCCGTCTGTCTGTTACTTCATCACGCCCAAACCAAGAATGAACGGCTCCTGTGCGATAAGGGAATTTTGGCGCAACTGAGTTGTGCGCGTCATCTAGTAAACTTATACTTAACTCTGAGGAGCTGCGAACAGTCCGCGCGGAACTAGTTGGCCGCGCCTTAGGTATGTGAGCGGTGGGACGGAGAGACGGGGGCGCTTGATTTTGACAGTTCTGGCTAGTTTAGACCACGGTTTCTCAAAGTGGGGTACGCGAACCCCTAGGGGTTCGCCATTCGACGGCAGGGAGTTCGCGACAAGATTTATTTATTTATTTATTTATTTATTTATTTATTTATTTATTTAGGACCAAAAACAGTTTTGCATGAATTACAACATTAGGTTTAGACATTAAAAATACACGCTACATACAATAACTAATTACAATTGGTCACAGCATGCAATTACATTAAAAAGTAAACGGTAAACACAAATAGAAATAAAAATAAGATACATAAAAACATCTATAAATATGCTTTTACAATAAAATACAGATTTAAAATTAAGAAAAAATAAAATAATGATACAATTCATTAACTTACAATAATTCATTAAATAAAGTTAAAATTACAATGAAAAGGGTTTAATTCAATTGTAAAATAAATTATAAAACGTTTTTTAAATATAAGTTATGTAAAAATTTAAGTTAAAATGGTTATTAAAATACAGATTTGAAATAAAATAATAAAAAATACAATTCATTGACATACAATTCATTAAAATAATAATAAAGATTTATGTAATGGTGGCTTAATAACTGGCAGGAAAAGATGGCTGGATTCGTAACCCGTTTACGGTCACTAACGAGAGCATAATTTCTAGTTTGAGTATCAAGCAACAAGAGTCATTATTAGAAATGTCCGTAGATGAAACTCTTTAAGCTGATTTCAAAAGGAATGTCTTTGACAGATTTTTGGGCAGCCAGACAGGCAGAGTATTTTGAACTCTCACGCAAAGCGGTGAATATCCTTTTACCCTTTGCTACAACATACCTATGTGAGAGTTTTCGCACAGAAATCGACTTGATACCGAGTCAGAATAAAGGTGAAAATTGTCCAAAATTTCTCCTAGCATTGATTCCATTTCGACAAGAAACAAGCACAGTGCACACCCGTCCCATTAATTTAGAACACATTTCTTTTGAACCTTATTTTCTTCAAAAGTAAATTGGGGGGGGGGGGGATTTAATTAGTTAGCAAGGGGTTCGCTGTCACCTGGAAATTTTAACAGGGGTGGAGCCGAAAGTTTGAGAAACCCGGGTTTAGACAAAACGCACAAGAGATTACAATAGCAAGATGAGTCCGCCGATAAGAAGACAATCTAAGGAAATGACGGTTTTGTTCGCCAGCTCCTCAAGTTCGAACTAAAAATTCGAATTGAAAAGAAAAACAAATTGAGTTCAAGAGATGCGCGTTACTATAATATTATTGTCGAAATGGCCATAAATCATAATACTTTCGTATATACAACAACATTCGTTCGTGTATGCGCCACGCCGGCTTGTCTTGAAACGTACACGTGCGGAATTCCTTCCGTTTCGGAAAAAAACGAACGTGTGCGCCAGTTAATGTATTTTTTACTGATTCTATGCATTTGAATTTCCAAATACGGAAAACTGAGTGTTTGGTGTCTGGTGTCGTCGTGTATACTTACTATAAGCCACTAACCCATTTCCACTCCACCTAAACCGTCCTTTTCCAGCGAAGCCCTACCTGGAGTCCACGATCGTCACCAACAAGGGTTCGGTGGAGAAGTCGAAGGCTATGATCGACAAGCTGTGCACGCTGCGGACCCTCATGCCGGACCAGTTCCAACCGCTGGACGCGGAGAAGGCCCTTAAGGCTGTTAGAGACATCGCGTAAGTATCATAGAGAGCTTAGCAAGAAGAATTAGGGGTTTCTATTTTACTAGATAACTCCCGCGACTCCGTTGCGCCTAAATTCATTTATCGTGCGGGAACCGTACATTTTTCCGGAATAAAAACTATCCTATGTCCTTTCTCGAGACTTAAAGTCCATGAAAATTTTCAGCAAAATCGGTTCAGCTGTTGTGAAGAGATAACAGACAGACAGATAGACAGACACACTTTCATGTTTAGAAAGGGGCTGGTGGCAAATATCGAAAAACCTCATTGACGGCTCTGAGAACGACAGCATGAGAGCACTAGAACTGACATGAACAGACTGTCTTGTCCTGAAATATAATATGGATTTGTAATTCAGTTTTATAACGTTGGAACTACTCTTTATCTTATTGTCTGCCAATTCCATGTGTGCCTGTCGATTCGTACACACGTACCACAACCACGCGACAACCACAACCACAACTATTATACTACTCACACCTACCACATTTTGCAGCGGTTGTCTACCACTTGTGTGATACCGACCACATTGCAACCACAAGCGAAGTAGTGGCCGACCACATCGCAACCACAACGTTGCGTTGATGCAACGACAGTGCGCGCACAACGCCCGCGCTCTTCCCTCTTTCCGTTTTATTGACTTTCGTACGTAACCATATCGCAAATACAGGCGACAACGCAACCACGTCGACATTTTGTCGGTTCCACAACGCAACTACAAAAAGCTGCAGCGACACCATTAACACGTAATTACCAGTATACGTGGGAGAGCCATGCTTCGGCACGAATGGCCCGGCTCGACCGGAGAAATCCACGTTCTCACAGAAAACCGGCGTGAAACAGCGCTTGCGTTGTGTTTCGCCGAGTTTTTTTTTTAAACGGGCTTTGGCCCACCACACATTCCCACCACTGTATCTCCTGTGTCGCCAGGCCGACAGCGGCATTCAACCACGAAAACCCTTTGATATGATCTCAGGGAGCCCGAGGGACATGCTAAAGCTGTCTTGGGACCCGCAACGAAATTAATCAGAAGAAAATAGGAGGAGTAGGAAGAATTCCAGATTCCCTCCCCAATATAAAGCGGGAGACAGCACAAAGTTGCAGTGACCGAAAGTCAAAGAACTGAAGGGGAGAAGCACCACGGGAATTAACGTTAATAATAATAGTGACTACTATGCTAGAGCTAAATTAATTTATTGTGTTAGACTGTTGCCAATAGTAATTGTGACAACAACGCTTGAAGGCACGGAAGTTCCTAGCGCTGTCCACGAGATCACCGTAGTATGCGACACCAGATGTGCAGAGTAGGTTGTTTAGCATTGTAGTTCTTTCGTCCTGCCAGAAACTGCACTCCCAGAGAACATGATGAGCTGTTTGTTCAAACATGTTGCCTTCGGTCGAGCACTCGCATATGGGTGATGCTACCAGATTAAATCCGTAGAGTTTGGCCTTAAAATTTCCATGACCGGTCAGGAATTGAGAAACGCAGTGATCAATATCCATCCAATGTTTGGATAGTCGTTCACGAATATTAGGGAAAAAATTATAAAGATGTCGCCCCTTGGTGGAACAGTCCCAACGCGTCTGCCATTCGGAGATTAGGCTTTGCAAAGAGTTTTCTAAAGGTTCAAACAATCTTGCTATTTTATTTCTATCGCGAGCGCTTAAAAAGAACGGGTTGTCAATGTTTTTGTTATGACAGTACATTGTCGCACGACGCTGAATCTCAAGGTCAACGGGTAAAACTCCGGCTAACACGGGCAAGGCTTCGGTGCTTGTGGTTCTGTAAGCTTTGCACAAGAATATAAGAGCAAGACGTTGGCTTTGTAGCAACTTGTGACGAGCCGCGCCGATAGTTGCTCTGTTGGCCCACAAATGCTACCAAGGTAAGTAGCAGTGTAAATTAATTTTAGGGTTTTGAATGAGAGGCCCCATGTCGACGTAGATATTTTGGTAAAGGAGTAAAAGTTGCGTTTCGCTTTCTCACCGGTTTGAATTATATGTTCTAAAAATGTGAATTTATTTTCTAAGTAAAAACCAAGATAACAGAGTGACTGTTTGCATTCAACGTTAATATTGTCAAGTTTAATGCTAGGGGAAGATATAAGAGAACCTTTTAAAAGAATTTGGTAAGTTTTTTGCGCGGCGAATTTCAGACGATTACGCTTACACCAGTGAGATAATAAATTAAGACTACTGTTGGCTTTAGACTCAATTTCGGAACGCGAGTTTGCTTGAACGATAAGAAACCCGTCATCGGCATAACCAACTAGTATACAAAGCGGTGGAAGTGGAAGACTTAACAAATCGTCGAATCCGATGTTCCATAATTTAGGCGAAATTACCGATCCTTGAGGGCAGCCGCATGTTAAATCTTTGACATGTGTACAATGTCCTAGACGAAGCTTAGTTTGACCGTTAGAAAAGTAAGAATGTATTATAGAATAAATATTGCAGTAACACCCTCGATTTTTTAGTTTTAATAGCACCATCGGCCACCAGGCATGGTCGAAAGCCCCGGAAATATCTAATGAAATAGCGACCACGTATTTAGTTTCCGACAAATTAACTATTCTTCTTACTTCTAACGCCGCGTCCACAGTCGATTTCCCGGCGGTGAAACCGAACTGGTGGCTATGGAATTTAGGGCCACCGGGTAGCAGGCGAGGTACGATGAGACGTTCTAGTAATTTACCTAAGCAAGGCAGTAACGTTATCGGACGGTAAGATTCTGGGTCGTCAGGAAGTTTGTTTCCCGCTTTAGGTATTAATTTTATGCAACCGGAACGCCAAATTTTTGGAAATATACCTTCTGCGATACATCTGTTGTAAACATATAGAAACGATGAATTGGCCGCTAAACACGCTTGCTTTATCATAATATTCGATATTTTATCCTCGTGTTTCGCCGAGTGAGTGAGTTCACCGGAGACCCAATCCCCTACCCTATTCCCTTCCCTACCCTCCCCTATTCCCCTTCCTTGCCATCCCTACACTTCCATATTACCCTACTAGCTGTTGCCCGCGACTTCGTCCGCGTGGACTTCAGTTTATAGCGCGCGATGTCAACAAAATTGGTGTCAAAAGCTATTATAAAAAATACCCTGGTACCCCTTAAATCAAAACAGCTGTGCAGTGTGTACATAATATTTCATTTTTTTTAAATTAAACTTTATATATTATGCCAAATTTTAAAGCTTATTTAGCCCCCCAATTACACAACTTTACCCATAAACTATTTATCATTGATAGGTTTAAGGTTACGTCACCCTATGTAATATAATGTAAAATATATAAGGCTTATTAAATAACGCAAAGAAATAACAATCGAAAAAAAACGAAATTTAAGAGTATGATGTTACCACCTCTTATAGAAAGATGTTGGGCAAGCGTTAGCGCGATGTAAAAGACGCACGGCGCCATCTAGTATGAATTTTTGGAACTAACTTAATTTAAACAAATTTTCGTATTTTCACCCCCTTACAACCCTTTTTTCCAGTAAAAAAGTAGCCTATGTCCTTTCTCAGGCTTTAGACTATCTGTATACAAAATTTCATTACAATCGGTTCGGTAGTTTTGGCGTGAAAGCGAGACAGACAGACAGACAGAGATACTTTCGCATTTATAATATTAGTATAGATTAGTATAGAACGTGTATAACGTGGGAGAGCCATGCTTCGGCACGAACGGGCCGGCTCGACCGGAGAAATACCACGTTCTCACAGAAAACCGGCGTGAAACAGCGCTTGCGCTGTGTTTCGCCGAGTGAGTGAGTTTACCGGAGGCCCAATCCCCTACCCTATTTCCTTCCCTACCCTCCCATATTCCCTTCCCTTCCCATCCCTACCCTCCCCTATTACCTTATTTCCTCTTAAAAGGCCGGCAACGCACCTGCAGCTCTTCTGGTGCTGCGAGTGTCCATGGGCGACGGAAGTTGCTTTCCATCAGGTGACCCGTTTGCTCGTTTGCCCTCTTATTTCATATAAAAAAAAATAACAATCGAAAGAATCGAAAACCCATGTTTAACATGGTACAACCTCTTATAGAAATACGCATGAGCAAGCAATAGCGCGATCTAGGGGACTCTTGGCGCCATCTATTTTGAGTTTTTGGAACTAACTTAATTTGACCAAATTTACGCATTTTCACCCCCTTACAACCCCCTTTTCCAGTTAAAAAGTAGCCTATGTCCTTTCTCAGGCTTTAGACTATCTGTGTACAAAATTTCATTACAATCGGTTCAGTAGTTTTGGCGTGAAAGCGAGACAGACAGACAGACAGACAGAGATACTTTCGCATTTATAATATTAGTATAGATAAGATTCTAACGTATTAAAAACTATAAACAAAAACATACTAACTAATAAGTATGATTAGTTCTATGTTACAATAAAGTAAAAAATAAAACGCCATCTGTTGAATCGTATTAGAACTAAAATGTTCATTCCATCGATATATTTCTGGATTTTTTATAATATTATACATAAAATATGTTTAAGATTTTTGAAATTTTATTTTAACACACATCCAAGACCCAGGAACATTGAAAACTTTTTGTTCCGCCTGCGGGACTCGAACCCAGGACTCCCGGGATGAGCGCTGGCCACGCGCAATGCGAATTCATTTTCATCGAAATTTTCATGGAAATAAGATATTTTCCCACATCAAAATGTAGCCTATGTCCTTTCTCAGACTCTAGAATAACTGTATACAAAATTGCATTGCAATCGGTTCAGTAGTTTTGGCGTGAAAGCAAGACAGACAGACAGACAGACAGACAGAGATACTTTCGCATTTATAATATTAGTATGGAAGTATGGATAAAATATATTTAAGTAAAAAATAAAACGCCATCTGTTGAATCGTATTAGAACTAAAATAAAATAAAACGCCATCTGTTGAATCGTATTAGAACTAAATTGCATCGATATATTTCTGGATTTTTTATAATATTATACATAAAATATATTTAAGATTTTTGAAATATTATTTTAATACACATCCAAGACCCAGGAACATTGAAAACTTGTTCCGCCTGCGGGACTCGAACCCAGGACCCCCGGGATGAGCGCTGGCCTGCGCAATGCGAATAAATTTTCATCGATATTTTCATGGAAATAAGATATTTTCCCACATCAAAATGTAGCCTATGTCCTTTCTCAGACTCTAGAATAACTGTGTACAAAATTTCATTGCAATCGGTTCAGTAGTTTTGGCGTGAAAGCAAGACAGACAGACAGACAGACAGACAGACAGACAGACAGAGATACTTTCGCATTTATAATATTAGTATGGATTCCCTCTTAAAATGCCGGCAACGCACCTTCAGCTCTTCTGATGCTGCGAGTGTCCATGGGCGACGGAACTTGCTTTCAGGCGACCCGTTCGCTCGTTTGCCCCCTTATTTCATAAAAAAAAATACTGCTTGACGGCATTTTGTCGTGACGTGGTGTGGTTGTGGTACGTGTGCGTTGGCCCTTAGACTTAAGTCTATATTTCAATCCGCTGTTCATACATGTTGAAGTTATATTCATAAGATATCTTCACATTCCAGATACATGTGTTTCCTCCCGCAGCAGACGGAGGACTACCACAGGCTGATCGTCATCAAGACCACGGTCTACACCAAGGAGCTCCTGCATCTGTTTTACAAGGCCAGCTACATGGTGAGAACTAATTCCCTTAGCGATGCAGGAATGTTAGGCGAATCGCGGGTACCACTACCGCCACAATACCTTTATCGAGAAGAATGGCATTTGGCAGCGCGTGGCGTAAGAAACATGCACAAGCGAAAAGATGGAAAAATTATTTTAAATAATAAATCATCCAAGTGGATCAGGAGCTGTCATATTTCATGACTGACAATGAGATTATTGATAATGCAAATGGAGTAATTTGGCCTTCTTAGTTTGTAATAAGCTAGTATTTGCAGACAGGCATCATCTCCTACTCCTCCTACCTTTCTTCTGATTAATTTCGTTGCGGGTCCCAAGACATATTTAGCTTGTCCCTCGGGCATCCCTGCGATCATGTCAAAGGGTTTTTTGTGGTTGATTGCCACTGTTGATCCTGGCGCACAGGAGTTACAGACTGTGTGTCACTGCTTCTGCAATGCTTCTGATGTAACTTGTTTCTGACTATTACCATCAACGTTCCAGATAGTGGACTACGTGCGGCTGTACGACTACCACGCGGGCGTTGACGTCATCTACGACCTGACTGACAGCGACGTCAAGGAGGCGCTCTCGGTCATCAACTTCATGGAGTTCAAAGACTGCTATGAGATCATCAATGTGAGTTGAGACTTGAATCAGAGGGCTTTTCAGTCAGTTTCTAGGTAATTGGGACTAAAGGCCACACTCAGATAATAATTATTTAATTTTAACTTTAATAATTGAGAGCGTCCGTGGCCTAATAAGGTGCAGGTTCGATCCCGCGTGGAGGCGTGTACCAATGAGACATTTTCTGATCTCAAGTACATAATACGGACGCTCGTACGGTGAAGGAATACGAGAAAACCAGCACATGGTTGGTTCCAGACGTATTGACCTGTTCTTTCTTCTGGACTAGGTTGACTATGACTATTTGAAATCTTGTCCCAGGCTTTACAGTATTTAATGAGGTTACTTAGCTCTGAAAATACTGTATAAATCATCCATAACGGATTCAGAGGCCTAGTTTAATTATTGGCACGAATCTGGCAACAACTGTATGAAGTTATCTGAACATTCATTATTTTAAAGTCAATCATTAAATCCCTGAATGCGATCATCAGTTAAAATAGAAGTCTTTGAATGCGATACGTTAGAGCTTGGCTCGTGAGGTCGTGGTTTTGATTCAAGGAAGTCAAGTTTATATCGATCAATGTATCGGATGGGCATATAAGAAGTCCGTCCTGCGCTTGATCTCTTGCCAATCATGTCGGTTGTCTATCCCACTGGGTTATGAGAGTATCCAAAGAGGAAGTGCTTCTCAGTTCAAGTCGACCTGAACTCAATAATCTAACTCAAAGTTAAAATGAGTCACATAGGTCTCACTATCTGACTAAAATCATTGTTGACTTAACAATTTTTCTTCCAAACCCACAGCACAGCTACTCGCTACGGGTGAGGCGATACATAGTGATAACCCCATCAAAATGGGTCGAGCCGCTAGTGAACGTGTTCAAGACATTCATGAAGAAGAAGATCGCTGACCGCATAATGGTGCTGAAGGACCACACTGAGCTGTATCAGTTCTACACCAAGGATATACTGCCGAAGGAGTATGGGGGGGATGAGAGATCTCTGAAGGAGTTGCAAGGTTGGTTAAATTGAATTTAAATATAATACGTACACTCCGTGCCCGAGCTACGAGATATTTTACGTGGGAGAGCCATGCTTCGGTACGAATGGGCCGGCTTGACCAGAGAAATACCACGTTTTCAAACGTTCAAAACCGGCGTGAAACAGCGCTTGCGCTGTGTTTTGCCGAGTCAGTGAGTTTACCGGAGGCCCAATCCCCTGCCCTATTCCCTTTTCTACCCTCTCCTATTACCCTATTCCCTCTTAAAAGGCCGGCAACGCACCTGCTGCTCTTCTGATGCTGTGAGTGTCCATGGGCGACGGATGTTGCTTTCCATCAGGTGACCCGTTTGCTCGTTTGCCCCCTCATTTCATTAAAAAAAATATTGAATGCTATGGGCTGTTTACATTCAGCCCGAAAGTGGGAAGGAGAGTGAGAGGGAAAGTGGCAGCGCGACTCGCGAGAATGTGATAATCACTGCGCTGCCACTCATCATGCCGATGCCGCTGCCCGACGCGGCAGTAGAGGGCTGAGTGACGCTCACTCGCGTCGCCGCAGGGCAGTATTGCCGGCAGCTCACTGACCTCCATTATACAAGTACGCTGGACTTATGATACCCTTTGAAATGACAGCTATTTTTTGTGCCTATTTGAAGCGGGATCAGCGCCCCCAATGCGGGCGAAGAGAACTAAATCTGACGTAAATTGCAAATGGCCGCTTAATCGTTATTGGTTGTCACATGGTTGTCATCACTAGTATTAGTTCCAAGTACTCTCACTACTGCTATCAGCGCCAATATGGCGACTTTCAAACGTCATTTTTACGTCAGATTTAGTTCTCTTCCGCATTGGTCACTAATTCCACTTCAAATAGGCACAAAAGCAGGTGGGTATCATAAGTCCAGCGTACTTGTATAATGGAGGTCAGTGCGGCAGCGGGAAAGCAGCGGCAGTGGTAGATTGTATACGGTCCATAAAAATAGGAGTCCGTTCGACGTTCGCCAACGTACCTGTAATATTTTTTAATAGAACGTGTGCAGCATGTTGGATTTTGGTTGGCTTATTTACTGCACTTTTTTTTTTTATGAAATAAGGGGGCAAACGAGTAAACGGGTCACCTGATGGAAAGCAACTTCCGTCGCCCATGGACACTCGCAGCATCAGAAGAGCTGCAGGTGCGTTGCCGGCCCTTTAAGAGGGAATAGGGTAATAGGGGAGGGTAGGGGTGGGAAGGGAAGGGAATTGGGGAGGACAAGGAAGGGAATTGGGCCTCCGGTAAACTCACTCACTCGGCGAAACACAGCGCAAGCGCTGTTTCACGCCGGTTTTCTGTGAGAACGTGGTATTTCTCCGGTCGAGCCGACCCATTCGTGCCAAAGCATGGCTCTCCCACGTATAAAGCATTCTTATCAGTTCTGGTGATACATAAAATGCTATACCAATATTCCAGACGAGCTGTTCGGGCACGCAGCATCACCCAAGCACCGGGAGTTCAGGGAGAAGCTGTTTGAAGCTCGGACGGACGAGACCAAGCGCTCGCCGGACGCGTTCAGCGAGCTATATGCCGGCACTACCGGCACCTTTCGAGCGCTTACCCTGGACTAGGAGTTGGCAGATGTTGGCACATTCCGAGGGCTTAGCCCGGACTAGGAGTTTGCAGATGCTGATGCTGGCACCTTCCGAGCGCTTACTCTAGACTAGGAGTTGGCAGATGCTGGCACCTTCTGAGCGCTTACTCTGGACTAGGAGTTGGCAGATGCTGGCACCTTCTGAGCGCTTACTCTGGACTAGGAGTTGGCAGATGTTGGCACCTTCCGAGCGCTTACTCAGGACCATGGGTTGGCAGATCCTGGCACCTTCCGATCGCTTACCCTGGACTAGGAGTTGGCAGATGCTGGCACCTTCCAAGCGCTTACCCTGGACTAGGAGTTGGGAGGTGCTGAGGTGTTTAAAGGAATATTTTGAAGATGCTGCCATTTTCTGGACACTTACCTCTCTAAGTTTTAAGAAATTAGTCAATATTGGCACTTTAACTGTAGCTGTAAGCTACGTAATAATTATTTAGTAATCTATGATTTAACTGCCGCACCCAGAGAAGTTACGTAATATGATTGGTTAGCTTTAATTTAATAAAAAAATTTACACACACAAACAACATGCATTTTCTGTCAGGCTCTTCATTAAATTAAAATTAAGTTATCATTAAAAGGCCGCAGCAAAAAATAGTGACCGCATCTTGCAGTCGTCGACACCGGCTGCAAGATGCGGTTCCCGCACGGCGATCTGCAGTTTCCATACTAAATTCATTCCGGCATACACGGACCGCTCGAGCAGTTCTTGAGCGGTCGGAGCATACGCTCCACGCGACCGCTCTAGAGCAGTCGCTCCCGACTGCAACTTGTGGTCCGTCTATGGTCAGTCTAAGAGCAGCGAGAAAATAGAGAAATTGACATGCTGATACTTTTCAAGCGACAAGCACTTATATCCTGGACTAAGTTTAGAGTTCGCCTCCGTGGTCTAGTGGTATAGAGCGCGGCTCTTGACTCGGAGGTCGTGGTTTCGATTCCCGCATTGGAGACATGATATTTCCAAGTTTGGTTAGGACAATGCAGGGTGATCTCCTAATTGTCTGACAAGTAAGATAATCCATGCGTCGGATGGCCAGGTCGGGCAATAACTTCTATTTTTGATGTCGGGTCGGTCCTGCGCCTTATCTCTCGCCAGTCGTATCGGTCTTCCGTCCCACTGAGTTATGAGAGTAAAGGAATAGATACTGCTCTTGTGTACTGCGCACACACACGGGCACTATAAATGACAGTGTTAGTTTTTAAGTATATATAAAATATGTATGTTAGTTTTAAGGTATTTATTATATAATTATATGTATGTTAGATTTAAGGTATTTGTTATATGGGCCTCTGATGCCCGAATTAAATGATTTGATTTGATTTGATTTGATTTGAAATTACTTCTGCGTAGCTGGCCTAGTTTTAATGAAATTGGTGTGGGAGCTATTATTATAAGCTTAGAGTTATTTTAGGTTCGTCAAATTTTATAAGCGTGATCTGTGCGAGTTTAAATTACAAATTACAAAAAAAAAAGGAAACTAAATTCCAACAATTTGAGTAGGTTCCATTACAAGAAAAGTATTGTAAATAATATATAAATAAATAATAGTCTATACATTTTTCATGAAATATTTCACGTCATCATCTTATCAGCAAATTGTCAACGTGCGGCACGTGCCGACTGGGCGTCAAAAAAAGAGTGTTGCTGTCATGTATCACACGTCTCTTTTTACCACGCAGTGTTACTGATAGTGACATCTCTCTTGCTCAGACCTTTGTTTCTCTATTCCGCTAGGTATATTAACGTTATGATAAGTATCATATTTTTGACAGGGAGTCAATGACCGCTACCGCCAAGTTACGCCGAGTGAACCTTAGGTTTTACTACTGTCTACTGGTAAATGTTGGTTTGGCTTAGAGCGTGGCTCTTCACTCGGAGGTCGTGGGTTCGATTCCCGCTTTGGAAACATCTTATTTCTAAGTTTGCTTAGGACAGTGCAGGCTGATCACCTGATTGTCTGACAAGTAAGATGATCCATGCGTCGGATGGGCATGTAAAAAGTCGGTCCTGCGCCTGATCTCTCGCCGGTCGTGTCGGTCTTCCGTCCCACTGGGTTATGAGAGTAAAAGGAATAGAGAGTGCTCTTGTGTACTGCGCACACACTTGAACACTATAAAATTACTTCTGCGTAACTGGCCTAGTCACCAAAACCAGTGTCGGAGTTATTATTATATAATATATAGCTAAGAACACTCGTACAAAAAACTAGATCAAAATGGGTAAACGAGCACACTTTTGAATGCTAGGATGCTACATAACACACAAACAGAGAGAAAGAGAGAGAAAGAATGACAGATAGCAGACAGAGACATCAAAATTTTTAACACCTGTCATTTTGTCGGGGATTAAAAAGAGTTTTCGTAGTGCCTTGTAGTAAAAGATTTCAAAGCGCGTGTTGCTTCTTTTATTATGTTCGTACTTTCCTAACCCCTGAACCTAACTTGACTACATACTTAAACCTAGATCTCAAAATCTGTTAGGTCTAGAAAACTGTTTTTTTTACATAAGTAACTTCAGCTCATGAAGATTAAATAGTCAAGACGAAAAAACGATTACTGAAAAAATGTTCAATAGTTTTTTTTTTTTACAAAAAAAACTTGTTTTAGACACATTTTTGCTTAGATCTTCGAAGTTTGCTGTCTTTTCTTTAATATTTTTTAATATCTAAAAAGGCATTGATAAAACCTAAATTTGCTTAAAATACTTTTTTCATAATCATTAAAGTTTGTCTTTTATTCAAGTAAAACTAACTTGGCGATGAATCCGCGTCTTCCTTTTTCACCTGGCATATGTTATTTTGACTCGATTTAATTGATGTATAAAATAACGACGATCAGAAAACTATAAAATTGCAGGCGCAAAGGTTCGGCTAGTACGCTTTCAGTCACACACTTTGCGGCTGCAATTTTATAGTTTTTTGATCGTCGTTTTTTTATACATCAATTTACATCAAATCAAAACGAAACGCCCTAGATATATTCTTTGTCTTTAATTCAGTTCAAAAATTATCTGACAATTCCAAATAATTTGGACATAGTATGGCAATTTCGTTCAAAGAAGAGGTAGCTTTGGGATTTTTTTCTATCGAGTGAAGTTCATGATATTGGTGATGGAATATAAATTCCACTGTGTTAGATCCTTAACTAACACATATATTTTTTCAGAATTTCAATTACTATATTTTTATGTCTCCTGTCACTTTTAAATCTTGAATATCGTCCGTTTTTGGGAATACAGGGCCGCGGAATACACAACCGCGACCCTGCCAGATCAATAGAGGCTTTACCTCAGGTCCTAAAGATTACGTTCATGGGGCGGCGGAAATGAAGTGGCCTACTCTCATAAAAAATATAAATCTATAAGTAAGTACTAATATAATTGTAAAGCGGAAGAGTTTGTTTGTTTATAATTATGAACGCGCCAGGAACCACTGGCCCGATTTGAAAAATTCTTTCGTGTTAGATAGCTCATTTATCGAGGAAGGCTATAGACTATAATATATAATCTATATATTATCACGCTAAGCCTAATAGGAGCGAAGAAACACAGGAAAATATGGAAAAAAACGGGGAAAATTATTTGAAAGGGCTTATCTCGCGAACTACTGGAACAATTATAATTGTCATGTTATTTGGTACAGATAAAAAGTCGACCACGTGAAGGATCATATTGGTTATTTTCTAGTTCGGCAATGCGTAAAGTAATAATAATTAGGTGGTGGAATAGTTCTAAAATATTAAAAATATATAATATATAATAGTATAATTTTTTAACAATAACTTAATTGTTGCATAAAAAAGAGACAGTGAAATCGGTTCAGCTGATCACGAGTTTCGATGAGACTAACAAAAATTTCAATTAATTTTTATTTAAATACATAAAACACTGTCACACCAACATTTTAAAGGCAAAAGTTTGTGATTGCTTTAGTTTGTTTGTTCTAAATATGCAAAAAACTACTGAACTTTTGATTAAATATGGCAGTAACCTACCTACCTACCTACCGACTTTTTATGGCCAAAAAGTATTAAGTGTAAGTATCCTGATGGTACACTGTAATATATTATTATAAAAATCATTAACAACTATATAGGTTATAATTTATAACCTATAACATAGTTGTTTACATGGGCGTACCCAGGTTCTGGGCCAGGAGAGGGGCAAATTACCCAGGTTCTGGTGCCAGGGGAGGGGGGCAAATCAGATTTTTCATAAGCTAGATGTTTATAAAGAATAAAAAATTAATATTTTTTAGTTAAAATATTGTATTGCAAACAAATGGTATAGATAAAAGTACTAGATAATATACTTAGTAGGGACGTCAACATGATCCAGGGGGGGCAGCTGCCCCCCCCCCTGCCCCCCCCCCTCGGTACGCCTATGAACCGTTTATGATTTTCTGACAAGATGGTTCCTAGCACGTAGAGTATAGCAATTTTAATACCACACGTAAGTGCAAAAGTCAATATAATATTGTTAATAAGTAAGTAATATGATTTATTTTACACTATAAATTGATTATATTTTATTTTTATTTATTTATTTAAATCGGGCATCTTGGCCCATATTACTTATATATACTTTATAGACTAACATACTTAACATTTATACTAAAACTAACACTAAGCACTAAACACGTATTGTCTGCGACGTGGGGCGCGACTCCAATCGGATAGAACTCCTCCTTCTCGAAGGTCGGTAGATGATGCGTCGGGACCCTCACCACAAAGGAGCTAAAATTCACTTTGTGGCCGGACTCCAAGCTCTCGACCCTCAAGACGAAGTGGGTCTTGCTCCTGATGTAGTCCACGACCTGCTCGGCCGTCGTGGACCAGTGCAGCCTGGACACATATATTTATGGACGCATCACACCACGTCAGTCTGGCCCCGTGCTAAGTACCTAAAGGACTTGTGTTACAGGTACCAGACAACGGAAATATATTTAATACTTTTATATTATACATATATTTAAGATTTTTATTATATCATACACATATTTATTATACATCCAGACCCGGGAACATTGAAAACTTTTTGTTCCGTCGGCGGGATTCGAACCCGCGACCTCCGGCTTGAGCTACCGACGCGCTCACCACTGAGCCACAGAGGTCGTCAAACATACAGCGGCGTCGCTGGAGTCTCACTAATATTATAAATGCGAAAGTCTTTCTCTCTGTACCTGTTTCTCTGCCTGCTTGACTTAGACAGCTCTTCTGATGCTGCGAGTGTCCATGGGCGATGGAAGTTGCTTTCCATCAGGTGACCCGTTTGCTCGTTTTTATTTCATAAAAAAAAAGAAAGATTCTAATTTCTGGTGTACCTCCAAAAAAATTATTTTTTCTAGATGTAAGTAGGTACCTTATTAAACACAAAAAGTTCGCGAAACACTGGTCTAGTAACATACAAGTCCGCAACGACCTAGACCTTGGTCGATTTCGAGAATTGTTCACCAGACACGAAACATACATACATCATTAAATATAATTCTCGTGTTACAGTGTTTGTTATTCCGAAACGGCTTGACTTATTTTAGTGAAGTTTTCAAATTGTAAGTATACTTAAATCAAATGAAATCAAATACTTAATTAGTTAATTTTTTAACAATTTCTTTTTTAAGTTGCAATTAAGATACCCACAACTGGTTCGGGAATATGGAATGAATATTCATTCTATCTATCGCACTATCTATATAGATATGAGAATAACAATTATTGCAATGTACTAAAATATTAAGACGTGGCTTAGACAAAATTATGCAATGATTTCCCAAAAAAATCTTAATAAAACAAAAAGTTACATCGTTTAAAGATAGGCAACGAAAATGTGAGGCCTATCAGTTAACTGTGATAATAGACCATAGTCATTAGTCTATAATTATTAATAATAATCTTCAATAAAGGCAGGGTTGGTTACAACTTACAGGGTTAAAGTACAATAATCATAATAGTAATAGGTCTACCAGAATCTGATGGCAGATGGCAGATTTTCAAAAGATGTCCTTGATTATTGGATAAATTTATATATTTGCATGTTTTACTCACAGAATCAGCCGCTTTAAGGGAAAAAAGGATCAAAATGTTTTATTCCATAATTATTGCAAATACAGGGGTAATCCCCTGTATTGCTAGAGACAATTAATTTTCTCATTTTTTGCCATCAGATTTTGGTAGACCTATATTATTGCTTACTCAATTTAATATTAATTTTAGTTAAAAGTTATTAACGGGTACAATTGTTGGCTACAACTAGTTTATTTGTATAAAACAGGTTGAATTAATTTACAATCTGTTAGGTACATTCGATAACTGACTTTTGACGAGAGCGCACTTAATCTTCAAAATATAAATCATTGCTTTAATAAAAAAAAAAAAACAAACGTCAACAGTTTTCTAAATTCAAGAAGTTCCACATACAATTTAAATTCGATTTTTTTTAAATAGTTCCATAGATAACAAAGTTTTTTTAATAATGGAGTATTTGCCAACGGAGAGCGTGCTGAAGATCCGTTCGTCAGCCGTAGAGGCTGTGAGGAAGGAGGTGAACCTGCACAGACCTGGAGAGATGGAGGAAGCAGTCAGGATCCTGGATGAGTGGATACACCAGCAGCCGCACTATATTTATAAGGAAATACGTAAGTTTTTTATGAACTTATTGTCTCCAACTTTGTTGTGTGAGAAGCATACATTTTTCGGGATAAAAACAATCCTACATTTTTTTTAATGAAATAAGAGCAAATTGTAGTATGGTGTCATAATATAATAACTGAAAGGAAAAAAATATTCGTGAAATTTAGTTTCTATGATGTATCTTTGTAATTTTTTTCTGTTGTGAATATGATATTATTGTGTTTTCGCTTATTTACGGACCCTCGGAAATATAATGTAGTATAATAATAATAATAATAAAAGCTTTTATTCACTGACCACTTAAATTTTACAGGGTATACTTAACATTAAAAGTACAGTTGTTACTTGTTACATAACTTAATTTGAACTAAAACTTAGACTAATCAGCAACCAATTTGTTGGTTGTTCCTTTGACATATTATATTCTTCCAATCTTCTCTATTACGAGCTAGCCTTCTCCATCCTTTTGGTAGATCGTCCTTCCATTGTTTGATTTGGCGCCCTTTCCGCGTGGTGTGAAGCGTCCATAGATATTATTATTATTATTATCTATTATTATATACCTAGCGGAATAGAGAAACAAAGGCCTGAGCAAGAGAGATGTCACTGTCAGTAACACTGCGTGGTAAAAAGAGACGTGTGATACATGACAGCAGCACTCTTTTTTTGACGTCCAGTTGGCACGTGTCGCTCGTTGACAATTTAATCTCATAGAATTAATGTTCAATTATGCTTGTGTAGGTAAGTGTATACGTACACATATTTTTCACACAGATGAAAACAAATGAAATGAAGTCAAAATAATGTCAAAATTACAGTAATAAATTCAAATATAATTCATATATTCTTGGATACTATAAACTAACTTATTTATTTTTTTAAGTGTCTACATGTTGCCATTAAAGATTACGAGCCAAAAATACCAAAAAAATCACGTTTGTCGCATATGGGATTTTAACTTTCAATATTAACTTTATTTTGTTTTTAGTATTTTTTGTTATAGCAGCACCAGAAATACATAATCTGTGAAAAGTCTAGCTATTGCGGTTCTTGAGATACAGCCTGGAGACAGACAGACGGACTGACAGACATATCAAAGTCTCAGTAATAGGGTCCCATTTTTACCCTTTGGGTACGAAACCCTGAAAAGAAACAATTCGTAGATTATTATCAAGTATAATGTGAATTATCTATACTAATATTATAAATGCGAAAGTATCTCTGTCTGTCTGTCTGTCTGTCTCGCTTTCATGCCAAAACTACTGAACCGATTGTAATGAAATTTTGTACACAGATAGTTTAAAGCCTGAGAAAGGACATAGGCTACTTCTTACTGGAAAAAGGGGTTGTAAGGGGGTGTTTATGCGTAAATTTGTTCAAATTAAGTTAGTTCCAAAAACTGGAACAAATGGCGCCAAGAGTCGCCTAGATCGCGTTATCGCTTGCTCATATGTATTTCTATAAGAGGTGGTATCATGTTGAGTTAATATTTGCGATTCTTTCGATTGTTAAACATGTTATTAAATAACTCATCTACCAACATAGATATCAGAAACAGTCTACCAATAATAAATAGTTTATGGGCATTGGGCAAAGCTAAGGTTGTGTAATGCATTATGCAGCTAAGTTGTGTAACGCTAAATAAGCTTTAAAATTTGGTATAAAAAAGTTTAATTAAGTAAAAAAAAAACATATTATGTGCACACTACACGGCTGTTTTGGGTATTTTGATTTAAGAGGTACCAGGGTTTTAAAAAGCTTTTGACACCAATTTTGTTGACACCGCGCGCTATAAACTGAAGTCCACGCGGACGAAGTCGTGGGCAACAGCTAGTATAGCTATAAATTTAAAAATCATCAATTTTGCTTTAGTCGCCTCCTTAATGCGGTCGTAAGTTAAGTTTTTTTTTACCAACATAAATGACGTACAGACGGAAATAATTACTATATATTATACAAAACATACAATGTAGATTGCGATCTGGCCTTTTCATAAAAATAAAAAAAACTCGTAAGTATATATTTTTTGTCGTCCTCCCCGAAATGCTATTTTCCACCCAATTAGTGTTGAAATAAATTAGAATTTAAACAATTGCGCGCAATAATAAGTATTTTTCCTCATTGTTATAATAATCATTAATCCTATAATATTTGAATTTTAAAACCATATGTCATAATTGGCGTTTGAAAAAATATCTCGATTGAAATATTATGACTGTAAATATTAAGCCATATACCGGAGTTCGGAGAGGTCCACCTGTGCAGGTATCCGCATGTAGACCGGCGCAAAATCGAAAATCAATAAAATTTTCTTTCGAGTAAGAGTAGGTTAACACGGCACAATCCTGCACTTTTTTTGCGGTATACGTCTTAACAATTATATAAGACGACTAGCTGTTGCCCGCGACTTCATCCGCGTTAACATAGTATAATAACAAAGATAGATAGTTTTCTCCTTTTTATTTTTGTGGTTCTTTATACAAAGGGTAAAAACGGAGGGTCCGTTTTTACCCTGTTAAGCAAACGTCAAACGCAAACGTCAATAAACTTTCATGTGTCCAACTCAAGAAATGACGGACTTTCATTGAAATTTTCTACCCCAATTTCACCCCCTTGGTGGTAGAATTACCAGAAACACTTAAATACGTATCCATTCATTTTTAATCAGTAGCACAAAAATAAAGTTTCATGTTTCTAACTCAAGAAATGAGGGACTTTCATTCAAACTTTCAACTCCAATTTCACCCCCTTGGGGGTAAAATTTCTAAAAACGCTTAAATACCTATCCATTCATTTTTAATCAGCAGTCCAAAAATAAACTTTCATGTTTCTAACTTAAGAAATGACGGACGTTTTAAACTTTCAACCCCTATTTCACCCCCTTGGGGGTAGAATTTTCAGAAACGCTTAAACACGTATCCAATCATTTTTAATCAGTAACCCAAACATAAGCCAACAGCTCAGCGGATTGCGCTGATCTCACCAGCAAAATCCAGCTTCGCGTTCCAGCAGCCTCGAGAAGAAAGCGTGACCTACTGCATATTCAACACTATTGTACTAATTATCGCCAAAATTCTTATATGATCAGGGCTAGTAGAATGTTTAATGAAATATCTCGAATAATTGATGTGGATCTATTCTTTACCAATGTAACAACTTTTAAGAAATAATTTAATAATTTGTATTTTAATTGTAACCTGCGCAATTCTATTACTTAATACGTTATTACAATAATTCTTGTTCTGTTTTTCTAATTTTTTTCTAAAATTCTAAATAATTGTGACCATTGTCTATCGCTGCTTTGTTTTTATTAGCATTTTTCTATCTGTGGAAACTTTTAATTGGCCTTCTTGTATTGTATATTTAGATTCTATGTGTATGTTAGCTGTAAGTTTTCCAAAAATCAATAAAATAAAATAAAATTTCATGTTTCTAACTCAAGAAATAACGGAGTTTCATTCAAACTTTCAACCCCAATTTCACCCCCTTGGGGGTAGAATTTCCAAAAACGCTTAAATAAGTATCCATTCATTTTTAATCAGTAGCACAAAAATAAAGTTTCATGTTTCTAACTCAAGAAATGACGGACTTTCATTAAAACTTTCAACCCTTATTTCACCCCCTTCGGGGTAAAATTTTCAAAGTTCCTTCCTTAATGGGTGTCTACTTAATAAAACAAACCTACTCACCAAATTTCGTGGCTGTAACTTTTACAGTTTTTGCTCAGCGATGATGAATCAGTCAGTCAGTCAGTCAGTCAGTCAGGACATGTAATTTTATAAGTATAGATGAATTGTACTGCAACAAATCGACATCGAATCACAATCGAGGTGTGAATGGTTCTAAAGAATTCAAATTTAAATATTTTATTTGCCAGAATATGGTACAAAACGATGTTAATAATATTATATAATAGCGGCTGCGTTTCAGATGACGTTAATTTTGACCAAAACGTTCAAAACGTACCCTTCTGCCGTTCCATTTGGCGACCGGGTCACCGGGGTCGATTTGATCGCGGCTATGACGTCAATCACGACGTCATCATTTTCGCTCAAAACGACCCTTGACGAAGATGGGTCAAAGGAGGCGTCCTAGTTTTTTTTTAATTTTAACGTAACTATATCGCGAAAGCCGTGTTCGGAAAGTTTTCAGGAGAGATTAGAGACAAAGAAACTTTATATTATTTCATTACAAATAATATTTTAATTACTTAAATAAATTAAATAACATTTAATGAAATATTTTGATTGGATAATAAATTGTTTGATAAATTAAATACATTAAATAACATTTTATAAATTCATTTATAACATTTTATAGATTGAATAATTACATTTTATAACTTCTATCTACATAAGCGCCTCTATTTATTCGTTAAGACGTATAGGTACTGCAAAAAACGTACAGGAAACGTGCAGGGTTGTGCCGTGTGAACCTGGCCTAACACCTGCGCAGGCATACGGCCTGTACGAATTACGTACGCACTAAGCCCTGGAAAAAATTTGGCAGGAAGGTTTAATTGCACCCTGTATAATAATTATTATAATATATACTCGTAAACGTGTGTATGCAGCCAGCCTCCGTATGCACAGTATTAACAAAAACACACTACTATATACAATACAAAGTTACTTAAGGACGTGAAGTCGGATGCCGATACAGCTTAAAATTAAGCTAACCCATATCCACCCACTTAAACCCTCCTTTTTAACCGACTAAAAAAAGAGGATGTCAAATCGACCCGTGTGTATGTGTGTAATATTTTCAGTACTGCTTTATTTTAGTTGTCGTTTAGGTTAGTCTATATCAGCGTCTGAACAAATGTGCCAAATTTCAAAAGAGTATAATTTATTGTACTAAGTAGAATTATGTTTTTATGTTTGAATTAGTTCGCATATCTCCGGAACTACAAGTCTTTCTTTTGTCATACTAGGTATTGTTCAACTTAGGGAATACTGTGGAATACTGCAAGTTCCATTAAAATCGGTTCAATAGTTTCTGGAATAGGTAATTTTAAATCTCTATACTTTAAATTACCTATTCCAAAATTCCAAAACCGAGTTCTTTGCACGTAATTATTACTCGGTTTTATCTATTTAAAATATTTTCCAGCGAGGCCCTACCTGGAGTCCACGATCGTGACCAACAAGGGTTCGGTGGAGAAGTCGAAGGCCATGATCGACAAGCTGTGCACGCTGCGGACCCTCATGCCGGACCAGTTCCAACCGATGGACGCGGAGAAGGCCCTGAAGGCTGTTAGAGACATCGCGTAAGTATCATAGAGAGCTTAGCAAGGGCTTTCCTTAATGTCACGAAGAGTACGTAGCTGTTTCCGCTTACGTGTGGGTGATCTAGAGCCTTAAAAAGTTCTTAGGAATTGTTGATTCGAGGTGTTCATTGAACTATGCGAGGCGTCATGATGCATATTTCTAAATGAGCCATTCAGCAAAAAATAAACTACTACTTAACCGTAACTCCGTTGCACGAAAATTCGTTTACCGCGCGGGAACCGTATATTTTAACAGAATAAAAACTGTTCTATGTCCTTTCTCGGGACTCAAAGTATCTCCGTACGAAATTCCAGCTAAATTGTAATTGCCTTTTTTGTTATCTATATTTTAAGCTCAATATAATATTGTTAGCTGTAAGCCACCCAAATAAAATAAATCGGTTCAGCTGTTTGGGCGTGAAGAACCCAAATAAAATAAAATAAAGGGTTTGGGCGTGAAGAGGTAACAGACAGACAGACAGACACACTTTCGCATTTATAGTATGGATAACAAAGACGCGCTTCGAAGACTTTAATGGCGCCATAGAAGATTTTGGCTCTAATTGCGGCCCACTACAAAATTTTAAGATAGCTGTCTGCAGCTGGACTGCTATAATAGTAGTGTAGTGCTGAAGTTCATAATATATCTTCACATTACAGGTACATGTGTTTCCTGCCAAAGCAGACGGAGGACTACTACAGGCTGGTCGTCATCAAGACCACGATCTACACCAAGGAGATCCTGCATCTCTTCTACAAAGCCTGCTACATGGTGAGACCTGAATTTGTAATTGTTTAGAACCTTTTAAATAGTTCATCTCGAACTAGTTCTAAATATTAAAATACGAGTAAAAGATAAATTTATGTGGGAGAGCCATGCTTCGGCACGAATGGGTCGGCTCGACCGGAGAAATACCACGTTCTTACAGAAAACCGGCGTGAAACAGCGCTAGCACTGTGTTTCGCCGAGTGAGTGAGTTTACCGGAGGCCCAATCCCCTATCCTATTCCCTTCCCTACCCTCCCCAATTCCCTTCCCATCCCTACCCTCCCCTATTACCCTATTCCCTCTTAAAAGGCCGGCAACGCACCTGCAGCTCTTCTGATGCTGTGAGTATCCATGGGCGACGGAAGTTGCTTTCCATCAGGTGACCCGTTTGCTCGTTTGCCCCCTTATTTCATAAAAAATAATAATAATGACGTTTTTTCGCCGTGCTGTTGTGCAGTGTGTGGTCTAGCGTTGTCCTGAAGCAGCAGTGGCCTAGAGCGATTGACCAGCCTTGGTTGTTTAGCAGCTATTTCTTCCATCATGGTTTGCAGTTGCTGACAATAGATATCTGCCGTAACCGTTTGGCTAGATTTTAGAAAGCTGTAGTGAACTGCACCGGCACCAGTCCACCAAACACTCACAAGTAACTTTTTCTGAGTCAATTTTCGCTTAGGGCAAGATTTGGCTGATTCTCCAGGGGACAGCCATTGCGACGAACGCTTCCGATTATCGTAAAGGATCCATTTTTCATCACAAGTGTCGGTTGAGCAATGTAACGCAGCAGTCGATGCGTGTTTTCTGTTTGGCATCACTATTGAGTGAAACTTGAAAGGTGGGTACCTCATGAATTGTCATGAGGTACCCACCTTTCAAGTTTTTTTTACCTTCCCAATTTGCTTCAAGTGGATTAAACCAGTTTTATCACTTACACCGAAGCCTGCTGCTAACTCTGAAGTGGTTTGCAATGGACCCGCTTCCACAATAGCCTTTAATTCTTCATTATTAATTTTGGTCTCGGGTCGTCTACGGGGCTTGTTCTGAACCGTGGTTTACCTCACGTCATGCTTTTTTCACATAAACTCAAAATTTATGTGAAAAAAAAAAAAAAATTTTTTTTTCACGAAATTCGGTGAAAACTTACCTTTTTATATAAGAAATATTTACGTTTTCACCTTATTATGAATTTATATCGAAAAAATATCCTAATTTTCAATCGAAAATTCACCCGTCAAAATATCAGTTTTTATAAATTAGAATCTATTAAGTAGTTGAAATCTCTACTTCCGATTCCGATTCAGAAAATTAAAAAAACCGGGCCAAGTGCGAGTTGAACTCGCCCATGAAGGGTTACGCAGCAGCAATAATGTTTATTTCTATGAAATTAACAGGTTTTTGATTTAATTTTATATTTCAGTTGATTTAAATGAATGTTAAATTAAGGTTTACCATTTATGACGTATAAAAAAAACTACTTGCTAGATCTCGTTCAAACCAATTTTCGTTGGTAGTTTTTATAGTAATGTATATCACATATTTTTTTTTAGAATTATCATGATACTTTAAAAGTTAGAGGGGGACACACATTTTACCACTTTGGAAGAGTCTTTCTCGCAAACTATTCAGGTTAGAATAAAATTATATTAGAAACCTCAATATGATTTTTTAAGATCTATCCATAAGTTAACCCCACACGCATAGGTTAAGATGAAAAAAAATTTTTTTTGTTTCAGGTACCTATGGGGACCCCCAAAAATTTTTAATATTTTTTCCATTTTTGTATCAAAATCTTATAACGGTTCACAGACTACACTACTTACCAAGTGTCAATAGTATAGCTTTTATAGTTTCGGAGAAAAGTGGCTGTGACATACGGACGGACGGACAGACAGACATGACGAATCTATAAGGGTTCCGTTTTTTTCCATTTGGCTACGGAACCCTAAAAATAAAAAAAAACTCAAATTAAAAAATTCTTTATTAATCATTATAAACAATAAAATCTATACTTACTTATAAAATAACATGTCCTGACTGACTGACTGATCCATCATCGCTGAGCAAAAACTGTTAAAGTTACAGCCACATTTTATTTATGTAATGCACAAAAACTATTAAACTATGCTTAAAAGAACGAATATTAAGTAAATTGAAAACGATATTTTAGTTTTAATTCTTAGTACAAAAACTTAAATGTTTACATTACAATAATTCTTCATCACCGAAATAAAACTAAGTAGGTACCTTGTACATAATTAATTACAGCAACTAAACATAATATAAATATAAGATAATATCTTTAAACGAGCAATTCTTGTATATATATAATTGGAATCTCGGAATCGGCTTCATGAAATTTAGTAAATAGGGTGTTTCGGGGGCGATAAATCGATCTAGCTAGGAATCATTTTTAGAAAATGTCATTTTATTCCTGTTTCATCGAATACCGAGCAAAGCTCGGTCAAATTGCTAGTATTAATTATATCCTCAACATTTTGTAGGTTTTATCCAAAATTACGTCCACTTAAAAATTGACAAAACGACGACTTGGCTTGAATACAAATGTGCCCCTTTTTGCTTAAACTAAATTAATTCGTCCAACCGCATTGTATTAATAATTATTATGATGACCAAAAATGATTCAATTCTAAGTACGAAAAATAAATGCATTTGGAAACAATAAATTCTAATAATATACTAGCCGCCCCGACACATGTTTTTCTGTCGCGAATATTTTGAACGCAATAAAATAATTATTCTCTTGCCTTTCCTAAAGTGATATTATTTTAACACAAAATTTATTAAATTTATGGATCCAGCATTACCTACAGAATGAATACACTCCAGAATATAAGCAAATTGGACTGAATGAAAATATTTCATGCTAAAACGCTTTTAAAGCTTGTTTTGACCAAAACCTATTATAAGATATAAATAAATGTTTTCTTAATTGGTTAAAAACACTGAGAAGAAGCGGCGTAAGAAACTTATACGAGTAAAAAGATGAGAAAATTGTTTTGTTTTGTAATGTTCTTTTTTTAATGATCAAAAATCACTGCATCTGCTTCTGTTGTTTCCTCATCCTTGATCCTTCTCCCACCGACGAGTGCCATTGACGTTCCAGTTGGTGGACTACGTGCGGCTGTACGACTACCACGCGGGCGTTGACGTCATCTACGACCTGACTGACAGCGACGTCAAGCAGGCGCTCTCGGTCATCAACTTCATGGAGTTCAAGGACTGCTATGAGATCGTCAATGTAAGTTTGCCTTCTGCGTTCGAGCGGTCAGTCACACGAGGAATTTTGGAGCGGTCCTCCTGTGTGAGTATCTAGGCTTGTCGAATAAATATCGATACTCAGAGTATCTTTAATTATAAGGTAATATAAAACAGAGAATGCAAAACTGACCCCTTGAAATGAGCGCTTAACCGCTTGACTGCTCGCTGTCTGATTCCACCCTTAGAGTACCTAAATTTAATAATTCCTTATCTTTTAATTATTGGCACGAATCTGGCAATAATTGTTTAAAGTTATCAGCTCAAAGTTCAATCACCAATCATTCAATCACAAAGGTTAGGTTAGCTCTTACATAGAGTTCGTGGTTTTTATTCAAGTAAGATGATCCATGCGTCGGATAGGCATGTAAGAAGTCCGTCCTGCGCCTGATCTCTCTCCAGCCGTGTCGGTCTTCCGTCCCACTGGGTTATGACTTATGAGAGTATCTTAAGGACGCTATCACAAAAATTATAACAAAAATTAGTAGGTCAGTACGAATATCGATGTTAAGGACATTAAAATAACATTAAATATCAGCGCGCCTTGTACAGTGGCGGTTACGACGCTCGCCGCGTTCTTGATAGGGCGAAAATGTATGAAGAAATCTTTGTTTTTCTTATCTATGGAAATGTTATTTATTTTTATATACATTTAGCTATATATTTAGCTTATATAGCTATTCGTACAGGGGACTAAATAAGCAACAATTTTTTTGTATATTTAATTTACTTAGTTCAGTGTATTTAGCTATAATGGTACCTAATCAAACCCCATTTTTTTATATTTTTCGATTATTGTGATGGTTAAAACGTAATTTATGTGAAAATTTTATATGTGGCTATAAAATTTTTATGATGTAGACGTGGAGATAAATATATTATCTTTTATTTGAAACCAAAATATCCTCGCAGTGTGACTCCTAATTCTTTAAAATGGTACCGGAAAATCCGCTGATATTTGTGAAAAAAATGTGATAGCGTCCTTAAGTGTTTCTCAGTTCAACTCGACCTGAACTCAAAATTCGGACTCAAAGTTAAAATTAGTCACATAGGTGACTAAAACCACTACCTGACTAAAACCACTGTTGGAAAAGGAAGGAAAGGAAGGAAGGAAGAAAGGAAAACCCGACTTATTTTTATATATTAGATTAAACACATCATACTTGAATCACTGTTGACTTAACAATTTTTCTTCCAAACCCACAGCACAGCTACTCGCTACGGGTGAGGCGATACATAGTGATAACCCCATCGAAATGGGTCGAGCCGCTAGTGAACGTGTTCAAGACATTCATGAAAAAGAAGATCGCTGACCGCATAATGGTGCTGAAGGACTACACTGAGCTGCACCAGTTCTACACCAAGGATATCCTGCCGAAGGAGTATGAAGGGGATGAGAAATCTCTGAAGGAGTTGCAAGGTTGGTTAACTTGTTATAATTATTGTTCATAAAGGAATGGATGAAATAAAACCTCTAACCCTTCCTTTTTTACCATAGTCTGGTAACCAAATCTGGTCTGCTAACATTTCAGACGAGCTGTTCGGGCACGCAGCATCGCCCAAGCACCGGGAGTTCAGGGAGAAGCTGTTTGAAGCCCGGACGGACGAGACCAAGCGCTCGCCGGACGCGTTCAACGAGCTATATGCCGGCACCACTGGCACCTTTCGAGCGCTTACCCTGGACTAGGAGTTAGGAGATGCTGGCACGTTCCGAGAGCTTACCCCGGACTAGGTTTAGAGTAGATAGCAGACACTTTCCGAGCACTTGCCCTGCCGGGCTAGCTAGTAGAAATGCGAAAGTATAGACAAACTGTGGAGATAAACTTAAGGTGAAGTTCCGAGATCTTTTTTCGTGCTGAAAAATTCAATTAAAATGCCACTTTATGACAGACTATAGTCCTAAAAATACAAATAATGTATCCTACTCTATGACATATACTATAGTCTGTCATAAAGTGGCATTTAAATTGAATTTTTGTCGGTCGCGATTAGCCGCGGTAAATATCGGAACGGACCTTAAGTTTATGTCCAGAGTTTGTCCATACTTTCGCATTTCTACTAGTGGCCGTGCTAGCCCGGCTGGACTAGGTACAGAGGAGTTGGCAGACACTTTCCGAGCGCTTACTTTGGACTAGGAGTTTGCAAAAGCAAGCATGTATAACTATAGGTACTAGTATCTTCCGACCAGTACTATCTTAGACTAAGGGCCTGTTTCACCACTTCCTGATAAGGCTATCTACCAATTAACTTGACAGATCAAGTATGGAGAATCTGTCAAAAATGTTGTGAATAGCCTATTAGGCACTTTATCAGAAAGTGGTGAAACAGGCCCTAAATGCTATTTGAGAAGTAGCCAGATGCTAGCACCTTTAGAGGACTTACCCTGGACTAGGATAAGAAGAATTGGCAAAAATTTAGAGCGTTTTATTACAGGATTATGTTTAAAAGAATTTGAAGATGCTGGCACTTTCTGAACACTTACCCTGAGTTAAGTTTAATGTTAAGAGACTTTATTTTAGATTCCTGAATAGTAAATCTTTATGAGCGTGATTTGCGCCGTGAGCGAGATTGGAACTTAGGGCCTTATCGCACTGGCGATTAGCGAGCGATTTGAAAGCGACGCGATTGCGTAGCGCACACGCCGCGATGACGCCGCGATTGCGTGGCGTGCACGCAGCTTGCCTTCGGCGTTTTGGACACTCAGCAGCAAAATGGATTCTGACGTCACTCCCTAGACGAGTCTACTATATATAATAATAATCTGTGTAGACGAGTGTACAAAATGGCGTCCACGCCACGCCGCGACGACGCTGCGCTGTCGCGACGTGCACGGTGCGCAATCGCGTCGCTTTCAAATCGCTCGCTAATCGCCAGTGTGATAAGGCACTTAGGTTCCATTATTAGAAAATAATTGTAAATAATAAAAATAATAGAGATAATTTTCGTGAAATATTCTCATCATCATCTCATCAGCAAAATATGGATCACAAATCATGATAACATCATGACGTAGTAACGTGTTATCTGACTAAGGGAGTATAAAGGAGGGTGTCAAAATAAGAAAGTGATGATATTTTAGGGTGTGTATGTGTAAGAGACACATACAGAGTCTATTTAAAGGTATTTTTTGTGATTTGTATGGGCAAGCGCCTCAGCGTCCTGGATTTGCCCATACAAAATTAATAAAAGTAACTCTTTCAGTTCACAGTGAACTCTATACAAAGGGCTCATACACACCCGAAAGTATTGGCACTATGTTTTGTTATACCCTATGTAATAGGTATAAATCGATTATTATTACTGTTTTTGATCAGTTTTTGTATTCACGGAGTGCAGACTGTTTTAAATACTTTATTGTTATTTTATAACTATTTTTATTAAAAATAAATTCTTAGGTAAGTAGGTAACAATAATGTTGGTTATTTTTTATATATTTTTTTCTTTCCCTTATAAAATATCTGTCTATATTATATATTCTGTCTGTCTGTCTGTCTCGCTTTCACGCCAAAACTACCGAACCGATAGTAATGAAATTTTGTATACAGATAGTCTAAAGCCTGAGAAAGGACATAGGCTACTTTTTTACTGGAAAAAAGCGTTGTAAGGGGGTGAAAATGCGTAAATTTGTTCAAATTAAGTTAGTTCCAAAAATGCATAATAGATGGCGCCGTACGTCTCTAACATCGCGCTAACGCTTGCCCAAAAGTCTTTCTATAAGAGGTGGTGTTATCTTACATTCAATTTACGATTTTTTTATTGTTATTTCTTTTATTTCCTTTATTACATTATTTAATTTAATAAATCAGTACTTTATCTATGCAGTGAGCCAGTGACATATCCTTAAACCTATCAATGATAAATAGTTTATGGGTAAAGTTGTGTAATTGCGGGGCTAAATAAGATTAAAAAGTTTGGCATGAAATATGAAGTTTAATTAAAAAAAATTGAAATATTATGTGCACACTGTTTTGATTAAAGGGGTAAGTACCAGGGTTTTTTTATAAAAGCTTTTGACACCAATTTTGTTGACATCGCGCGCTATAAACTGAAGTCCACGCGGACGAAGTCGCGGGCAACGGCTAGTTAATATTTATAATTTATACGCTACCATGTCCTTAATCCTTTTTAAATACAATTGGAAAAGTCAAACCATGGTAAGGACTATTCACTATAGCTTATTCAATGTGTAACATTTTTTATTAGTAAGTGTTAATACCCCTTGTATTACAAGGTCCACATGACCCTAACCTAGGGTTGCCAACCTCAAATAAAAAGAACGGGTTTGATATTGAAATAATCGGCGTGCGAGTCGGACTCGCGCACGAAGGGTTCCGTACCGTTATGGAGGAAAAATAGGCCAAAAATTGTTTTTTCGTAATGAGAGATTCAGGCCCCCCTTAATTTTTTATTTTATTTAAATATTATTATTAATTATTAAAGTAGACATATAACTAAGGCGTTTGTGTAAATTTCAAGTGCCTAGCTGTTGTCATTATTGATTACGAGCAAAAAAACGCCAAAAAATAACGTTTCTTGTATGGGAGCCCCCCTTAAATATTTATTTTATTTTATTTTTAGTATTTGTTATTATAGCAGCAACAGAAATACACAATCTGTGAAAATTTCAGAGGTCTAGCTATAGCGGTTATTGAGTTACAGCCTGGAGACAGACAGACAGACGAACAGACAGGCGGACAGACATCGAAGTCTCAGTAATAGGGTTCCGTACCCAAAGGGTCAAACGGGACCCCGTTTGACCCTTTGGGTACGGAACCCTAAAAACCAGGACAATTTTCTATAAAAACAGGACAAACAGACTTAAAATAGTAAACTTAATACTAAGAGAAAAGAGGTACACTACAATTCAAGTAATAAAAATATGATTTAATGTTTTAAGAAGAGTACAATGGTATTTCAATCAAATATTACGAGCTTAGACTAGTCAGTAGTCAGTACCTACTATTAAAACAAACACTTTAGTGACAATCAAAATACTAAACCGAGGACGCTTCATAAAAACTAAAGGGCGTCTCAGGACAAAAACTAGGACACGCCCTAGGAAAACAGGACGGTTGGCAACCCTAGTCTAACCCAACCGCATCCTGGCATCATCAGTCAATATTAAGGGTCCGGAAGGTGCCGCTGACTCCGTCCACCTCGTTGAGCTGTTTGCTGGGGTCCAGCGCGGGGTCCAGGCGGCAGGCGGACATCAGTCGCATGTGGGCCAGGTGCGACTCCCCAGATATCGCCTTATGTCCAATCACTGGAATGGAATGATGATGATTATTTTTTATAAAATAAGGGGGCAAACGGGTCACCTGATGGAAAGCAACTACCATCGCCCATAGACGCTCGCAGAAGAGCTACAGGTGCGTTGCCGGCCTTTTAAGAGATACGATTCTCTTCTTTAAGAGGAATCCACACCGCCGTTTTTCCATACAAACGTTGTACCCTCTTTACTCCCTGGATAATGCAGGTAGAGTTATGATTTTATCCTGAATATCTATGGCCTATATTATCATGTCCCTATGTTTTCTTTTTTTCATAATTTTATTGAATTAAAAAAGATTTTAAGAACGTCCAAAAACACAAAAAAAATGACCAGATTTTCCTCTGTGTTCAAACACCCAGAAAACAAAACTGGCTAAAATATACAAAAAAATAAAACATAGGAACACAGCTCAAGCCTTCCTTTAATTCTTAATGAAAAAAGTACTTAAATCGGTTAAGTTTTGGAGAAGGAATCAGCGGACAATTTACTGTTCTTTTATTAGAACTTTTGTCGTGTTGTTTCTATCGCGCTCTGCGGTGGGAGACTTGAGATTGGTGAGACAGCAATACATTTTCAAATACCTATTTTCAATTTCTCTCGCCCTTGGTGTATTCTCTTAAGGTTTGTAGGTTTGTCCGGAAATACTGCTGTTCGTTCCAGAGTTTCACAGTACAAAATTAGATGCATCTTTGTGATCGAGAAAATTTTAAGATATCGTGTTTTTGCTAGGTCTGATTCTCGGAAATATAATATAGTATCTATGTCTACAAAATGAAACAATTCGGGGCTTTATTTTCAAGTATAAAAATGAATTATAAAATCGTCAATTTAGGGTTAGTCGCCCCCATAAGATAGTGATAGTACCCTATTAGAGCGAGTGAGAGAAATGCGTAGCTCGATTTTTATTCGGCGGTATCCGCTTTTCTGACATTTCACTAGATTTAGTTTAGTGAAATGACATATCACTAGATTTGTTTAGTAAGAAGACGTAAGAAACAAGAATATTCGGTATCTACCGCGATTTCGTGATATCCCTAGGGATTTCAGGACATCCCTGATATCTTCTTTTCCCTGCGACAGCTGGACGGATTGGGCTAATTTTAGTCTTAAAATATTCGTAGAAGTCCAGGGAAGGTTTTAAAGTGACACGAAGTTCACCGGGACAGCTAGTAATATATATTTATAATTGGAATCTCGGAATTGGCTCCAACGATTTTCATGTAATTTAGTTTATAGGGGGTTTCGGGGGTGATAAATCGATCTAGCTAGGAATTATTTTTTGAAAATGTCTTTTTATTCGTGTTTTGTCGATAATCGATAAACTGAAAAATATGACTCTTCCTGACATCTATTGGCGAATAATAATACTATTTTGTGAGCAACTAATTGCTTTAACGACACAACAACAGCTAAAGCTATTCCAGCAGATGGCATTGTTCAGTAACACGAAGTCAATGAGTGTTTGCTATACCGAGCAAAGCTCGGTCATCCAGGTACAAATATATTATGTAACAAAATATATTTAGAACTCACATTCCAAATCGTCCAAGTTCTTCTCATCACCACCGAAGTCCTGCGGCAGGACGGCTCTGGGGTAGAACTGTAGCAGCTCCTGGGGCTGCTCGTGCACCATGATGCGGTCGAAGATCTTCTTGCTGAAGTGCGACTTGAAGAAGCTCATGATGCCGTGCACCAGCTTGGAGGAGGAGATCATGTGGATGCGCTTGAGACGCATTCCGTAAGCGTTCTGGAACATAAGGAAATTATAATATTGTAGATTGGTGCCGAGAACAGTATCTTTTGAGATAAAAACTGTTCTATAGGAATTACAGTATCTCTTTACTATACTAGTTGTCATGACATTTGAGTTACTCATGCCAAATGTCATCAAAATCCGTTTAGCGAATCGACTCCAACGATTTTCATGAAATTTAGTATATAGGGGGTTTCGGGGGCGATAAATCGATCTAGCTAGGAATCATTTTTAGAAAATGTAATTTTATTCGTGTTTTATCGAATACCGAGCAAAGCTCGGTCAAACAGCTAGTAATTATTATTTTACCAATTTATACAAATTTCAGGCTTTAAAATATCAGAATAGTAGTGAAATTAGTCTAACTGGCGATTGCGCATTAGAGCATACAGGCGTTTGTTACTTCTGAGTTCTGACTTTCTGAGTTCCTATGGCCGCCTATGGGTTATTCTGTAAGAGTATTATACTATAAGAGTTGTACCAGGAAGGTGAGCAAGGCGTTCTTGATGTCGAGCAGCATGGAGATGTCGCGCAGCATGGCGTTGAGGTCCAGCGCGCGGATGTCGAACACCACCACGATGCCGCAGACGTAGTCTCTGCTCTTGATGTAGTCCAGACACTGGAGACAACCATCATATATAATAATAGCTCCCACACCGGTTTCGATAACGGTGGCCGGTTTCATTGAAACTAGGCCAGCTACGCAGGGGTAATTTTATAGTGACCAAGTGTGTGCGCAGTGCACAAGAGCACTCTTTATTCCTTTACTCTCATAATCCAGTATGACGGAAGACACTCGACGGAGATCAGGCGCAGGACCGACTTTTTACATGCCCATCCGACGCATGGATCATCTTGCTTGTCAGACAATCAGGTGATCAGCCTGCATTGTCCTAACCAAACTTGGAAATAACACGTTTCCAACGCGGGAATCGAACCCACGACCTTCGAGTCAAGAGCCGCGCTCTATACCACTAGACCACGAAAGTCTTCAACCGTATAACCTGTAACCGTGACAGTCACACCAGGGGCCATACAATGAAACGGTTTTGAGACTCAAACGAACGAATCGAAATGCCGCGTCCTACGAATAATGAAAACTAAGGAAAAGTAACTCCGTCAAAAAACATGCTCCAACAATACTTGTCAAAAAAGTGTACCTTAGGTACGGTACACATTTACATACATTTGCAATATTTAGATTTTTTTTTTTAATTAAATAAGGGGGCAAACGAGCAAACGGGTCACCTGATGGTAAGCAACTACCGTCGCCCATGGACACTCGCAACATCAGAAGAGCTGCAGGTGCGTTGCCGGCCTTTTAAGAGGGAATACGCTCTTTTCTTGAAGGTTTGCAGGTCGTATCGGTCCGGAAATACTGCTGGTGACAGTTCATTCCAAAGTTTTACAGTGCGCGGCAGAAAGTTACGCGAAAAACGCACTGTGGTAGACTGCCACTCATCAAGGTGATGAGGATGGTATGTTTTTCGCGTGGGACGATAGCGAAAAGTTGCAGGTGGTATGATTCCGAACAATTCCTCAGAGCACTCCCCGTGATACAACAGATAGAGGATGCAGAGTGAAGCTACATCTCGGCGTAATTCCAGGGGGTCCAAGCTGTTTGAAACACTATGGCAGTCAACAATTCGAGCAGCCCTTCGTTGGATACGATCCAGAGGGAGCAGTTGGTATTTTGGCGCCCCTGCCCAGAGATGAGAACAATATTCCATATGAGGCCGAACCTGCGCCTTGTAGAGTTGTAGGCGTTGGTCCGGACTGAAGTACTGTCTCGCTCTGTTAAGAACGCCAAGCTTCTTCGAGGCTAATTTGGCCTTACCCTCAAGATGATATCGGAACTGGACTTCGCTCGATATGTTGACGCCAAGTATCTCAATGCTAGGGGAGATGGTTAAAGATGTGCCCTCGAAACGAGGATAAACGACCATTGATGACTTTTTAGTGGTGAACGCGCAGACTTGTGTCTTGACGGGGTTGAATTGGACTAAGTTACGTCTACCCCATTCAGAGACCTTCTCCAATGAATTCTCCACCTTAGACACAAGTTCGTTTCGACTCTCAGTGACATTTTGCCGAGAAGTATTAGGGGAGCCGGTATATACAGCATCACCTTTACTATCATCCGCATAGCAATGAATGCCGTTGGTTTGTAACATGTCATTGATATGCAGTATGAATAGAGTAGGCGATAGCACACAGCCCTGAGGGACACCAGCATTAACAGACTGAGTTTCCGAGCATTCGCCGTCAACTACGATCTTTATGCTTCTGTCTGCTAAGAAACTAGTGACCCACTTACATAATTTTTCGGGCAGCCCGTATGATGGAAGCTTTGATAGCAGCGCTTTATGCCAAACCCGATCAAAGGCCTTCGCAATGTCCAAACTAACAGCCAATGCCTCTCCCTTCGACTCAATTGCCTGAGCCCAACGATGAGTCAGGTATGCCAAAAGATCACCAGCCGAGCGACCTTTACGGAACCCGTATTGTTTGTCGCTTAGCAATCCCTGGCCGTCCAAGTATCGAAGAAGCTGGCTATTGATAATGGATTCCATTATCTTCGAGAAGAGAGAGGTTATAGCAATTGGTCTGTAGTTGGAAGGATTTGAGCGATCACCTTTTTTGGGGATCGGGTGTACCAAGGCTGTCTTCCAGGAAGCCGGGACACTGCCAGTGGAATAGGAGAGCCGAAAAAGACGCGTCAAGACCGGAGCCAACTCTGGAGCATACTTTTTCAACACAATAGGCGGGATTCCGTCATGTCCACTTGACTTTTGGATATCAAGGGAACAGAGGGCTTTTCGCACTGAGCGCTGATGAAACCGTATATCCGACATGATGCTCGTGCATCGCGGTAGAAGATATTATTAGAGAACGCCCGCAATTCCGTTGCGCCGAAATTCTCTAATCACGCGGAAACCGTACATTTTTCCGGGATAAAAAGTATCCTATGTCTTTTCCTGGGACTCAATGTATCTCCATACCATGGCAAAATCGGTTCGGCGGTTTGGGCGTGAAGATGCAACAGAAAGATAGACAGACGCATTGATAATATATGGATAAACTTACGCTAAAGCTGAATTTTATCAAGGCCTCCAGTCCCTTTCTTGTCAGCCTGCCCTTGTGTTTGGTGACCTGCATTCTGTAGTACTCCGATGTCAATTTAGGAAGCGCGGTCGCACATCTGAAATGTTGTAAAAAAAAATTGTTGTCAAAAAACTCTCTTTGTGTCGCCGGATGCCGACGTCATATTTTGCGCCTAGAACTTGCTGAGATAAAGATGCATGAAACGCCTTCGCAGAAGTGTGGAAAAGGCTTAAGGCAAGGCTGTCCCTGAATTATCAGGTCGATGTCTGTCAGTACGAATATCGACGTTAAGGATATTAAAATAACATTCATATCGTCAAGTTGCGTCAAGTTATCAAATGTGTTTTTTGTATACAAAACACACATTTGACAACTTGACGCTCCGCTTCGCAGTCGCCTAGTCGCGTAGGTTTGCCCTAAGCTTTACGCTATTTGTCATTAATTTCAATATTGTACTGCTTTTATGCAGCGTATTCGTTAGACCACAGTTTTTTAGGGTTCCGTACCCAAAGGGTAAAAACTAAAAACGGGACTCTTTTACTAAGACTGTAACTCAAGATCCGCTATAGCTAGACTTCTGAAATTTTCACAGATTGTGGATTTCTGTTGCCGCTGTAACAACAAATACTTACTTATTAAAAAAATACAAAATAAAATAAATTATATTTATTATCCCATACAACAAACTTGATTTTTTTGGCCTTTTTTAGGGTTCCGTACCCAAAGGGTAAAAACAGGACCCTATTACTGAGACTTCGATGTCTGTCCGTCTGTCCATCTGTCTGAAAGTCTCCAGGCTGTATCTCAGTAACCGCTATAGCTAGACTTCGGAAATTTTCACAGATTGTGTATTTCTGTTGCCACTATAACAACAAATATTAAAAACGCAATAAAATTAATATTTAGGAGGGGCTCCCATACAATAAACGTGTTTTTTTTTTAGGTTTTTTTCGTTCGTAATCAATAATGGTAACAGCTAGGCACTTGAAATTTTCACAAAATCCTTAATTATATTTGTACTTTAATAATTAGTACCTGGATGACCGAGCTTTGCTCGGTATAGCAAACACTCATTGACTTCGTGTTACTTAATAACGCCATCTGCTGGTCGTTAAAACAATTAGTTGCTAACAAAATAGTATTATTATTCGCCAATAGATGTCAGGAAGAGTCATATTTTTCAGTTTATTGATTATCGATAAAACACGAATAAAAAGACATTTTATGAAAATGATTCCTAGCTAGATCAATCTGTCGCCCCCGAAACCCCTATATATACTAAATTTCATGAAAATCGTTGGAGCCGATCCCGAGATTTCAATTATATATATAACGGCGTGCGCGATTAATTTGTCTATTGGCAACATAAGTTTCATTATGTACGGTATGTTATCTGTTGGAGCGGCCAGTACCGGATGGGGTTTTGAGTGACGCTGTCTATCTGACGATGGACATTTTGATAGGTGACAACCCTCATCTGAAAAATGCCCAGATTGTTAAGAATGTCGGGAAGTATGGTGGATGCTCCCGAATCCATCGGCTCCAAATTAGCAATTGATGACTACAGTTGTAGTACAGAAAAACGCAATTTACAGTTACTTACTATTTTACGTTAGTTTATAACCAATGCATTTTAAATAATGGTAATATTACGGTTGAAAGAGATTTGAGAGATGAAAATGTTATGAGAATCTTGGGTACAAAAAGACACTCGAACAAACCTACTCTGTCTATTGGTAAATGCTGCAGATAATTACGTCAGGAAGCTTACAAACAATAATTGTTGTATTTTCTGTAAGCTCTTGAAGTCTTACTCTGGAAAAGATAAACCTGAATTGAAACTGATCCCCAAAGTAAGGATTGGGAATTTTAGTGGCATTAGGCATGCGATATGACAAAGATTACGGTTTTTTGTTATTGTTTATTATCGATTCTTTCACCCTTTATCACACTGTGATATAGTGACGCAGTTAATTAAAATAGAGCTTTTCTATGTTTGAGGCATGCAATCAGAGTTTTGATGTGTGATGTAACCTTAGAACAGGGAAATAAGGAGAAGTGTTATGTAGCGCCGTTTATATGGAAACCTATGTCGCCGACTTCAATTACACTATATTGTCAGAATAGTGTCAACGGTACACGGTCTAGTGATGTCTGGTCTATCTACGGTGTCGATTAATTATTATTACGACGATATCGATGTATTTTGGTAGGTATTTAAATACTATTAAAAGAATGAAAGTGATAAATAATTAATATTACAGAGTCTAACAAAAATAACTTAAAGGCCGAAAGGGGTTGAAATCATCCATGATTACGAAAAACTTTTACTATCGGACCAACTCAATTCGGCAAAATAATCTGTTCTGGCAAAATCGTAACTAGGCAAATAGATAAACATTTATAATATTATATAACCAGATGTTAAGTTGGAAAAAGTCAAATATGTCTGTGAAAACCGCATTCAAATCAGATCAGTAGTTTTCGTGTGATGCTGGAACAAACATACAGACAGACAGATACGAAAAACTAGCCACAGCTTTGGCTTCTATAATAGCGATGTAGTAACATCCCCCGCTTATTATTTTTTGAATATCTTTAAGAAGGAAAAAAAGGGACCCTATTCCTGAGACTTCGATGTCTTATTGTCTGTCTCGGCTGTATATCTCAATAACCGCTACTCTTCTGAAATTTTCACAGATTGTGTATGTCTGATACCGATAAAATAACAGATACTAAAACAAATTAAATTTAATATTTAACAAACGTGATTTTTTTGCTATTTTTTGCTTTACGTTCGTGCCGAATTACAGCTTTGTAGGTAAGTGCTAAAATCTCTGAGAAAAACCGCGGATAGACAGACGGACAGACGGACAGACGGACAGACGGACAGACGGACATACGGACAGACGGACAGACGGACAGACGGACAGACGGACGGACAGACGGACAAACAGACAGTCGGACTGACAGACCGAAACTATTAGGGTTCCTTGTTGACTACGGAACCCTAAAAAAGTAATTACTATTCTTATAATGATTACACTTATTTTAATAATATTTTATTTCAAATGTGATACTATTTATGAATGTATTTTAATAATTATTAGACCCAAGTATTTTGTTTAATGAAAAGGAAAAAAATGTAAAGTTACTTAAAAGTTAAAACTAGTTTGCAATTTAAGTCAAGTAACTGGAATATTAGCATGGCAGTTATTCCGGAAATACTTACTTGTTCCGTATCGCATTTTTTAAAATTTAATCACGATCACTGACAAAAATATTCAACCGTTTCATCCATTTGATTTTACTAAAAAGTAGTAAGTAAGGGCAGTGTGTTAGGGCCGATCTACACCGAAATGGCAGAAGCGAGGCGAGCAGTTTCAGCGTCATGTGATTTTAAACTTTATCTTCATTATTGTAATACATAGTATCGCTTGAGAAATACGGCCGCCCGTGGCCGCTCGTGGCCTCTGGCGGCCGCCGGCGGCGGCGATTTCTCAAGCGATACTATGTATTACAATAATGAAGATAAAGTTAAAATCATAATTATGACACTGAAACAGCTCGCATCGCCTCTGCCATTCCGGTGTGTTTTGAGCCTTACTCTTTTAAACATGCGCTTACACGTGAGCAATAATTGCTCGGCGACACGAATGGACCGATCTGGAACAATTATTAGTGGAGCAATATGGAGCAATTTCAATAAATTGCGGCAATTATTTCGGTGATATTGCTTCTAATTATTGCTCCAGATATTTCGTATCGCTCAATGTCGCACATACGAATTGACGAATATCCGATGGTCTTGGAAATTCTAGGCAATTGTATTGCGCAATATTGCTGCTTGTTGCAAATTGCTTAATGTAGTCGTGACGTCATAGCTTAAAGAATTGACTGGAATTGAGAAATTTTAGTTGCCCGTATAAGCGCACCGCGCGCTGCTACTTTTACATCGAACTCTATACAATAGGCACCCACCAAGTCACACATACGTGTTTCAGGGTGTTAAAGCATTAATATTACACAATAATAATTATTTAAGTTACACTTTTATACATCTTTTCGAACTGCATACAAATTATCTAATTCTTAATTTAGGGTCAGCTTACACTTCGTCCTTGAACGTCTCGTAATAGGTGTAAGGGTCAGCAGCCTCGAAGTAGTCTGGGCGGTCGGTGCGCGCCGCGTACATGTTCTCCAGCACGCGCTTGGCCTTCTCCAGCGAACCCTTGGACATCACTATCGTCATCTCCAGGTAGTGCGGAGCTGGAAATGAAAGGTCGTTAGTATCGTCATCTCCAGGTGGTGAGGGGCTGGAAATGAAAGGTCGTTAGTATCGTCATCTCCAGGTAGTGCGGAGCTGGAAATGAAAGGTCGTTAGTATCGTCATCTCCAGGCTGTGAAGGGCTGGAAATGAAAGGTCGTTAGTATCGTCATCTCCAGGTGGTGAGGGGCTGGAAATAAAAGGTCGTTAGTATCGTCATCTCCAGGTGGTGAGGGGCTGGAATCTCCCTGGTATAGAGGGGCTGGAAATGAAAGGTCGTTAGTGGATGGATGGATGGCAGAAGCAGATACCGGTATCAACACAATATTTTGAGACCAATTATGTTGCTCCATTTCTAGAGGTATATTACTTTTTAAAGTGGGAATTAAATATTAATCGTAGGAGAATCAGAATTACGAATGAATAGTTAAAGATTTAGGCGTGTTGCATACACACGTTTCACGTATTTGATTTTCAAATTCGTTTTCCGTATTCTGACACCCGAATGCATGCGATCAGTATTTTCCTGTTCTGAGGGATCAGTAGAAGATACATTGACGCACACGTACGCTTTTTCCCGAACGGAACGAATACTGCACAGTGCACACGGTATGTTTCGACTTTCGAGTGCAATCCGGTTCGCGAGTGAAGAAAAACGAACGTTTGCACTAGTCTCACGGAATTCTAATTCGAAATTCCACATTAGGAAATCGAATACGGATAAAGTGTGTATGCGGCCTGCCTTCGTTCAGTAGGGTTTATTTGGTCGAAAGTGGCTGAAGCTTAAAAATAATTATAGAAATCTTAAAATAATAATATTAATACTTTTTGGCAAGCGCCTATTAGCGCCTATTAGTAAGAGCTCTCGTTTCGTTTACATAAAAATAGACATGTTAATTTATAATAATCATAAATGTAAATTATAATATGCACGTGAACGTTTCACGCTTGACCGCGTTTTGTAATTATTAATAATAATAATGCAATATTTAAAGGAAGTTAATTTGATATTTATATCGTGGCCTTGCACCGGGTAAACCAGCATTACTCATTTCGTATTTTAAAAATAAACACTTAAGTATACAAATTGAGCTGACGTAGGTATTTATCGAATAAAAAATTCGCGGAAAATGAGCTTTCAAAATCTGTTTACTTTATAATAACCGTCACACACAACCATTGAAATGTTACATGAGCTTTGCATTTATTAGAGGACGCAATTTTATTTTTTGGGATATGTTGGGGGGGTCAATAGAAGCTTAACGTCAAGTTTGTGGGGTCGCCACCCTTGTCCCCCGGCCGCCATCTTGAAAAAAAGGGTCGCAACACTATTTTGACGATATCTCGGAAACTAAATGTCTTATAAAAAAATTACAAAATCAAAATTTCTTGCAAATTGTTTTGCCTACAAATAGGTTTATATTATGAATTTTTACCCTAAATTAAAAATTAAAAAAATTAAAAGCAAAAAATTGGATATTTTATTAAAAGTTTTTTTTTATTGCTCTTTAATTTTGTTTAGTAGTTTAGTCTTTGTTTTTTGTTTGCATCTGCAGAAAATTAGTTTCATGAGATCGGGGGCGATCGGGGATCTTTTTCTGAATAGATCATGTACTATCAGAGAAGTTGATTCCTAGGTCCGGCAAACCCGGCAGACAGATCACAGCTAACATTGAATTGACATAAGCCGACTGACGTAGGTCCGTCAACTGCTTAGGAATCAATTTCCTCGATGGTATAACCTAAGTCGGACGTATTTTTTTAAATATATTAAACAAAGTCAAAGAGTAATAAGAAAACTTATATCATATATAGATTATAACTTTTCAATTTTTAATAAAAAACATAATATTTGTAGTAAAAATAATTTGCGTCTTCTAATCAATGCAATATTCGGTCCTTAAATTGTAACATTTCAATGGACTAGTTATGGTTGAGTCAATGTTAAAATACAGTTTAAAAAAAAAATACCTATCATAAATTTACTTTTTTGTTTCGGAGGAAGGACATGAAAGTAAAACTAAAAGCTAAACCAAATAGCTGCTCAGGCTGTTTGGTTTAAAAAAAACATCTTAGGCAAAACCTATAACAGGGAAATGTTGTAATTCGATAGTCGTACTTCCTAGGTCGTAAAATTGGTCTCTGTATTAATAATCAGGGCGAGGCGAGCGAAGCGATACTGTATCCCACAATTTGAGCACTTTTGTGGCACACTTTACTGAAAAACTATCACGCCTATTGATTTGTGTTTTAACATAGTAATTTTTAGGGCTCCCTAGCCAAATGGCAAAAAACGGAACCCTTATAGATTCGTCATACAGTCTGTCTGTCTGTCCGTCCGTATGTCACAGCCACTTTTCTCCAAAACTATAAGAGCTACATACTATTGAAACTTGGTAAGTAGATGTAGTCTGTGAACCGCATCAAGACTTTGATACAAAAATGGAAAAATAATAAAAAAATTTAGGGATCCCCATCTACTACTGAAACAAAACAAAATCATCAGCTAACGTATACATGTAGGGTATCTATGGATAGGTCTTCAAAAATCACATTGAGGTTTCTAATATGATTTTTTTCTAACCTGAATAGTTTGCGAGAGAGACTCTTTCAAAGTGGTAAAATATGTGCCCCCCCCCCCCCTCTAAAATATTAAGTATTATATAAGTCAAAAAAAATATAATATGATGTACATCTACTACTAGCAACGAAAATTGGTTTGAACGAGGTTTAGCAAGTGGTTTTTTATACGTTATAAATGGCAAACCTTAATTTAACTTTCATTAAATGAACTAAAACATAAATCAAAAACCTTTTGATTTCATAAAAATAAACCTTATTACTGCTGCGGAAGCCTTCATGGGCCAGTCTAACTCGCACTTGGCCGATTTTTATTTATAATATGTTGATGTGTTATCAATATCATCAGTCAGTCAAGGTGTGACGACGCGAGCCCTCACAAAGCTCGGCTTTTAGCTAGTTTGCAATACTCAGCAGTCGTTAATTCTCCCTGTACTATAACTTGTAAGATGTCCATAACTTTGACTTGTTTGGTTGGACCATCGATCAATTTACCGAAATAACCGTGTGTAGCAGTTATAACAGACAGGAAAAAACAAAACCTCAAACATGTCTGACCTTAAGACACCAAAAGTTGCTCTTGCTTTTATATTTTGTTGGCCCCAAAATGTAACTGACCTTAAAGTTTGGGACCAAATTAATCACATAATACGCATTGACGCAAACTTTTAAGGAAAATCATTACTTCCTTAATTTAGGTTAACGTAACGTAAAATGCACGTCTTTTTCTTCTCTTTCTCCGTTTTTAAAAAGAGCAAAAGCAGAATACGTTTTGTGCGGTCCACATCTAGATCAGTAGTGAAGAATGTAGCAGTTTTACAAGGCATGGCGATTGGCGACGTATAATGTTGCTATATCGTGAAGGGCAATTTACGTTATGTTAACGTAAATTTGCACGTCACGTCAACGTACCGTGCCATCTTACCGCACCGTTCCACGTTGACGACGTCGTGATGTGGACAGGCCCTAGCATGAACAGTAAACAAAAAGTTTTCTTTGACGTTTAACAACGTTTCTGTCAATATTCTGATATGACGTGTGCTATCTACAAGTAGGGTTTTGGTCGGATTATTATTAATTACTGTTTGTGCCACTGACCTCCATTATACAAGTACGCTGGACTTATGATACCCTTTGAAATGACAGCTATTTTTTGTGCCTATTTGAAGCGGAATCAGTGCCCCCAATTCGGGGGAAGAGAACTAAATCTGCCTAATAAATGACGTTTGAAAGTCACCATACTGGCGCTGATAGCAGTAGTGGGAGTACTTGGAACTAATACTAGTGATGACAACCAATAACGATTAAGCGGCCATTTGTAATTTACGTCAGATTTAGTTCTCTTTCCCCACGTTGGGGGCGCTGATTCCGCTTCAAATAGGCACAAAAGCAGGTGGTTATCATAAGTCCAGCGTACTTGTATAATGGAGGTCAGTGGTTTGTGCTCATTGAACTATTATAGTTATAATAGTTCAATGTTTTTTTTTAATTATTAAATAAGGGGGCAAACGAGCAAGCGGGTCACCTGATGGTAAGCAACTGCCGTCGCCCATGGACACTCGCAACATCAGAAGAGCTGCAGGTGCGTTGCCGGCCTTTTAAGAGGGAATACGTTCTTTTCTTGAAGGTGTGCAGGTCGTATAGGTCCGGAAATACTGCCGGTGACAGTTCGTTCCAGAGTTTTACAGTGCGCGGCAGAAAGTTACGCGAAAAACGCACTGTGGAAGACTGCCACTCATCAAGGTGATGAGGATGGTATGTTTTTCGCGTGGGACGATGGCGAAAAGTTGCAGGTGGTATGTTTGTGCTAGAAGCGCCCTCTGCTCCGTCCTTTGCGTATTCCCTATTACTAAATATTATGTTTCTATAATTTCTGTCTCCAACGGATCATTGTTGTTGAAAGCTCTAACTTTTTCTGTCACCTTCTGCAATAACTATTATTATCGCCGTATGATTTTTCACAATACGTAGCTAAACTTAGCTAAGGAGTGTGAAATCTATTTTAAGGTAAGATTTTGTGCATAAGTCATGGCTAGAACCCAAAGTGCAGCTCTACGCCTAGATTTAACCAGTTTTATCTAAGTAAGTAAAACGCAAAACTTTTAATTAAATCTAAGTATGAGCTGATTGTTTTAGGATAGAATTAGTTTAGCTGTTTTCAGTTGTCACTCTATCAATAGGGAATATTACGCAAAGGCGTGGGAGAGCCATGCTTCGGCACGAATGGGCCGGCTCGACCGGAGAAATACCACGTTCCCACAGAAAACCGGCGTGAAACAGCGCTTGCGCTGTGTTTCGCCGAGTGAGTGAGTTTACCGGAGGCCCAATCCCCTACCCTATACCCTTCCCTTCCCACCCCTACCCTTCCCTATTACCCTTTTCCCTCTTAAAAGGCCTGCAACGCACCTGCAGCTCTTCTGATGCTGCGAGTGTCCATGGGTGACGGAAGTTGCTTTCCATCAGGTGACCCGTTTGCTCGTTTGCCCCCTTATTTCATAAAAAAGGCGGCAAAGGTTCGAAGAAGAGGGCTCTACTAGCACAGACAGTAAATAATCCTACATGTTGCACGTCACGTCATTTCAGAACATTGACAGAAACGTTAATGTCAAACGTCGAACCAAACTTTTTTTTAGTCTGTACTGGTTTTGCACTCTAGCATGAAAACATTGCAGTAATATATTATACTTTGCTTTTCCTGAAAAAAATCGACGGTTGCGGTTATCATCTAGTAACTAACACGACAATAAAAACATGGCACATCTACAATAATAATTATGTAACCATAATTCATAGAGACTGTAGAAACTTAACTAGTACCTAATTAACTACAATAATAATAATCATACCATAATTCATCGAGACTAGAATACAGTCTAACTTCTGACGTAGATTCATTAGTACGTAATTAGTAGTTATCACTAGTTGACAAGTACTTGTTATATTTTATACAATGTAAAAAAAATCGGTCAAGTGCGAGTCGGAGTCGCGCACGAAGGGTTCCGTACCGTTATAGAGCGAAAGTTGGCAAAAAATTGTGTTTTTTGTATGGGAGCGCCCCTTAATTTTTTAATTAATTATTTAAGTTAGAAATATAATTAAGAATGTAGTGAGTATTTAAAGGGCCTACCTGCTACCATTAATGATTACGAGCAAAAAAAGCCAAAAGAATCACGTTTGTTGTATGGGCGTTTTTTTAATTTTGTTTTTAGTATTTCTTGTTATAGTGGCAACAGAAATACACAATCTGTGAAAATTTTAGAAGTCTAGCTATAGCGGTTCTTGAGTTACAGCCTGGAGACACACAGACAGACAGACGGACAGACATCGAAGTCTCAGTGATAGAGTCCCGTTTTTACCCTTTGGGTCCGGAACCCTAAAATGCCAGGGTAATAGGGAATATTACGCAAAAGGCATATACCTAAAAGTCACAACCAAATCGAGGTCGGAGTAGGGGCGCTAGTAGCATATTCAGTAAATAATCCGACCAAAATCCGACATGTGGCACACGCCATATCAGAATATTGACAGAAACGTTGTCAAACGTCGGACAAAACTTTTTGTTTACTGTCTGTGTTCGTTCTGCCTCTAGCGTGAAAACATTGCAGTAATATCCTTATATATTATAAAATTCTCGTGTCACAATGTTAGGCCGCGTACTCCTCCGAAACGGCTTTACTGATTTTAACCAAATTTTATATGCATATTCAGTGGGTCTGAGAATCGGCTACTGCCTACTGGGTACTTTTTATATTGATAAGTGCATTTGTTGAATAAATAATAGTAAATTATTACAACTCGTGACTGACGGCGACCATTGTTTGTGCGACGGGATAGCGATGGACGTTGCCATGGTAACATACTTATTTAGTCACTTCAATAAAATAATATGGGTGAAATACTTGATTTATATTATGGCAAAGCAACGTTTGCCGGGACAGCTAGTATGATAGGTTATTATATCCTAAGATCCGACCGTAAAATCCTGCATGAATCGTTTTTTTCGATCAAATATATTTTAAAATAATATTTAGAACGTATAGAATGGATTAATGTTGGGTTGCCTTGTTAAAAGTAGCCGCAAGTACCTCTAATTGTGTAAAATGAAAGCCCGTAATACATACTTGCGTGTATTCAATAGAAAAATAAGAACTAAGAAGGAATGACATTGAGGAATGACAGGACACTACGCATAAAAACAAAAACGCCTGTGAAATAAAAATAGCAATCTTGCGCCTTCTCGACGTCCTCAAATTCTGCCAGGCATAATAATTGTAGGCCTGAACATTTGTCTTAAACAAAAGTGATGACAACCCCAGTTTGCGGCTATCGTGCAACTGGCAACCATGGATATTCATGCACAAAATGCATAAAACTTTAATTTTGTATCAAAATTATTTAAAAAATCGATTCTTCAATTTTGATGAAGAACTATGTCTGTTTATGGGCTGGCAACCCTAGGTTGCGGCCGACTTAGAGCTGGCAACCATTTATACCTTATTTTGTCTCCTCATTTTCTTTCAAATGATGTAAAATTTACTGAAAAAATATTCATACAAATTATGCATTTATCTCATGAATGAACATTAAACTTAATTAGAGGTACTTGCGGCTACTTTTGACAAGGCAACCCAACATTAATCCATTCTATACGTTCTAAAGATTATTTTAAAATATATTTGATCGAAAAAAACGATTCATGCAGGATTTTACGGTCGGATCCAATATTTGACTATTTCGACAGTATACTTAGTTAAAAATCAAAGCTGAAATTTGACACAACGCGTCGCTATAACGCTGGCCGCATACGCACGTTTCCCGTATTCGATTTCATAATGTGGAATTACGATTTGGATCGTCTTTTTGCAATTGTTGTATGTGCGGAATTCGTTCCGTTCGTAAAAAAGCGAACGTGTGTATTTTCTACTGATTCAATGCGTTCGGATTTCCGAAGTCGGAAATCGATTTCGGCAAATGTGCGGCCCGCCTTTGTGACATGTGCTTTCGATGCTTTATTACCAAATCTTATTATACATTTTTATTTACAACTTCGGCTCCTAAATTATATCAAGCAGGTTTTGGATCAATAAATAAGTAATCACGAATTTAGGTGCATGAATATTAATTTAAAACAAACTGTACGTCAGCCGATTTAAATAACCACCGGTCGTTAGCTTTAAAACGTGAAATGCACAGAAATATCCATTTCTGTGGTAAAATGGCACTAAAAGCCGGTTTAGAAGCTATGCATAGGCATCTAAATAATTATTATAGTATTTATCCTTGTTTATGCAGGCAATTAAGGACTCTGTATTAGGTGTAAGTTGTAACAAGATAAAGTTATAATACTACTAGTATCCTTTACAACTACAGAGTTTTTTTTTGTGATTTGTACGGACAAAGGCCCAAGCATGATGCATTTGCCCATAAAAAAATAATCTTTCAGCGCTGCTTCGTTACACCCATACACAGTAAAGTATTATTACTTTATTTTGATGCACCCTGTATACATAATATATAGGCCCCGGACTGCTGACAACTAAACTTTGTTTGAATCTTCACTTTGACTTGGGACTTGAAAATATGACCTTTTTGTGCCTTTTACCGAATTTTTGGCAGTCTATTTTTGTCACAATCGGACTTAAAAAGCTACTCACGTATATCCTTCATGATAAAATGTGGCTGCTGGTGCACCCATTCGTCCAGGATCCTGACGGCCTCCTTCATCTCCCCGGGCTTCCCCATGCCGATGTCGTCTCTCACCACCTGCAGGGTGTCTGGAGGTACCTTCAGGTATGGTGTTTCGGGGATGAACTCCATCTTCACAAATGGCTAAACCACAAAAAACTTAAGGTATCGTGGCTTTTCGTTGGCTTACGGAATTTTGTGGTAATTTTTTATAACCTCGTGTGAGCGCGACCGCTCTGCGAGTATGTTAATGTCAAATGATTCAGAAATTATGGCCATATTGAATATTGATACGTATATTTATGCGATAAGTTCGCTGTCCAATGATATTATTCAATTTTTTGTCATTCTTAACCACTTACTCGACTAGACTAGACTAGACTAGACTAGAGGAAATATAAAAATATTGATATTTCCTCTCTATAACAATGATATTTAGGTACGTCGTGTATAAACTATTCAAGGTTCTCTTACAAACCTCCTTTTTTGAAGTCGGTTAAAAATACATTTTTGTTAGAAAAAGCGGCTTTCATAAAAAAAAAAGTAAAAAGTAGCCTATGTGTTAATCTAGGGTATCAACTAACTCTATACCTAATTTTATGGCTTTTCTGATTGCCACAAGGCTCTCTTTTTCGCTATTTGGTCTTTCTGTGATTGCCTCAACGCGTCGTGCACGCTTTCATTGGCCACATCACGAATTTCGCGTTGTGGATCGCGAAGTGAGCTATTTTTTTCACAGAGTGTTTCGGTCTTTGAGCGTTGTTACTTAAGAGGGTACACCAGGAGCTAGAGAAATTAATAAAAAAGTACGTGTAATATCTATAGCTGTCTCCCTTACCTCAAGCCTATACCGCAGAACGCGATAGAGACAACTGCAGAAAATCCAGAAAATCAACGATTCGTTGTCCCCTGATTCCTTCTCCAAAACTTAACCGATTTAAGTACTTTTTTCATTAAAGATTAAAAAAAGGCTTGAGCTGTGTTCCTATGTTTTGCTTTTTTTGTATAATCTATCCAAATCTGTTTTCTGGACGTTTGAACACAGCGGAAAATCTGGCCATTTTTTTGGGTTTTTGAACGTTCATATCTTATTTAATAATTAAGTTATGAAAAAAAAGAAAACATAGGGACATTGTATTAGTGGCCGTAGATATTCAGGAAAAAAATTATAACTCTACTAGCATTATCCAGGGAGGAAACAGGGGACAACGTTTGTATGGAAAAAGTGGCGGTGTGGAATCCTCTTAAGAGGATACACCAGCGGCTAGAGAAATTAAAAAAAAGTACGTGTAATATCTTAGATAGCTGTCTCCCTTACCTCAAGCCTATACCGCAGAACGCGATAGAGACAACTGCAGAAAATCAACGATTCGTTGTCCCCTGATTCCTTCTCCAAAACTTAAACGATTTAAGTACTTTTTTCATTAAAGATTAAAGATAGGCTCGAGCTGTGTTCCTATGTTTTTTTTTAATCTAGCCAAATCTGTTTTCTGGATGTTTGGACAAAGCGGAAAATCTGGCCATTGTTTTTGGTTTTTGAACGTTCATATCATATTTAATAATTAAATTATGAAAAAAAAGAAAACATAGGGACATTGTATTAGTGGCCGTAGATATTCAGGAAAAAAATATAACTCTACTAGCATTATCCAGGGAGGAAACAGGGGACAACGTTTGTATGGAAAAACGGCGGTGTGGACTCCTCTTAATATTTTACACCACAGGCCTTCCTGTGGTGTAAAATATTAAGAGGAGTCCGTGGACACGAGAACTCAGGACATGGCAGCCCATGTCCTGAGTCTTTTCATTATTTTAAGCGCACAAAGTTTTCACTGTTTGAAAATGCTATTTTAGGACTTTAAAAATAGGCATTCATAAATTAAAACAAAAATATAATTAATTTAATCGAGTGAAATTGAAAATTATCTTGGAAAACTGGATATTTTTTTTTATTCAATCGAAAACTAGTACTTACATAAGTAATTATTTGTGGTAAAAAATCATTTATGTTTAAAATACCATAATGATTATTATTATTTGTAAGTTGTTATAATAAATTAATGAGCAGAAAATTATATTTACAAAATAGACCGGTGTACCAATTACAAAAGTATTATTTTTTTGCAGTAAGTAATCATTTTGTGTCTTTATGAAACAAAAAAATAGTTCCTAGGATTTTTTAATTATACCATTATTTTTCTTCAGTTTACATACACATAGGGAATATCACGCTACGTAGATACGCAGGGGGCGCTATTAGCACATACAGTAAATAATCCGACCAAAATCCGACATGGCATCCTACTTTTTAATATTATAAAGGCGAAAGTTTGTTTGGATGTATGGATGTGTGGATGTATGGATATTTGTTACTCTTTTACGCAAAAACTACTGAACGGATTTTAATGAAACTTAACAATAATATAGCTTATCTATACATCAGAATAACACGTAGGCTACAATTTTAACCGACTTTCGAAACTCCGCCGTTTGTGAACCGAATTTCAAAATTTTTCTTTTGGTGTATAGGTTATCATTCCAATTTGGTACCATTTGGTACCATATTCATAAAAGTGGTGACCTGATGAAGAGATCTAACTTCTAAGTATAAGTTATAGTATAAGTATAATATTGTTACGGTACACGGTATACGGACATGTAGTGCCATCTAGCGGCAAACCAGCGAAACTGATCAGGGGACACACTACACATAAATCCCCTACTCGAAACTAGATGGCGCTAGGTGGTACATGCTCGAGCCTCCTAGAAAGTTCCACTTGTTTACTTGTTTACGTGAATCGGGAACTTTCTGGAATTCGTCTCGCCATATAAAAAGCCGCAGGTAGACGGCCCGAAAGTTCAGTTCGTTTCGAGCTATCATCAAGGCGATTTCGGAGTGACAACAAGTGATCAATAGTCAGTGAACCAGTGAAACCTGCGACTTGGCTACGACCTAGGACAGTGATAATACTTAGTAATTGGACCTTTTTTTTTTACATGGGAAATGCGTTACGCATCCCCGGCGGATTGGAGACATCGGCGGGGTATGTGGGACTCTCCGAGGAACTACCCACTAAAACCCCATGGTGCTCCACTCACCGCTTAGGCAAAGTTACGGGCACGATCAACCCACCGCAACTTTACCAACGGTTGTCTGTGCCAGACTCATCAAAACATGCAGGCTTTTCTAGGTCGCCTCGCGAGGTAGTGATTGGACCTAGTGATTAGTGTTTGGACTTAGTGCTAAGTGTTGTGACCTAGTGTGTGCTTGTGTGATCTAGACTTAGTGAATAAAGTCTTCAAGAGAGTCACCAGGTCTTTCTCTCCAAATCCTCGAACCCTAGCACGTAACAATATAGTATACTTAAGTATAATCGAGGGAACTCATCAAAATTTATAAGAAAATATGTGATGACTTCGGTTTCGTGAGCAGTATTCCAAGCATATATGCTACCAACAAGTAAGATTTTGCACCGAGGTATACCTGGTGTACCGTGGTTCGGAAGGTGCAGAGAGAACTTCTGATTCTTTATAGATACAAGTTTGGGACTTTCGACGTTGTTTTAAGAGCGGAAAGCATATGCTACTATGCAAATTACCTTCATTCACTACCATAAACCGTTATATTATGTAGAACCATGTGTCATCCCGTTTTGACCCTATTATTGGTACTTTTCATAGTCTTTTATGATATATCACTTAAACCGCGGGTAATACCGCGGGGCACAGCTAGTAATAAATAATTATCAGAATATATATATATATATATATATATATATATATATATATATATATATATATATATATATATATATATATATATATATATATATATATCTTGATTTAATTGAGAGATTTAATTCTCTCCCCCCGCATTGGAGGCGCTGATTCCGCTTCAAATAGGCACAAAAAATAGCTGTCATTTCAAAGGGTATCATAAGTCCAGCTCACTTGTATAATGGAGGTCAGTGATCTAGCATGAATATTGAATATTGACCGAAACATTGTCAAACGTCGAACACAATGATGTTTTATTAAAGATAGCGTATGCTCATAGAAAGCGGTCCTCAGAATTTGTTCCTGTACGACATATACATACCTGCCTCTGGTATATCTATAAATTACAACAATGAATGCGACAGATAATACGTTACGAATGATATAGAAAAGGATTGCTATAGCAAATGTGCAACTCAAAGTATATATATATACTTTGAGTTGCACATCGTCACGCATGCGCGATTAAAATGTCACACGATTATCTGTCCTTATCACGCTGCAGTTGTCGTCCGTATTGTCTATCCTTTTTTAGTTAAATTTTTTGCATTAAATTATTTGTCGATAATGTTGGAAAATATCTAAATAAAAATTAATTACTAGATGTTTTCATGTACTTACTTGTGGTACGTAACTTTTTCATCCTTTTTTACCTTAAACTTAACTATAATTTTTGCATTTTCTAAAAACGCAGTTTGGCATTTTAAGTCAAAAACGTGACACAATGTTATTCTAACGTGACTCCTCGTCGCTCACTCGCTGCCAACATGCAACTAATTCAAAAGAAGGGACTTACCTTCATTTCGACGTATCAGCCTGTACGCGCTAGTGCGATATCTACCTTTTTTTATAATAGAATATCATAGGTTGAACATTATCTGTTTTTATTCAATACCAAGACGTCATCTAGAAACGTGGACGGGTCAAAAACTGCATCTTGACTTAAAATATTATGAGTGGGTTGCACCAGAGGCGTGGTTATAGTTACAGTTATGGTCAAAGTTATGGTTATAGTTAAGGCTAACTCAACTTTAACCTTAACTTTGACCACAGAATTTGACAGATGTCTGTTGCGTTTATTTTTTTATTAAAGCTACAGTTATATTGAGAGTATAAAAATTGAATTATCCGTAAAAATGGACAGGAAAAATATTTGTTATACTTAACAACATTTAAGCCATATAAAATTTTCACGAAAAAATTTCGATACAAGTATTAGCGGTTATGTGGTTATCGTATTAAATGGCGTCCTTAACCAAAGATTTGACATTTTGCACTGCAGTTATAGCTAAAATTATTGTTAAAGTAACAGTTATAGTTAAAGTAAGTTTGACGACCTCTGTGGCTCAGTGGATGGGCTGTCGGTAGCTCAAGCCGGGGGTCGCGGGTTCGAATCCGTCCGACGGAACAAAAAGTTTTCAAAATTCCTGGGTCATGGATGTGTATTAAATATGTGTATTATATAATAAAAATCTTAAATATATGTATAGTATAAAAGTATTAAATATATTTCCGTTGTCTGGTACCCGTAACACAAGTCCTTCAGGTACTTAGCAGGTACTTAGCACTGACGTGGTGTGAAGCGTCCATAGATATTATAAAGATATTATAAAAAGTTGGTACAACCCACCCTTAATATTTCAAATCACAAACAAACGTAATATTTCAATATTATGCACATAATTATTGGCATGCTTATCTCGAAAAGCATTTAATAATTGCGTATAAATGATCATAATTGGATGTAAATTTAAAATTTAAAAATGGAACTGACAATTGCAGTTAAATATAATACAAGGCTGATTCGTATAAAATATTTAATAATGTATTTAATACAGAAAAAAAAAATATTTCGACAGGAAAAATGATTATTTTTGTAGTCACTAGCCACTGGTACCTAACTACTTAGGCTTTAATTGTGGTACTAAAGGATTTAAAGCAAATAACACTTAATTGGTGTTTTAAATTTTATTGCTGTCAAGTACGTAGACATAAATATCTTATTATACTAGATTCTTAACTTCTTATAATCAGTTCGGGACTTGGAATTTCCCTCATTATCATGTCATTTTCAACATCAGTCTAAGCATAAGTCACCATCAAAATAGGTTTAATAATTATATCTCCATGCTCGAACTAGTATTATAATTTGCCTCAACGTCATCAGTATACGATCAGGGCTCAGAAACTAAGCTATCCTTTGATAACTAATTTTTAAAACTCGTCGTTCGGGCTCAGAAACTCCTCTATCCACTCATATTCCTTATGATGAGTCTCCACACAAATCGAACTCCTCTATTTTTTCTCCCATCACCCATGCTTCGAAACCAAAATTCCCATGGTAATTCTCATTACACTCAGAAGTCAGAGCCCGCCATCTTTATCAGTTATCACCAACATTCATTAATTATCCCATTGCTATCAATCGTTCAAGGATCTCCTCAAAACCTGTCATAATTTCATCTTTAGAGCCTGCTTAATTTGGTGACACCTGCTCTAGGCTTTATATCGTAATATCCACCATCAGAAACGTCAGCAATTCCATCCTCAGAGCCCCGAAACTTCTCACTACTGCTCCTCCTCATCATCAGTCCACACTCAGTGCTCTGAAGGTCCCCGCCATGCCAGCGTACATCTCGCTGAAATCCCCTGCTGGGCGCAGGACCTCATCAGTTCGCCTCTCGTACATCTGCTCCATGAATTCCACAGCTTCCTTCGACGACAACTCGTCCAGAACATCCTCTGAAAGACCAAACGTGATGTTTATGTTAGTATTAATATTATTATGATTATAAAATGAGCAACACATAGGCTAACGATTGCTCTCAGATTGCGCATTGTTAAATGAATGTAATTTAAGGGATAACACACAAATTGCTATTACGCTAAAGCAGGCTGATTGTATGACTGATTAGTATGAGCAGGCTCGCTGACTGTCGGAACCGAAAATATGTATGGGATATGTATGGGACCGCTAAGCGTTATTCAAATACGATTACTAGAATTTTATACATCTACCACCGCCGATGGTACGCGTGTGGTCGGCGGAAAACTAAACAAAGCCTTAAATAATGATGAGTACATTATTTATGACTGTACTTTAGTAACCACTAACGGCCGTTCCCAATATTTGATCTATCTCTGGTTTTGCCCTACTAGAGATAGGAATAGCTCACATTAGACATTAGTCTAATGTCAATTGTGAGCTATTCCTATCTCTAGTAAGGCAAAACCAGAGATAAATCAAATATTGGGAATGGCCGTAAGCCATTAACCTTGAATTTCGTCCAGTGACTTATCATAACCACCGTAGTCCTTCGGCAGGATGTCTTTAGGGTAGTAATGGTGGAGCTCTTCTATGCTCCGGTTGATGACGATCTTGTCCGCGATCTTCTTCCGCATGAAGGACCTAACCAGCGTCAGGAACGTCTCTACCAGCCGCGAAGAGGTCACCAGATGCATCCTCTTGATTCTGATGGCGAATGATTCCTGAATTTGAAAGATTATTAATAGTATGTAGAGCATGTTAGGTACGACTAAAACTTACTAGCGCAAAATTACATGATCCCTAAAGTCCGCTCCAGTATGGTCAAGAGTAAAGTCGGACATTGAATTTATTATTAATAAACAGCATGGTAATTTTGTATTTTGCAACAGGAATGGAAGGGGCCAAAATTTACCACTATATTATTTTACTATTTTTGTTTGTTGCATTGCTATTACAAGATACGGGATTTATTCTACCAAACTTGTCTTTCCAAAAATTGCTGCCAAATGTAATTCAACATTCATCAACACTCACAATAACCACACAATACGTGTTCCTAAGGTCGAGGACGTTGACGCTGGCCATGAGTTCCCCCAGCTCGCCCTCCGACACGTCGAACACAAACACCGTGCTGCTCCAGTACCCGCGCAGCCGGCCCCAGTCCAGCAGCTGGAACAGAATGTTGAGAAACGTCCTGATGATGATGCTGCATGGACGTTAAATCATGGAAGTTAGGCTGCCTTCACATTAAGTCGCGAGTAGTGCGGCAGCCGCGCGACTGCTATATTGTGAATATTATGTCCCTTATATTATAGAGTTCACTGTGATAGTAGCAGCACTGAAAAAGGTACTTTTGACATCTATGAGGATAATTCTTCTAGGTAAAATCTAAGTAAAATATCTTTTATAGCCATTATGTGTGCCAGATATGAATATTTTTTGCGCCTGTCGAAGAGATAGCCAGCCCCACTAGACAAGTGGCAAGCGATTATCGTAAACGCTAACAAAATGTATGCGATTTGACATAAGTCATCGCTTCGCTAACGAATACTAATGTCAAATCGCATACATTTTGTTGGCGTTCACGATAATCGCTTGCCACTTGTCTAGTAGGGCTTCTATAGGTCGAAGGCAATCCTGCATAAAATTGTAAGATGATAATAATATAGCTTCATTGGTGATATTATGTTACGCACCGTAAAAGAGAACTTGTACATGGTCCTCATGATTTTAGGCTTCATTTTCTTGACCTTGACGATGCCGATCCTCTCATGCTCCTCCGTCAGCTGCGGCAGGACCAGCAGGTGGCTGCAACAAGTATTTACCAGTAAGAATGGATCCACCATAACAATATTACTAGTGGCCATTGATGTTGCTCGGACATAGTGCATCGGAACGTGTTCCTTGTGTTCACCAAACATTTTCTGACGTTATTCCTACTTTTTTTAAACGGGCAAAAGGCCCACCACATATTCCCACCCCAACTCCTGTGTCGCCAGGATCAACAGTGGTAGCCAACCACTCAAACCCTTTGATATGATCTCAGGGATGCCCGAGGGACAAGCTAAATCTGTCTTGGGACCCGCAACGACTTTCGTTATTCCTACTTACACATGGTCGCGTATGGTGGTGAACTCTTCTCTGACGCTGTAGGGTGCGAAGGCGTCGGGCATGAGCGACCTGACGGTGGCCACTCGGTCCAGCACCGCCTTCGTCCGCTCCACCGAACCCTTGCAGTCCACCAGCGTACACTCCAGGTATTCTGGAGCTGGAATGACATGAGCAGGGCTAATACAACTACAGTTTTTTTCGGGACTACTGCTGTAGATATTTGTTCTAAATTATTTTCCTTTTCTGGTCATTGCGACTTTTGGCTCTTGACTAAGAGTTCGTGGGTTAGATTTGTATTCATATTATTCATATCATTTACATAATATTTCGATGAAATTGTTTATAATGCTGTTTTTATCTACTGGCAATATAATTCAATTTATATTTCCAAGTTTGATTAGTATACAGTCTGATTACATTATTGAAAAGAAGAAGTTGAATGAGCATGTAAAGTCGGTGTCGATAATCCGACTTAGTGAGTTATGAGAATAAAGGAGGAGAAAGTGCCCTTAAGTACTATCAGAGAAGTTGATTCCTATGCAAATCGGGGACCTAAGTAGTTTGGTCGCGTTACGTCAAACCCAGCTGACAGATCACAATTAACACTGAATTGACATATTCGACCAAATAACGTTGGTCTGTCAATTGCATAGGAATCAACTTCCTCGGTTGCTTCCTGGATGGTACCTACTGTGTACAACGCGCTCGCTCTTCAGAATTATAAAAATACCCCTGCGGAGCTGGCCTGGGTTCAACGAAACCTGTTACAGTCACCAAAACCGGTGTGGGAGGCATTAAATTACCAGACAATAAGGCGAATGATAAATCTGTCCGACGTCAAGGTCTTTAGGCATAAAATTCGCAAGAAAAGACAAAAACCAGTGAGGAACAGTTTTAAAAGGAAAAGGAAGTGAAGTAAAGTAAAAAAAAAGTCTCATTGTTTAATAATAAAATAAAATAGAAAGCATTCAACAATTATTTCTGCGAATCCCTTTTTGTGTGATTCAGAGGAATTACAAATAATTCATTTCCCACAAAATTTTTATAATATAAGTACTTACTATATCAGTGTTTTTCAATCTTTTTTATTTCGCGACCCCTTTACAGATTTAAATATACTGGCGACCCCCTCGTGTCATAGAAAGCCAAAGAAATAATTTTATTAAAAAGGCTTTATAGTTTATATTAAACCTAAGTTAGGTAAGTAATGATTTTTTTCTAGTTTGGTATATATTTATCTATTATACGTCAGCTTTTTGTTTCTGTCGGCGACCCCCTGAGTAAGGCTTCGCGACCCCCGTAGGGGTCGCGACCCACAGATTGAAAAACACTAGTACTAGTACTAGTACTATATCATACATTTACAATACTATAATAGTGGATACCGTGGCGCAAGAATGTGTTTATCGCGCTGGAACCGTACATTTTTCCAGGATAAAAGTATTCTATGTCCTTTCCCGAGACTCAAAGTATCTCCATACCAAATTTCAGCAAATTTCAGAGGTAACAGACAGACAGACAGACAGACACACTTTCACATTTGTAATATTAGTATGGATGGAAGTATGAATACACCAGTTTGATGTTCAAATCCCCGCACTAGGCGAAGTCACATGGGGCAACTAGTTTACTTTTCGTGGGAAGTAAGATTAAAGAGACTTACGAAAATCCTTTCTTCTGAAATGACTCTGCTTCTCTATCCAATCCTGCAGGATGCGAACCGCGTTCTCAATGTCCCCCGGCCGGTGCAGGTCCACATTCTCTCTGACCCTCTGTACCGTGTCTGCGCGAATTTGGAATATTTTCGACCGAGAGTGCATTTTCGATGAAGGTTTGTTGTGTTGTGTGACTGCCCTTTATATGATAATCTGATGTACTTTTTCTTAAACGAGTTTAATGCGGCGTTCACACCGTCCTACTTGCAACGATGGATGTAAAAATTTTTCGATATTTAGTTTTAGAATCTAGGACTAAGCCCTGGACTATTCTAAAACTTGCGCGCTGCCAAATCGCTCTGTTTCGCGGACGCATATAAATCGAAGACAAAAAGAATAGGTAACACAGACAGAACGAGTTGCAAAACAGATTATAAGTGCTATTTTACGAATTTTAGTGTATGAAATATTCGACAGGTTGCTCAAAAACGCATAATTAATAATAGCATTTCTACCTGTCAATTCTGAGAGCCATCTGCGAAGATATTTTAGTGGGTTCTCAGCTCTACAATATTGCGGTCTTGTACCTGCTCAGCGATGCGTGTTGCTATCAGAGTATGCTAACGAAATTTTGCGAATTAAACAGAAAACATTTTTCATTTTCACGTACAGCTGGATGCTAGTTATACTGTCGCTGCTGTATCAGCATATTTTACAAGCAAAAAAGTTGGATCATGGTTGGATGAAATCGTATCGTGCAAAAGCAGCTCGAGCGGCCTGCTGTTTCAGTATTTGCAGTGTGCTCTATTCATGTAAAAATAATTTTGAACAAGACCTTTTTATGTATTGTATATTTATTTATAATAATATATTAATAATTACGTCGCTTATAAAATTTACTAACGCAATAAATATTTACAAAGCAAAGGAAATTATCAGCGTGTAGGTAGTATTTTTTTTTTGTTTTTATATTTTAAAATCATTTTTAAACCTGCGTGTTATTTTGTAAAGTAAATTTGTTTTGTTTTAGTAAATAAACCATTTAAACTGCGTTTATTGACCTCCTAGGGACCGGTTCACAATTATTTGACTCGGAATTCGACAATATTCATGGGCGATGCTTTGGAGAAGTTAGGTTAGGTTAGGTTAGGTCATTATATTTGTATTATGTATTTACTAAAACTCGCTCGCGACTTAAGGGGGCGACTAACCCAAAATTTACGATTTTATAATTCATTTTCATACTTGAAAATAAGCCCCGAATTCTTTGATAGCTGAAATCAATGAGTTTCTAAAATACTAGAGTAGCAATGTCTTACAAAAGATTCTCAGAAATGCGTAACCACTTTTTTGTTCAAAAGACAATGTCAAGTCATATATTCGTTATGTCATTATGTATGTGAGATATGCCTGCAGGCATCTTCGAAGTGGCAACGCGTTGCTACCGTAAACTTCCAATCTACTTACGTTAGTAACATAGAATATCATTGGCTGAAATTATATGCATGATAAAGATGACAATAAACATAAGTAGGTAGGCGGGGCAGCATTTTTCAGTTTTTGGCCCGCCTAAAAAAAAATTTAAGATCCGGGGCATAATAAGACCGCCTGAAACGTTCTCGAGAGCAAGGTTTTAAAATGAAAATAATACATTGCTGTGTATTTTTCTTATATTTAAATACGATCTACTGTAAAAATAATTTAATATGACCCAGACGCCGAAGCAATTTAACCCTCAATTCACGAGGAGAAATTTACTAACGTTAATACCTTCTATGAGTCCCTGGGACTCACATATTTTAAATGTATGTTTTTATGAAATAAAACAAATTTCATCAATATTTTGTTCAGTAATCTTTTAAAGTACTTAGTCAATTATAAAAATAAATAACAAAACTAACCAAACTTCTAAGATCCTCTTGAAAATTAAAGAAAAGGCACTTAACAGTCTTTTAAAACCATGATATTTTTAAGGTTTCTCTAAAGTAGCAAATATTCTAAAAATTAAAAAGAACTTAACGTTTTTAAACCAATAAAGGTACACAAAATAAAATAAAATAAACTTTAATGTATGCTTCTATACAAAGAAAAAAAAAACGTGCAGTGGGTTCATAATATCTTTTTTGAGCAAGTAAAACATATCGACATTTTGTGCACAGATGATTAGTTTTTGATCTCTTATTGTAGTGGCATAAATAGAAATACTTTCCCTCCTAGTTTTAAACGAAAAACGGCTCTGAGACATCTTTTTTCAAGAAAATCGGTTTAGCCGATTGGGCGTGAAGAGGTAACAGACAGATAGATAGATGGACAGGCAGACAGTCAGACACACTTTCGCATTTATAATATTAAAAGCATAAATGTAAGTATGAATATGGATAAAAAAATTAAATATATTATTATCTATAGGCTAATAGGTAAGTATTAATGTTAAATTATTAAATGTTTAAACTAGACGAAACAAATTTAAAGTAAAATGTTTAAAAAAACAACATTTTTTTGTAATAAGTATTAAATTGTTACGTAATGTAACAATTTAATACTTGCTTGTCGTTTTCTTTATTATTTGATTGTTTGAGACAATTAGAAATCATAGTACTTATCTTGGTTTTAATTTTTCTGAAAGAACTGTAATAGCTAGAGAGTTGAAATTTTTACAGATTGTGTATATTATCCTTTGCCAACAATTAATACTAAAAACAAAATAAAATTAATAATATCTAATGGGGGCTCCCATACAACAAACGTGATTATTTGGTCTTTTTGCTCTATATCAATAATGGCAACAGGTATCTAGGTACTTGACTTTTATGTAATATGTGTAATATGTTATACTTAGGTGTACTTTATTATAATATTTAATATTAATTACTTAAATTGAAATAAAATTAAAAATTAATCTCCCATACTGCAAAAAACACAATGTTTGACCTAATCCGGGAGTTGACAACTTTTTAAAAATAGTTTTAAGCGCTTCAGTTGTTTACAATAATACCTGTAAATTAATATTTTATTCATTATTATGCCCTAGAATGAGTTAAAAATTATTTTAAAGACTGAATTCAAAATATGTCACAAAAACGCGGCATTATGGTCACGTGATCACGTGTGACAAATTCCCCGCGTTCCATTTGATGTTAAAAACGATCGAAACGCTAAAAATACGAGGCATTTTGAGCGTTTTGATCGTTTTTAATTTTTTTTTTCATCGTTCATGAAACATAACAAGCGTAGACAGAGCAAAAGTGAGTAAGTGTTTAACCCATAAGTATAATAAATTATAAGTTTATGGTTTAACCTAACAACTGTCAATTTTGTTTGACACTGAACGATGACGTCACTGCTTCGATTGGCGTTTCCAATCACTTGACTTACAGTTAATAAATCCAATTTTTTTCTATGTAAAATAAAATAAATCAATACTTATTTTTTCGTTATTTGTATTGTTTTAGAGTTTTTATCAATAAAATATCTATTAAATTTAATAATTATTTTAAAAATTTAAACATACTGTCAACTCCCGGATTTTACTCTATAATGGTACGGAACCCTTGGCCGATTATTTTTTGTTCTCTTTTGTCTAAGGTAGATAAATTAGATATTATTTACGTAGAAGCAATCAACATATTTTCTAAATAAGTAGTTATTTTATTATAATTTACATTCAAGATTATGCTATTTACAATTTGACAACATCATAAATTATCACCTACATCTTATATAAAATATATGCGCATGCTAAAGTGTAAGAGAAACACCAAGGCACAGAATTTCATATTTTGGAATTTCAAGCTAATTTATGTGACTCGAATGTCCATTCGCCATTTGGACTTTGGACTTTAAAATTTTTTTAAATTATTATATATTTAATTAAAATATAAAAAAAATTAATTAAAATATAATTATTAAGGTCTTTTACACGTTCAATCTGACATCAGTCCAGTCCATCAATCTGAGATTGACGTCAGATTGATGGCTAAAAAGTACCATCGAGGAAGTTGATTCCTATGCAATTGACAGACCAACGTTATTTGGTCGAATATGTCAACTCAATGTTAATTGTGATCTGTCAGCTGGGTTTGACGTAACGCAACCAAACTACTTAGGTCCCCGATTTGCATAGGAATCAACTTCTCTGATAGTACATAATAAAAAAATATCCGTCCATCAATCCGTGGGTTGGACGTTCAGTTTCCATCAATCTTTACCAGATTGATGGATCAGATTGATAAGAAACTGATCGTGTAACCTCCGATATTGTCGATGGTTTCTGTGCGATTCTAGAATCTACTGCGTAGGATTCGATGCGGTCCTGACAACTGTAGAATCTATTAAAGTCAATATTGTTATATTAATTATTACAAAGCTTATTTTTAAGCCACGACATAAAATAAAGTGTTTCTTTTTTACTTCTATCAACTTCTGTCTTATAACTTATCAAGTAATCCTATATTCTTCTAGTTCTTAACTTCTAGTTATGTTCTAGTCTATGGTCAGGGCTCTGAAGGTGCCGCTGGAGATGACGTCATCGCTGGAGACAGGCCGGTGGGCTTCATCCACTCTCATCTCCGACAGCTCCTTGAGGTACGCCCGGTACTCCAGCGTCGTCAGTTGAGTGATGATGTCCTCTGGAATGGAAGAGATTCAAAGATTTTTATATTGACGCTCGCAAATTTTTTTTTTTGGTGAAATTCGGTTATCGTGCGGGGAAGTACATTTTTCGCAACAATAATTGTTTAAATGTTAATATACATAATGATAATGGAAATTAGACGTAAAATACACACAGGAGGACAGGAGGTGCTCCTGTCAGAATCTGAGTCAAATCATACTCGTAATACTGGTCTTTGGGCAGTTGGTGAAAATGGAAATTATAGTCCAGTGGTTCTTAACCGGTGGTCCGCGGACCACTGGTGGTCCCTGGAGACATTCTAAGTGGTCCGCGAAGTCCTTGAAAAATGTAATAATATGTGAGAATTCAGAAGTTAGTAAAGAGTATGCAGTCACAAAAATCACATTAAATTAAAATCTGTTATCTGTATCACAAAAATCACATTAAATTAAAATCATTAAAGTAAAACTTTTACATTTTTGCCAAACAAAAAAATTTGTGCTAATAATTATAAAGTTGTGCTGGTTTCTTTTTCAAACAACACCACCAGGTAAACCAAATTTTAACAAACATTAGGTAAACCAAATGAGTGGTCCCCGGCTAGACAAACATTTGGTAAAATGACTAAAAGGTTAAGAACCACTGTTATAGTCTCCAGTCATAAATTAATATAGGAGCTCCTTACCTTGTAATTCAGCTACAGATCGCTCAGTGCCACCGTAGTCCTTGGGCAGGACGTGTCTGGGGTAGTACTGCTGCAGGACCTCCCAGCTCTCGTGCACCATCAGACGGTCCACTATCTTCTTCTTCAGGAACTGCTTGAAGAAGTTAATCAGGGTGTATGCAATTTTAGACCCTATGATGAGATGGACTTTCTTGATTCTAAACCCGTAGATTTCCTGAAATGAAATGGTATTTCTGGAATTTGTTATCAGAAAAGAATTATCATAATATTACTGACCTGATTATTAAATAATGATAGCTTTTTGAATCACGTGTTACTTTGTGGAGGTCTATAGCATAAAATGAATGACGGCACGAATGGGCCGGCATCGACCGGAGAAATACCAAGTTCTCACAGAAAACCGGCGTGAAACAGCGCTTGCGTGAGTGAGTGAATTTACCGGAGGCCCAATCCCCTACCCTATTCTTTTCCCTACCCTCCCTTACCCTCCCCTATTCCCTTTCCTTCCCATCCCTACTCTCCCCTATTACCCTATTCCCTCTTAAAAGGCCGGCAACGCACCTGCAGCTCTTCTGATGCTGCGAGTGTCCATGGGCGACGGAAGTTGCTTTCCATCAGGTGACCCGTTTTCTCGTTTGCCCCATTATTTCATAAAAAAAAGATGTTAATAATAGATTTACAATTTCTTTTGTTGACCTGATTTTAATAAGACTGCAATCTTAGCATGGCCACCATAGAAGCGGTTTCTTTTTACGGAGGAATAGAGAAAGTGACAGTAACACAAAGGAAACCCGCCATTTTGTCACTAAACTCTGTCAGTATGTCCGTTGTTCATTCTACTGTTGTTATGACATTTGGTCGGCTTATGTCAATTCAATGTTAGCTGTGAATTGTGATCGGTCGGATGGGTTTGACTCAACGCGACCAAATTACTTAGTTTCGCCATCTGCCTAAGAATCAACTTCTCTGATAGTATTATCAGAAGCACTATCAGGTTCAGCAGTTCTTGAGTGCCATGAAGTTGACATCACCAGAAGCAGTTACTCACGAGCAGGTTGAGGTAGCAGTTCTTGAGTTCCATGAGGTTGACGTTGGCGATGACGTCCTTGAGGTCGCACCCCGACACGTCGTAGATGAGTTCCACGCCGGCGTGGTAGTCGTACCGCTTGACATAGTCCAAACACTGGTAGAAACAAAATAAATAATAGTTAAACAATAACAGTATTTTAAAAAGATAAAACCGACTTCAAAATTGTACGTAATAAAGAATTAAAATTCTGTATTTCAAAATCTACTGAACCGATTTTGGTGATACTTATGGTGTTTCCTAAGTTGAACAATACCTAGTACAACAAAAAAAGAATCACCAAAACGGACATGTAGTTCCGAAAATATGCGAACACAAACATAAAAACATAATTAATAATAATAGCTCGAATTATACATAATATAAGTAGATAGAATTAATTGGACTATAACTGGTCGCTGTTAAGCATTAGTGTCCTAACCCACAATTTTTTTTGTCGTTAAATTTTGAATGCAGTCTTGTTCTAAATCATGTAAAGAACATAATTGCATTCATAACTCAATACGTAATTTTTGTGTGGGTTAGTACACGAATGCTTAACAGTGTCCAATTTACTGGAGATAGGTAAAATCGTGCAAAGATTCCGTTACACACAGCCCAAGCTAATAAAATGTCCAATCACTGGTGAAAATATTGTGATCCAAATACTGGTTGTACTTAAATAAATTTTGTGGTCCAATCACTTATGTGTAATTGAACCTGGTAGGCTGGCTGACCCTGATATTGTAGAATGCTGTTAAAATACACTATTAATAAAGATTTGACTAGATGACTTTTAGCAAAATTTGTTTATAGTGTGGGAACCGTATATTTTCGGGGACTTAAAGTATCTCCGCAGCAAAATTCAGCCAACTCGGTTCATCGGTTTTACCCTGAAGAGGTGACAAACAGATAGACGCATACATTCAGTAATATAAGGATCAATTAGAAGCAGCTGACACATAGTAATTTATACAGTGTGTAACAAAAATAAGTAATAATACTTTAGGGTGTGTACGTGCTCCTTGTAGAGAGTTCACTGTGAAAGTAGCAGCGCTGAAAGACGAAAAAAATTTTTCACTTTTGTATGGGCAAGGGCCCGAGCAACACGAGTTTCCCCATACAAAAGTGAAAAAAAGATTTGGTCTTTCAGCGCTGCTACTTTCACAGTGAAATCTCTACAAGGAACACGTACACACCCTAAAGTATTATCACTTATTTTTGTTACACCTTGTAGAAATTAATTATTAGAACCGACCTTCGGTAGATGAATACGTAATGTCGTAATGAGACTAGCTGACCTAGGAAACCTAGTTGCCAATTAAAATAATGGTAACAAGGCTTGCAAGTTGGTGACATAAGAAACTGGATGACGCCTGCAACTCCGTTGCGCAAAAAATCGTTTACCACTCGGAAACTGTACATTTTTCCGGGATAAAATTATCCTATGTCCATTCCCGGGACTGAAAGTATCTCCGTACCCAGCAAAATCGGGGCGTGAAGAGGTAACAGACAGACACATTTGCGCGTTTATAATATTAGTATGGAAGTGGCTTTGGTTTATAATATTAGTAAGTAGTACGATGGAACAAACAAAATATATCGTTTTATTTATATAAATAGAGATCATATTTGTTTATACGAAATTCAAAAGTAATATTAAAGTTATACTGCTATAAGAGCTCATGGTAGGCCCCCTGACCGACCTGTAAAAATATTTTGTATCAGATGTATTGTTGTTTTCAATAAATTATTATTATTATTCTCATGCTAAGAGTCAGCTCGCATATTTCTTAAGGAAAATTTTCCATCATTCTAAGATGATCCTGTAGGCTGTGCGTTATGCGAGCTCCTCCACTGAGATCCTGTAGGCTGTGCGTTATGCGAGCTTCTCCACTGAGATCCTGTAGGCTGTGCGTTATGCGAGCTTCTCCACTGAGATCCTGTAGACTGTGCGTTATGCGAGCTTCTCCACTGAGATCCTGTAGGCTGTGCGTTATGCGAGCTTCTCCACTGAGATCCTGTAGGCTGTGCGTTATGCGAGCTTCTCCACTGAGATCCTGTAGGCTGTGCGTTATGCGAGCTTCTCCACTGAGATCCTGTAGGCTGTGCGTTATGCGAGCTTCTCCACTGAACAAACTTCCCAAGTTTTCCAAGTAGTGAACAAGCTAATGATGTTAACTAAGGGTTTAGAATATCCATACTGATATTATAAATTTCGCATTTATATTCTGTCTGTCTGTCGGTCGGTTACCTCCACATGCCCAAACCACTGAACCGATTTTGCTGAAATTTGTTGCTACTGCAAGTCCCGGGAAAGGACATATTATAGGCTACTTTTATCCCGGAAAATGTACGGTTCCCGCGCGATAAACGTATTTTGGCGCAACGGAGTTGCGGGCGTCATGCTGTTCCTAATAATACCAGCTTTCAAACAAAAAATTGGTCCACCGGCTGCAATGCCAAACACACATACAAAGACACGTCAAACTTATAATACCCCACTGTTTTCATTTTATATTATATAAAAGTTTTTCCTTGCTAGATTAACTACAACGGTTAAAAAGTTTTCCTCACGATACTTACGGAACGACTTGCGACGATGTCACGAGACCAGAGTAATGGCACACGATGACGTGGGAGAGCCATGCTTCGGTACGAATGGTCCGGCTTGACCGGAGAAATACCACAGGCTCACAGAATACCGGCGTGAAACAGAGCTTGCGCTGTGAGTGAGTTTACCGGAGGCCCAATCCCCTACCATTTTCCCTTCTCTACCCTCTCCTATTTCCTTCCCTACCCTCCCCTATTTCCTTCCCTACCCACCCCTATTACCCTATTCCCTCTTAAAAGGCCGGCAACGCACCTGCAGCTCTTCTGATGCTGCGAGTGTCCATGGGCGACGGAAGTTGCTTTCCATCAGGTGACCCGTTTGCTCGTTTGCCCCCTTATTTCATAAAAAAAATACTTACGGAATACAACACTTTGTAGATTGTCTCCATGGTCTTGGGGTCACCGAACTTGCCGATGAACTTGCCCAACACCACGCGGTTGTACTCCGCAGTCATCTTCGGCAGAGCTAGCATGAAGCTGGAAGAAAAGAGAAGAATTATAATGAAAATATAAATGGGAAGAGAAGAATTTAAGAAATATAACAGATTGGAGAAGTTTCAGATAGGCAGGAAGTAATAGGTCTGTGGATGTGTCCTTATTATTAAATCATACAAAATGTGTAAACTTAGTAGGAGTAGGCAGAAGTTTTTTTATTTACCTACTGGCTAACTTATTTCTACTAATTATGGTATCTACTATCTACGCCAGCCAAAATAAGAGCTTTGTAAATTTGAGCATTCCACATGGAGAGGCAGAACAGATAGCAGAGGCAAATGAGTTAGCAAAAAACTTTCAGCGTTGCTATTGTTACAGATACGGACACGTAGAGCCATCTAGCGCCAAACCAGCGCAACTTATTGAAGAAACGCAGACAGCGTACATCCGCTATTCCATACTAGATGGCATTAGGCTTCTAGAAATATTCCATACTTGTTTACGCGAATTTGTACATTCGGGAAAGGAATGTTCTCGTACAGTCCAGATCTCGTCTCGACCCATATAAATAGCCTTTCAGTTCGATACGAGTTATCATCAAGGCAACTTCGAAGTGAGAAACAAATGATTAATAGTGAGTGATTCTAGTTGAACCTACGACTTGGCTACGACCTCGGACAGTGATAGTGCTTAGTGTTTGGACCTAGTGCTTAGTGTTTGGACATAGTCCTTAGTGTTGGACTTAGTACTAGTGAATAATGTCTTCAAGAGAGTCAGCAGGTCTTTCTTTCCAAATCCTTCGAACCCTAGCACATAACACTACTTTCACAGTGAACTACGAAGGGCACAATACACGATACACACCCTAAAGTATTATTATCACTAATTTATGACACACCTTGTATTGGAAACGAAGAGAGTGGCAGCCCTAATATAGTACTTTAGGCAACAATTAAATCCCACCTGGTTCCCTTAATATACTGGAATTCCTTCTCAATGTCGAATGGCGCGAAGAACTGATACTGCTGGGTCCGCACGGTGCAGATCTTATCCAGCTTGACCTTGGCTCGCTCCAGGGATCCCTTGGACATCACTATGAGAGTCTCCAGGTAGACGGGGTCTGGAATTGATTGAAATGTGGTTGAATCCTTACTAATATTATAAATGTGAACGTGCATTTGTCTGTTTGTTAGCTCTTTATAGTTAAAATTCTGAACCCATTTGGTTAGTTTGGAGATGCTTTGAGAGACGGGCAAGGATATGGGATGGGTTTTGCTGCGGAAAAATATACGGTTCGCGATAAACCGTGTTACTCTATGGGTAAATCTTGAATAGATCTTTTTTGGCATTATTTTTCCTTCCTTTTTGATTTCATAATTGGAAATTAAGAAATCCATACAAATAAATCACACAAATGTGAAAGTGTGTCTGGCTTTCTGTCGGCCGTCTGTTACCTCCTCAGACTTCAAGCCCAAACCGCTGGACCAATTTCGCTGAAATTTGGTAAAATAATAAGAACTTTGGTTTCGGTGACGGTGGCCGGTTTCATTGAAGCCAGGCCAGTTACGCAGGAGTAATTTTATAATGCCCAAGTGTATGCGCAGTACACAAGAGCACTCTCTATTCCTTTACTCTCATAAGCCATAACCCAGTGGGGCGGAAGACCGACACGACTGGCAAGAGATCAGGCGCACCGCGCAGGAGTCCGACTTTTTACATGCCCATCTGACGCATGGATCATCTTACTTGTCAGACAATCAGGTGATCAGTCTGCATTGCCTAACCAAACTTGGAAATAACAAGTTTCCAACGCGGGAATCGAACCCACGACCTCCGAGTCAAGAGCCGCGCTCTAAACCACTGGACCGCGGAGGCGTAAATTTGGTATGAAGATACTTTGAGTCCCGGAAAAGGATATTGGATACTTTTTATCCCGGTAAATGTACAAAACGAATTGCAGCGTTAACTCCGTTGCGGTAGTATTTGATTATAATATTTATACTTGGCTAAATATTACTTAAAATAGCTTGCAATTTTGTGGAGGTGTAATTACCATTTTTATTAGTTTGGTAACATTAATTATTATTATTATTCTTATTTTGAAAAATAATGTCACAGACGTCATTATTTATACTTACGATACAGACAATATTATACTTACGATACAAACAATATTATACTATATATACGATGGGGATATTTTTTGTCAGTTATGTTTTCTTCCTTTCTTTTTTCCTTTTAAATTATAAATGCTTAAATATTAATTGTATATTCTGTTTGTTGGTCTGTCCATTACTCTTCATGCTTAGGTGACTAACCGCCGAACTCAGAGACATTTATTTACGATTAACCCTCGATATAATGCAGAGTTTGACAGATAATGGGGCTTAAGTCAAACATTTTGAATTAATTACATTTAACTTATTAATGTTCCACTCTGAGTGCGGCAGTTTACCAATTATGCGGGTCGAAACCTACTTAATATTATAAACTCGAAGGTTTGTCCGTCTTCGCGCTAAACCGCTGAACCGATTTTGCTGAAAAGACAATGAGCAAATATGGACTTAGGATACTTTTTATTCCAGAAAAGTGTAAAATTCCTGCGTGATAAACTACTTTTGGCGTAACGAATATGCGGGCAGCATCTAGTATTAAGATAAATATACCGTTATTAATAAATAATATTTATTACTTACCTATTAAAAGTTTAAAGTGCTAGAAACCTCTAAGTTATTATGTTCAGGTTGTAACTTTTTTTTCTTTTACAGAAAAATAATATTAATTATAATTAGGTAAGTACCTACTTATAAATGAGAATTTAAATCTGTCTGTTTATTTGTCTGTTCTCCTTTACCTTTTCAGACTGAAATCGCTGAAAAATAACATTAGGGTAGTTTTTTTTAATTCCTTACTAACAAAAATTTGTACTGTGCTTACCACAGATTTTAGAAGTTAGTAATTCTTATTTTCTCCGGTTCAGATGTTTACAGAAGTGACACTCATACTATGGCATACACTTGGCATACAACTGTATGAAGAATTTGATTCATATAGAGCAGCCTTTCCCAAAGTGGGCGATAAAGCCCCCTTGTGGGCGGTGAAGGTCTAAAGGCCGGTGTGAGACCCTGAAAAAAGGCTTGGGGGTGATTTATTTCATCTGGATGCATTTTAAATTGGAACAATGGGGGCGCTAAAACCAAAGACTTCTATTTAAACTTAAATAGAAGTCTTTGGCTAAAACATATTAATTTGGTCTTAAAGTGTGCAGGAGACAGAATAAGCTTGGGAACCCCTGATATATAGGTAGGCAGTTGTAATTGACGTACCTACAGTCTGTCAAGAAATTGAAGAAATTAAAAAGTGGCAACATCGTATTGTCATCCCTTTTTTCCAGTAAGTTAATATACCTACCTAGCGGAATAGAGCAACAATCTTGAGCTGTTACAAACGAAACCGAAATTGGTTTCATCTGTGTGTAAAGATATGTGTACTTATTAGGTGTATACGTACACAAGCATGATTGAAAATGATTTCTATGACCTCATTTTTTTCTTCATGCTAATCGCTTCATAATCATTCATTGTTACAAAAAAAGGTAATATTTTAATATTTTACACAGTAGAAACCCATAAAAATGTTATACGTGGGAGAGCCATGCTTCGGCACGAATGGGCCGGCTCGACCGGAGAAATACCATGTTCTCACAGAAAACCGGCGTGAAACAGCGCTTGCGTCGTGAAACAGCACAGCTTAAAAAATATTTTGTCATAGAACTCAGCATTCCTAGCTGGTACCGTCTTCAAAATAATGAAAATAATAAGCTCTCTTTATTGAACATTTTTTTATATGCTAAATGTACGCGTCTAAAAGTGCCCAAAAATTATAAAAGAATTATACAAGAAATTAGAAATCATTTGTAATGTTGAAAACTTTTGGAGAAAAGTTTTGGCTATTTCATTTCCCGTCTACAATAAATGGAGATAATATATAAAACTGATGTTTTATTTGAATTATTCAAGAAAATATATTTTACAAATGTTTCTAGGCTTATTTTTATTATTTATGTACAAATAAACTTACATATAACGAGCGCGATAAATAAAAGATATTAAATTACGAATAGAATGACGTCACATCCAATTCGGATGTACCGCAAAAGCGTTTTCGTCAGTACAAAACATATTTTCAAATCGACTTTATTTATCAATCATAAGCTTTTATTTGATGATAAGGGTGAAATAGGGTTTCCTAGGCCAAGTTCTACTAGAAATATGTATTTGTTCAATGAAATTGAATATAGGTCAAGTAGCCTATTGTCAACGTGCGGCACGTGCCTACTGGACCCCAAAAAAAGAGTGCTGCTGTCATGTATCACACGTCTCTTTTTACCACGCAGTGTTACTGATAGTGACATCTCTCTTGCTCAGGCCCTTGTTTCTCTATTCCGCTAGGTATATTAAATAAATAATAAATATAAATAAATCATTTATATCAGACTAAGTCCATACGGTAATTTGTTAGTAATTTACAATATTATAGTATAATTAGTACTTATAAACTATGTTAGTAGACATAATAATACAACTCCTTTAATTATTTAATTTAAGTATCTGTGTAGCCTGTTTGCTGCACTAGGTACGTGCACATGTATACGTACCCAATGGCGCATAAAGGGACAATCAAATTTGTCACTTATTATACTTTGTTGGTGCTGTCACGAACTCGGCTCATCAAGGAGGCAACCCGCTTTCTTATAACGGCCTGGAAGCCATCAGCGTGCGCTTGTGCGAACATGTTTGATGCACTGCAGAATCGTGGCAGCCCCAACATCACTCTCAGTGCGTAACTTACAACGCTCTCCGAATTCTATATAATATAGAATTCGGAGAGCGTTGTAAGCCCGCTGCGTGTAGTTGACCCACAGATTGCACGTGTACATACTTTGGCAAAAAGCTTTAAAAAGAGTTATTTTAACTTCTGCACTACACCGTGAAAATCTGCGGGCCAACATATTACATCGGTTTAAATTTAGTGCGAAAACAACTTCCACCTTTAAGTAAATGAGTGAGTGTACGCATAGGCATGCGTACAGCACCTCCCTCCTCCCACACTGCCTATGCGTACACTCGCATGCAAGAACTTGCAAACACCACCACCACACAAGCAATAATGTTGGCAAATCCGTGCAAGGCCCCTCACCACCATGCAGGTTGAAAACCTCGACGCGCGTTTCGTCCCAACACCGGAGCATCCTCAGGATGTGGACTCTACGAACAACGTCCGTTAAGTGACGTCCGTTAACGAAGTAACAACGAGTAGTTTTTAATTATCTCGAGAGTGAGATATCTCGTTGGCGTATGCTAGGCAGGCTGGTGTTGCAGACGACGCAAGGCATTACGGTAACCAGTTTCCATCAGATGGAACATACACTAATAATTGTTAGCCTGCTTAGTTTAATGTATAAAAAACATTCGGGAATGAGCTGGTCAGCTACATTTTTTCCTACAATTTGTAAACCTTCTGTAGTAAACCTTCAATATTGAAGTTTTGAAATAATTTTAATATTCATTGTAGCTTGTAGACAATTTTGAACAAAATTAATTACTGAGAGTCGAGAATAAGATTATAAACCTTCGGCTTCGGCTTCGGCCGAAGGTTGTGGTGATTGCCGATTAATCGGCTTCGGCTTCGGCCAAAAATAGACCTTCGGTCGGACACTACAAAGAAGTGAGCCCTAAACATATTAGCTATATCTTTAGGTTCACTGACACCATCGACACTTTATGCTTTTTTCTTAGATTGATTTGAAAGTGATGACACTACGATGTTGCCACTTTTTAATTTCTTCACATTCTTGACAGACTATACGTAATTGTTTGGTTGGTTTGTCAATGCATTGTTGGCCGTAATCTGTCGGATGGGTTTGATACTTATAACCAATGATATTCTATGTTAGTAACGTAACTAGATTGGAAGTTTACGGTAGCAACGCGTTGCCACTTCGAAGATGCCTGCAGGCTGCAGGCATATCTCACGTACATAATGACATAACGAATATATGACTTGACATTGTCTTTTGAACAAAAAAGTGGTTACGCATTTCTGAGAATCTTTTGTAAGACATTGCTACTCTAGTATTTTAGAAACTCATTGCTTATAACACGACCGAATTACGTAGGTCCGCCGTCCGGCATCTGCCACTAAATCAACTTCTCTGATAGTACTTATTTGCTGAAATAAATATTTTCTATCAGATAAGTCAGACACGACGACATTGACGAATCTATAATATTGGTTCCGTTTTTTGCCATTTGGTTACTTAACACTAAAAAACACTATTAACTGAATAGCGGAAGCAAATATTATCATAACTAATTTTATTGATTTGTTTCGTTGTTTATTATCATCGTTAAAGGTTCTGACGATGACGTCAACTCGTGGTATTTTGTCAGTTTTTGATGGACCACATAAGAATCCATAGTATCGATACTAATAATATACATGCGAAAGTTTGTCTGTCTGTCTGTTTGTCTGTATGCCTCTCTGTATGTTACCTCTTCACGCCCAAACTGCTGAACCGATTTTACTGGATAGGAACAACAAATACAAAAGCTTTGTCCACACTGTGCCTTTTTCTGTTCGTCAAGGGTATGCGTTATAGCGCAGTCAACAGCGAACGTGAGGCGTTCCCGTAACGCATGCCCTCTGACCGTATCCAAAACTTCAAAAATTACAATATTGGCGTTGCGTTCCTTGACACATTCAATGAATACGCCAATATGAAAGTTGATGACGAAAATTTAAGATGAAAGTGCACGGTGTGGACATAGCTAATTACAAATATTTATTGACCAAAAAACTAAAAACTATGAACATACTTTGAACCTACTGGGCCCCGGGAAAGGACATAGGATACTTTTATCCCGGAAAAATGTACGATTCCCGCGCGATATACGAATTTCGGTTAGAGGAGTTGCTTTAGCGCACTCGAAAGATAATCTTTATACGTAGGAGAGCCATGCTTCGGCACGAATGGGCCGGCTCGACCGGAGAAATACCACGTTCTCACAGAAAACCGGCTTGCGCTATGTTTCGCCGAGTGAGTGAGTTACCGGAGGCACAATCCCCCACCCTATTCCCTTCCCTACCCTCCCCTATTACCCTAATCCCTTTTAAAAGGCCGGCAACGCACCTGCAGCTCTTCTGATGCTGCGAGTGTCCGTGGGCGACGGAAGTTGCTTTCCATCAGGTGACCCGTTTGCTCCTTTGCCCCCTTATTTCTTTAAAAAAAAAACTAAATCTCCGTGGTACTTCTCGTGAACTAAGTAAAATTGATTAAAATTAAGGTAATAAATAAAAACCATTAGTTCAAATTTAGATAATGAATAAAGGCCTCGACTTTTAATGATATGTACGGAGCTCAGCACGTGTACCGACTAGAACTAAGCCACTGGCCAGTTTTTGTGTTTTCTTTCACCATCAAAATTTCACTCACCAATATCCTTTTTCAGGAAGTGTTCCTGCTGTTTGACCCAGTCGGCCAGGATCCTCACAGCATCAGCCATCTCCCCGGGCCGGTGCAGCCCGACCCCCCGCCGCACCACCTCCAGGGTGTCGCGGTGGAACTCCAGGTAACCATTCTTCGGGAGAGCCTCCATCGCGCGACCGCTCTAGGAGCTATCAGGGTCTAAACTGACCGAGTGCTGTGACGAGAGTCAGACAAGACTAAAAATTAATTGCCTGTTTTTCTATTTCAATTTACGATGCGAAGGAAACCTATATTTTATGTTGATACTTGGTTTTTTTATAATTTTAGTGCTATCGTTAACAGCTATCTATGTTATAAAATAAGTATTATATTATTTAATTTTTAAATGTTATTTGTAACTTCCACAAAGTGGGTTGAAGAGTTATTTTTGGCTGTAGCCTAGGTATCTATATACCAATTAATGTTATCCAAATTGGTTTTTAACCGACTACCAAAAAGGTGGAGGTTATATGTTCGGCTGTGGTTTTTTTTTTATAGTTTAAAAGCATGATGAGGTAGCAGATGCGCTTTCACTCATCCGCCTTCATAAATAATAATATAAAAAAAATTCTCGTGTCACAATGTTAGTTACCGTACTCCTCCGAAGCGGCTTCACTGATTTTTATCAAATTTTATATTATGCATATTCAGAAGGTCTGAGAATCGGAGAGCGTCCGTGGCCTAATGGGTAGACCTTTGGTTCGCACTTCTAGAGGGTGCAGGTTCGAACCCGGGTGGAGGCGTGTACCTATGAGACATTTTCTGATCTCAAGTACATACGGACGCTCGTACGGTGAAGGAAAACATCGTGAGGAAACCCGCACATAGTTGGTCCCAGACGTATTGACTAGTTCTTTCCTCTGGACTAGGCGGACTATGACGCGAGAATGGCGTATGCGCTTGGGCAACTATACGGACATTTAAAAATCTTGTCCCAGGCACTACAGTATTTGAGTGGTTACTTCGCTCTGAAAAATACTGTATAAATCATCCATAACGGATGTACCTAAAGGCCTAGTTTTTTTGAGAATCGCTACTTTTTATAGTGATAAGTGCATTTATTATTTTATAAAAATAATTTAGTAAGTAATTTATATAAAACTAGATGACGCCCGCAACTCCGTTGCGCCAAAATTCGTCTATCACGCGGGAACCGCACATTTTTCCAAGATAAAAAGTATCCTATGTCCATTTCCGGGACTCCAATTATCTCCATACCAGATTAAAAAAAAAAGGTCAGTGGCTTAGGCGTGAAGAGGTAACAAACAGACAGACACACTTCCGCATTTATATTAGTACTAGCTGCCCCGGCAAAGTTGTTTTGCTGTATATAAAGTATTTCGCCCATATTATTTTACTGAAGTGACTAAATAAGTATGGCACCATGGCAACGTCCATCGGTATCCCGTCGCACAACAATGGTCGCCGTCAGTCTCGAGTTGTAATATTTTAGTATTATTTATTCAACAAAATATGCACTTATTAATATAAAAAGTTAATGTCCGATTCTCAGCCCTAGCCGATGCTTGCTAAGATTGACGAAAATCGGTCAAGCCGTTTCAGAGAAGTTCAACCACGCACCCCGTGACACGAGAATTATACATATTAGATAATACTTACCTTTCTCGGGACTCAAAGTATCTCCATACTAAATTTCAGCAAAATCAGTTCAGCGGTTTGGCGTGAAAAGGTAACAAACATACGGACTTTCGCATTTATAATATTAGTAGGATTAATATTCAGATAAAACTAAGGAAAAGTAACTCCGTCAAAGAACATGCTCTACAATACTTGTCAAAAAAGTGTACCGGTACACATACCAGAGTAGACAGTTATGTCTATTGTGCACATACTATAATACCGGATAGAACTAGTTATTATTATTATTGTTCTAGAATCGGTACTCTGACAGGCTGAAATTGGTTTATTGCAGGAAACGGTTTTAAGTTCTCCGTTACCACAAACCTTATGGGATTCCGAGATGAACAAGCATCTTGGCGTACGTAGATCTTTGATTGCTTCAAGCATATTTACCGTCTTACAATGTTTGCTTGATGCTTGAGTCAAGCATTTTCGTGCTTGCTCCGCGCTTGATGTGATGACGTTATTTTTAGGGTTCCGTACCCAAAGGGTAAAAACGGGACCCTATTACTAAGACTTCGTTGTAAGCTGTCCGTCTGTCCCTCTGTCTATCTGTCTGTCTGTCTATCTGTCTGTCTGTCTGTCTCCAGGCTGTAACTGAAAAACGGTATTAGCTAGAGAGTTGAAACAAAATTTTCTCTAAATCAGCATTCATTTGGATTTTGGGCAATACCGTGGGATAGTACCAAGCAGGACCTGAATATAGATTTTAAAGTCATCAGCATACAATATGTTATGATAGGAAGAGGAGATTTTACGAGCAATAGAGAGATGGAAAACAGGAGAGGGGATAACACGCTGCCTTGAGACACACCGGCAGAGATATCACACCAAGATGACGATATGTTGTCCCTAAAGGAAATAAGTAAATAATGGCATTTTTGCAGATTTATCTTAAAATCGCCCACGCCCCACATTTACTGGCCGTGAGAAGTGTTTAAATGGTTTTAAAAATGATAATAATGCAGTAAAATATCAGCGAGGTATTATACAAAACACTTAACACTTAAAAACAGAAGAATAATAAAACTTAAAAATATTGAAAATTAAATAAATAATATATAGTTTTTGCTCGAGCTTTTAATGTTTTTCTCTTGCGTATGAGATACTTTAGCTAATTAGTTTTTTCCGTAAACTATTTTAAAAACGTGATTTTGTTTTTAATTAGTTTTTTTAAATGGATTTGTTCTGATGACGTCGTCCATGTATTAAATCCTTTATTTTTTAGGGTTCCGTACCCAATGGGTAAAAACGGGCCCCTATTACTAAGACTTCGATGTCTGTCTGTGAAGAAAACACCTAAAGGTCCTCTAAACATTTATTTAGATTATTATTGGACGAATCTCTACATAGCTCTTTTCAATATTTTCTCAATAGACAACTACTTCAAATATGACAAATACTACGTTCGACATTCTGCCCACCATGATACCTGCACAGTGTAGACTACACTGTACGTCATTACAATAACAATAAAATCGTTACACAAAGCTACCTAATTTACCTCGGTAACAAACAAAACTGAGACCCTTCTACATAGTACAATAATTGATATAAATTAAAACCTTAAGTGTATGAAACTTAACATTACTTATTGAACAACACAAAAATCCCGAACAATTATAATAATATTATACTAAAAATTAACAATTCAAAATTCGTATCAAAAGTACCTTCTACCTTCCCGAGCATATTGTTGTGTGTACTTAATTTTGGCTGGTACTCTACCCGACACAACCCAACCAAGTTTTGTATTCTGAGCGGTCAAATTGCCAGACGAATCACGAGTGATGCCATTTTGCAAAATAAGACCATACACATCGGCACCTAATACTAAATCTACATTAGTCTGTTTATCATAGTTGGGATTAGCTAAATCTAAAAATAATGAATCTGGCCAGCAACTCTTTTTAATTCTGTCAGTAGAGTTTGAGGATTGGGTTGCAGGTAAACTATTCAGAACACAGGCTTGGATTTTACAACAAAATTCTCTAGCAGTGGACTGTATCGTTAACTCGACCATGTGTTCGACTGACAACGTCTGTTCCTCTCCCCCCACTCCTGACAGGACTCTTTTTACAGGAATCTTGCGAAGTCCTAACAACTGGACAGCCTTCTCGGAAATAAGTGAGGCTTGCGATCCTTGGTCAAGTAATGTTCCAAGAGATGCACAAGCTTTCTTCGTCTCTACTCTTACTAACGCAGTAGGCAATATTACTTCTCCATCGTCTACGGGTGCGACAGAGTTCGAAAAGCTGTTAATATTCTTGCTACCGATCGATGGTTTTCCATTATTTATGTTCTTACTATAATAATAATAATTACGGTTTCGAATTTTAGAACTTGGCAAACTATTTTCCGCATGTAGCAACGTGTGATGTCGTCGATTACACCTCTGACAGGCATTGTGACGTCTACATTTTTTAGCCTTATGATAGGCACCAAAACAATTATAACAAAATTTCTTACTCCGTATAAAATCAACCCTATCAATATGTTCTTGATTAAAAAACTCAGGGCATTGATCTAGGACATGACTTCCTCCACAGTATGGACATTTCTTATTGGCAGTTACAGTAATATATTTTGTTGCAAAAACGTGTGTCCTTTGTGCTCGATCATCTTTAGATTTTTTTTCTCTTAGCTCTAAATATTCCAGAGACCTAAATCTAGCTTCTAAAAATTGTAAAAAATCTCCTAAACTTGGTAAATTATCTACAAAATCATAACTGATTTTCTGCTCCCATTGTTTTCTCGTTTCTTGATCGAGTTTCTCGGATACAACATGAATAATTATAATGTCCCACGTCGAGGTATCAACATCTAAATTAGACAAAGCATTTATACACTCGTTTGTCGTATCTAGTAACTGCTTTATTCCCTTGCTGTCTTCAAATTTTAAATTGACTTGGCCAAATAAACGATTCATTATATTATTAACTAAATACCGTTTATTACAATACCTTGCTTTCAATGAATTCCAACATTTCTCGTAGTTGTTGTCTGTGATAGCGATATGATTTAATAGCTGCTCGGCCTCTCCGGTAATTTTACTTTTAAGATAGTATAGCTTATGGATATTATTTAAATCAGAGTTGTTATGTATTAGTGTGTCAAACAAGTTGTGGAAGGTGGGCCATTCTGTGTATTTCCCAGAAAAGGCTGGTATTTCTATTGTTGGCAAATTAATAAACTTTGAATGATCAACCTTTCGTTTTTTAGCCAAACCATCTGTAGCAGCATTATCTTCCATTAATAAGAGAGCCTCCCATAATTCACTCTTGTATTCCATGAATACTTTCTCTACTTGATCAAAGACCATGCTCGTTAGATATTCACAGTCATCTCTAAACTCGTCCTCAATAACGCATAATGGTTTCTCTCAAACTGTGACCATGTATTATCTAAGCTTTCAAGTCTTACTTTGAACCAAGATCGCGTTAATGTACTCCTGGATAACCCATGAAAATTTGCATGATCCTTGACTATTGACTTCTGAATAAAATTCTGTATACGTAGTAGTCCCTCCATATCTTTAGGTTCAAAATATTTTATTCTCAACTTCTTGTTTATGTGTCGTCAAGGCAACTAGTCTGAATTTTCTTACCATTTATATCTAGCTTTATTTCTAGATTAAAGAACTCTTATTAACTGTAAATCCATAGCATCCAGTTCTAACTCTTCATCCGGCTAAAGAATGACCATGAAGAAAACACCTAAAGGTCCTCTAAACATTTATTTAGATTATTATTGCACGAATCTCTACATAGCTCTTTTCAATATTTTCTCAATAGACAACTACTTCAAATATGACAAATACTACGTTCGACAGTCTGTCCGTCTGTCTGTCTCCAGGCTGTAACTCAAGAACGGTTATAGCTAGAGAGATGAAATTTTCACAGATTATGTATTTCTGTTGCCGCTATGACAACAAATACAGTCTACTAAAATCAAAATACTTAAATTAAATAATTAAGGGGGGCTCCCATACAAAAACACTTTTTTTACTATTTTTGTTCTATAATGGTACGGAACCCTTCGTGCGCGAGTCCAACTCGCACTTGGCCGATTATCTTTAATCTAATTTGGATCAAACAGTACTTATCAAGAATAAAGTATAACAAAAATAATCGGTAATTTTAATTAATAAAAAAAATACATTTTGTCTAAATCTAACACCAACAATATTTACGCATAATATTAATATGAATAATAATTAATAATTATTATAATACAAAATAGTTAATAATACGAAAGTGTCTGTATTTAATCTAATATCTATGTATTATATAAAGAATTTCTATGTACCTATATTGTTTCTGTATGTAGAGGTAAATAGGCTATGGAGACTATGTTACCCCTTTTTTTAAGATACTAGATAACTCCGTTGCGCCAAAATTAGTTTATATCCCGGGAACTACCGCAGGCTGAAAAAGATTGGGAACCCCTGCCTTAGTTCTTTGCGTTACGAAACGCTTATTATTTAAAAAAAATTAAAACCGACTTCCAAGGTAATAACAATAATAACATCCTTTAAATACTCGTAAAACTAAAAAGTATTAAATAATTTTTCCTATCTAATAGTGCCTTTTTCCGAATTCGGCTAAACCTCAACTATACCAGATAGCTGAATCTTCAGTTCTCTGACAGAATAGGTATTTGAAACTTTTGGAACTGGCACCAAGTATGACTTCTCTCATAAAACCAAAATCAACATAATATGTTTCCATATAAATTTTGAGGAGTTCCCTCGATTACTCATGGATCCCATCATCAGATCACCACTTTTGTGAACATCGTACCATGTTGTATGTGTATATTAATAACAAAACAAAAATTTTGAAAATCGGTTCACAAACGGCGGAGTAATCGTTGAAAATACAAAAAAAAATCCACAGCCGAACATATAACCTCCTCCTTTTTGGAAGTCGGTTAAAAACTACTGTAGCTTCTGTTAAATAAAGAAATTAATGTACCTACACGTGGATTATTATTACAATAGTTTAATAAAAACATAATTAATTTAATAAACAAGACATAAGTTATGTTTAACTTCATCAGGGAGTCAAGAAAATATGTAAAAAGCATGTGATTAAAAGTTAATGTTAGTTAATAATGTATCATTAGCGTAGGATTGTGTACAAAATAATTATATCTAGTCAAAGTCAGTCATTCAATTAATCAAAAGCATCAAAAGTAGGTAAGTGGTTATAGACTGCATAACTAACATTAAAAAAAACTAGCTGTTTGACCGAGCTTTGCTCGGTATTCAATAAAACACGAATAAAATGACATTTTCTAAAAATGATTTCTAGCTAGATCGATTTATCGCCCCCGAAACCCCCTATAAACTAAATTTCATGAAAATCGTTGGAGCCGATTTCGAGATTCCAATTATATATTTATATACTAGAATTGCTCGTTTCAATATATAAGATAAGGGCAATTACTTTTTTAACACGCTTTTATTATATTGGGCTGTATGAATGTAACGGAATCTTTGTAGTAGGGGAGGGGAGGGTGCTATTTTTGTAGTCACTCGAGCGTCATGGAGACCTAGAAATAAGTAGGTTTTGTACATTAGGTAAAGCTGATAAAATAATAATCAGAGCGTTTTTTATTTTTCCGGTGGGTTCAGAAACTGCAGCCATTTTAAAGTTTTGAAAATAAAATATATTCAGAAAATTGCTTAAGTAAATTATAAATATATTTTAGACAACAAGGATTAAATCATATAGATAAAGTATCTGCGAAGCTTAGTTAAGAAAATATGAAGCTTTATTTTTTTATATTTTAAAATGTCCCTACAGGCATAAATAACCTTTGAATCGTCAGTGCTTTCTATGGAAGCTTCTTTGGGGTATACTAAACATCCCCTATCTTAATCTGACAGATCCGACGACATTTCAATATTTAAAAAAAAATTGGTTTCTGTACAGACTATACCATGATAACTAGACACATGTCGGAAGCCTATGCAAGCTTAATCTGACACGCTCGAGCTACTCCGAAATCCCCTCTTCCCCTCCCCAACTATTGAGCACTATTTTCACATGACGAGTTTAGTAAATTAACAATAAAAATGTAATAAAATCTTAAAACAACACATCCGTAATCAACGCACAGCCTAAACCACTAAACCGATCGGGCTGAAATTTGGCATGCAGGTAGCTGTTATGACGTAGGTATCCGCTAAGAAAGGATTTTGATCAATTCCACCCCCAAGGGGTTAAAATAGGGGATGAAAGTTTGTATATAATAATACTTCTTAACGCGAGCGAAGCCGCGGGCAAAAGCTCGTTAAATCATAAAAAGGGGAGAAAAAATATTAAAAATAATTATTATATTTTTATTTTTAATTTACAGTAAGTACTAACAAAATAAGCAATCATCCTGCCAAACCTCCATAAAAGATTTGCAAACTTTTATGTGAGGAATACTTTTTGTAGGGTTCCGTACCCAAAGGGTAAAAACGGGACCCTATTACTAAGACTTCGTTGTCTGTCCGTCTGTCTATCCGTCTGCCTGTCTCCAGGCTGTATCTCAAGAACCGCTAAAGCTAGACTTCTAAAATTTTCGCGGATTGCGTATTTCTGTTGCCGCTATAACAAAAAATACTATAGTTTATGCGTTTTAAGATGATATTGGTGACAGTTTTCATATTCCTTGCTAGGGTTTTTTTTTTACAAGAAAACAAAAAAATCAAAATCTAATAAATTATATTTCATCTACAAAAACAAATGTTTCTTATAATTGTAAATGAATAAAAATGAAAAGTTGCCAAATGCTAACTTATTAATATAAAATTATAAATATTAACTGTGAAATAGGAGTATAAAATTATTGTTACGAAAACATTTGAGAAATGTCAGATGCATGAAACGGAACTTATGTCAATAGAGATTGACTCTGTTGAATCGAAATCAAATCGATAAAAAAGGGCGGCCATCTTAAATCGCCGGCACCACTGAAATGTCAGTACGAAATCGATAAGTTCGATTGCAATATTCGATAATTTAAAAATATCGAATCCTTTACGAAGTGATTCGATATTTTTAAATTATCGATTAATTTTTGTTAGGTAAGTACTATTTTCAATTATAATGTGTCACGCATATCATCATAAAACGCAGAAACTATAAAAACAAAATAAAATTTAAATTTTAAGGGGGGCTCCCACACAAAAACCACAGCTTTTGGCCTATTTTTGCTCTACTAACAACGTACGGAACCCTTCGTGCGCGAGTCCGACTCGCACTTGGCCGATTATTATGCATTTTTTTTTTTACTTTATTTTATGTTGGTTAAAATCCATTGTAATATAGTAAGTACAAACGACTCTCTTTCTGTACTTACATCCATTGTGTTTTAAAAAAATGTCTATAAATTGTTATAATAATATGTGTGCACAATAAAGAGTATTTATCTTATTTTATCCATTTGCGTATCAAAATTCAAATACAGTTATTTGGCTATAAAATACGCTATACATATTAGGGGAAATACGGACAAAATGACAGGGTGTTTTGTTTTTAAATCATATTTTTTTATTAATTGACATTATAATTAGTCTCAACACTCTCAACCGATTAAAGTTATCTTAGGTTCATTGACTATCGGTAATATAAATACAGTCTTTTAATCAGTAGGAACTATAATAAAACATACAAAAATAAAAAATATGGACATAATGACATACACATTTTTAAGAACAAAGTTCACAATATTTAAATCGCCTGAGATTCTTCCTAGTCCTTTAGACTTTAGAGTTAGTATTCAAGGTTTTGTTCATATTGAGTGCATGTCTTCTAAGCGTCGCCTGAGAAAACAAACGTTTTTGCTGCCAATTCCCATCGCAATTTTTTCCTTCCATGCTTCAATAGCCATACTACCATGCCATGGCCATGGATGGACTCATGGATTCTTGGTTCCAAGAATACCGATTAGTTTTTCTTTCGTAGTTTCGCGACATATCCCCTTAACAAAATTATAAATGTTAACTATCAGAAACACTGTACATGGTATGTCATTTTATCCATTTTATTTTATGCCATTTTGTCCAAATGTAATTAAAAACAAATAAATATGAAAATTCCATCAAATATCTAATGATTGCAGTAAAGTTCATAAAAATCACTGGCATAGTTCATCGATTACAAATAATAACAAATGACAGCAAATAACTCGCCAGAAAACAGGAGAAAACCATTTATTCTGTTAAATAAACTTTTGAAGGCGGGAAACACGTGTGATCTGCTTACTGCGGCGCGATTTTCAGAATGGCGCTCAAAGTCTGGCAGGATTGTGAATATGACTGCCGTCACGTGATACAATCGCGGAAACGTATCTAAAACCCCCCCGTTTTGAAATAAGGGCACTATGTCATTTTGTCCATACGTGTCATTTTGTTCGTATTTCCCTTCTAACGATATTGATATCAATACGGTTACAATGGAAACAATGCTCAGAGTTAGATTACTTAACTTAACATAATTTCAATTGAATGTTTAGTTTAACAAAAATATTGTGTGGAATATTCTTAGTGCGGTCATCAAAGTATGGGCTCCCACACAAAACTGCGAAATCGCATCGCATCGCATCGCAATGTCATTTTTAACCTCCTTCCTTTTTGTAAGTCGAAAGACTTTAAAAGAATTAAAATTGGATGCAGAAGTAGTTGATGTTTAGTCGAATTTTGAAAAAGGCACTAATATAATAACGATAATAATTATTTCATACTTTTAAGATCATAATAATATTAAGAATATCGTTTTTACCTTGGAAGTCGGGTTCAATTTTTTGTTAAAAAATAATTAGTATGAGTTTTGTCGCAGATTTTGCGATGCGATGCGAATTCACGGTTTTGTGTGGGAGCCCTATGTTAGGACTCTGCTCATCTGGAGCTAGTCTATATTGAGGACTCTGAAGGTGCCGCTGGAGATGACGTCATCGGCGCTGGAGACAGGTCGGTGGGCTTCATCCACTCTCATCTCCGACAGCTCCTTGAGGTACTCCTGACATTCCGCGGACGACAGGCGAGAGAGAAAATCCTCTAGAATTGGATAAACACAGTCTGGTTTTAATAACTTTAATGACAATAATTGCAAGAACTGTTTAAGGTTTTATCAACTTTGATTTTGACAATTAATGGCCATTGATGGCTATTGGCCACACTTAAATACATTTTAATGATTTGAAAAATTATTTCTCTCAGTAGATTTCTGTAGAGGATCCTTTGCGACCAAATTCGTTTATTCCACGGGTAAAGTATTTTTTTGTCTAGGATTAAAAGTATTCCATGTATCCCGGGTCTCAGCGAAATTGTTTCAGCGGTTTGGGCGTGAAGAGGTAACAGACAAATAGACAGAAAAACTTTCGCATTTATAATAATTATTATGAGAGAACGCATGAATATTTTCAAAAAGATAAGTGATTTCAAATTGGAAAATATACCTCGCAATTCCTCCAAAGATCTTTCAGTGCCACCGTAGTCCTTAGGCAGGATGTGTCTGGGGTAGTACTGCTGCAGGACCTCCCAGCTCTCGTGCACCATCAGACGGTCCACTATCTTCTTGGTCAGGAACTGCTTGAAGAAGTTTATCACGGTGTAGACTAGTTTTGATGCTGTAATTATATGTATCCTCTTGATCCTAGCCCCGTAGCCTTCCTGAAAGAAGTGTTCGGTTAGTTTTGATCTCAAGACATCAGACGCTCTGAAATTCTAGCTTTTAGGCTAGGTCTGGAGTCTGAAGCTAAATTTTAGAGCATCTATTAAATAAATAAAAATGAATTTTGTCTTTTCGCTAAAACTCGAGAACAGCTGAACCGATTTGACTATTTTAATCTTAAGATATTCGTGAAAGTCCAGGGAAGTCGACTCTCAAGAATCAAAAACTTAGTTACATTATTATAGATCGTAGAGGCGTCTGTAGCCGCATAGAAATTGTTGTTCCCATGTTTGGTGAGGACATGCAGGCTGATAACCTGATTGTCTAACAAGTCCAAGCATTGGATAGACATGTCTTGCGTCCGTCTTGCGCCTGATCTCTCGTCAGTCGTTTAGGTCGTTCGTCCCACTGGGTTATGACTTATGAGACACATGCGTCGTAAGGGCAAATAAAATCGGTGCTGCACCTGATCTCTCGCAAGTACAGTCTTCTTGGTTATTCGTCCCACTGCCTTACGAGAGTGAATAAAAATTAAAATAACTGCTGTAGTGTACTTTCAAGAAAATCTCCTCTGCGTGGGCTTTTAATGAAACCGGCCACCGTCACCAGGTGAAAGTAACGTACTAATATGATCATATAGACGTTCTTGAGCTCGACGAGGTCGAGTGTGGTGATGATATGCCCCAGGTCTACCTGTGACAGGTCGTAGATGAGCACCCCGCCGGCGAAGTAGTCCCATCGCTTGTGGTACTCCAGACTCTGAAACATTGTCACATGGAATAATCCTACCCGGAATGTTGAAGAAAATTTAAGTTTCACGGTGCACCTTACAAGTTCTGAAAATGAATTCCTAGCTTGATTAAGTAAGAAGAATGGGATATGTTAGGAAGATGTAATACGTTAAGTAATAACAAAATCGATCACATTTTCAAAAGGAATAAGAAAGCTATGGACTAAGGAGGTTTTCCGTGTCACATTCATGTGCGCGGGTTGTCTGTATGACAGGAAAAACATGTATGAAATGATAGCGGGCAATTTTCATGCGGACCAGATCCGCTCGCGGGCGATGACACGCACGACAAAAACAATAGCCTAAGGGAAAAAATGTTGGAGACCACTGCCCTAAGTGATAGGTCCTAACGACTATCTACTTCATTTGATAGTGCCTCATTTAAATACATTATGAGACAAAGCTAGCTCTTTTCGACTTGGAAATTAAGAAGTTTTTTAAATATAAAGCCCCCAGTACACAATGGCCCACGATGGTCCACTGCAGGCCATCGTGAACTGTAGAACACGATCACCATCATAGACCTTTATCCCGTCTGCACAATGGCGATGGCTCGTAGTGGGCCAGCATGGACCATTGTGAAGAGACCTTTAGGATGTAGACTTACGCTGAAAACAAATTTGTAAACGCCTTCCACAATTCTCGGGGGAAATCTTCCGTTGAATTTCCACACCATCAGTCTGTAATACTCCTCGGTTAGCTTCGGAAGACTCAGGATAAAACTACGAAGAAAAACATAAGTCTCTTAAGAGGAGTCCACACCGCCTTTTTTTCCATACAAACGTTGTCCCCTGTTTCCTCCCTGGATAATGCTAGTAGAGTTATAATTTTTTTCCTGAATCTCTACGGCCACTTATACAATGTCTCTATGTTTTTTTTTTTCATAATTTAATTATTAAAGAAGTAGTAAAATATAGGTAAAACATAAAAAAAGTAAAAAAATATCCTCCTCCTTTTTGGAAGGCGGTTAAAAAGTAGCCTAAGTTACTCCTTATTACATCAGCTATCTGCCAATAAAAGTCCCGTCAATATCGGTCCAGCCGCTTCAGAGATTAGCCGGAACAAACACACAGACATACAGACAGAAAAAATGTAAAAATTGCTATTTGGGTATATGTACCGTATGTACATTCATATGCATGTAGTAAAAAACGGTTCTTTCAATATTACAAACAGACACTCCAATTTTATTTATATGTATAGATATGTATAGATATAATTATATAGAAGTGGCACAAGCTTTGTCATACCCTTGGACCTAGAAATTATGGTTGAATTTGAGCATACGTCTTGGTCGTTCAGAGTGATACTGCATAATATAATATTTTGGGCATTTTTTTTATGTAACACGAGCTTTCGCCCGCGGCTTCGCTCGCGTTAAGAAGTAGGTATTATTATATACAAACTTTCATCCCCTATTTTAACCCCTTGGGGTTGGAATTTATCAAAATCCTTTCTTAGCGTATGCCTTCGTCATTACATCTACCTGCATGCAAAATTTCAGCCCGATCCGTCCAGTGGTTTGGGGTGTGCGTTGAAAGATCACCATGTCAGTCAGTCACCTTTGAGTTTTATATATATAGATGACGTCACAATAGAGTGGGGTTCCTATAACTCCATTCCTACCAGCGACTCTTATCACTAATATTTTGAAGATCGTCAACCGAATCTTCGCAATATACCTTGAGGCTATGGCTTTTTTCTGAACAAGAACCGGCCTTCTTCACTGGGCCTGTAGACAAGTGGCAAAGCGCTAACGCTAACGCTAACGCTAACGCTACAAAATGTATGCGATTTGACATAAGTCATCGCTTCGCTAGCGAATACTAATGTCAAATCCATACATTTTGTAGCGCTAGCGTTAGCGTTAGCGTAAGCGTTTTGCCACTTGTCTACGGGGGCTGTTAGGTCACTTCAATACTCTTACCTTGTTCCCTTTATTATCTGGTACTCCTTCGCCACATCGTAAGGGTCGAAGTAGCGAGGCGCGAGGGTCCGTGCTGTGCACATCTTGTCCAGAACACACTTGGCACGCTCCAGAGAACCCTTGGACATCACTATCAGCGTCTCTAAGTAGACTGGATCTGAATTTCAAATAAAATGTCACTTTATGACATAGGCTAAAGGTTTCATTTTCTACCGAAATTGGCCTTGTGATGCCCGCCGCTGCTTTGTAGTGACTAGTGGCGTAGCGCAAAATGAAACCTACAGCCTAGGTCATAAAGTAGCATTTTATTTGAATTTTGTCGGTGACGTCCCAGTGAAGGCGGCGTTGGTAAAACTGCCTTAGGCTGCAGCCCTGCTACGGCCCTGACTCCAAATGAAACCTGTTTCCATGATATTAAATGCACGGCGTTGTAGTAACGTATAGTTATTTGGCTGCGCCCACAGATATCGATCAAGATAGATACCGCATGTGTATGTATTTCGCGTGCCATATCGTGTCCCCAAACGACGAGCAATGCTCGTCTTTCAAAAGTCTGTTCTTCAGTCTGCTATTTTTAAAATGCCTAAGTGCCTAAAAGTGCCGTATTGAGCTGTAGCAATTCAAATAGAATCGTTAGCCTTGATAATAGACACGTTTCTTATCATCGGTATGTCACAGTAGGTAGGAAAAAAGTGACACGCTCGTTTTCATACAAATGGAGCGACATGTGATATCTACATTGATATATGTCTGTGGCTGCAACCCATCATTTGGACTGATGGAAGGCTTGCCAATAGCCTTCAATGATGGCACTTGGCAGCTGTAGGTACTAGGTAGTGCTGTGTTACCCAAAAATATGTTGAAGAATTTGTAAACAGTTGAACAGTTGACTCACCAATATTCTTCTTCAGAAAGTGTTTTTGTTGTTTGACCCAGTCGTCGAGGATCCTCACAGCATCAGCCATCTCCCCGGGCCGGTGCAGCCCCACCTCCCGCCGCACCACCTCCAGGGTGTCGTGGTGGAACTCCAGGTACCCGTGATGAGGGAGAGCCTCCATCGCACGACCACTCCTCAGAATGCCTAAGTCTGAACTGACAACTCGCCGCTCTAGTGCTTGAATGGCCAATCGACCAGTGGGCAAAAATTTTACAGGAGACGTTTTTTTTAAATTACTTATGGATAATATTAGAAGTTTATTAAACTTTTGCTGAGTTAGAAAAATTTTGTATTCCTTTATATGTATAGAAATAGTAATTGAAAATAATAACTAAAGCACTCATTATATTTCATTTAATTATTGGAGATTGGCCATTCTTCCGACATAATTATGTATATGGAGATTGAGCACAACGACATGGAGATAGTTCTCTAAAATAACGTGCCAGTTTAGTGCTTGTTTGTCCAAAATACCACCATGTTCGCTATACAGTATATTTATTTTTGTATAAAATTATTCAAAAATGTATATGACCGTGTATATGTGTGTATGTATACTATGATGTTTGTTTGTCCACAATTATCGCTCGTTTGGCTGAATTGATTTTGATGCGGTACAGAATCGAAGTGCATCGAAGCGAATAACGAAAACTGAACATAGCATTTTCAACCTTAACTCCAGAGCATAATGCACACATTACTTCTGCGAGGCAAATCAGCGTTGGTCGGGCACATTCGCGCGAATTTGCGCGATTGCGCGAGCCTTTTCAAAATTCTCATAAGTAATGTGTGCGTTAACGCTTTGGAGTTAAGGTTGAATTTGCTAAGTTTAGTTTTGGTAATTCGCTTCGATTCTGCGCTAGTTTAAATTAACCGTAAATGTGACAAATATTGTTCTGAAAACCGCATCAGAATCGGTTCAGCCAAACGAGCGATAATTGCGGACAAACATACATCATACGTACATACACACATAGATGTCAACCTGAGAACCTACTTTTAAGTCGGTTTAAAATAGTAAGAACGGATCATGGCTTAGATGTGACAAGGTAATAAATTATTTATTAAGTACTTACAAATAATCACTCTGCATTTACCCTCAAGTGACTTCGAACACTAAAACAAAATTGAAACAAAAGAATATATCAAGAAACTGGCAACGTACCTTTCCAAATCAACTTCGCTCAATTTTAAATCCATTTTTTTCGTTGTTACAGACAATTTAAAGCATAATATAAAGTATTAAACTTGTCGAAGTAAGCAAATAATAAGTAATAAACAAACAAAATGGCGTCGCGTGACGTGCGCGTGACCTTCAAAACGCTTGACCGTGATTGGTCGGTCGATGAATATTGGACAAACAAAACCGGAGATGGATATTTGGATGCGTTCATTTGAGCAAAATGTGCAGTTATACTACTCAAGCACTTAAAACAGTTTTTAAATGGGAGATTGGATATTTTATTTATGCTAAAAAAGCAAGTTACATGCAAGCAAAATAAAAAATATTTATATTGTAAAGTGCGTAATCAGGGTTACTATTAGTTTGAAATAAAAAGTCATTTTGTAAAATTGGTCGGTTGGCCATTCAAGCACTAGGGCGGCGAACTGACAGAGATTTATGTTTTTGAGTAGTATGCAAGAATGTATATTTAATATTTATAGCATACTCTACAGCCTAGGTTCATTATAATAGACCAACTGTAAGTTATTTTGGCGTGTTGATAACATTAGCGTCTGGGAGTGGAATCAGCTCTCGGTCTAAATAACGACAGCGTTTAAACACCACACTTTTTCAAGGTCCGAAACATAGAGAAGGCGTGGCGTTAGAGGATAATTTAGGAGATTAATTCCCTGAATTCATTACATTGCTCTAAATAAGAAGTCCTTGAATGCAGTGTGGTCTAACCAGCTTTGTGTAATTTTCTTGGATGACATTGACAGGATGAGAGCTAGATTGCAACGACTACTGCAACCCAAGTGATATATCTTACTATTTACAATTTAATGGCAACAGAACTGGCAAAGTTAACTTCACTTCACCACACGCAAAAACACAAAAAGTTGAAAGTGTGTAAAAATTGATTCAAACAACAGCGTAGTGTCCACAAATTACATGATACCATGATGAAATGGACTAAAATATATTATGTAGTACAATTTTTTTGTAACAAAAAATTGCGTGAGATTTGCCGAGCCCCCTCCCCCGAACGTAAGATTAGATGAGATTTGACTTGACCCCCTCCGCCCATTAAACTCATCACGTAATTTGTGGACGCCCCCTTAGTCAAATAGCACTTTAGTCACTGTAATATACATATTGCCCGCAAAACGCAGTTTAAATCTAAGGTGACCTTCTGTTTTAAGTGACCTAAGGCCATGAAAATAAAATAACGTTAAATTATAACTTGGTGCACATCATAATACTTATTGTTTATTAGATTTCTATGCAAATTAAAAGAGTTTCAAATTAATTTATTTTCTTGATAAATATTCTTTTCAAGTTTGTTTTTGCAGATATATGATAGTTTTTTTCTTATCTGCAAAATATTTTTAAAGAAAGAAAGTAATAGTAAAAAAATGGTAAAACAAAATATGTACAATAAAATAAAATCAGGAACATTTTAATGTTATGTCTTACCAAACTGGCACCTACTCTGCATCTGTTCGCAACGCTGGTTTTCCGTAAGCGCCATTAAAACAATAAAAAATATTTATTACACATTATACTTGACTAGGTCTATAAAAACACAACAATTAAAAGTAAAAACTACATCTTTGTGTCAAAATCTTATATCTTTAAACGAGCAATTATTTATTTATTTAACTCAGGCATCTTGGCACATATTATAAATACCATATAGACTAACATACATACCTACAATTATACCAAAAACTAACACTAACCACGTATTGTCTGCGACGTGGCGCGCGACGTGTTCGGAAGTCGTCCTCGGAACCTCCTGTAGACGACTCCAATCGGCCAGAACTCCTCCTTTTCGAAGGTCGGTAGATGGAGCGTCGGGACTCTCACCACAAAGGAGCTAAAATTCACTTTGTGGCCGGACTCCAAGCGCTCGACCCTCAAGACGAAGTGGGTCTTGCTCCTGATGTAGTCCACGACCTGCTCGACCGTCGTGGACCAGTGCAGCCTGGACACGTACAGCGGCGCCGCGGGAGTCTCACGCCGCAACAGCTGCTCGAGTCCTTCGGGTGCGGTGCTGCGATGGTTGCGGACGACGGGTTTCTTCTTCTTCCTCTCCTCTTATAAACCCGTCATCATCGCACTTTCGGTCCTTTTCGGAGGGAGGACACTCGACCTTTGCAGGGGCCTCCTTTTTCCCTTTGTTTTTGGAACGCGGGGGAGGAGGCTGGGGGCAAGTGGCAACACTTGCGTAGTTCGGCTGCGGCTCCGTTGCAGGCGGGGAGCGGGCGGCGGGGGCAGCGGCGAAGGCGGCGATGACGTACTCGTGCGTTGACCCGTCTGAAAGTGCTGACGGGCTGAACGTGATCGCTTGCGCACCACGTCGGCGGGTGACGAACGCGGCATCAGGTGACCTACATATCGAATTACCACTCTTTAATTGTGATAATTCATTACGTAGATCGCTGATCGTAGACTCTGATGCCTGCTGCAGTCTACCTCGAACTTCGACCAACTCTTCTTTTAGGAACCTGATATATATAATTGTAATCTCGGAATGGGCTCCAACGATTTTCATTATTAAATTAAATAATTGAAGATTCTTACAAAGCATTATTTAGTTAACTTTACACCGCATTGTTTATTCTTCAAAATGTTGCATGATGAAAGCAATCAAAAGCCATATAAAGATTACAAAAAGTGCAATTACCCATGTGATGGCCATCTGATAGATATTAACTGCATTTTCTTTAGCAATTAAGATGTAACTGCCGGGTTGTATAGATAATAAGCTACATTGTATTTGCTGTGTTAACTGTTAACACAATTAAATGGTTAAATAAAAATAACTAGATGACGCCCACAACTCCGTTGCGCCAAAATCAGTTTATTACGAAGGAACTGCAATAACCCTTTGTCCTTTGGGACTCAAAATAATTTCCATACCAAACAGCAAAATCGGTTCTGCGGTTTGGGCGTGAAGAGGTATCAGATAGACAGATTGACACACTTTTGCATTTATAATAATATCTAGTATGGATAATAATTAATTACAACATATTTTAGGGCCTCTTTCACCACTTCCTTATAAGGCTATCCACCAATGGGCATTGTCCAAAAAAAATCACATGTAAGTACTTTTTATATTTTTTTTCGTTTAAATAGGGTATTTTAAGAATATAAATTAAATAATTTTGAAATTCATTGGCTAGTTTTTTCTCAATAAATTTTTTAAGTTTCGCTCTGACGTCATCATCGGCGGCCAATAATTGACCTCTGCAGAATGTTTTTTTCCTTTCAATCTTATTTATAATGGCTGGTTCGTCAAATGCAAGTTCTCATTATGTGAAAGCTGATACGAGAAGCTTACCAAAAGTTCGAAACGTAATGTTGGTCGAATTTATTGCTAATTTAACGCCATTGAAGGTCAAACAAAGGTTAAACATATTTGTTCAAAAATATAAGTAACTAATGGGTATTTTTTTTGTTTATACACAGAAAACGATCACTGACCTTATTCCTCGAAATGTTTTTGTAATGAGCAAAATTAAAAAAAAATGAACTATCCCCATTAACTTGACAGATCAAGTATGGAGAATATGTCAAAAAAGTTGTGAATAGCCTATTAGGCACTTTATCACAAAGTGGTGAAACAGGCCCTAATTAGCTTAAATGAAAGCTAAAATTGTTCATAAGACGACCTCTGTGGCTCAATTGGTGGGTACCAACAGCCCACCTCAAGCCAAAAGCTCAAGCCGGGGGTCGCGGTTTCGAATCCCGCCGACGGAACACAAAGTTTCCAAAGTTCCTGGGTCATGGATGCGTATTAAATATTATGTGTATCATATAATAAAAATCTTAAATATAATGTATAGTATAAAATATTAAATATATTTCCGTTGTCTGGTACCTGTAACACAAGTCTTCAGGTACTTCAGCACGGGACCAGACTGACGTGGTGTGAAGCGACCATAGATATTATTATTATAAGATAATAATAATTATAGTTTTAAATAACATTAAAATGTATAAGCAAAAGTATTATCTCGTAAGCAGTTGCTTTTACAAGAAACAAGGCGTTTTAATGTAATTCAAAGTAAAGCACTTACTGCTAAATAAAACCACGATGAATTTATAAAACTTCATAATGTACACAAATTTGTGGCTAACGTCATGGTGTAGTGTAGACAGTTAAACAGTTGTGGGAATAATGCGCGGAGGCCAAAGGAAGATCTTCCGACCGAGCGAGGTGTTATGCTCGGTCAGGCCGGAGCCCACGTGACACATCTCAGCTGTCGTATATATACCGACGCGCTCAGAAAACTTCGATAGCGCGATGCAGGAATGTTAGGCGAATTGTGGGTACCGCCACATCACTCCCCCCCGAAGACCGGAGGTCGAATCTTGAAGTCTTGTCGCTTGAGTCGCCAGTGCCAGTGAGTTCCAGTGAGTCGGAACTGTTGCAGTGAGTCCCAGTGAGTCGGAACTGTAAGCTGCTGCACGGAATCCAGTGAGTCGGATAAGCTGCCGTGCGGGGCCGTTGCTACGTGCTGACCAGGAGAGATGTGCTCTGCTTGCTGACCGGTCGGTGTAGTGAGAAAGCCCGATGATGCCGATGCGGAGTCGCCCAGGCCGCGGTACATTGCGGCTAGTGGACGAGGTACCCGATGAGGCGATGCTGGCTGGCGCGGTGCGGAGGGGCGGGGAGTGATGATAATGAAGGAGGCGTGTTCTGTCGAGGGTCACCAATGTGGGAATAATGCGCGGAGGCCAAAGGAAGATCTTCCGACCGAGCGAGGTGTTATGCTCGGTCAGGCCGGAGCCCACGTGATACATCTCAGCTGTCGTATATATACCGACGCGCTCAGAAAACTTCGATAGCGCGATGCAGGAATGTTAGGCGAATTGTGGGTACCGCCACACAGTTAAAAATAATAAAAAATAATAATGAATAAAATAAAACATGTCAACACAATGATACCAGACGAACGCGAAACACGGTACGGTTTTCGTTGCAACGTTTTCGTTCTGGAAATTTCAACCTTCAGAACAAGCCCCGTGGGCCGTGGACGACCCGAGACCAAACTGAATAATGAAGAATTAAAGGCTATTGAGGGAAGCGCATCCATCGCAAACCACTTCAGTGTTAGCAGCAGGCTTCGGTGTAAAACTGATGGCGTGACCTGCAGTGGGCCATCGTAGGCCATTGTCTTCTGGCTTCTTAACATTTCGAATCGACGTCGCATTACATTTTGAATATTTATACGTGGGAGAGCCATGCTTCGGCACGAATGGGCCGGCTCGACCGGAGAAATACCACGTTCTCACAGAAAACCGGCGTGAAACAGCGCTTGCGCTGTGTATCGCCGAGTGAGTGAGTTTACCGGAGGCCCAATTCCCTACCCTCCCCTATTACCCTATTCCCTCTTAAAAGGCCAGCAACGCACCTGCAGCTCTTCTGATGCTGTGAGTGTCCATGGGCGACCGAAGTTGCTTTCCATTAGGTGACCCGTATGCTCGTTTGCCTAAGCTACTTCTTGGAATGTATCATGGAAGAAATGGATTGATAGGCAGTTGACGGATCTATATTGTTATTTGGTCGGATTATGTGTGGGGAGTCGTTGGATCGTTTTTTTATGAAACTTGGAAATAACATGTTTCCAACGCGGGATTCGAACCCACGACCTCCAGAGTCGAGAGCGACGTTCTAACCACTGACCACGGAGGCGGATCAAAAATTAGTGGTACTACGGAACCCTATATTACGCGTGGCCCGACACGCACTTGGCCGGTTTTTTAAGAACAGCGAAACGAAGTTTGTGTTAGTTAGTGTTCAATATATTGAACACTAGCTATAATTAAAATTTCACACGTAAAGTGTGAACAAATTATTAATTATACTTTAATGACTTTTTAATGAAAAAATTACCTTATCGAGTTTCTGTTAGCGACATTAAATAATGACAGAATATTTCACACCATATAAATAGCACACGAAAAGATTATGGCGTCCATTAGTAGTAGTGTGAAATTGTTGGCAAAAATATGACGAAATTATTGCAACGCATTTTGGTCATATTTCTACTTTTCGCTGCTGTTAATGGAGGTGTTACAGCGAAAGTCGAAAATTTGGAATACAATCATTTGAAAGACTACAAAAAAATTCCTGTCAAAAATGACGTAGAAAATGGAGTATCCAACGTGAAACATCAGGGTGAAAACGGAGATGGAACATTATTATTACTAAATACGTTGAGAAGAAGAATGAAAGCTAAGAACTACGATGAAAAAATGAAGGGCTATGCGTTGATGTATGATAGAGAAAGCGGCCGTCCCGTAGCGAGAATTGCTTTTACATCAATCATGGGTTTCGTAGGAGCGTTATCAAGTAAGATTTTAATATCAATTTATAATTGTACTAGATGTCCCGGTGAACTTCGTATCACTTTGGACTTCCACGATCATTTTAAGACAAAAATTATCCAAATCGGTCCAGCCGTTATCGAGTTATAGCGTTACTAACACAATTGAAAATCCATTTTATCGTTTCGGTCTGTCTGGCCGTCTGTCTGTCTGTCTGTCTGTCTGTCTGTCTGTCTGTCTGTCTGTCCATCTTTCCGTCTGTCTGTCCGCGGTTTTGCTCAGAGACTAAAGGACCTACTAAGCTGTAATTTGTCATGAATATTAATGATGCCGACAATATGGGACCTACTTAAACCTTAAAAAAATATTTTTTATGGTACCTGCCCTACACATCAAGCGGGGATGAATTTTTTTTCGCGCCCATCCCATCGTGTGGGGTGTCGCTGGATAGGTTTTTTAAAAATATTATGAGTAATCATAGATCATTTTCCGATTTAGGGATCCATTTGTGAAATATTAAGTTTTAAAGTGGAAAAAAACGTTCATGTGTCCTTCTACCAGCTAAGCGGTTGCTTCTGGAAAAGTGAAAAAATTCAAGGGAGTAGGAAATATGCTGAATTTAAAAGGAAAACTATCACGGCTAAGAAGACTTCATAAGTTATTAAGTAATAGTCGATCAACTAAAAAAAATGTATTCGGCGAAGTATAAAGAAACTTTTCGTTCAAATTCCTTTGAAAGTAACTGAGATGATGTTGTTACTAGGTATTGTAAAACACGTTTTAAATGTACGTTCATTGACCATACCAGCTTGAGCTACCAACAGCTCACCAACTGAGCCACAGAGGTCGTCAAATTCTATGGTATCTAAAATAGCCAGGACGGCGGGCAGGACGAATTGGGCCTCCACCCCATCTCGACAGCTGGAACAGTCTCTCAGTGAATTACCTGCAGTCATGGCCATGCCATCATATGCCATGATCAAGGTGCATAGCTTTTCGAAGCAATACCAGGTTTTTATACCTTCCAGGGAGGACTGGGAAGGGGTAATCCCAATCGATGTCCGTCCGACCGATATAGTTTGGTTCACGGATGGATCAAAGAAAGACAACCTTGTGGGAGCCGGATTCTACGGAGGCAGGCCACCAAAAGGGAAATACTCGTGTTTGGGGGAGTTTGCGACCGTGTTTCACTAGAAAACCTGGAGATGGCCCTAGTTAGTAAAAATGTTTTTATCTTCTCCGATAGTCAAGCTGCACTTAAAGCACTGACTGCCGCAGAAGTCTCGTCCAAATTGGTACTGGAATGCATTGAGACGTTGAACATGCTGGGAAGGAACAACAACATCCACCTAGTGTGGGTCCCGGGCCACAGTAACGTCCCCGGCAATGAAACCGCTGACGAACTGGCTAGGCTTGGGGCCGACAGTCTCATAATATATGGCCCAGAACCGGTCTGTGGTATATCTCCCAGTACCACAAAGCAAGTGATTAAGGAATGGGGTCACAGACTAAGCAGGAAGCAATGGGCTGAGACCCCTGGCCTTGAACACTCCAAGGCACTAATCCCTGACTTCAACAAGAAACAATCAGAATTAGTGCTCACCTTGGGTAGGAACCAATTAAGAATCCTTACCAGAAGCCTAACTGGGCACTGCAAGCTCAACTAACACCTAAACAGAATGGGTATTTGTAGCTTAACGACTTGCAGATTCTGTGAGGAGGAGGATGAAACACCTATTCACCTTCTCGAGGGACTGTCCTGCTCTACTATGTAGTAGTAGGCAGGGATTAGTGCCTTGGAGTGTGGACGAGTATTCGTGGCGACCAAGGTGCCTGTTCCTGCTATGTAGCAGGCCTGTTCCTGCCTGTTCCTGATATGTAGCAGGCCTGTTCCTGCCTGTTCCTGATATGTAGCAGGAAGTTCGTATACTGAAGATTATTGGTGTATTTTTATTATAATTTTGTAGCCTTCAAATTATGAGTTATAAGGCTCATAAAAGAACGGTAAATTACGGCATCTCCGTAAGGGAAGCTTATGTATTTTCTACTGATTCCATGAATTCGGCTTTCCGAATAACGTGAAACGTGTGTATGCGGCGAGCGGGCTGTCAAATGCTGTGTTTTCTAATAAGTGTTACGCCCGGAAGACGATTGACTCAATTGAAATTGAGATTTGTATATTTATCTGATATTTGGCTAACCGATAACACGATTCACTTATTTTTACTCGATAGTTTTATTTTTCGTTCGGGACGTTTTGACAGTAGGCTCTCAACCTTGCAGCTTTTAAGATGATTAATAATTACCTAGTTTATCGTTATGTAGCACGAGTCACGACCATAGGCACGACAACTATGTTAACTGATAAATTGATAGACCTCAGTGATAATAATACAAAGTTATATTTTTTTCAGGCATATTCAGTATAGCCAAAGGCGCAGCGCAAAAACGTAAAGGCTAATATTATAGCTATTCCTGATCAACACTAAACTGCTGCTTAGTAATTTGCGTTCCACTATCAACGACAGGACCTTTCAATCCATGCCCAACAAAAAAGAAAAAGAAAAAAAAGTAATGAAATAATAAACAAATTAAGTACAAATAAAAGCTTAGAAATCTTTTATTTCCAAATTTAGTATTTTTTTTAATGAAATAAGGAGGCAAACGAGCAAATGGGTCACCTGATGGAAAGCAACTTCCGTCGCCCATGGAGCTGCAGGTGCGTTGCCGGCCTTTTAAGAGGGAATAGGGTAATAGGGGAGGGTAGGGAAGGGAATAGGGGAGGGTAGGGAAGGGAAAAGTGTAGGGGATTGGGCCTCCGGTAAACTCACTCACTCGGCGAAACACAGCGCAAGCGCTGTTTCACGCCGGTTTTTTTGTGAGCCCGTGGTATTTGTCCGGTCGAGCCGGCCCATTCGTGCCGAAGCATGGCGCTCCCACGTCAAGAACAAGATTAGTAGGTTTTTTTACTAAACTAGATGACCCGGTGAACTTCGTATCACTTCTCTTCTGATATGAACCTTCCCCTCTACATTCGCGTATATTTCAAGGCTAAAATGAGATAGATTGGTTAAGCCGTTCTCGAGTTTTAGCGAGACAATCAAAATTAAAAATGAATAAGAAGTAGTATATTTTTATGAGCGAACCTATTATTATTAGAAAACAGATTTTTAGTTTAAGCGAACTATAATACAGTTCCACAAGGCTTTAAATGAATATGTCAATGATGTCAATGTGCGCTGCTGGTAAAGGAGAACTGTCAAAAATGACGTTTTTGTATGATAGAAGCGTTAGTTCCTTTTTAACCGACTTCCAAAAAGGAGGAGGTTATATGTTCGGCTGTGGATATTTTTTTTTTATTCTCGATAATATCACTTCTCGATTCTCTCAATAATATAATATATAACTTCTCGATTCTCTCAATAATAAAATAAAATATCTTTTTATTCAAAATGGGTATCATGATTCATGATACACTTTTTTAAAGTCTTAGAAAGAACGAAGTAACTGCGATGCCTACCACCGGTTCGGGAACTACCCCGCCGAGAAGAACCGGCGTAAGAAACTCGCACGGGGCCATCTTTTACTAAACATAATATGGAAAATTATATTTTTAAAATAAAATAATATACATAACAATGTTATAGCTTACAGCTATGTAACAAAAATAAAACAAAAGTAACCTGCATGGAGCCATCCTATTCCCAAGGTGTGCTGTCCTCGATGAAATCATTGACTTTATAATACGCTTTAGCACACAAATGTTCTTAACTGCTTTATAAAAATTTGTTTAAAGGTAGATTTTGAACATTTTCTGGGATTTTATTGTATAGGCGTATACATTGGCCTTTAAAGGATCTGCCTACTTTGACTAGTCTGAACATTGGTATTGCTGACTTGTTCTTATTTCTAGTATTTACATTAAGATTATCGCTTTTCTTTTTGAACAAATTTATGTTCTTTCTAACATAATTAAGAGATTTTCTTAAATGTATTGAGATGCGACGGTCAGAATTTTTATTTCCTTAAATTTTTCTCTTAGAGATTCCAATGACGACATCTTTTAAATAGAACGAATAGCTCGCTTCTGCAGCACAAATATTGTATTAATTTAAATTATTGATGCCGTAAGACATTATGCTACGAAAGTAGCTAAAGTAAACTAATCGTGCGGTCTCTACATCAGTGATTTCACGAATTTTTTTAACAGCATATGCTGCAGAACTAAGCTTATCTGACAGTTTTACAAAATGTGGACCCCATTGTAGCTTACAATCCAGTGTTATGCCAAGAAATACGGTGTTGTCCACTAAATTCATTTTCTCATCATTCAATATTACATTGGTTTGGACTTGCCTTGTTAGGCAAGTACAAACCAATGTACAAATGTACCAATGTAAAATGTTTGAAATTTAGTTTGCCAAGAACACTTGGCAAACTAAATTTAAAACATTTTGTTTTATTAGAATTCAAGAGTAAATTATTAGCATTAAACCAATGTACTATTTTTGAGAGAGCACTTTTCACCTCGTCATAATTAAATTGTAGCCGGCTCACATTAAAAATAAGTTAAGTGTCATCAGCAAAAAGCACTATCTTGTGCTTATCTTTAACAAGACAAGGTAAGTCATTTATATAAATGAGAAAAAGAAAATGACTTAAAATGGACCCTTGTGGCACGCCTAGTTTTATTTTGGTTCCATCAGACCTTTTGGAATTAACTTCTACCCTCCGTTATATTTGTAAGGTAAGAGTTCAGAAGTTTAAGTGCCGTGAACCTAATACCATAATGGTTTAATTTTCTTATAAGTGTATCATGCTCCACACAATCAAATGCTTTAGAGAGATCGCAGAAGATACCAAGTGCATCCTGCGATGCACTTGGTATCTTCTGGTATCCCATGCTTCAAAAATACTACACAGAAGACCACCAGAAGACTGTTTATAACTGCTTTATAAGTTAAAAAAATATAAATATTTATTAATAATAATAATGATAATGAAAATACTTGGAATGGTTATATAACTTTCTGTACTAGAACTCTTCAATTATCTTTAGTCTACACTAACAAATATTATTGTCAATTTCCAATTATAATTGTATATTTCACCTCATCTGTATGACCAGTGACCACGCATTACTTTAAACTGATCCGATTTTTATGTTAATCTATCGTTAGCGAGCGTATGCTGCCGTATGTCCCGGCGTATTTGTCGTTGTAGTCGGCCGAGGGTCGCAGGTTCTCGTCCACCAGCGCGGTGGACATGCTCCTAACATGCGCCTGGTACTCATCAGACGATAGGAACGACGCTAGGAGATCTGGAAATAACGTTGTTATAGTTGGTTGCTGTTAAGCATTAGTGTCCTAACCAACAATGTTTTGGGTCGTCAAATTTTGAATGCAGTCTTGTTCTAAATCATCTAAAGAACATAACTGCATTCATAACTCAATACACAATTTTTATGTGGGTTAGTACACGAATGCTTAACAGCGTCCAGTTATAAGTTGGAAATTATTGAGACGTCCGGATATTTGTGGCTTAGCACGTAGAATATGTTATTTCTTTGACCAGACAAATTGAAAGATATGTATTCATTTTCCCTTAATTGTGTTATAATCTTGGGCATTTCTAATGCAACCATGCTAAGCAATAAGCTGAAAACAGCTAACAAGCTGGATAACATTGCTCCAACTGAATGGATTGAAGCATACAGATTACAGCTTCTGATTGCTACAAGTTTTTCCACTGTTCTAGTCCCGGAATGCATTGATGCAGAACGTATTATCATAACAGATTTATATCCATACACATAATACAAATAGGAAAGTATGTCTGTCTTTGTGTTACAATTTCTAGTCTACACCGCCAAACCGATGAAATTTGGTAAAGTAATACTTTGAAAGTTGGGACCCTTGTTATTTATATTAAAGGTTCAGTTTTTTAACCCGAAGAAATGGAAGGTTCCCATGCTTTAAACAAAGTGGGGCAACAAAGCCGCAGGCAATAAATCTTTCTATCACAAATCAAACAAACCTTGAAGCTCCTGCAGCGATTTCCCCGTACCGCCGTACTCCTTCGGCAGCATATCCAGGGGGTAGTGGTCACGGAGACTGTCCATGCTCTTGTGGATGGAGATCCTGTCGATGATCTTCCTCTTCAGCACCTGCTTGAAGAATGACAGCAGCGTGTCCATCAGCTTCGAGGATGTGATGATGTGAATCTTCTTCACTCTGAGACCGTGGCACTCCTGAAACGTAAAAATTTATAGTTAAGTCAGATTAAGTAAGAATCTCTGTGGTAAGAATGAAGGTAGCATAGTACGGCCTTTTTGTAGTACGAACATGTGTTTAGCTTAGTAGTGTAGCTTCAGACGCCTCCGTGGTCTAGTGGTATAGAGCCCGGCTCTTGACTCGGAGGTCGTGGGTTCGATTCCCGCGTTGGAAACATGTTATTTCCAAGTTTGGTTAGGACAATGCAGGCTGATCACCTAATTGTCTGACAAGTAAGATGATCCATGCGTCGGATGGGCATGTAAAAAGTCGTCGGTCCTGCGCCTGATCTCTCGCCAGTCGTGTCGGTCGTCCGTCCCACTGGGCTATGAGAGTAAAGGAATAGAGAGTGCTCTTGTGTACTGCGCTCATACTTGGGCACTATAAAATTACTCCTGCGTAGCTGGCCTGGTTTCAATGAAACCGGCCACCGTCACCGAAACCGGTGTGGGAGCTATTATTATTATTATAGTGTAGCTTAGTTTGCCTTACACAAAATATGAAAAATCCATGAAAAATCGTATTCAGAAGCATAATAGACTTACGAATGTCAACATTATAATTATTTTCATCTATGGCGTAAAGGTGAGGAGTTGTTGTAGTAGTAATAACTATAATAATGTTCATTATTAGGATAATGATACCGAAGGTCTGTGTTATCAGAGCTTTAATAACGAAGCTGAAGAAGATAAAATGGCAAGGATGTATGGACGACATTGCCATGGAGGAGTGGAGGCCAAACTGTCATTCAAAACGACACAAGCGATTCTTTCACCACCGTATGTATACAAAATGATGACTAAAATTGACAGCGAAACAACTATTCTATCACAAGATGCCGTTACGGCGCTTTTCCTGTCAATAATTATGTCATCGCCAGCCCATGGTTCTGGTCCGCATGAGAGTTGCCTGCATTCTATCATTTCATAGATGTTTTCCTGTCATGCGGGCAACACGCGCGAAGCCAGGAGTATGTTGTCACCCGCATGCGGACCAGATCCACAACGCGTGTGTTAACACGCATGACATGAAAAACACCTTTAGCATCCTACTCGTAGTCACCCTAATACACTTGGGCTCCATGAGGTCGACGTGAGTTCCAATGTGCCATCATAAGATGGCGTCATCCTTGTAAGCCTGACTCACCATGAGGCTAATGTAGATGTTTTTGAGATCCATGAGGTTGACGTGAGTTCACCAGCAGTGCGTCCTGTGCCATCACACAGTGACAAGGATCACGCCATCTTGCGTGATCCTTGTCACCCTGACTCACCATGAGGCTGATGTAGATGTTCTTGAGCTCCATGAGGTCGACGTGTGTGAGCAGGGTGCGTATGTCGGCATTTGTCAGGTCGTACACCAGCTCGATCCCGCTGTTGTAGTCAAACGCCTTCATATAGTCCACTATCTGAAAGTACATAGAATATACATTAGTTACGACATGATGCAGTTGCTATATTGCAAATGATATTAATTAATATAGAGTAAAAGCCAGCGACAGCCGGACTTTTGTAATTTTATAAGAGCTGAAAGATAATTATGACCTTTGTATTACTTAGTTTCTGTGGTTAGTTAGGAGACCTATCCAGTATCCAGTTCTGAAGGTCCGCCTGATCTTCGATAAAGAGTAAAGCCCAATTTTATATCTTAATATAATAAATATATTCTTTGGGATTTTTGACTGTTGATTTCCACTGTCAGACACCCTGACTTTGAGGTAGTCCTAAATAGATTGAAGACAAATATGCTTCTCAATTGACACGTTCGTAATCCATCATCCATCCATCATGAGCCAACATGGAGCATTGCAATATACATACAAACTACAGGCTCCATGATCGCACTTTAGAACTACTCACCGAAAAGTAGACCCTGTAGGAGTAGTCAATGAGGTTCTTGTCGTCCAGCCCCTCCCCGAACTTGGCGATAATGAACCGGTGGTGCTCCTTCGTCAGCTGCGGCGATATCACGATATTTCTGCCGATAAAGAAAATATAAAATAATTATTACGACTACCCCTTTGGTTTAATTTTTACTACCCTGGATTTTAAAGAATAAAAATATTTATTGCCATTAGGGCACTGACCTCTATTATACAATGGACAGGCGATCGCTATTAAAATGTTCCTATTTGACAGTCGCCATATTGGCGCTGATTGCTATGTGACAGCAGTAGTGAGTGTACTTGGAACTACTATTTTGCAAATGGCGTTGTCATTTTCTATATAAATTAGTTCTCAGTACGCTCACCGCGGCGCTTCGAATCGGCACAAAAAATAGCTGTCATTTTGTACGGCATAGCCTGTCCAGTGTATTATAGAGGTCAGTGCCTCCATTATACAAGTACGCTGGACTTATGATACCCACCTGTATAAAATTTGCACGCCACCCAAAGGCAAAATAAGAGAGCTTGAACACCTAACTATAACATAATAATATTGTACCTTATTTCTGCAAATAAAATATGATTTCTATTCTTTTTCTATTTTTTGTGCCTATTTGTAGCGGAATCAGCGCCCCCAATGCGGAGGAAGAGAACTAAATCTGACGTAAAAATGACGTTTGAAAGTCGCCATATTGGCACTGATAGCAGTAGTGAGAGTACTTGGAACTAATACTAGTGATAACAACTGTTTTTATTTGTTGTGGTTACGTCAGATTTAGTTCCCTTCCCCCTCATTGGGGGCGCTGATTCCGCTTCAAATAGGCACAAAAAACAGCAGTCATTTCAAAGGGTATCATAAGTCCAGCGTACTTGTATAATGGAGTTCAGTGCATTATGGCTTGTCTAACTTAAAATGGCGTGCCCCTTCCTCGTATTCACTGTACAAAATGTGTCATATTTAAAATCAACTAGCGAAGTGGTGGGGCCCGCCGCGCGTCATTTCGAATTAGGCATACTATCTTCTGTTAATTTTTTGACTACCCTCAAAATCACTTTTACAATCGGTTATACAGATCGTAATCATGTTTTATACTAATGCTGAATTGAAACAATGAAAATGAAAAAAAAGAATTACATTTCAAATCTGCTTCTACAGTTCGACAAGGCTTTAATTGAAGGTGTCAATGTCAGTCAATGTGCGCTGCTGGTAAAGGAGAACTGTCAAAAATGACGTTTTTGTATGATAGAAGCGTTAGTTCCTTTTCTCGCCACGTTCATAAACAGCCTTGTCGAACTCTATGTTACGTCTTGGAATTACAAGTTTTTATGACATGATAAATGCACTACAGATGATATGTTTTTAATTATTTTACACAACCAATTGTTTAAGTTTTTTGCGATATTGCATTACCATTAATAAACACTTCAGACAGCTTAATTATGTCGATTATCGTGTCAAACAAGATTTCTGCAAACCATCGCCTTTTTATGATTGTCTTCAGAAATCAATACAAAGCAACAAATCCGTACGCTGCGTACGCTCCGATTCCGATCCAGTGGACGCGCAGCTTAATACAATATTCCATTCTTCTAGAGCAGTGTTTCCCAACCTTTTTCAGCCACGGACTCCCAGGAAGTCAAGCACGGTTTTCACGGACCCCCTTAATAAAAAAAAACAACAAAAAAAATCGGATTACGTATGGTCCAGCGATGACACTGCGGACCCCCAGGGGTCGTGAAAAATATTTCGTGGCTGCTCTGAGGCGCCAAGCGCCAGGAATTTTAATGGCTGCTCTCGAGCGCCACCCGCAATGAATCGTAATTTATCGCTGTTTCGTCTGTTTCCAATTGTTTTTCTTTCAGTAGCGACCCAACATCGAACGACTAGCTGTCTCGGCAAACGTTGTTTTGCCATAAAATGATTTTCTCTTGATTTTTCGGATTATTTTTTACAGACCTCACGGAGCCCGAGACCATTACAACGAAAGCAAAACCGTGGAAATCGGTTCGTGCGTTCTGCAGTTATAGCGTCAGGAAGGAAAACCCGACTTATGTTTATATAATAGATTATTTACGTGTACAATTAATAGAAATGGAAGGTAACTTTTTTTATCAGTGTTGTAAACCTTTGGCTATATTGGTCCATTTTTTTTTTATTGTAGAACGAGAAATTACATCCTAGTCATGTACCTATAACGAAAATGTTCATGTATGTTGATGTGAGATTTTGCTGGTTTTGGCGTTATATATACCTATTTTATAAAATAATTCGGTGGCCATATTAATCACCAATTGAAAATGTTTAAGACTCCTGAAGTGTAAGTTTTTATGCAATATCCTAAAACTAACACGGTACAGGTAAAATACGTGACAAATAAAGCCACTTTCACTGAGGGGAAATCTCGGAAAAATGTAATTTTATCATAGTTTTACAGGTAAACATTTTGGCTCCTCTCGGGCGCCACGCGCCATACAGAAAAGATACCCATGGCGCCTCTTTATTTTTTTATTTTATTTTATTGGAAAAGCACAATACACATTACACAGTACAATCATAACAATATAAAGCTGTTGTTTACATTATTATCTAAGCTGGATTGCAACGTAAAACTATGTGCATGCAACTAATCTACATATTTTATTAACAGGTTAGCTCCTCTAATATAACTATAACATGATATTGTGTTGTTTTATTATTATAAAATTGTTGTTACACTTCAAATATGTTAGAAATAAAAAAGTTATGGGGGATGTCTTTCAGACTTTTTGAAAATGAATTAAAGTTTTTATTAAAAATGTTCAATTATGAGTAATCTCTAGCGAAATCATTGTATTGCCTGGCCATGCGTGTCAGTGTCAGTGGGTTAAAGTAGGAGATGTTGTTCTTATATACGTCTTGTAGAGCAAAAACATTAGTGCGTTTAGCCCTGCGAGCGCTATATTTAGTATTTAAGTGAATGTTTGAGAGCAGATCCGGTGATTAAATAATATAGTGAATAATTTTGTGAAAGTGTGCTTAATCAAAATAAATGCGTCAGCTTTCAAGGGCCTGTATTTTGAATTCTAAAAGTCTGTCGTGGTATTTTGATTTTGAGCGGCCCGGGCTATACCGGTAGCTATGGAGTTTGAGAAATTTTCTTTGAACACGCTCAATGTTATTTATATGTGTATGGTAATTTGACAACCATACAGGGCTCCCAATTCAGGGGCCGGGCAGGACTCTAAGATTGTTCTCACTAGGGCTGAATATAAATATAGAGCACTTCTAGGTTCTCTGAAATCCTTAGTTGTTCTTAGAACAAATCCCTGTATTTGATTTGCTTTGTTTATTATGTGGCTATAATGAGCTCGAAATGAAAGTTTTTCATCAAAGAAGATGCCAAGGTCTTTTATTGATTGCACGCGGTTGAGTGTTTGCCCATTGATATTATAGTTCCATATAACTTTGTAATGTTTTTGAGTGAAAGTTGTTACTGAACACTTGCTAATGTTCAAATACATGCGATTAGCTTGGCACCATTTAGATATTTTATCAATATCTTGTTGGAGCGCTTGACAATCTTCTATGTTTGCTATGAATTTAAAGATTTTCAGATCGTCGGCGTATAAAAGGCATTTGCAAGTTAATTTTGAGATAAGGTCGTTGATGAAAACAACAAAAAGGAGGGGTCCTATATGTGAACCTTGAGGAACTCCCGATCCAACTGCAGTAGGTGAGGAGACATAGCCCTTTATTGCGACTAACTGAGTTCTGTTCTTAAGGTACTATCACTAAGGTATATCCACCTGTACAGGTTTCCGTGTATACCATATGATGCTAGTTTTTTACAAAGCAGGCAATGATTTACTTTGTCAAAGGCCTTAGAAAAATCAGTGTATATTGAGTCCACTTGACCACTGACAGAAAAGACCTGACATAGATAATTTTTATATTCTAGTAGATTTGTCACGCCTCTGCGGCGCCATCGCACGGAATCGGTTAACAAATATTTTAGATGATAGGGCAGTTTGGTTGAAACTCAAAACATCACGACGGCGGTGGCTACCGCGAATGTGTGTAATATTTTCCAAGTCGAACGACCGGCTACCGATCTCATCGAGATCTTTTAAATACACTGGAGACATGAAAAGGACTGACTGCTTTGCATGCCCTGTTTACGCATGGAGCGACTTTTTTAAGAACAGCGAAACGAAATTGCCGGGGTCAGCTAGTCTTCAATATATTGAACACAAGCTATAATTAAAGTTTCACACGTAAAGTGTGAACAAATTATTAATTATACTTATATGACTTTTTAATGAAAAAATTACCTTATCGAGTTTTAATTAGCGACAGTAAATGATAGAATATTTCCCACCGTATAAATAGCACACGGAAAATTATGGCTCCCATTAGTAGTAGTGTGAAATTGTTGGAAATATGACGAAATTATTGCAACGCATTTTAGTTATATTTCTACTTTCCGCTGCTGTTAATGGCGTTACAGCGAAAGTCGAAAATTTGGAATACAATCATTTGAAAGACTACAAAACAGTTGACGATGACGCTGTACAAATTCCTGTCAAAAATGACGTAGAAAATGGAGTATCCAACGTGAAAAATCAGGGCAAAAACGAAGATGGAACACTATTATTATTAAATACGTTGAGAAGTAGAATGGAAGCCAATAACTACGACGAAAAAATGAAGGGCCATGCGTTGATATATGATAGAGAAAGCGGCCGTCCCGTAGGAAGAATTAGGTTTTCATCAATCATGGGTTTCGTAAAAACAATGACAAGTAAGACTTTATTATTTATTTATAATTACCTACATTGCAAACGTGCTACTGTGTTTATTTCTATGTCTGTCTGTTACATCTAAGGCTAAGGCTAAACCGACTTTGATGCAATTTGGTAGGGAGATAGGTACTTTTATTTTTTTGGTACCGGGGGGTCGCATCATTAAAGGTTGTAAGGCACTGTTCTAGAGTGACATATTTTTACAACATGATGGCACGTGCACGGTGCATCAAAGCTCGCTTAGCAAAACAAAATGAAAAGGATTTCTTTCTATGGTACCTAAATAATAATAATAACAGCTCCCACACCGGTTTCGGTGACGGTGGCCGATTTAATTGAAACCAGGCCAGCTACGCAGGAGTAATTTTATAGTGCCCAAGTGTGTGCGCAGTACATAAGAGCACTCTCTATTCCTTTACTCTCATAACCCAGTGGGATTTAAGACCGACACGCCCGGCGAGAGATCAGGCGCACGACCGACTTTTTACATGCCCATCCGACCCATGGATCATCTCACTTATCAGACAATCAGGTGATCAGCCTGCATTGTCCTAACCAAACTTGGAAATAACATGTTTCCAACGCGGGAACCGAACCCACGACCTCCGAGTCAAGAGCTGCGCTCTATACCACTAGACCACGGAGGCGTATGGTACCTAAATTAGACTAAGTGACTGATAGATAAAGGAAATGTGTCAGTTTAAGGGTGGGTTGCACCAGAGGCGTGGTTAAAGTTAAAGTTATGGTCAAAGTTATGGTTATAGTTAAGGGTAATTTAACTTTAACCTTAACTTTAACCACAGAATTTGATAGAAGACGTTGCTGGTGCGACAAGGCTTGAAATGAAACGCTTCTGGTAAAAAAGAACTGTCAAAAATGGAGTTTTTGTATATGGCGTCCATTTTTGACTTTAACCAAAGATTTGACATTTTTCGTTGTAGTTAAAGTTATAGTTAAAGTTACAGTTATAGTTAAAGTAAGTTGGTGCAACCCACCCTAAGTCTGTCAGTGCTTGTTTTATTTCGTATGTAGTCATGCTTAGGCATCCACACGTTATGCGGCCACGTTTTCTGTATTCGAATTCTTAACCGTTTCCGTGCGGATGTCACCGATAGGCATCATGGATAGCTTTTCTGTATGGCGGGTGACGCCCGAGAGGGGATAAAATGTTTACCTGTAAAACTATGATGAAATTACATTTTTCAGAGGTTTCCCCTCAATGAAAGTGGCTTTATTTGTCACGTATTTTACGTGTACAGTGTTAGTTTTAGGATATTGCATAAAAACTTACACTTCAGGAGTCCTAAACATTTTATAAATATATAACGCCAACACCAGCAAAATCTCACATCAACATAATTTATTCTTATAACTAACTAGCAGCCTGCCCCTGCTTCGCACGGGTATGAAACAAACATTTCTAAAGTTGGTGGTGTTATTAACCCGGCGAGAGTGTGGTGAAAAAATGTAACAAGGAGTATGTGGCATGGTATGACATACCCGCTTACAATATTTGCTGTAAAACTGGATTTTTAAGAAAGAGCGCTAAATTCATTATCTTTTATTATAATAAGACTATATTTTAACATATTGGAAATAAAAAAATTGCGTGAATTTTTTTGACGCAGTTACTCTTTCTTAGTTTTATGATTCGTAGAATACATCATTTCCTTTTTTGATTTGATTTGTTGAATTCAGATATTTCATTCAAAAACTACCACTTAATAACATTTATTTGTTTATAAAATGCTATAAAAAGTAGATACATTTTTTGGCGTTATACATGACTAGCATGTAATACAATAAAACGAAAATAAATTGATCAATATAGCCAAAGGTTTACAACACCTGATAAAAATAAGTTCCATTTCTTCCTTCCATTTCTGTTGTTGTTTTTCATGGTGGCGCCCGAGAGGAGATATCAAAGTTCCTGGCGGTAGGCGCCTCAGAGGAGATACGAAATATTTGTTCGCAGCCAGGCGCGTGAAATTGCCAAAAATGACATCGCACTGACTCGGTTAATGTAGAATTTCGATTTGGAATTTCGTGAGACTAACGCAAATGTTCGTTTTTTTCAAGCGCGAACGCGCCGGCTTTCATTTGAAACGTACGTGCGGAATTCGTTACGTTCGGAAAAAGCGAACGTGTGCGTCAGTTAATGTATTTTCTACTGATCCCATGAATTCGGCTTTCCGAATACGGCAAACCTGTACGCGGCCAGCCTTAAACTTGCAGCTTTTATGATGATTAATAATTGGACGCTGTTAAGCATTCGTGTACTAACCCACACAAAATTACGTATTGAGTTATGAATGCAGTTATGTTCTTTAGATGATTTAGAACAAGACTGCATTCAAAATTTAACAACAAAAAAAATTGTGGGTTAGGACACTAATGCTTAACAGCGACCAACAATAACAACGTTATTTCCAGATCTCCTAGCGTCGTCCCTATCGTCTGATGAGTACCAGACACGACAACTTTGTTAACAGCTAATTGATAAACCTCAGTGATAGTAACACAAAGTTATATTTTTTTCAGACTTATTCCATATAACCAAAGACGCAATACATAAAAAACGTCAAGGCTAATATAGCTATCCCTGATCAACAAAAAACTGCTGCTTAGTAATTTGCGTTCCACTATCAACGACAGGACCTTTCAATCCATGCCCAACAAAAAGGGAGAAAAGAAATAAATTGAAAGAATAAACAAATTATGTAAAAAAAGCTTAGAAATCTTTTCTTTGCACATTTAGTTAGCAAGTATTTTATACTAAACTAGATGACCCGGTGAACTTCGTATCACTTCTCTTCATATTATATAAACCTTCCCTGGACTATACAGAGTGCAATTAAACTTTCGTGCCGACAATTTTCCAGGGCTTAAGTAGCTCATTAGGAGAGTCCATTCAACCAAAAAATTCCGGTGTTATTTTTTTCAATGGCATATTTTATCCCATTTAAAATCGTTGCAGAACGGTCACTCGCGGCGCGGGGGAATGACCGGAGGGGACGCATCGTGTCCATTAATTGCAGTGTTTTTTAGGATAACTATCGCAAGCTATTTCTCAACATTTTAGTACTGAGTGATTATAAAAGAAAAAATACGTGTATTTTTATTGTTAACAAGGATCAATATATCAAAATTTGGCAGGAAGGTTTAATAGCACCTTGTGTACTCGTGTATATATTTTCAATACTAAAATTACTTAAATCGGTTAAGCCGTTTTCGAGTTATGCGAGACTAGCAACATTTAAAATGAATTAGGAGTATTATTTTATGAGCGAACCCTATTATTAGAAATCTCTCCATTTATAAACCTACCCATTCATGTATATTTCAAGGCTAAAAATTAGCTGAATCGATTAAGCCGTTCTCGAATTTTAGCGAGACTAGCTAAATTGAAAATGATTAAGAAGTATTATTTTATTAGCGAACCTTATTATTAGAAAACTGATTTTTAGTTTTTGTGAAATATAATAATAATATATTATACCCCGTATTAGGTCCCGGACAGCCAACGGAAAGCTACTTTCCTTATATAGTGATTAAAAATTACTTCACCTACAATTTCAAAACCTAACTGTGGGATCTTGCTAATATCTTTAGACACGCAAGCTTCATATTTTACTGTTCTAGCATTTGTTACAACACATTTTGCAACATTGTTTATCTTCCTAGTAGGGAAAATAATCTACACAAGAAAATACACGCTAATGAGTCGTAATCGTTGTGTCTTGTTGTGATCTGACCTTTAAAATTAATAATAATAATTATTATTCTCAATTCATGTAATAGCTTGGTCTCTTCCTTCCTCTTACCTTCCTATCATAATACCATTAGGTAAATTATTATTATGAATAATAATAGTAGGTACTTATGTAATAGTAATAATATGTTTTTCATACAAAGGTACGAAAAAAGGTTATCTTTCAGCACTGCTACTTTCACAGCGAACTCTATATAAGGAACCCATACACACCCTAAAGCAGGGGTTCCCAAACTTATTTTGTCTACCGCCCACTTTGAAAAACAAAAAATTTTGGCGCCCCCTTTGTTTCACCTTCTTTTAAATTAAAGCCTCTACACTACTCCCCCATTTTTTTTCTGGGTCCCACACCGCCCCCCTCTAGGCCTTCAGCGCCCGCAAGGGGGCGTTATCGCCCACTTTTGGAAAGGCTGCCCTAAAGTATTATCGCTTAGTTTTGTTACAGCCTGCCCCCGTAGACAAGTGGCAAAACGCTTACGCTAACGTTAACGCTAGCGCTACAAAATGTATGGATTTGACATTAGTATTCGCTAGCGAAGCGATGACTTATGTCAAATCGCATACATTTTGTAGCGCTAGCGTTAGCGTTAGCGTTAGCGCTTTGCCACTTGTCTACAGGCCCTGTAGAATTAGCATTTTAGCATTAGCAGCAAGTCTGCTGATTACAGCGGTGATCTGTGGATGTTGGTAGATCGCCTGCTTGATTTTAAACAAAAATAACTTAAAAGTTGTGCGCGTCTTATAGGAAAAACAATTATTATTGCAACAAATAACTGCCACGGTCCACGCACAATAAAACTACGGAATTAACTGCAAACCTTCAAGAAAATATTATTACCTCTTAAAGGCCAGCAACGCACCTACAACTCTTCTGATGTTGAGAGTGTCCATGGGCGTACTTGCTTTCCATCAGGTGATCCATTTACTCCCTAATTAAAAAAAAACTAGATGACGCTTGCAACATCGTTGCGCCAAAATACGTTTATCGCGACTTAAGTACATTTTTCCGGGATAAAAAGTATTGTTGCGTGCTAGGGTTCAGAGGATTTGGAGAGAAAGACTGCTGACTCTCTTGAAGACTTTATTCACTAGCACTAGGTCCAACACTAAGCACTCGCGATGACCTAGGTCGTAGCCAAGTCGTAGGTTTCACTTGTTCACTCACCATTGATCATCGCTCGTCGACGATCGCTCGAACTGAACTGAATCAATGGCCCAGCTTCCTGCGGCTATTTATATGGGCGGAGACGAGTCCTAGACTGTACCAGAACATTCCTTTCTAGTGTACCCTATTCGCGTAAACAAGTGTGGAATATTTCTGGAAGCCTAACGCCATCTAGTATCGAGTAGGAGTTTTATGTTGTTTTAATTCCCCGAGTGGTTCCACAAGTTGACGCTAGCTGATGGTATACGTATCCGTAACAGTATCATATTATGTCCTTTCCCGGGACTCAATGTAGCTCCATACCGAATTTCATTAAAATCAGTTCAGCGGTTTGGACGTGAAGAGGTAACAAACAGACAGACAGACACACTTTCGCATTTATAATATTAGTATGGATACTCAGTACTCACGTCCTGTCCCTGTACGTAGCCACGTCCTTCCTAATGTCCGTCGGCTGGAAGTACTTGGGCAGGTGTGTGCGCATCGTCACGATCTTGTCCAGATTGCTCTTCGCCCGCTCCAGGGATCCCTTGGACGTCACGATGGTGTTCTCCAGGAAGATCGGAGCTGGAAAATAGGACTTGATAATTGATATACAGGGTGTGACAAAACAACGTGGTGTGACAAAACAACGTCATCTAGTTGTTTAGAGCGTGTCTCTTGACTCGGAGGTCGTGGGTTCGATTCCCGCGTTGGAAACATGTTATTTTCAAGTTTGGTTAGGACAATGCAGGTCTAGTAGTTAATAATTTTTCAGATATCAAAATATTTTGTATTTAATATTTATTTTTATGATACAATTATAAATTACAAGTGTACTTAAAAAATAAAACGTTTTTTCCAGTTCGTTTCATTTGTACTCATTTATATAGTAGCTTTTTGCATTTTATTGTTACTTATAGTGTTGTTAATTTTATTGTTTACTAGCTGTGCCGCCTCGGTGTTACCCGCCGTTGATTAGTGAAAAATTGTGATATTTTCCCGCAGTTAAAAGAAGCAATGTCTTATTCCAGGGTGTCAACTAACTCCCTACCTATTTTTTTTTCATTTTCGCTAGCCGCTTAGACGTGAATAGCTTTGTCCACACTGTGCCTTTTTCTGTTCGTCAAGGGCATGCGTTATAGCGCAGTCAACAGCGAACGTGAGGCATACCCGTGACGCATGCCCTCTGACCGTATCCAAAAAACAAAAATGACAATGTTGGCGTTGCGTTCGTTGACGCATTCAATTATTGAATGCGCCAAAACGAAAGTTGAATGAGAGAAGATGATGAAAATTGAAGACGAAAGCGCATAGTGTGGACATAGCTGGCACATACGTGGTAGAGCCATGCTTCGGCACGAATGGGCCGGCTCGACAGAAGAAATACCACGGGCTCACAGAAAACCGGCGTGAAACATCGCTTGCGCAGTGTTTCGCCGAGTGAGTGAGTTTACCGGAGGCCCAATCCCCTACCCTATTCCCTTTACTACCCTTCCCTATTCCCTCCCTTACCCTACCCTATTCCCTTCCCTTCCCATCCCTACCCTTCCCTATTACCCTATTCCCTCTCAAAAGGCCGGCAACGCACCTGCAGCTCTTCTGATGTTACGAGTGTCCATGGGCGACGGAAGTTGTTTTCCATCAGGTGACCTGTTTGCTCGTTTACAACAAATAACAAAGGTACAAACTCACAAACTTTGGCCTTTATAATATTAGTGTGATAAATATTTTTATAACTACACTAGTTACACCTTAATGTTTGTTACTACAAAATAATTTATAGTATACAGTCATGAAAACATCATGAATATATAATTATTATATTCAAACATTTATAATTTAAAGATAACATGTGACTTTAGAATAATACCTTTTAGGGAGATCGCAGACACACTCTTTCACAGTGTACAGAGGAGACGAAAAATCGGAAATTTTCTAGTTTCTTCAATTTTGAATAGGCATTAATATTATGAATGCAGCGAGCTACCAAAGTTTAGCGTTTTTTTGCGGCCCGGAAGGGAAAAATCCATATTTCTCCAAAACTTTTACGTAATAAATAAAATTTTGTATTCCACCTGAAATCCTATTAAATAAGGTATATTTCAAGCTTTTTTCCTGATTCGCCGTGTCAATATTTTACATTCAATAAAATAATTTTCATTTTTTAGGTTTTTATTTTTTTTATCCAAAACCAAACAAAAGATGCAATCGAAAATATCAACAAATTAAAGGTATACATACAAGCATTCTATACGCACAAAAAAAAATCACCCGTGAGATCCGTTTAAGTACTGGAGACGGATTGATCGTGAAATCCTACGCTAGGGCTGCCACCATACGTCTTTCAATGGATGGCTGTCAATAATGCAATAGAAATAGTCACTATATACAAAGGCCGAAAAAAATCACAAAATTTTGGTAGCTCGTAGAATAAAAACTATTGCGTATTGACACGGGGGTGCATTCATTCCAAATTCAAGGAAATAGAAAATTTCCGACTTTTCGTCTCCTCCGTACACTGTATGGGCGCCGCAGACTCGATCACACAAAATGTGTGTCGTCTGCGATCTCCCTTAACGTGACTGTTAACATGTAGTATTAAATGTGAGTGGTTGACGAAAAAGGGACCTCAAGGTAAATAATATTTTGATTTCAAGTAAATCGCGTTTCGTGTAGAAACAAGTTGTGGAACTGCCTCGGTTCACAAAAAAATAACTTAAAAAACTACGGCACCTAAAATATTCTGTTTAGACCAAAACAAAGCTAAAAGTTTGTTTAAAAAAAAAACAAAAAACCCGTTTCCAATCCCTTCGTCCCTTTTTTGTCAACCACTCACAAATAATAAAACATTAAATTACGGAGCGGATCTTTACTTTGAAGGAGGCTGAATCTAAGTCTTCGGTCTGGAAATCAGCGGGCAGCCGGGCTGTGCCGCGGTACAAATGTCCTTTTTTTATCATAATATCGGTGAACTTTTTTACTTATACATATTTTATATACTTTTCAGGTTTTATGTTTTCTTTAGGATACAAAATGTTCCCAAATTTAAAATCATTAACGTATCATTTAAGACTAAGGAGAAAATTCAATTTGAATTCTGTAGGCCTACTACGAAACAGTTTTGAGACTCAAACAATCGGACGAGAATGCCGCGTCCTGCTCTAACAACTTTCTCGTTTGTTACAGTAGGACACAACATTCTCGTACGATTGTTTGAGTCTCAAAATGGTTTCGTGGTACGGCTACCTGGTTTCCACCGATAATATGATAAACCGGCACCGATTTTTTTTTATGATAGAAGGGGACAAACGAGCAAACGGGTCACCTGTTGGAAAGCAACTTCCATCGCCCATGGACACTCGCAGCATCAGAAGAGCTGCAGGTGCGCCGGCCTTTTAAGAGGAAATGGGTTAATAGGGGAGAGTAGGGATGGGAAGGGAAGGGAATAGGGGAAGATAGGGAAGGGAATTGGGCCTCTGGTACTCACTCACTCACTCACTCGGCGAAACACAGCGCAAGCGCCGAGTCACGCCGGTTTTCTGTGAGAACGTGGTATTTCTCCGGTCGAGCCGGCCCATTCGTGCTGAAGCATGGCTCTCCCACGTATAAACACGTATTTTACTTCTGTGCACCGATGTGATAAGTTTAACCGCCGAAATGACATTGTTTTATCAAAGTATACAAAAAAATTACAATAAATGCGCATCATAGTCAGCCTAGTCCAGAGGAAAGAACTAGTCAATACGTCTGGCATCAACCGTGTGCGGGTTTCCTCACGATGTTTTCCTTCACCGTACGAGCGTCCGTATTGTGTACTTGAGATCAGAAAATGTCTCATTGATACAAGCCTCCACCCGGGATCGAACCTGCGTCCTGCTACTCCTGCATCCTCTGGTCTCTGCGAGTGCGAACTTTGGTTCGGTCTACCCATATTAATTAGGCCACGGACGCTCAGGGTATTATAAAACAAAGTAACAATATAATATATACGTGAGCGTGTATATAATATACGAGGAGCTGGCGAACAAAACCGGACAGGTCCACCAGAGTGCGAATGTATTTTTTTTTCGAATCGTCTTTTCTTGACCCATCTGCGTCAATTCCTGTTAATATTTTTAATCAAAACCCGTTAAAAAGCTCTAAAAGTCAATTTTCAAACAAAACCGGATTAGTTCAGTAGTAGTTGTTGACACTACTTTTTTAATCCGGTTCTGTTCGCCAGCTCCTCAATTATAATATGTTCCCTGTATAGAGTTCACTGTGAAAATAAAGCTGAAAAAGTTATTTTTAGGGTTCCGTACCCAAAGGGTAAAAATGGGACCCTATTACTGAGACTTCGATGTCTGTCCGTCTGTCTCCAGGCTGTAACTCAAGAACCGCTATAGCTAGAATTCTGAAATTTTCACAGATTACTAAATTAGTATTAAATAGTAAAAACAAAATAAAATTAATATTTAAGGGGGGCTCCCACACAACAAACGTGATTTTTTTGGCCTTTTTTGCTCTATATCAATAATGGCAACAGGTAGGTACTTGATTTTTTCTCAAAGTCTATAAATATATGTGTACTTTAATATTTTGTAATAATATTAAAATAAAATAAAAAATTAAAGGGGGCTCCCATACAAAAACACAATTTTGGGCCTAATTTTGCTCTATAATGGTACGGAATCCTACGTCCGACTCGCACTTAGCCAATTATTTAAATATTGTACAGGAAAAATCTCTGACCTCGTGGTATTTCTCATAGAAAATTTCCTCTTTTATTCATAAGATATAACTCTACTTTCTCTACCATCGTTCCATAATATTCAGGAGTTGTCATAATCTACCAACAATTTTAATGAAACTCTTCAAAGGAACTTACAGAAATCCTTCTTCAGGAAGTGTTTCTGCTGTTTGACCCAGTCGTCCAGGATCCTCACAGCATCAGCCATCTCCCCGGGCCGGTGCAGCCCCACCTCGCGCCGCACCACCTCCAGGGTGTCGCGGTGGAAGTCCAGGTAACCATTCTTTGGGAGAGCCTCCATCGCGCGACCGTTTGACTGACGAGCCTGACCACAACTGTTCAACGATAATAGTTATCTATAAGTATATAAGTACTATGTCATGCAAATACAAATGCTAATATTTGTCCGACCGTCTGTCTGTTCCTCATAAAACGCTGAACATTTTCAGGTTGGCGCTCTCCACGCCCCTGAATATAACATAAAGGATAGTTTTTCACAAGTTTAACCAAATTGGGGTTTCAGAGCATTATAACTGGCCTGGTGGTGCGCACCTTCATACTGCTTATAATATTACATCTTCGCACAATTTTTTTTTACGAAATAAGGGGGCAAACGAGCAAACGGGTCACCTGATGGAAAGCAACTTCCGTCGCCCATTGACACTCGCAGTATCGGAAGAGCTGCAGGTGCGTTGCCGGCCTTTCAAGAGGGAATAGGGTAATAGAGGAGGGTAGGGAAGGGAAGGGAATAGCGGAGGGTAGGGAAAGGAATATGGTAGGGGATTGGGACTCCGGTTAAGCTTTTGATCAAACTATCCGACTGAAAGTCTGCAGTCTACGGGCTCTAAATAATCCGACCAAAATCCGGCATGTTGCACACGTGACGTCTTATCAGAATATTAACAGAAACGTTGTCAAACGTCAAACAAAACTTTGTTTAGTGTAGCGTTAAAAATGTTGCAGTAATCTTTAAATATATAAAATTCTCGTGTCACAATGTAAGTCACCGTACTCCTCGAAAAGGCTTTACTGATTTAACCAAATTTTATATGCATATTCAGTGGGTCTGAGAATCGGCTACTGGGTACTTATTATATTGATAAGTGCATTTGTTGAATAAATAATAGTAAATTATTACAACTCGAGACTGACGGCGACTATTGTTTGTGCGACGGGATAGCGATGGACGTTGCCATGGTGCTATAATTAGTCACTTCAATAAAATAATACGGGCGAAATACTTTACATATTTCGTTTGCCGGGACAGCTAGTAATATTATATTATTTGAGAAAGTTTGCCCTGGTTAGTTACCAAAAACTATAAAGATCGAGTTGATTAGATTTTCGATTTAAAACGTATGAACCGATATCCGCTATCGGGCCGGACAGTATGAAAGACAGGTATCAGAGAAGTTGATTCCTATGCAAATCGGGGACCTAAGTAGTTTGGTTGCGTTACGTCAAACCCAGCTGACAGATCACAATTAACATTGAATCGACATATTCGACCAAATAACGTTGGTCTGTCAATTGCATAGGAATCAAATTTTTTTTTATGAAATAAGGGGCAAACGAGCAAACGGGTCACCTGATGGAAAGCAACTTCCGTCGCCCATGGACACTCGCAGCATCAGAAGAGCTGCGGGTGCGTTGCCGGCCTTTTAAGAGGGAATAGGGTAATAGGGGAGGGTAGGGATGGGAAGGGGAGGGAATAGGGGAGGGTAGGGAAGGAAATAGGGTAGGGGATTGGGCCTCCGGTAAACTCACTCACTCGGCGAAACACAGCGCAAGCGCTGTTTCACGCCGGTTTTCTGTGAGAACGTGGTATTTCTCCGGTCGAGCCGGCCCATTCGTGCCGAAGCATGGCTCTCCCACTTCCTCGATGGTACATTATTTCATACATTTTACATACCCCGATATCGTATCGGCGTCCGACACCGATATCGGATCGGATAATGTGACAACGCTCGGGTCATCTGCTCATTTTCTGAGAATTATATTATAATTTTTGCTTGTTATCACTATCAACATCGGCATACTATGTCTGACATTTATTACTCATAAATTTTTATTTATTTAAATATATTTTATTGAATGGCTCTCGTGAATTTTTTGTAGACGAATCCTAGTCACATAAACAAAAATAATCGCCAAGTTGCTACTATTGATATGGAGCAAAAAAGGCCAAAAAAATTACGTTTGTTGTATGGGAGCCCCGGAAAAATCAGCTTAGTCGTTTGGACGTGAAGAGGTAACTGAGTACTGACACTAGACAGACAGACATTCGCTTTTTTAAAAGTAGTATGGATTAGTATATTAAGCGCTTATTCCACTTGTCCTATTTAGGAAGTCCTAGCTAGGATCCTAAAAAATTTAGTCAAGTGGAATAACATTTAGAAAGCTAGGATCCTAAATCGGAAAAAATGTGACTCCTGAATGACTAAATCAGTGTTGCCAGATGGTTTCAACCTTTTATCTGTAGTGGGAACTGCTAAATCAGCGGGGTGATTCACTAAGCGATTCCGCGCGGAATCTTCCCGATTGCGGAAACTATTTCACTTTCAAGCAAATGACAACTGAATTCTTTCCGATTTTTCTGTCATTTTGACAGTAGTGACATTTCTTTTGTATGAGTGAAATAGTTTCCGCCACGGATTCGAGAATATTTCACTGCGGATGGGAGTTTGACATCCGACGGCGGAAAATTATCCGAGGATTAGAGTCGTTTCCGCGGAATGTTTTCGCCACCTCCGAGACTCGTGAAATCTTTTCACTTCGAGAACCGTGTGATAGCGGATATTGTTAGATGAAATTATTTAATGATAAGTTAATTCTTATCATTAAAAACAAAGCAATTATTAATACTCAGTCGTGTCTTGTTTAATATATTAAATAAATGTCGTACTGTAATAATTATGTGTTAAATCTTTAGGAAGTGTTCATTGAACAATAAATATTTTTTATTTATAAATGCAGTATTTGTATTAATATTTGGTACTTAAAGATTTAGAAATAAGTATAATATTTTTAAATTTTGTATTAATATGTACTTACTTATGTACATTATTATGTTAAAACATTATTGTGCTTTTACAATAATTTTAATAACTATTTAAAATTATTGTAAAAGCACAATAATGTTTTATGTAAATATCATTATAATTCCAAGTTCATACTCGCCACCCGGGAATTTCCATAGTATCTAATAATATGAACTTATATTAGATAAAAAACGAAACAAAAAAAAACTAATATTTTTTGAAGTATTTAAAGTAATAAAGTTTGTTTTACATATAAATAAAAAGTATTCTCACACAACAATATTATTTACCGATATAACATTTAAATTGTAATATACTCTGTGATTTACCGCATAGTAGGTACCTATATTATATTCTCTTTGTTTACCGGAGCCATACCGGAGCACAACACACACAGATTACTAGTATACAGGGTGTAACAAAAATAAGTGATAATACTTTAGGGTGTGTACGTGTTCCTTATAGAGAGTACACTGTAAAAGTAGCAGCGCTGAAAGATAAAAAAAAAATTTCACTTTTGTATGGGGAACCTCGAGACGCTCGGGCCCTTGCCCATACAAAAGTGAAAAAAAATTTTCGTCTTTCAGCGCTGCTACTTTCACAGTGAACTCTCTACAAGGAACACGTACACACCCTAAAGTATTATCACTTATTTTTGTTACACCCTGTATATTACAACACACAAGTTACAGATTTGACAGATTGTCATTGTCACTCGGCAGTCGAAAAATATTACAATATAGTCTGTGGGCGATTAGTAACTTTTCGGATTTTCAATATTGTGCGTTATTTAATATATAAACTTTTGCTATATAACTTATACTTTTTTCGAAGTTTTTACTGGATTTCTCGAATGTAAGTAGTGTTTTGTATTAATTTTTTTAATGAGTAGCAAATTTTTAATATTCAATGAAATACTCAAAATCATTCGTTGATTAAAATGCAGCTGAAATATATTTTTTTGTATGGTAAGACTAATCTTAGTTTTTTAAAATTTTATTCATTAAATTAAGAGGTGCAGGGGAGACAATTATTTTCCCATCTTTTATCTTGATACTGACAGCGATGAATAACCAAGGCTATATATACCGTAGCACTTATTGCCAAAAAAAAAACTAGTGTCAATTATTCTCTTTGGTTTCGGATTCATTTCCGTGACGGAAAGTTTGTGAATCGCTGTGATACTGACAGAATAATGAGATCTTTTCACGTGAGATCTTTCCGACGATCGTGCATCGGGGGGCAGAAGTCGTGTTCGTTTCGTTTTTCAATGTACATTGCGCATGCGCAAAGTTAAAAATTAGTGTCAGTGTGAGTGTCATGTTCTATAATCTGACAGAAATTGTTAGAACATGACACTCCATTATGAAGTTGACAGTCAGCTGCCAAACTGCGAAAAAATGAAGTGAACACGGCTTGTATTATAGTCAGTTTATATTATGTTATAAGATCTGGAATCCATTCGTAGGTAATTTCTTAAGTCTGCTGGTTCCAAGTAGTTCAGAAAGTTCATAATTTATAATTTTATGTGGAGCTAAAATTCTTCCAACCATCTTTTTCGCCTTTTATTTATTTTTATTTTCAATGAGCCAACAGCTAAACCTATGAGAAGACCAATTTTTTGTTGCTTTGATAGAACTGGAGCCATTAAGAAGACGTCTGACCAAAATGACAACTGATTTAGTCACTAAATTAGGACAAGTGGAATAAGAAGCGAACTAATTAGTCTCCTATGTAGGATCCTAGCTAGGACTTCTAAATAGGACAAGTGGAATAAGCGCTTTATATAGTATGTATATGTTCAAGATCGAAAACGCTCATTGAGCGGAAAAATAGCTCATTAGTCACAACGCGTTGTGGTCACAGTAAAATGTCCACAACGCGAAATTCGTGTTGTGGCTCTAATAATAACGGCCACGACGCGTTCTGGCAATCACAGAAAGACCAAGTATAGCGAAATTCGTGTCGTGAGTCGTGGCTGACATGCTCTTCGATCTCAACTCGTTGTGGCAATGAAAAAAAAAGCAATGACGCGTTTAGAATATCATTTGATTACGATTTACGACGCAAGCTATTTTCCGATATGGATCCTACTAGATCTAGGCTGCAAACGTTTTGGTAGATGTCCTTAGCAAATACATATTTCTTATTTTATAAAATCACTGCATAACGTGTTTGTCATTATCTATATATTAATACGTGAGCCAAAAACTTTGTAACCCTTTTGACAAAAAATGGGGAAACGTAGGTGAATGAAATTTTGTACAGTTATAGTTTATATGGTGAAGGAGTGCATCGAGCTTATATTATTTTGAAATTATGCTTTTATCATACATTTTTTTAACAAATAAAACATGACACACACTACAACACACACAATAGGAAAAATAACAGATTTTTGAGTGACAAGCCTATACATACGAATTATACTCTTTTATTCATGGTTGCAGTCTGTTGACAACAAGGTGACAAATTGAAAATATATTATAATTTTTTTTTATTGAATCTTAGATACTATGAGACAATGCTTACACGGCCAGTCTGAGATCAGCTGAGTCCCAGAGATAAGGGTTGAAAAAAATATGATAACGTCAATATTTTTTTACAAAATATAGGTAGCAGTCCTAACTCCTAATGCCGTTGAAACTAAGGTCGAATTTCGACCATTGGGCGATCTCTAGTTTTATAAAATATATAAATTAAAACAGAAGTATATATTTTGGTAAGTATTTAGGTATTTTGCATGTCAGCCACGACACGAATTTCGCTATTGGTCTTTCTGAAATTGTCACAACGCGTCGTGGCCGTTTTCATTAGGGGCAACAACACGAATTTCGCGATGTGGATGTCGCAGCCAACTGGTTAAAATAGCCGTTCAATCAAACAACCAGCCCTTTGACTGAACAACGCCATTCAATCACACGTCTAGCTTTTTAATTGAATATTTCAGTCGCTCGAAACGTTCAACACTACAGCTGATTCAAAAGCAGCCGTTTGATTGAATTAGTTTAGCGTTCACCACCGCGGCGCTAGGTGCATTTTATTTACAATATGGCGTCAACTAGCCGGTATTTTGTGATTGTATTAAGATAATATTTTTCGTAAATATACGTTACAAGTGTTATTAAAGTGACTGAAATTATGGAGGCACATACGAGTGAATCAAAATTTAAACAAATATTCGAGGAGAAATTACGGGATTATGAAATGCATCACCAAGGTATTTATTGCAATTATGTTCAAAATGAGTTAGAATACAATTTATTCTACATGTTATCATTACGCTTGTGTAATAATAACACTAAACTAATGGTTACCTTAGTTGATTTGCCATTTAACTAGTTAGCTAAGCGTCTTCTAGCTGTAGTGTTGAACGTTGCAGTCGACAAGTCGGCTAAACGACGTGTAGCCGTGTGATTGAATGGCGTTGTTCAGTCAAAGGGCTAGCTGTTTGATTGAACGGCTATTTTAATCAGTGGACTGCAACATGGACATTTTACTGTGACCACAACGCGTTGTGAGCTATTTTTCCGCTCAATGAGCGTTTTTGATCTTTGAGCGTAACACATTAAAACAGATATTCAATATTTAATTTCATTTTTCATTTATTGTTGTTTGTGGTAATTTGAAAGACTTGGTGAGTCTGACTGTATAAAAATATATTTTATTATTATTCTTAGGGCCGACTTTTCAATCGTCATATTTTTTATTTCCATAATTAGTTTAAATAATCTATATACTTATATAAAACTCAAAGGTGACTGACTGATTGACATAGTGATATCTATCAACGCACAGCCCAAACCACTGGACGGATCGGGCTGAAATTTGGCATGCAGGTAAATGTTATAACGTAGGCATCCGCTAAGAAAGGATTTTGATAAATTCCAACCCCAAGGGGTTCAAATAGGGGATAAAAGTTTGTATACTTTTTAACGCGAGCGAAGCCGCGGGCAAAAGCTCGTAATAAAATAATTGTATATTTAGTAATATGATATAATGATTCCAATAATTTAAGTTAGCTTTTATAGGTAGGTATTATATTATTTTAATTAAAATATGAGGTCTTCATTTCCTTCAATTATGTAGTTTGATAAAAATAATTTAATTAAACTTAACATAATTAATAATTAAGGGCAATCAAAATCACGTCCAGAGATTTTTTTAATTGCCTGTTTTATATCTGACAAGTGACTTTTATGAACTATTTTCGGGACAAATTAATAAGTGAAAATTTTTAGTGATGAATCCGAAACCGAGACAGTCGTCTCAGCCCGCCGCCCAGCAGGGGCCAGCGCAGGCCACGCCGGAGTTTAGTGACATGTCGGCAATTTCCGTCACTAATCGTATTCCCGAATTTTGGACTGACCAGCCGAGAGTATGGTTCATCAGAGCGGAAGCTGTATTGGGTCCTCAAAAGGTTGCTAACGAAACTAAGTTCCAGATAGTCGTATCAAAGCTGGGTAAAGAAGCTATCCAGCAGGTAACCGATTTGTTAATTAAGCCCCCTGACATCAAATATGAAGCACTTAAAAGTAGACTTCTGGCCATTTATGAGGAGTCGGAGAATCGCCAGATACAAAAACTTATTGGCGAAATGGAGTTGGGGACCAAAAGCCGTCGCAACTCCTTCACCACATGCATCGAACATAGATATAATATAACGACACATGATCACATCGATATACAATATATTGTGTCCCCACAATAATATTATTAGGAAGTATGTTAAATGAATAACTACTTAACTACATTTGGCTCTGATCAACCTATTTACTACAAGGAGAACTCCGTTGCGCCAAATTTAGATAATTATTGCGCCCGCGCAACTACAGCATAAAAAAGTAGCCAATGTCCTTTCTCGGGACTCAATAATTCAATTTGTGGTTTTGGCGTATGAGGTAACAGACAGACAGGCAAACTTTAGCATTTATAATATTATTATTAGTATGGATAAAAGTATGGACTGTCAAAAAGGGTCAGTTCACATTGTTAGATGACGCGTGGATAGATTTCTAAACGAGGTATTCAAAACTCAACTTTATTTACCGCAAAAGAAGATTTACATTGAATTGACAAACTTGCCGCTAGTAAACTATAAAAACTGTAAAATTTTAAAGAAAATATGCATATATTATCTTTATTTCAGTTATGGAGTAATATAAATATAAAAATAGTAAAATATTTTATTATTTTTTTTATTTATATCGTTGTTTATATTCCTAAAAAAAATAAGTTAAAAATATATATATACTTACTTACTTAATTTAAATTTGAAAATTAACATTTTTGCATCTATACTCCTCTCGGGCTAACTTGTCGCTAGCGGTCATTGACTCCCTGTCAAAAACTTGTCATTTTCCATATAAAACCACGATTGACAATATCTGACATTTTATTGTCAATCGCGGTTTATTTGGAAAGTGGCAGATTTTTGACAGGCGGTCAATGACCGCTGGCGACAAGTTAGCCCGAGTGGAGTTTAGGTGAGCATACCTCAAAATAAACTTGTATGCCTCGGCAGTAAATTCCTGATAAATGGTGCTCCTTTTTTTTTTTTGGTTTTAAATAGGAAGTTTAAAATTATTTCTTAGGCTTGACACAGCCTTCTATTTATTAATGCGTATAACTTTTTAGCTCTTACTTTATTAAATTTTCCGAAAATGAAGCACAAACTTTTCACGTATATATTTCGAACAAAATCAGTATTTTAAATAAATTAGGTTAACGACTGATATTTTGTCCATTGAAATGTTACATTTGCTTTGCATTTATTAGAGGACGCAATTTTATTTTTGGGATATGTTGAGGGGGTCAATAGAAGCTTAACCTCAAGTTTGTGGGGTCGCCACCCTTGTCCCCCGGCCGCCATCTTGAAAAAAAGGGTCACAACACTATTTTCACGATATCTCGGAAACTGAATGTCTTACAAAAAATTTGTAAAAAAATAATTTGTTGCAAATTATTTTGCATACAAATATTATGTTTGTATATCTTTAACCTAAATTAAAAAAATTAAAGTTATAAGCAAAAAAGTGAGCATTGCGGGCGTAATCATGCTGAATATTTCCGCCGCGTAACTTCGGCCTAGTGTGTTTAGACACTTAGATATGAATACTGACACGGCAAATCTGCCACATAAATTATTTTTAGTATCAATATTAAAAGTAGTTAAAAAGGTATTCTCAGGCCTAACGAATTTACATAAGCTCTAGATTATTAAAATCGGTTGAGCCGTTTTAGAGGAGTTCGGGCACAAACACTGTGACACAAGATTTATAATAATTAATAATATAATATTATGTATGTGTTACGTTCAAAGACCGAAATCGCTCAGTGTGCGAAAAAATAGCTCACAACGCGTTGAAAAAATAGCTCACAACGCGTTGTGAGCTATTTTTGCGCTCACTGAGCGATTTCGTTCTTTGAATTTAACATATTAAGTAATATATTTATATTAGAAAAATGAATTTTCAATTTTCCTAGTCTTGTTTATAACTCAAGGACGGCTGAATCGATTGGGCTAATTTTAGTCTTCAAATATTTGTTTAAGTCTAGGAAAGGTTTGTATGTTGAGAAAATATGAAAAATTGCGAGTAAAATACTAAAAACATGAATTTTTATTTTCCGAAGTGATACGAATTTGATCAGACAAACAGCTAGTATGGTAAATAAAAATTCAGTTTTTTTTTTGCCCCGCGTCGCGGCTCTATGTAATCTGACCCCTACGAGCACAGCCATGTAAAAAGTGGTACATGGTCCTCACTACGGTCAATGTCAGTTCTCAATATCACCTTTATTGCATACGCTTAATAAATAATAATTATCCGGCAAAACATAATATTACATCTACGAATAATAATAACTATATTACATCTACTATACATGACATTAAATTAAATTATAAATGCGAAGATGTCTCTTAAGGGTCCGGGTGCCATCGCAGTTCTTATACAAACGTAATACCAAGATCATTTCCCACACGAGAATATTAACCATATTTGAGTTATTATTCAGCTTAAAATAGTAATTACCTAGGTTTCTGTACAAAGATTCACTCCAAAATATTTACATATCAAAAATATGAACGATTACAATTCAGTATGTAAATAATAAATATTGTAATCGTTCATATTTTTAGGAAGTATGCAAATATTAAATATGGTAAATATTCTTGTATGGGAAATGATCTTGGTATGACGTTTGTATGAGAATAGCGATGGCACCCGGACTCTTAAGTCTTCTTACATTTTCACGTTTATATACAGGGTGCAATTAAACCTTCCTGCCAATTTTTTTCCAGGGGTTAGATATCATTAGGAGAGTCCATTTATTTTAATTTTTTTATTTTATTCTTTTGTTGTATGTGGACTATAATATTTATTAATAATATAAAAATAAAATAAAAATGTAAGGGGGGCTCCCATACAAAAACACACACTTTTTAGCCTCTTTTTGCTCTGTATCGGTACGGAACCCTTCGTGCGCGAGTCCGACTCGAACTTGGCTGAAACTCTATACAGGGTGTAACAAAACTAAGTGATAATACTTCAGGGTGTGCATGTGTTCCTTATAAAGAGTTCACTGTAAAAGTAGCAGCGCTGAAAGACAAACATTTTTCATCAATTTTGTATGGGGAAATTCGTGACGCTGGGGCGCTTGCCCATACAAATCTGAAAAAAAGTTGGTCTTTCAGCGCTGCTACTTTCACAGTGAACTCTTAACAAGGAACACATGGACACCCTGAAGTATTATCACTTAGTTTTGTTACTGTATATTTAAGTAGTAGTTAAATTAATAAACCCGTAAATTTAGCTGAAATTTACTGCTGTTTTGATTGTAATTTATGTAGTTGTATGTTAAGACGATAAGAAATAAAATATTATCTAAAGATTATAAAATCTAAAATAATAATAATATTATGCTGAATAGAAATTTATCAATAAGTTATCCGAAATAAATAATGGACGACATAGATTGAGGATTTCTTAGATGTGGGACGTCTGTTACTGGCCATAGATCACAGATGAAATCAAAGTGCAAGAAAATGGTTAAAATTCTAAAATTATATATCTTTATAATTATATATCTTATCTAAAAAAAAAGTATTTCAAAGACTAGGGATTATATTTTGTTACCTTGATAGGCATGTTAAAACATCTCTTATAAAATATTTACAGTCAGAATCTCCTCCTTTTTTTAAATTCAGTCAAAAGGGCATTAAAAGGTTTACCTGTAAGGTCTGGATCAGCAAGGAACAACCAGCCGCTGAGAGAAATACGCCGCGAATACACAAAAAAATATGTTGCCGGCAGTGTTGTCATTACAGATCAATGTTTGGGGAGCTTCACACTAGAAACGGTGTGCGACGTGACGAGTACGGCGTTGCAACAACGTATTTTAAATTAAAAAAAATAAACGATTTTTTTTTATGAAATAAGGGGGCAAACGAGCAAACGGGTCACCTGATGGAAAGCAAATTCCGTCGCCCATGGACACTCGCAGCATCAGAAGAGCTGCAGGTTCTGTTGGCGTTAAATGTACACTGTTTCGAGCCTATGCCCAAATAAAATAATTATCACTCGCATTTTACTAACATAGTCATAAGAAATATTGTACTTTTACTAACTCTATATGGATCAGTTCTATGGTCTGAAATAAACTGATTATTATTATTATAGCGTTTTCGGCATCTGAACTGCCCCGGGGCAGGGTGGAACGGAAACATCCGAAGTTTAAATCTATACATACATTTTTTTTTATAAATAAAATTGGAGTGTCTGTTTGTAATATTAAAAGAACCGTTTTTTACTAAATGCATATGAATGTATATAGGGTACAGACACCAAAACAACATTTTTTACAATTTTTGTCTGTATGTTTGTTCCGGCTAATCTCTGAAATGGCTGGAGCGATCTTGACGGGACTCTTTTAGGTACATAGCTGATGTAGTAAGGAATAACTTAGGCTACTTTTTAACCGACTTCCGAAGAGGAGGAGGATATACCTATTTCACTTTTTTTATAAAGGAACCTTAAAAGGTGATTTTTTTTTCTCTTTTTTATTATCTTTGTTATCACATTTTTCTGACGCGGACGTAGTCGCGGGCAACAGCTAGTTAAGAATATAAACTACATATTGCAAAGTACTAGTGCAATACGTAGTTTATGTTCTTAATTTAAACTTCGGATGTTTCCGTATCCTGTCGGCCCACCCTGCCCCGGGGCAGTCAGATGCCGAAAACGCTATCAGTAAAAAAAGTTTTGTTCGACGTTTGACAACGTTTCTGTCAATATTCTGATATTACGTATGCGACATGTCGGATTTTGGTCGGATTCATAAAGTTTAATATACCTAGCGGAATAGAGCAACAATCTCGAACTGTCAAACGTAACCAAAGTTGGTTTTCATCTGTGTGAAAAATATGTGTACTTATACACTTACATAAGCATGATTGAACATGAATTCTATGAGATTAAATTGTTAACGTGCGGCACGTGCCGACTGGACGTCAAAAAAGAGTGCTGCTGTTATGTATCACACGTCTCTTTTTACCACGCAGTGTTACTGATAGTGACATTTCTCTTGCTCAGGCCTTTGTTTCTCTATTCCGCTAGGTATATCAACTTTATGGTCGGATTATTTACTGTTTGTGCTAATAGTGCCCTCTGCTCCGAATTTTGCGTAATGTTCCCTATTAACAAAGTAGACGAGCGACGTATTTATGTACTGCTCTATCACCACAAAGGTCAGTGACGGATTAGCCCTTAATCAAATTAAGCAATTGCCTAGGGCATCACGTCTGACCAGAAGAGTAAAGGTTCAAAGACCGATTCTAGTTGAGATACGGATAGGGAGGCCCACTGGCATGGATTGCTTAGGGCATCAAGTAGTCTTAATCCGTCACTGAGAAAGGTGCGTTTCCACCGGAGCTGACTAAGCTGCGTTGCTAGGAATGAGTTTTTGAGAACCAACAGCTTCGCTTTATTTGCCTGATCTCGCTCAGCGCAGTAATTCTATTGGATTTTAGTAACACATACGTGGGAGAGCCATGCTTCGGCATGAATGGGCGGGTTCGACCGAAGAAATACCACAGAATTTCGTTCTCACAGAAAACCGGCATGAAATAGCGCTTGCGCTGTGTTTCGCCGAGTGAGTGAGTTTACCTGAGGCCCAATCCCCTACCCTATTCCCTTCCCTACCCTCCCCTTCTCTTCTTTACCCTCTCCTATTACCCTATTCCCTCTTAAAAGGCCGGCAACGCACCTGCAGCTCTTCTAATGCTGCGAGTGTCCATGGGCGACGGAAGTTGCTTTCCATCAGGTGACCCGTTTGCTCGTTTTTATTTCATAAAATTACGCCCTTATTTCATAAAAAAACACACATTCCTCGCAGATTAGCTTAGCTCCGGAAACGCACCCTTTTGCGTTGAGTTGTCGCGCGTCACCGCAGCAATGTATGCATACTCCGCTTTGAAGATGCAATGCACCGCAACGCAATTTTAAGTATAACAGTATGTTCTCACCCTTAGGGTTCATTCAGACAGCAACGCGACGCGTAGATGCATTTCTAAATTAGTATGGATTTGACAGATTTCAAGTGCGTCAGACGTCTTGCGAATCTGTCAAATCCATACTAATTTAGAAATGCATCTACGCGTCGCGTTGCTGTCTGAATTGACCCTTACAGGTAATACTTTCCGGTCGAACAAGGTCGCTTGTTTACCCCACATTTAAACCAAACAAAAACAACTCTAAATAATAACGCATAAAACTCGCAAAAATGCGTTTAAGCTGGGACACGCGTTAAAATTCCGAAATTTCGGTAAAATATCTATGGGGAAATAACTCTGCGTTGGGACAATAGAGTTGAAATTTGAATAAAATAATAAAAAATAAAATAAAAATTGTTTTATTTCTGAATAGATTTTAAGAAAATACTTTCAGAACGTTGATATACTAGGTGCCTACCACCGGTTCGGGAACTAACCCGGCGAGAAGAACCGGCTGCGAGAAGCCGGAAGAATAGACTCTTTTCGAAAGTTGGCGTTCTTCTTACTCCTCCTATCTTCTTGACTTATTTTGTTGTAGGTCCCAAAGTATATTGAGCTTGTCCTATGGGCTCCCTGATATCAGACCAATGGCTTTTAGTTTGTTTGCCGCTGTCCTATTGCAGTATTGCAGTGTAGAGGAGTGTGTGGGCTCATTGAAAAAAGTTCGATATAATTTACGTGGGAGAGCCATGCTTCGGCACGAATGGGCCGGCTCGACCGGAGAAATACCAAGTTCTCACAGAAAACCGGCGTGAAACAGCGCTTACGCTGTGTTTCGCCGAGTGAGTGAGTTTACCGGAGGCCCAATCCCCTACCCTATTCCCTTCCCTACCCTCCCATATCCCTTTCCCTTCCCTTCCCATCCCTACCCTCCCCTATTACCCTATTCCCTCTTAAAAGGCCGGCAACGCACCTGCAGCTCTTCTGATGCTGCGAGTGTCCCAGAAGAGCCGCAAGTGCGCTGCCGGCCCTCCAAGAGGGAACAGGGTAATAGGGGAGGGTAGGGAAGGGAATAGTTGAGGGTAGGGAAGGGAATAGGGTAGGGGTTAGGGCATTGGGCCTCCGGTAAACTCACTCACTCGGCGAAACACAGCGCAAGCGCTGTTTCACGCCGGTTTTCTGTGAGAACGTGGTATTTATCCGGTCGAGCCGGCCCATTCGTGCCGAAGCATGGCTCTCCCATGACAGCAGCTTTCTTTTTTTGACGTCCAGTCGGCACGTGCCGCACGTTGACAATTCAGTCTCATAGAATTCATGTTCAATCATGCTTGTGTAAGTGTATACGTACACATATTTTTCACACAGATGAAAACCATTGCTCTATTCCGCTAGGTATATTAACTTTATGGTAAGAATATGAATTTCCGATTATGAAATTCCGGCTGTGTGAGGCCAGCCTTATGGTCTCACTAGTCACTAGATTTCGCCCGCAACTCCGTTGCGCCAAAATTCGTTTATTGTGCTGGAACCGTACATTTTTCCGGGATAAAACCTATCATATGTTCTTTCCCGGGACTCAAAGTATCTCGATGCCTTTCAGCAAAACCGGTTCAGCGGTTTGAGCGTGAAGAGGTAACAGACAGGCAGACGGACACACTTTCGAATTTTTTAATTTTAAGCATGGATGTATGGATTAAAAATCAAATTTTATACGAAACAGTTCGGTTAGGTATTTGAAGTCATAATTCGTCAGCTTCGCTGCATTTTTCAGCTCGCAGGCGCCGGCGACTGGGATTTGACGATGTCGGCGTGACTCCTTTGGAATTGGTAATAAACTGATAGCAATGACAGTAACTAATAACCAGCTTCAAGGAATATATTCTTAACTTTATCAATAAAATTATCATTTATCAATATTACTTACCAATAAAAATGATATCGGCATTCACATTATGGTTAGTAAAATAATTTTATTTTTACTCAAGAATTCATTAACAAGCAAATAATTAAGTTTTTATTTTTCGTTCTTTTTATTCTGGCCACAAAAAATTTAAACTGCAATATTTCAAAATCTACTCTATTTAGATTTTACTTTAAGTAGAAGTATGTTATTTGACCTTTATATTTTATAAAACATGTTAGTAGGTATGTATTGCAGACAAAAAAATTAATTTAAAATTGATCAGGATAGTGAGAAGAAGAAAAAAGGTATTATTAGTGGTTTTTCGCAGAAACATCCATATAATATTATGGTCCCTAGTCCATTATATGGAGCGCCCTAAAGGTGTCAATGACGTGTCCGCAGTGACGGATTAAGACTATCAAGTAGGTTAGCCCTAAGGAATCAATGCCTGTGGGCCGCCCTGCTGGTCTTTTAGCTCCTCTGGTACCCCTCATACGTGTTGTCCTTAGGCAATTGCTTAATTTGATTAAAGGTTAATCCGCCACTGTGTGTTCGAAGTTGGCGGCGTGCGTGGCGGCGCGACATTACCACCAAATAGCCACTGTTTCGGCGGGATGAGAGCACACCCGCTATCCACTGAGGGAGATAGACATGAAACTTCTGCAAGCGATGTGTCACAGCATCACTGGTTTTTATGATCTTCCTCAATCCTCAACAACGTAGCTTTAAGCATTTATTTATTAATTATTTAAACATTTATTACTATTATATATTACAAGACATGGGCGTACCCGAGGGGGGAGGGGGGCAGGGGGGGGCAGCTGCCCCCTGGATCATGTTGACGTCCCTACTAAGTATATTATCTAGTACTTTCATCTATAAAAATAACGATTGTTTGCCATTTGTTTGCAATACAACTAAAAATTATAAATTTTTTATTCTTTATAAACACCTAGCTTATAAAATATCTGATTTGCCCCCCCCCCCCTGGCCCAGAATCTGCGTAATTTGCCCCCCCTGGCCCAGAACCTGGGTAATTTGCCCCCCCTGGCCCAGAACCTGGGTAATTTGCCCCCCCCTGGCCCAGAACCTGGGTACGCCCATGTTACAAGAGACTGCTTACATAAAAAATGACACAAAGGAATTGCTTATTTCTAAAGAAATTTCTTACAGCAGCCCTACCTTATGAATTACCTATTTAGGTAAATAATTATAATAAATTATATTATATAATATTACTATAATAAATTAACTAGGAACCATGAAAAATCTGATTATTCATAAGGTATGAATGATCAAATTTTTCATGGTTCCTAGTTAACTTCTTGTTCACTGAGTTGAAAGCAGCTCTATTGTTGACTCTGTCAGAGGATATCATTGAGCTGCAAGCGATATGTCACAGCGTCACTTCTGCTTGTTAAAGACTTCGTGAATATTGAGCTACCCCGAGGTATCTCTAGTCAATATGGAGGGTCCTGAAGGTTCCAGCGACGTGGTCTATGTTGGCGGCGTGCGTGGCGGGGCAGAGCACCGCATCGACGGCGGCGCGCGACATCACCTCCATGTGGGCGCGGTGTTGGGGGGATGACAGCAGATCCACTATCCACTCTGAAAGCCGATTGAATGTTGTGATGCATTTTTCGTGCATGAGTGAGTCATTGTTATGTTAATAGTGGTCACTATTGGTCAGCTTTGCGTCATTACAACTGCGGCGGTACTCACAATTCGCCTAACATTCCTGCATCGCGCTATCGAAGTTTCGGAGAACGGCAAGATATATACAACGTCTGAAATGACGTCAGTGGGTTTCGGCCTGACCGAGCATGCTATCTCGCTCGGTCGGAAGATCTTCCTTTTCGGCCGCCACTAACAACGTTAAACAACTATTAAATATCATCCAACTGAGCGGTGAGCCCTTATGACAGTAGTTCTGTCCAATGGAAACTAATCGTAGAACTAGATATTGTAATAAGTAGGTACTCTCGCGCAGTCGATAAAACTCACCCTGCAATTCCTCTACACTTTTGTCACTGCCCCCGTATTCTTTCGGCAGATATTCCGCGGCGTAGTACTGCAGCAGCTCCTCCGGCGCCTGGTGGAAGACCAGTCGCTCCACGATCTTCTGGCTGAAGAAGGGCTTCAATATGGCCACCACCTGGTGGATGACCTTTGATCTGGTGATCACGTGGATCCGCTTCACACGGAGACCATAGCAGTCCTGAGATGGTGGAAAAGTTTTAGCACGAACCATTTTAGGACACAGGATAGTTTATATCCTAGTAAAAGTATCTCCATACCAAATTTCACGGTTAAGTGGATTTAAGCGTGAAGAGATAAACAGACGGTCAGATAAACTTTCGCATGTTTATTATAAGTATGGATATATATCTATATATTCACAGACAGACATTGTCCATCACGTCGTTTGCTAAAGCGTCATGTCCGAATTTAGTATCTCAACTAGACGTTCCGCGTGGCTTCGTCCGCGTAAATTAGATATTTCACAGAAAAATAATTAGTCCACAAAAAAAGCCTATGATCCTTCACGCGGTCTACTTATCTGATCCAAATAACAGACAAAATGCTCTTGTAGTTCGTGAGGTAAGCCGTTTCAAATAATTTCCTCATTTTTCCATATTTTCCTCTATTTCTTCGGTCCTGTTAGTCTTAGCATGGTAAAATATAGCCTACAACCATCCTCGATAACTGGGCTATGTAACACTGAAATAATTTTTCAAATCGGACCAGTAGTTCCTGAGATTAGCGCGTTCAAACAAACAAACTAACAAAACTCTTCCGCTTTATAATATTAAAAGAATAGATTTGGGAGTCTAACCAAAAAGATCATCATGGCGTTTTTGAGCGCGACGAAGTTGGTGTGTGTGAGTATGTACGGCAGGTCGGCGTCCACCAGGTCGAAAACTGACACCATACCGCTGTGGTAGTCGTGAATCTTGAGGTAGTCCATCACCTGCAATTTATTGATAAAAGTTGCTCGATGAAAGGGATTATAGCTCAGTCAACAAAGTATTTGTAGAATTCGTGAGCGGGAACCTAAGCAATTTATGCAGGAACTTATTCGGGGGTGGTTAAGGACAAAACATACTAAAAGTCCTGAGGTCTAGGAGGTGAGCCGGAGGGAGGGGGAGACGACAAAGGTCTCAATTTTTGGTTTTTCGCCAATAACTTAAAAACGATGCGTTGTAGCAAAAAGTATTCTATTATGAAATTAAAGCTTATTAAATTCTCTATAAATTATATTCTATACAGTTTTTCCAAATTCTCATCCGTTTTCAAATTACACGCTCAGGAAAAGTAAAAATTTAAAAAAAAAAACTTTATTTTAAATATGTTCTTAGTAAAGTGAGGCTTTACGCTGGTTCTTTTGTACTTAACGTCAAGATATTACCTTCATTTTTCCACCTTCACTCTAGAGGGGTCAGCTCATTTCTGATGATTCTTGATGTTTTTTTTACAAATAACTAAGCTGGCAAACAAGAGTATGGTCTACCTGATGTAAAATGGTTACCATATAGTCTATGCGACATCTGCAGCACCAGGGGTGCTACAGGTGCGTTGCCACATTAAGGGGTGTGATGAGGGGATGGGTTCGGTGAGTGAGGCATGCTTAAGCGCATTTCCCGTCTTGAAAAAAGGGTCAATTCAGACCGCAACGCGACGATGCGAGGCGCGGCGCGGCGCGGCGCGGCGCGGAGCGGCATCATAATATAATTAGTATGGATTTGACAGATTTAAATTGCGTGAGACGTCTTGCGAATCTGTCAAATCCATATAAAATTAGAAATGCATCTACGCGTCGCGTTGCAGTCTGAAAGAAACCCTGTCACTAGGGTTTTTATTACCATTACGATATTTAGTATGTAACTTACATTGTAGGCGAACTTGTAGGCGTTTTCCAGCACGTGGTCGTCGGGTCTGCCGCGGCAGCGGTTGATGTTGATGCGGTGCTGCTGCGGCGTCAGCTGGGTAGTGAACACCTTGTTGCTGGGTATAACAATATGAAATGAAAATGAAAAAAGTGTTTATTCAGAAAAAATAAGTGGGTACATCAATAGCCGCATACTGACCAAGCGAGCAGCCTCGCGCAAAAAAAAACTTCTACGCGAGGCTCGGGCCTCGGGCCGCGGCACGCTCGTACGTTGGCCTCGGGCGAGGCACGTCTTTACCGACCCAGTATTTGCATATCGAGGCAGTTTCGCGAGGCTGCTCGCTCAATCAGTACGCGGCTTATGCGCGGACAGCTGGACCAAGATGGTTAACAACCGCCATGCTGTCCATGGGCAGGTGTGTGGCATTCTTTGGAGGAGGCTTTTACCCGAAGAGGGGACGTACGAGCCTTAGAAATTTAAATCCTTTATTTCGTAATCTTAAAAATGTATTAACTTGTATGGTATTAAATAAAGCTCTATTATTATAATATTATTATTATGTTACAGTACAGCTGGTCATCGCTCATCAGTAACTTACTACTACTACCGAGCTTTAGGTTTCGCTTAATTCATTAAATGGAAAATATTGAACAAAAACAAAATGCCACTGTTGTAAATGGCCTCATGAGGGGGTTTCTTCCAAAAACGATTACTCTCGTTAACCAGCCCTAGTAGACAAGTGGCGATTATTGTAAACGCTAACAAAATGTACGCGATTTGAGATAGGTCATCGCTTCGCTAGCGAATACTAATGTCAAATCCCATACATTTTGTTGGCGTATACGATAATCGCTTGCCACTTGTCTATAGTTTGTGCGTTATGTTTTTTTTACAAGAAAACAAAAAAAAATGTAATAAATTATATATTTCATCTACAAAAACAAATGTTTCCTATAATTGTAAATGAATAAAAATGAAAAGTTGCTAAATGCTAAGTTATTGATATAAAATTATAAATTTTAACTGTGAAAATTATTGTTACGAAAATATTTGAAAAATGTCAGATGCATGAGATTGACACTGTTGAATCGAAATCAAATCGATAAAAAGGGCGGCCATTTTAAATCGCCGGCGCCACTCTGAAACGTCAGTACGAAATCGATAATGTCGATTGCAATTCTTTTACGAAGTGATTCGATATTTTTAAATTATCGATTAATTTTCTTAGGTAACTTCCCTACTATTGTCAATTATAATATGTCACCCATATCATCTTAAAGCGCACAAACTATAGTAGAGCAGTTTCTTGTCTGTAATTCATAGTTTTATGTAAAGACGAGCTTTTGCCAGCGGCTTTGCTCGCGTTAGCAAGTATTATTATATACAAACTTTCATCCCCTATTTTGACCCCTTGGGGGTAGAATTGATCAAAATCCTTTCTTAGCGGATGCCTACGTCATAACATCTACCTGCATGCCAAATTTCAGCCCGATCCGTCCAGTGGTTTTAGCTTTGCGTTGATAGATCACCATGTCAGTCAGTCACCTTTGAGTTTTATTATATATTATACAGATTATTTAAAAGGTCAAATGATCTACTTTTACTTAAGGGATTGGTTTTAATAGAGTAGATTTTAAAATATATTGTGGCTAGGATAATGATAATTGTATACAAGTTAATTATAAAAAGAACAATTTAGCTAAAAAGTCTATCTAAATGAAATCAGTTTTATCGTCTTCTAACAGAAACCTGAATTGTGTTCTGTGAACTTACATGTGCCCCTTGATGACGTCATAAAACTCCCTCACGTCTCTCGGCTCGAAGTATTCAGGCCGCTGTGTGCGCGCAGTAAACATGTTCTCCAGAATGCGCTTGGCTCGCTCCACCGACCCCTTCGAATTTACGATCGTCGTCTCCAGGTAGGGCTGTGCTGTGGAGGAGGAAGAGAAAGGCTGCTTATTGAGTTCAGTTAATACCCTTACACCGGTTTCGGTGACGGTGACCGGGTCATTGAAACCAGGCCAGTTACGCAGGAGTTTGATAGTGCCCAAGTTAGTGCGCAATACACAAGAGCACTCTCTATTCCTTTTACCCTCATAATCCAGTGGGACGGCCAATACGACTGGCGAGAGGTCTGCGCAGGACGATAGCGAAAAGTTACAGCAGGTTGTCGCCTGATTCGCATCCATGCTTCATGGCAATTTCATCAACTCGCCAAAACTTTATTGTAGGCCTATGAGTATATGAAGCTGAAATCATCATCTCGCTCATTTGCTAACGAGTTATATCATAATTATAAATTATAGAACAAAAAAATACAAAAATAATTTGCGCAAAAAAACCTAAGTATACTTATCTAGTTCTTACCTAATGTACACGGAAGTTCGTTTGAAAATTTTCCGCAAAAATTATTTCCAGTACTTAGGTACCTACTTATATTATCCTTATTTATCCATGCAAAAGGATTGAGTGTGAAAATGTGATAGACAAACGTTCAATTTTGTATGTTAGTATATTATATTACTTCAAATAATTTTAATCGAATATAAACAAAGATATTAAAAACAAAATAGTTTATCGAAAAATAAATGTGCCACAGCTGACAGTACCCATTACTTTGCGTGATTTTGACATGGACATTTACTTGGTAGCATTTTAAAATTAATAAATTATAGCCACTTTATTCTTTTGTCTCAATAAAAACCCCATACCATCCATAAAGAGAATAATACTCACGAATATCCTTCTCAATAAAATGCGGCTGCTGGTGCACCCATTCGTCCAGGATCCTGATGGCCTCCTTCATCTCCCCGGGCCTCCCCATGTTGATCTCTTGTCTGACCGCCTCCAGGGTGTCTGGGCGGATCAGGTGACGAACCACGTCAGGATCCTTCATGATGGTTTTTGTGACTTTTGTTGACTGATTCAACTTCTGCAGACTCAAATCGTGATATGACTTCTTCTTTCAACTTCTAATTTTGTCTGCCGATGAGAGCGCCTCTTTCTTCGTACAAGAAACGTCCAATAAATCCCACCTCTACAGAAATTTCTTCAAACTTCTTTCGGATCTTCGCTTTCTATCGGACAAAGTCTTTGCTTCTCATCTTTCACCGAAACTATTCCACCGAAGTAGATTCGACTTCTGTCTTCTTCTTTTGGCGTTTGCCCGTTTTAGGACTTGCCAGCGTCAGAGTAGAGAATTCGACTTCTGTAGCTGTAACTTCTTTTAACTTATAACTTCATCGACTTCTAACGCCAAAGTGTTTCTCCGTTCAACTTTTTACTTCGTCTACTAGACAAAACTTGTGCTTCTTAAAGTTATTAATCTGAATAATATAACGTCTTTCCCTATAGTGCGTCTGGTCGGTTTTGTGGCAATTACAAAATGATCACCGGTAGACATTGAGTAAACTCGTTTTAGTGTTTCAATGTTGTTTGGGTGTGTTATAATAATAATTTATTATAACCTTGGTATTTTTTTGCAATAAAAATAAGTCGTATTTTTCGTAGGATTAATATTCTCAGCCATTATTTAAATCTCATTTTATTTTTAACCCATCAATCTGCAAGCGGCAGCCGGCTGCCGCATAACAATTAAAAGTATATTGTGTCTGCGAAACCCACGATGGAGGTGTTAATTCTTAAATGTAATAAATAATATATTGTAAATATAATATATTGTATGGGCCTACGTACCCTGATTAAAATAAATAAATTAAATTAATTAAATTATGCGTGAGTTCATAAAATAAAATAGTATAAGTATGGCAGTATTAATATATTTAGTTATTCAATAATACTACCTAATGTGAAAATATGTCCGTTTTTCTGTCTGTTACCATTTCACGCATTAATCGCTAATGTGGTATTAAGATAGAGTGAATACCAGCTATTATTTTATATTATATCCTGAAATTATAACACAAGAGATGTTTCCAAAGAATTAGCTTGTACTTAGTTTCTTGTCAAGCACCAAAATATAATTTTACCATTGCCTGGATGAAAACTAATTATTTTCTTCTCAAACAGGATATAAGTTTGTAAATTGACTCTTTTGTTACTTGTGGTCTGAGGTAATAAAAAATTAAATATTTCGGTTTTTTGGGTTAAATACCAAGAAACTGCATGTTAAGACATTTTAATTTTTAAGGCTATGACTATACGCGCTGAAATTTCCTCTATCACGGGAAAATAAATAAAGATTATGAGTCTGTGATAATAACCTGAAAATTTTACACTCAATCGTCAATTACGTGGGAGAGCCATGCTTCGGCACGAATGGGCCGGCTCGACCGGATAAATACCACGTTCTCACAGAAAACCGGCGTGAAACAGCGCTTGCGCTGTGTTTCGCCGAGTGAGTGAGTTTACCGGAGGCCCAATCCCTTAACCCCTACCCTATTCCCTTCCCTACCCTCAACTATTCCCTTCCCTTCCCTACCTATCCCTCCCCTATTACCCTATTCCCTCTTAAAAGGCCGGCAACGCACTTGCAGCTCTTCTGATGCTGCGAGTGTCCATGGGCGACGGAAGTTGCTTTCCATCTGGTGACCCGTTTGCTCGTTTGCCCCCTTATTTCATAAAAAAAAAACGGGCAAACGAGCAAACGGATCACCTGATGGAAAGCAACTTCCGTCGCACTGATGCTGCGAGTGCCTAATCTATATATATGATATAAATATAATATATATTATATAATCTAAAAATGTCTTTAATCTGAAATTGTGATCAATGCGATATTCAAGCTTTTGTTTTCACTTTTTGTTTCATCGGCGGGATTCGAACCCCCAGTGACATTTTTATTGCACAAAACCATACATAGATTATATTTTTATAGCAGATCTAAACAACATTAATAATAAACAAGTTTAATCAATGCATACTTGTGATCATGATATAATCGCCACAAAACCGGCTTGGTGAATTTTAGAAGACAAAATTACGATTAAAAAACTTTCGATCGAACAAGAAATGATTTATGTAAACGAAGAGAACTTGAAAGAAGTTCCTGCAGAAGACAACTTTAGGAGAACTTTGGTTGAAGAATTTAAGAACACGAACAAGAACCACGCTCATTATATTAGAGGAACGTTGAAAATCGAGTTTCTGCAGTGGAATCTACAAAGGGCATTGGGTAACTTTGTATGGACCTGTGGCGTCATTTTTTTCCAGCGGCCAGGGATAAAACCATTACTATTTTGTAGCACTACATTAGAGAAACATATATAAGTAATAAAAATTATTCTAAGTAATATCGGAGCTGAGCTACGATTATTTTAGTATATTTATTTTTGCACCTTATGTTCACAAAATCAATAGTAAAATAACGTTACTTTATGAAGTTATGCTTAACAAACAGGTGTAGAAAGGGTATATTAATATTATGTTGGATATATATTTCTCACTAGCTATTGGCCACGACTTCGTCCGCGTCAAATATGAATAATTTTTCATACTTACATATTTTCACCTTGGGTTTAACTCTTGTCCGACTAAAATATAGCCAGAATTGAGACTTCTTTCTCATGTCTTTCATTAGACAGTGGTTTTCAAAGGGCCGGATGCAATATTAGGCAATTGTCATTATTGTTCTTGTGTATTAATGTGTTGTGGGTAAAATGACTCTAGGGTGTTGTTCCCATAATATAATGTCACTTATTTCCACTATTTAGCGAATTTTGGCCATAATTTGGTAGTATAATATAAAATATTCTATGCCATAGTGCACGAAAGGTTTTCGGCAGAATTTTCAGTCTAGCTTTAATGCTGCTGCAGGAATGTTTTATAGAATATTAACTATTTACTTACACAAAATATATATATAAAAAAAAAACAAAACGGCCCTCTTTAAGAAATTCGAGAAAAAATGGAATTGCATTTTTTTGCAAAAGAAAAATAAATAGTTAAAAAACTTATTCAATGACGGCGCGTAGTTGTACAGTTAATTTTATGAAATAAGGGGACAAACGAGCAAACGGGTCACTTGATGAAAAGCAACTTCCGTCACCCATGGACACTCGCAACATTAGAAGAGCTGCAGGTGAGTTGCCGGCCTTTTAAGAGGAAAACGCTCTCTTCTTGAAGGTTTGCAGGTCGTATCGGTCCGGAAATACTGCCGGTGACAGTTCATTCCAGAGTTTTACAGTGCGCGGCAGAAAGTTACGCGAAAAACGCACTGTGGAAGACTGCCACTCATCAAGGTGATGAGGATGGTATATTTTTCGGGTGGGACGATGGCGAAAAGTTGCAGGTGGTATGATTCCGAACAATTCCTCAGAGCACTCCCCGTGATACAACCGATAGAGGATGCAGAGTGAAGCAACATCTCGGCATAATTCCAGGGGGTCCAAGCTGTTTGAAACACTATGGCAGTCAACAATTCGAGCGGCCCTTCGTTGGATACGATCCAGAGGGAGCAGTTGGTATTTTGGCGCTCCTGCCCAGAGATGAGAACAATCTATACTTCAATACTTAATATTATAAATGCGAAAGTATCTCTGTCTGTCTGACTGTCTATCTGTCAGTCTCGCTTTCACGCCAAAACTACCGAACCGATTGTAATAAAATGTTATATACAGATAGTCTAAAGCCTGAGAAAGGACATAGGCTACTTTTTATCGGAAAAAAGCGTTGTAAGGGGGTGAAAATGCGTAACTTTGTTCAAATTAAGTTAGTTCCAAAAATTCAAAATAGATGGCGCCGTGCGTCTCCTACATCGCGCTAACGCTTGCCCAGAAGTCGTTCTATAAGAGGTGGTATTATCACAGAGTTAATTTTATTTTTTTCGCTTGTTATTTCTTTCTTCCGTTACTTATTATTTACATTACTTATTAAATCAGTACTTAATCTATGTAGTGACGTAACCTTAAACCTATTAATGATAAATAGTTTATGGGTAAAGTTGTGTGATTGGGGGGCTAAATAAGCTTAATATAAAGAATAATTTTAAAAATTGAAATATTATATGCACACTAATAGCTGGTTGTTGAGGAAGTGATTATGAGAAGAGGAGGAAGAGGAATTTTCACGCGTAAATTTAGAGGATGCGGATGAGGAAGCGGAGGAGGAAGCGGATGAGGAAGAGGATGATAGGAAATTATAAATGCTAGCGGACCCAACCCAAAAGTCTTTGTCCTGTCTATCCATAACTAGGTACATACATTACACAAAAAATAATTAAAAGGGCATTTTCCAGTGGACCAAACTATGAATCTAAACCATTCTCAAAACACACACAATAAAGAATCATCAAAATCGGTCCAGCAATTAAGGAGGTGTTCAGTAACATACACAACACACGCACACAAAAAAGATGGATACGCGACGCGCATGCACAGTGAAATTCCTCATAAATTCCTCTTAAATTTTGAGGAAGCGATAGCGGAAGAGGATTTTTTATTTTATTTATGAGGATGCGGTAACGTTTGAGGAACCCAAAATATTGCGGAACTTCCTCATTATGAGGAAGCGGAAGAGGAATCCTCAGCAACCCTACTGACACTGCACAGCTGTTTTGATTTAAGGGGTACCAGGGTTTTTTTATTAAAGCTTTTGACACCAATTTTGTTGACATCGCGCGCTATAAACTGAAGTCCACGCGGACGAAGTCGCGGGCAACAGCTAGTATTATTTATACGAGGGAGAGCCATGCTTCGGCACGAATGGGCCGGCTCGACCGGATAAATACCACATTCTCACAGAAAACCGGCGTGAAACAGCGCTTGCGCTGTGTTTCGCCGAGTGAGTGAGTTTACCGGAGGCCCAATCCCCTAACCCCTACCCTATTCCCTTCCCCACCCTCAACTATTCCCTTCCCTTCCCTACCCTCCCCTATTACCCAATTCCCTCTTAAAAGGCCGGCAACGCACTTGCAGCTCTTCTGATGCTGCGAGTATCCATGGGAGACGGAAGTTGCTTTCCATCAGGTGACCCGTTTACTCGTATGCCCCCTTATTTCATAAAAAAAAAACATATGTTGCCGAACCTGCTTCTTTTTATTTAAACGGGCTTTGGCCCACCACACATCCCCACCACTGTATCTCCTGTGTCGCCAGGATCGACAGCGGTATCCAACCACGAAAACCCTTTGATATGATCTCTGGGAGCCCGAGGGACATGCTAAAACTGTCTTGAGACCCGCAACGAAATACATTGAGGTGTATGCGTTGGTCCGGACTGAAGTACTGTCTCGCTCTGTTGAGAACACCAAGCTTCTTCGAGGCTAACTTGGCCTTACCCTCTAGATGATATTGGAACTGGACTTCGCTCGATATGCTAACACCAAGTCTTTCAATGCTAGGGAAGATGGTTAAAGATGTGCCCTCAAAACGAGGATGTACGACCATTGGTGACTTTTTAGCGGTGAACGCGCAGACTTGTATCTTGGCGGGGTTGAATTGGACTAAGTTACGTCTACCCTATTCAGAGACTTTCTCCAATGAATTCTGTATATTTTTAGACACATGTTCGTTTCGACTCTCAATGATATTTAGCCGAGAAATATTGGGGCAGCCGGTATATACAGCATCACCTGTACTATCATCCGCATAGCAATGAATGCCGTTGGTCTGTAACATGTCATTGATATGTAGTATGAATAAGGTAGGCGATAGCACACAGCCCTGAGGGACACCAGCATCAACAGACTGAGTGTCCGAGCATTCGCCGTCAACTACGACCTATATGCTTCTGTTTGCTAAGAAACTTTTTGTGATTTGCATGCAAGCGCCCTGGCGTAAAGAGTTTCCCCATACAAAAACGAAAAAAAAAAATTCTCTTTCAGCGCTACTACTTTTACAGCAAACTTAATCCCACCAAAAACATTTTCATGTAAAAATGTTGCCAAGATAAGAACATAATATTATATCGTGTCAAAAAGTAGTGAGATCTCATGTAGAGCCAAGTTTCTAACCTTACATACTCAGCCCTAAATCTAAAAACCTTAATTTTATCCTAAAGCGCGGCTAAATATTTGATAATAATATTATAATGTGTCAGCCGCACGAGGAGAATCTAAAAACTCTACACATTAGTCAAAATCGGTGGCTACTTTTTTACTGTGTGTAAATACATGATAAAATAAAACATTTATTATTTTTATTTATGTTAACAAAAAATATACCTAGGTATATTATACCTAGTAGATAATAAAATGCAGCAACAAAGTTATAAAAACTTTTTATGAGTGTTTTATATTATATATTTTTATAGTGCCAGGCAAATTACTTTAAGTACTTACTTAATTCAAAATATTATAATTTTTATCTGCATCTTATGCCTAAGATGTAATGCTTCAAACTGCAAAATTAAATAAATTGATTATTGAACGAATTGTAATTAATATTATCTTTGTAATTGTAAATAAAAATAAAATAAAAAATAAAAATTGTTTTATTTCTGAGTAGATGTTAAGAAAATACTTTCAGACCGTTGATATACTACGGTGCCCACCACCGGTTCGGGAACTATCCCGGCGAGAAGAACCGGCGTAAGAAACTCTTACGGGGCCCACTTTTTTACCAAAAAAAAAGTGAGATTAAAAAAAATTAATCTTTTAAAATAAAATTAGGTAGTACTATTTTAAACATCCACTGTACTTTTATTACGAGCCAAAAAGACCAAAAAATAATGTTTGTTGTATGGGAGCCCCCCTTAATATTAACTTTATTTTATTTTTAGTATTTGTTGTTATAGCGGCACCAGAAATACATAATCTGTGAAAATTTCAGAAGTCTAGCTATAGCGGTTCTCGAGTTACAGCCTGGAGACAGACGGACAGACATCGAAGTCTCAGTAATAGGGTCCCGTTTTTTACCCTTTGGGTACGGAACCCAAAAAAAGTAATTTATAATAATTATTATTATTAGTCTCATTTTATTGCGGCAGACGGCAGTTAGCTTTATTTTAATGTTTTTATCCCTCATACAACGACACAACAATAACTATTAACTGACATCCATATTTTCACCATTAGTTATTAGGCAATTTGCTACAATGCTTTATTGAGTACCAGGCATTTGAGTGTTGGAAAAAAGGACTGCGTACATTTACCCGCAAGTTGAGGTAAAAGTACGCAGAAGGAAAAAAAATAGAAATACTAATTATGGATTTACGGGAACCAAAATGGTCCCAAACTCTACATTTACGTACGGCGAAATGCTTAATCATGGAATAGAAGGCGTATTCAGTATTATAACTATATCAATTTTATAAGCTTTGGAAAAAATGCGTGCGTTTACCTCGAATACCTCTAAAGATAATAGCCAACAAAGAGAATATAATCACTACGATAGCCAAATAATAGCCTTGACATTGTCATAATAAGTCAATGTACACGTATGTCTACCAAAATCTGTCAATGACAAATTTTGACGGCAGATTTTCAAAAAATATATTTGCATGTTTCACAAACAGAATAAGCCGCTAAAAGAAAAAAAGGATCAAAATGTTTTGTTTCAATTACTCCGTTAAGTTTTGAGTCAATTTACTTTCTCACTTTTTACAATCACCTACAATTACCATCCAAGGCAAACACCTAGATAGTTAACAAACACAAAAACTTGATGACCTCTGTAATTGTTCAGTGGTATTCTTGTTGGTATATAGTCGCGGCTTCGAATCCATCTTATGCATCAAAAACTTTTGCTAATAGCATATATTTTAGACGTGGGAGAGCCATGCTTCGGCACGACTGGGCCGGCTCGACCGGAGAAATACCACGTTCTCACAGAAAACCGGCGTGAAACAGCGCTTGCGCTGTGTTTCGCCGAGTGAGTGAGTTTACCGGAGGCCCAATCCCCTACCCTGTTCCCTTCCCTACCCTCCCCTATTCCCTTCCCATCCCATCCTTACCCTCCTCTATTATCCTGTTCCCTCTTAAAAGGCCGGCAACGCACCTGCAGCTCTTCTGATGCTGCGAGTGTCCATGGGCGACGGAAGTTGCTTTCCATCAGGTGACCCGTTTGATCGTTAGCCCCCTTATTTCATAAAAAAAATAAAAATATTATGTATGTTATAAACAGGGCACTTCCAGATGAAATGCGAGGCCAAACAAACGACCCTATGTTGTACCTGAAATTTTAAAATGACTCCTATTTCCACATTCAGGTACCTATGTTATGAACGTACCGTAGTCCGTAGATGGTGTTATATAATAATTTTAAGGAGCCTACGAATAATAAAAACGAAGGAATCGTAACTCCCATACTATTACCGTTTTAAATTTGGTTCCTTTTGATCTGTCATGTAACGTCAGCCTAGTACCGCTCAAGGTCACCTAAATATTGCAAATGTATTGAAATGTGTACCCATGGGCGTACCCAGGTTCTGGGCCAGGGGGGGGGGCAAATTACGCAGATTCTGTGTCAGGGGGGGGCAAATCAGATTTTTTTTAAGCTAGGTGCTTATAAAGAATAAAAAATTAATAATTTTTAGTTATAAAAATATTAAATTGCAAACAAATGACAAAAATTCGTTTTATTATTTTTAATTTTTATACATGAAAGTACTAGATAATATACTTAGTAGGCACGTCAACATGATCCAGGGGGCAGCTGCCGGTACGCCCATGTGTGTACCTAAGGTACAGTTTTGACACCTATTGTGGAGCATGTTTTTTGACGGAGTTACTTTTCCTTAGTTTTTATTATTCGTAGTAAGGAGCTATTTTTAAAAAGACGAAAAAAAATTTTTTGTTCCATCTTTTTATCAACTTGTTCCATCAGTTTCTTTCACTCGAAGCCAGAAAAAACCAAAATGTAGTAATAAATTTACACGTTTATTCTTCTACTTACAGGATCGTGTTGGAAAACAACTCCAAAAAGGCGTTTTCTACAGCCAATCAAAAAGTCCACGTTGTAATTACAACTATAATTTCAATTTTATACTTTTTTTTTTTCTAGAAAATTACATCTAATACACTTTTAAAAATTATGGCCGATTTCCGAGTACTTTTTACATCGAGATAAAAAAAAAGTTCAATTAAAAAAAACTGAAATCGGCAGTGTCCGTTACGATAAATAAAATATTCTTAAAATTATTAAATTAATATGATGTGTTGCTATATTGCTTTCGTTTTTTACAATAATTAATAATTAATTATGACATGTAAATACAAAATTTTAAAAATTACTTACTGTTAAATATTATTTCAAGATTACAAAAACATCAGTTAATTTGGACAAGGGATCCAAAATCCAGGTATTCGTTAATTAAATGGGATAATCAAATTCGGTATACTTAAAAAAAAACAGTACCTACGTATTGATGACATAGAAAACGGGTTTTAAAAGAGGAAAAAAAAGAAAAAAAAAACTTAAATTGCTTGTGACAGTAAGTACAATATTTTTCCAGTTTCAAATACAACCCCTAAATTATTATTGCACCCATATGTTACTCTTAAATAAAATACATTAATATAGGAAAGTTTAAGAAAAATACCGCTTACTTACAGTACGAATATCTAGATAGCATTATCACTAACACATGTTATTGCTTAATATTATTTAATGTTACTACATAATAAATTCTTTTATGTGGATGTGACGTTTCGAAAATGGACCAAAATGGCCACTATGTTAAAGTTTCAGTGTAAAAATGGCCAGACACAAGCACACCTAGTAAAACTTTTCGATTAAACCGACTATATTTTGAGTTAGTTATTTAATAAAAAATGTATTGTGTCTTATTTTCTATGTTCTTAAAAATAATAAATATAGCAAAGGCTTTGGAGACAAAACTGTAAAAAATCTTATCAATAGATTTTTTTACAACATTTAGGCCACTTTTACGCTGACAATGAAATATAAGATTAAAAATAATTATTAGCATTTTAATACTCGTCTCAGCCTGTCGTTAGGTATAGTAGCCGCAATAACTTTCGTTTGGTCAGAATGTGTCGAAAGTATTAAAAAAAAAAAGAATGGAAGGCTATCTTGTGCTGAGTGAAAATATAGCATACTATGAGCTAGGAGTTGAAAATAATTAAAATTTATACAGTGTGTTAGTGTAAACCCCGTTGTCCTTGAAACCATCAAATAAGCCCGTCAAAATGAACAACTTTTTCTATGAGAACAATGCTGGGAACTCAAAAAAAAATGCCGTCTTCATACCCATACGGATGCCCGGATCGGCAATTTGTATGGGTATGACGACGGATTTTTTTGAGTTCCCAGCATTGTTCTCATAGAAAAAGTTGTTCATTTGACGGGTTCATTTGATGGTTTCAAGGACAACAATGTTTACACTAACAAACTGTATGATTATTATGAACAATAATTATTATTGACGGTGCTCACGACAGAAATTTTAAAATTTAAAAAATAATAATTATCGTACTTTTTACTTTAATGCATTAACTAAAGATCGACATGGCTTTAAATGAACGTGGCGAAAAAAGGAACTAACGCCGCCATCATACAAAACCCCATTTTTGACATGTTTTGACAGTTCTCTTTTACCGGCAGCGCCCCGTCCACATTCATTTAAAGTCTTGTAGCATTTTATGACTCCTTACGCTATACATATTTTTTCTCTTGTCCTATTCATACATGCTAAAAGATTCCTAGAAATATCCTCAAAAAAAAAAAGATGGCTGCTGTCGTGAACAACGTCAAAAACTTACAGTACAAAATGAGATCATTTAAGTATAATATTTTATAAATAAACAGTCTAAATTATTTTCACATTTTATACACCTAATCGTCTATTAAGAAAACACATCTGCCAAAGAAAAGTTGTTAAATAGTCTTGTTTGCAAAGTATACAAAAAATAGTTATCTTACGGCAATTCATTTTTGTTGATATCTAAAACTTTTTAGAATCCAATAAAAATTATAATTTATAATAGACTGACAGATGCGGTTCCAATTAGAAAATATTTATAAAAAATTTGGTGTCATTTAAAATAACCGTTTGACGATTATTTTGAAACAAAATCTAATTCACATCGATCCTAGATATTATACGATACATGCGATTTTTCAGCTCAGTTCATTTTATTTACAAAATTATTGAAAAAAAAATGCTATTTTCATAAAACATTCAAACATAATAACATTTAAAACTAAATATTCTGCATTATTATGATTTTTTATTTTATTTTATCCATTATAAACTAATAAAAAAGCTAAAAAATCGCACAGCACACTCATACTCAATCATCAAAGTACAATATACACCGTGGAAAATAAACTAGGTAGGCAGTAAAATTTTCAGTCTGATTTAAAAAAATTCGTTACCGGAACGCAAGTGTCAAAACGTCGAGCTGTCAATATCAAGTGTGGACAAGATGGCGCGGGTCAAGATGGCGGCGAGGGAAATGGCGGGAACTGTCAGCGCGCGCGCCGCCGAGAACATCGGCGTGAGCTCGTCCGCGTGCACAGAGTGCTCCCCGCCTAGAGTGTGGAACTGGAAGATGTCGCTCACCTGAAAACAAGAAACATACATGCATATTAATATCGTAAATCAAGCGAAAGTGTGTCTGTCTGTCTGTCACCTCTTCACGTTCAAATCGCTGAAACGATTTTGCTGTTTGGGAGATACTTTGAGTCCCGGGAAAGGACATAGGAATTAGGATACGTATTATCCCGGAAAAATGTTCTCACACGATGAACGAAATTTGGCGCAACGGAGTTACGGGCGTCATCTAGTGTTTATTTAAATACTAGCTATTCGACCGAGCTTTGCTCGGTATTCAATAAAACACGAATAAAATGACATTTTCTAAAAATGATTCCTAGCTAGATCGATTTATCGCCCCCGAAACCCCCTATATACTAAATTATCTCTAGCTAGGAATCATTTTTAGAAAATGTCATTTTTTGCTCGTTTAAAGATATAAGATATTATGTTTTGACGAATATTAAAGAAGCTTTGAACACCTTTTGTTGTGTTTAAGCATTTAGCTTTAGGCTAGGTGATTATACTATATATATTGTTTACCAAAATTTCAAGCATGCTCTTAACTTAAGAACATCCATTTTTGTTTCACGTAGTTTTGGTACTCAAAAAATATATTCAGCAGCGAGGTATCGGTGGTAAAGGAGCGGAAAGGCGCTAGGGCCGCTAGACTATCCTTCGGAGCTCTCACATATATATATATATATATATATATATATATATATATATATATAAATATATATTTTTTTTATGAAATAAGGGGGCAAACGCAAACTTCCGTCGCCCATGGACACTCGCGGCATCAGAAGAGCTGCAGGTGCGTTGCCGGCCTTTTAAGAGGGAATAGGGGAGGGTAGGGAAGGGAACAGGGTAGGGGATTGGGCCTCCGGTAAAATTCACTCACTCGGCGAAACACAGCGCAAGCGCTGTATTTCACACCGGTTTTCTGTGAGAACGTGGTATTTCTCCGGTCGAGCCGGCCCATCCGTGCCGAAGCATGGCTCTCCCACGTATTACATATTTTATTTTTATTTTAAGAAAACTTACAGCTATTGTTACAATGAAATAAAAAAAAACGGAATAAGTACATAAGAGCCAATTAGAAGTTTTCACTAATAGTAGGTAATAGTTTACAGTTTATTGACTTAAATATTTTATGGATACCTAGTACTACTGCAACACAATTTACATTTTAAGAGCCCATATGACCCTAACTTGACTACATACTTTAACCTAGATCTCAAAATCTGTAAGGTCTAGAAAACTGATTTTTTGACACAAGTAACTTCAGTTCATAAAGATTAAATGCTCAAGACGAAAACACGATTACTCAAAAAATGCTCGATAGTTTCTTTTTTACAAAAAACCTTGTTTTAGACACATTTTTGCTTGGATCTTCGAAGTTTGCTGTCTTTTCTTTAATATTTTTTAATATCTAAAAAGGTATTGTTAAAACCTACATTTGCTCAAAACACTTTTTTCATAATCATTACAGTTCGTCGTTTATTCAAGTAAAACTAACTCGGCGATGATTCCGCGCCATCCTTTTTCACCTGGCATATGAAAGACGGGCGTGAGTGTGAAGAGAGAAGGACGATGTTTGATTTTTAGAGTCAGGTGAGCTCTTAATCAAGAATATCAGTTATTTATTTAGTGTTATCTTATTTCTTACATTACAATATTTCATACAGAAGAAATAAACATCAACAATCAATTATTTTTGATCGACAAAGTGCTTGCACAACGATCTTTTTAAAGCTGAAACATTACAATTGAAAATAGCAAGATCCATATTGGAACAAATCGAGTTAAGTAGCTTGCTTGCACGATGCATGAAGGAGTTCTGTCTGCAGTAGGTGTGGGTAGTGGGTAAGAAGATAGGGACATGACGACGGTAAGAATTTTAATAATCAGATCAGGTCCAATACTGATTAGATTAGATTACGAGACCAATCCTCACCTCATTCCACCCGTATCTGTTCTTAGCCTGGACTATAGCCTCATAGACAGCCCCGGGCTCGAGGCCGCGCAGCTCGTGGGCGACGCGGTGTGTGAGCGAGCCCGCCGCCTCCGGGGCCGGGATCACCACGTCGTGCCACCGACCCGGCTGCTGGAACGACTCGTTTATCTGGAAATATGGTGAAAAAGATCAGTTAGTGGGAAAGTGGCTCGTTTATATCTGGAATGAGAGAATATGGAGTTAGTTAAATTACAAGTAGGCGTAGAACTTGGTGCTGAAATGTCTTGTCTGATTGAATATGGGAGGAGACAAATTCAGTTGAGGCAAGGTTGTGTAGAACTTGGATTATCTGGAAATTGAAGGAAACAGATTCAATTTATATTAGGTCATGTAGATCCTAAAAAAAACGCGCAACATTGCAAAGCTGATTTTGACCTTGAACTTGTTAGTCGCCGCTCTCTTTCTCTCTCAGCAACAACTCTCGGCACAAGTAGGCCATACCGCCGTCTACCTTTATCCACGTGGCTCTCAGCTCTCAGGGTGTACGTACCGCCAGCTGCCTGTACAGCAGGCGCAGCTCGTCCAGCGGCGGGTAGCTGTCGACGGCGAAGGCGAGCGTGTAGGCGGTGCGCGCGCGCGCCAGCGGCGGCGACAGGAAGCGCGCCGCGCCCGGCCGCCCCGATACCTCCACGTGCCGCCGCGCACGACCCAGCGAGTTGTCCGCCACGCAACTGGAACGGAATCATCATTAATCATCACAGTTTAATGATGAAGTGGATCAATGACAGGACTTACGTTATTGACCTTACAGATGGTATCAGACCAAACATTCTAAATCACGCTATTGATGTTTCTAAAATCGATGCAACATAATATTATGTATATTACATCTCAAATAGCTACAAGGGGCTTCAGCCTGACTGAGCATAGAACCACGCTCGGTCTGAAGATCTTCCTTTGTAGCCAGCACTCCCACAGACCTAACAAATATTAGCAAATTTAAGTTGACGTTTCTAAAAAAAAACTGCTTTCTCTTAGAAATATTATATGCAGAATAATGACTTATTGTGCCAACTGAGCAGCTCACTCGGCGAATGACCTTGAAGCTTTATGTGGCCTGTACGTTTTGGTCAGTCTTTGGTACAAGGAGAGTATACTCACGTGTAGTTGCCGAAGTCCTCCGGCTGGACGTTGGCGATGAGCAGCGTATGGTTGTTCCCGCGCACCGACATCGTCACGCGCTCCGACGCGCTCAGCGGGAACGAGTTCTGGTACCACAGTACCTGGGGGACCATTATCGTTACTTAGTAGCATAGCGGACCAAACAGCGCCACAATCCTGAATTGCGCTTATGAAGTTTCTGAGAATGGAAATATATCAATAGTGGCGGGGCAAGACCTTAATTGGATGTGGGCGAGATATATTATGCGAGGCTCCCTGATGGATGACGTAAGAGGACGGAAATTTTTATAAAGAGTATCAAAACTGTCAAAGCTCGTGAATCCTAAAAAGACCCTCTTGGACGGTGGTCAATATTTATTTGTTTGCCAACTTTTTTTATAAATCCACCATAACATAGCTTTAGCTTACTCAATCACATTCACTTACATACTCAAATGGCATAAAATATAAATGTCAATAGAATTGAAAATGAAACAAAAGGTTCATCCTATTTCACATAGAAAGTTTCAATAATCTGCAATACCTCAGCGGGTGGGTCAGCGAGCACTGTACACAGCAGCTCGGCGCGGAACCCCTCGCCTGTGTGCACCCACGACCGCTCCACCGTTATCTCCGGAGGGTCTGGAATAAAAATGTAAATATTGCAGTTAAAAATAAAATATTTCAGTTAGTATGAACACAGCGAGAACTAGCCCGAAAATGCAAAATATTCCAAAACAGTTGCTATCCCTGTTTCCAAATTGCACCACTACTATAGAGCGCATTATGCGGCATAATGATCAACGTTGACGTTTCAACTACAGCAACGTTTCACATAATTTACGTTAAAATTAGGCATTAGCACAATTCGACATTGAGCGCCACTAAGCCGCATTTTGCACTGCAATTGAAAATCAGACTCATAAGTAAATCTTTGTTCTTGCGGATATCCATACCTCTATCATCCGGTCACCTAACACCTTCCCTCAAATCAGCAAAATCCTCAACTCACAGAGCACTTGTAGCTGGAACTCCGTGACCAGCGGTGATCCAACACCGTTGTCCACAATACAGGCATACCAGTCGCTCTAGCCGCGACAGATGCAGCTAAGGGTAGCTATTACTTACCACCAGTTAAACCCTCTTTCGAACCCTCAACACACAGAGTAAGATGTCTACGGGTAAGTATTGCTTAAGTTCCTTAACAAGAAAAGTCACTTACAGAGCACTTGCAGCTGGAACTCCGTCACCAGTGGTGGTCCAACACCGTTGTCGACTGTACAGGCGTACCGGCCGCTGTGCTGCCGCTCCAGCCGCGACAGCTGCAGCTGGGGACCTTCAGACAGCCGCGTGCTCGTGTCGTTCTGGAACGACAGGTTCTGATCAAGCGGTTTCAAGCTGCTAGGGGTTATGAGATGGATGGTGCTAATGCTTTAAGCTTTTTATTACATATCAGCCATCAAACATGAGCATAATAATTTAAATGAACTTGATGCAAAAATTGGAAAATGCATTGCAGAATGCATTTTCCAATTTTTTGATCAAATAGTTAGTAGAATTTTAGGTTTTCATACAAACTTTAACGTTTAAAATATTACATTTTCAGTTTTGCAACTCGCCCTATAGTCTAAACCCCATGTTATGGACTATGAGTACCGAAGCCACTCAATACAAATTCATTACATTGGTTGGTTGGTAATATGGAACCCCAAACGTCATCTTAATTTCTTTCTTTGCCACTTCACCCACGCCATGGGAGTACCAAACGCCCGTCATTCGCAAATACTCTCTCTCTCACACACAAACAAACACACACCATCTCTTGGTAACTCACCAGCTTGTGCCACGTGACCGACGGCACAGGGTTGCCAGACGCTCGGCACTCCAGCACGGCAGCGCCCCCTCGTCTGGCAGCGGCATGTTTACTCTCCGGGGACGCCCTGACGCTGGGCGGGACCAGCACCTCCACTGTGTGCACCTGGTCCCTGGGCGTCCGGTCCGAAATCTGGCAGACGTAGTCGCCCGCATCCTGAAAACAGTTGGAAAAATTATAGTGACTAGATAGATAGTGGTCAATAAATGTGAAAGTTCACGATATGGTTGAATGGTTGGCTAGACACCAAATAATGGGATTGATTGCAGCTTACTTATTTATAAAAAAAAAATCTCGTGGTGCTACCCCCTTTGTTCGGACATCAATGTCATTACAATTTAGCTGTCTCCCGCTTTGCTTGGGGAGGGAAATTGGATATCTCCTACTCCTCATTTCTTCTGATTAATTTCGTGGCGGGTCCCAAGACAGATTTAGCTTATCCCTCGGGCATCCCTGAGATCATATCAAAGGGTCTTAGTGGTTGGTTACCACTGTTGATCCTGGCGACACAGGAGATGCAGTGGTGGGAATGTGTGGTGGGCCTTTTGCCCTTACTTACTTACACTATGGTAAAAGTTTGTGGAGGTGGGTTAGAAGAGTGGCTGTTGCTTATTGGCGTGAGAATGTCTCAACAAAGATTTTTTTAAATTAAAATATGAGAGCAAACTAGCAAACGGTCACCTGATGGAAAGCAACTACCATCGCCTATGGATAACAACATTAGAAGAGCTGCAGGTGACAGTTCGTTCCAGAGTATTACGGTGCGCGGCAGAAAGTTTTGACTATGCTACTAGTGTTGAATTGTGAAAGTCTACGATAGATGGATGGATGATTTACTTCTGCACCAAACCTCAACAGAAATGAACGGTAGCTTAGAAATAGTTGGATCGTTTAGAATTACAATCCAACTGCTGATAATTTGGAGAAAGTTTGAGGAAATGGTCGGCATTAAAAAAAACGCAAGTACGTCTATACAAATTCTAACTATTTTGGTAGTTTGCCTCTACTTAGTCTTTATCTTGTACTCTCAAATTAACAATATTGCTTTAGTTCGGCTGAAAAAATCCGTAAAACAAGCGATAAACCCAGAACCAAAGTTTTAAGAGACTCTAAATCTCTGGACTTAATCTTTATACTGGCGACTATACGTATATTGTCCGATCCACAGGAACAAAACTCGAAAGTCGACGATAAGCAATTTCAAATCTGTATTAAGTCAGTAATCTTGCTAAACCACGGTTGAGAGCTCGCACACACAATACCGAGACGCAGCGTGCCAGGGCGGAGCGCAAAAGATCTGCTCAAATCGGTTGAATACAAATTGTGTGACCTAACACGGTCGCGTTATTGCGATCGATACAGATTTACGACCGTGAGATGCGGCCCAATCTGACTCGTCAAGGGAGTGCTTTAAGCACGTTAATTGTTTGCAAATTGCAAGAGAATTCTGGCTGTTCTCACACTGTTATGGTAAGTTCTCACTATCAGTATTACTCGATAGTTTTACTCCAAATCGAGTAAAATGTCGAAGGCTCGCACCGAGCCGGCTCGATGGAATTAAACAAATCTAATTTCCATCGAACTCACTCGACGCGAGCCGTTGAGCTTTCCTCAAGCATGTGGACGATTTGTGAGTCATCTTTTGGCTCGAGCCTCGAACGGTTCCGTGAATACTGAACGGCGCGCGTCACTCGATAGATTAATGCTGAATGTGAGGACGAAAGCCTAAGCAGTGGGTTTTAATCTACGTGATTGCTTGATCGAGTAAAACCGTATGTGAGTACTTAGCACTCCTGTCACTGCACTGCGTTCCGTCAACACTCTGTGACCCGGCACGTCATCAATGTCAAAAATAGGTTAGGTAAACGTTTTGCTCTGCACTCCGCCCCAATGCGGCTCCGCATATTGTGTGCGAACCTTAAGGGCCAGGCCCCGGGAAATCGCGGGGCCAAATTGAATTACCTTTAATACGTCATTATGAATAACGACCCGAGGAATTTATGACGTAACGACTTTTTAAATTGTCCGACCGACGACAAAGGAATCGAAATGGAGAGCACGGTACATTTAAAGTTATTTGATTTCCAAGGAAGACCTTTACCTGGCCATGACTAATAAGGCAGTACGATTTTTATTTTTCCAATAGTTCTTAGTTTTTACGATAATGGAAATTCAACATGGCAGATTATGGTGTTGCTATACTTACTCAAAATTGAAATGATTATCTATAAGCTAATTATTAAAGTAATTTTATGTCAAAACCTTCTTAATTGTAAGTGCAATTATTGCTATTTGTAAACTGCGACATTATAAAATAATAATATTATGTTGAGCATTTAAAAAATAGTAATAAAAAGTAAAACATTTTTACTCCATTTAAAATTCAAGTCAGTTCTTAAACTACATAGTATAATTTTAACGCAACACATAAATCAAGAAACAAATTAGTTACGATAATATAAACTAAGAAAAACGGTAAACGAGATAATGTCGAATAAATAAACTTGCGGCTACATTTTTCATAGCCGGGTACATCATAGTTGTATTATACCTAATTTAAAATATTAGTCACGTAAAAAATGCTAAACGTACCCACACAAATAATAGCGGCGCGCGGCGGTAAAATATGATAATTGCTACATAAAAAACCTCCTTTCTCGTTATTTTTTACGCTGGCATCACTCAGCCGATGTTTTGGCGCCATTTCCAGTGACAGCTGCTTTTTACTCCATATTTATATGGACACAAGGGTTTTGCCGCTAACAAAATCGAGGTTACCGCGAATTTATGTTTGTCTTACATTATTTTCGTCATTTATATCTTGTTTTTCGAAGACCTGAAGATAACAACTGGCGTCGGAATAAGTAAAACAAAAAATTTGAAAACTTGTCGTTCTTATTAGATTCTGTGGTCTTAGACTAAAACATCAGATATTTCTATATATCATACTAAGAGTTACCAAGAGGTTTTCCGATAAATCTTAAAAAGTCTATGTTTTTATATTGCTAAATACCACATACGGTTTTGTTCAATAGATTTACTCCATATCGAGTAAAAGTTGCCTAAATCTTAGTCTCATAGAATAAAAATTACTTAATTAAATAAATCTAATTTCCTTTGAATTTACTCGACGCGAGCCGTCAAGCTTCACTCAAACCATACTCAAGCGAGTGAGTTTTGCGGTCCACACGATAATTTTTGCTCGATTTGGAGTAAAACTATCGAGTAATGCTGAATGTGTGGACGAAAGCCCGAGCCGAAGTTTTTTCTCTACGTGATTGCTCGATCGAGTAAAACCGTATGTGAGTACTTAGCATTAAACTTAATTTTTTTATTAAGTTAACAGAATACAGTGCGAGCATTTTTCACATAGCTCCTAGACTAGAAATGTCAACGACCGCTGGTGCCACCTGAAACTGTCCGGACTATAGAGTAATAGTGCGATAGCCGTACCTGTGGTCCAACATCAGTGATCTGCAGGTTGTAGCCGTCGACGAGCCGGAACCGCTCGTCCCTGGTGACCATGAGGCTGGCCGCCGTCAGCACCGCCGGGCCCCGTCGCCATAGCAACACCAGCGAGCCTGCAATGTGGACGTTGTTGGGTTAGTGTGGGTAGTTAAGTTTTGGGGATATCGTGGTTACCTAACCCCGCTTCTGTGACTTCACGTTACTGAAGCCAGGAGCTGGCCGCTTACGTACGTTTTCCGAATTCGATTTCGTTTTCCGTATTCGTTTGACTAGCGCGAACGTTCGTTTTTTACAAGCGCGAACGCGCCGTCTTGCACTTGAAACATACGTGCGAAATAGCGATGTAGTCGCGATACTTTTGCATATTTGCGTAGTAGTAGTTCGCGATGCAGTCGCTAACTGTGTGTCCTGTGTGGCGTTGCAAACGCGACTAACGCGCATTAGTATTTAGTAGTGCTGCAGTCGTGCGCTTCATAGTCGCGGTTGCATCACTACTAAAAGTCACAGTGGGCGAAGGCCAAAATCCATTGCGCCTTTTTGATGAGGTCGCGATACTGTCGCATATTTTTATACGTGGGAGAGCCATGCTTCGGCACGAATGGGCCGGCTCGACCGGATAAATACCACGTTCTCACAGAAAACCGGCGTGAAACAGCGCTTGCGCTGTGTTTCGCCGAGTGAGTGAGTTTACCGGAGGCCCAATCCCCTAACCCCTACCCTATTCCCTTCCCTACCCTCAACTATTCCTTTCCCTTCCCTTCCCTACCCTCCCCTATTACCCTATTTCCTCTTAAAAGGTCGGCAACGCACTTGCAGCTCTTCTGATGCTGCGAGTGTCCATGGGCGACGGAAGTTGCTTTCCATCAGGTGACCCGTTTGCTCGTTTGCCCCCTTATTTCATAAAAAAAAAAAAAAATTTGCATCGATACAGTCGCGATGCAGACTAGCTGTGTATCCTGTGTCATGTGTGGCGTTGCAAATGCGACTAACGCGCGTTAGTAGTGATGCAGGCGTGACTCGTGAGCTTCATAGTCGCGCGACTGCATCGCTACTAAAGGTCGCAGTGGGCGAGGGCCCTAAACTAAAACGATAAGAGACAACGACGCAAATTCACAATTCAAAATTGATGTCAAACGGCCATACTTATTATGTAATACTTTTGCTACATCGTGACGGGCATTAATTACGTTACGTTGACGTAAATTTCCACGTCACGACAACCGGACGTCGTAACCGCACCGTTCCACGTTGACGACGTCGTAACGTGGACATGTGGACAGGCCCTAAGTCGTCAACAAAGAATGAATGTATTTTGCAATCATTTGCAATATTTATTTTTGCTATCACTTTATACAGGTTTATACTTTTCTTCCGTAAAACTTCGTTCCATAAAAAAATCATGTGTGCCTGCCGCTAAACCTTATACAAAGATACAATATCATTTTTCAACAAAAAGCGTCCTAATCAAAAACAAAATGTCTGCCGAGGGCACACTGTGGATACGTTTTTGTTTAATTCTTTTAATTTCGCGACCGCTTTGTGTGTTTGAAATATGTTTGGAGTTAAATGGCCTGAATGTTGCCTTCCGGTCTGTTGTGCAAAGGTTTTAGATTTACGTATGTATGAGCAAGAGTAAAAGCATAACCTGACTGAATAAGTTACCCAGGAGTCAGGACATTGCAGCGGATCAAACAACAAATTCTTACGACACTTCGATAGTGCGATTCACATTCACGCACTAAAGAAGTTTCTTAGACCGGCGCGACATAGTAACTATGCCCAATCCTCTACCCTTTTCCCCTCCCTACCCTGCCCTATTTCCTTCTCTCCTTCCGTCCCTAAAAGGGAACAGGGTAATAGGGGAGCTAATACCCTGTTCCCTCTTAAAAGGCCGGCAACGCACTTGCAGCTCTTCTGATGCTGCGAGTGTCCATGGGTGACGGAAGTTGCTTTCCATCAGGTGACCCGTTTACTCATTTGCCCCCTTATTCCATAAAAAAAATATACAACGCGACGTGTGAAACGACAGTGGGCTTTGACCTGACTTTGTATACTTCTCTCGACAAGAGACTTCGCTCGACAAGATCTTCCTTTTGTGGATCCCAAAAATATCCCACAATATTATTATAAACCTATTGACAACTCATACATAAAAATCAGCCGTTAAAATTATTAACCATAGTTAAATTTAAATGATAACTGTGATTGAGAATATGTCTATCGCACGCGTATGATCATAATAATATTATAGGCAAGACAGGGCAAGACGAATATTATATTATAACTTTCGTTGGCTTGCATTAGTTATGAACTCACCGCTGTGTACACTAATTAACTTTTGTTTTAGAATAAGACATAGTAGTCAAAATCTCTTTCGCTAAAAACGATGACGAAATTCTTTATCAAAATGTATGGGATTTGACATAGTCTTCGCAAATCGCAAGCGAAATGTCATTTAGCGATGACTTATGTCAAACCGCATACATTTTGATAACGAATTTCGTCATCGTTTTTAACGAAAGATACTTTGTCTAAGGGGGCTGTAAAGAACTAGTGTAATTTTTTAGCATTAAGTTGTTGGTGCATCGATTTAAATAAAAAAAATATAAAAACTGAATCATCATCATTTTGTATTGTATTAATTCAAAAGTAGGTACTTAAACCTAACTTTTAAACAGTTTTATTATTAACACGTACAACTATTTTCCCACTGATGAAACGGAAACTTACGAGAAAACCACGCTTTTAATCAAAACAAAATATTATGAGAACGAGCGGACAAAGTTTCTACAGCATTAAAATGTTCAACCTAATGAACGGAATACGTATAATAGATAATAGCCAGCATCCTGATGTAGATTTATACACCCTCACAGGAAGCTCCAACAAAACTTCATCCACGTATCCGTTCACAGTTATTTTACCCCTATAATAGTTCTTATTTTATCGGCATTAAGGTCTATCGGAGCTCTTAGGTATCGTTCATAGATATTTTACCCTTAGGGGTTTGTATAATAGTCCTTATGCTGTTGGTATAAAGGTATATTTGAGATGTATTCTGTACATTACCAAGTGGAAAACGATCGTTAATATCAACTATCAACATCCAGGTTTAGTAATTTGTTTCACCTATATGTACGATTTAATTAGCCGAATAATATGTTGGGTCTAGTTTAATTTATTTTGATAAAAATTTAGATAAATCACAATTTCATATCAATTTGTAAATTCTATGCTCTATTTTTAAACAATCTCTCGGAAGCATTTGAGACAGTGGTATAAAATTAAAGCTTACATTAGAAAAGGGCCTCGCGCCCCTTGGACGAGGATTTTTTTAGCATTTACAAGTTTTGATACTAAAATTTTTATTTATAAAAACTTGAGTATAAAAAAATTTCTTCTCCTAAAAATACGTCGTCTTTAGGCATCCTTCACGGGGCCTCGCAAAATATTCCTAGCCCGCATCAAATATGCCCCGCCACTGAGTAGATACATTATATTTTCCTCTTTTCTTCTCTTTTTTTCTTCCTTCGTCTAGTAGCGTTTCCAACGATAGACGTTGACAAAGACCGTAACATATAGAAACGTAGTGTAAATAGTTTTATTAATAAAGGGCTTTATTTACAAAATTCCCTGTCCTTATGAGTGAGATAATCTTACCTAGATTCTGCACCTGACACGGCAGCAGCAGCGTGTCCCCCACCACCGTCCGGAACGAGTGCCCACGGGACAGGAACCGCGGACCGTCATCTGGAGACAAAGGAATTAATAAATAAAATTAATAAATAATACCTTTGTTTAAAATAAGAAACAACAACAACAGCAACATGGATCAACAGGGGCATCTAGCTGACACGTTATCTTAATCGCTTCTGAATGCCACGGCCGCACTTACGTCTGTCGTACGAAGCTTCGTGATATGAGACCATACCATTAGACGATACATGCAGATCGTCCAATGGTATCGTTTTAAGAACGAAGCACTACGCGCGTGCGGCCCGAGCATAAGGCTGCGTTTCCACCAGATCTGAGCGCAGCTGTGTTGCGAAGAATGTGTTTTTGAGAACCAATAGCATCGCCGCGCTGAGCGATGTCATGGCAAATTCATGTCAATGGAGCGATTCTATTGGTTCTCAAAAACACATTCCTCGCAACACAGCTCCGCTCAGCTCTGGTGGAAACGCAGCATTATAGAGTCGCCGATCAAAATGTATGGAATTGACATAAGCGTTCGTTAATATGACGTTGACGTTCGACTCATCTAATGTCAATTCCATACATTTTGATCGGCGATTCTATAAAGAAGCGACAAAGAAAAAGTCTTGGCTAAATGTCAAATAAAGCATCAGGGAGCAACAACAGCAACAAACGGGAAGTAACAACAGCAACAAACTGGAAGTAACAACAGCAACAAATGGGAAGAAATAACAGCCTTTGATATGTGGATGTTTAATTTATTTTCGCTGGAGGCTGATTTGTTTTCCCCCTGATGTTAAGTCTTTGAGCCTTCTGAGAAACCTTGATGGATATCATCATCATCAAGTCTAACATAAACTTTATATGAGGCTCAATAATATTGTTTACATAATATTATGTATGGAAATCGGTCATCTTGGCGTTCATTGAGAGAGGCCTATGTCCAGCAGTGGACGACTATAGGCTGATATGATGATGATGATGATGATGAATCTTAAGTAAATTGACATCATATTTGAAGGCCACACGGGAAAAACAAGAAATGTCACCTTTTTTGTGAAACTGACTTTGACATTCCTTACTTTTCCCGTGTGGTCTTCATATTTTAAATATGCGCATGTTCCAAATTTTAACCCAGTATACTGCCGAGTTCTCATGTCGCAAACGTCTTCAATCTCATCATACTGTATTAGTGGAGCCACTGGTGAAACAAGTGTGACGTACTACCTACATAATATTATAATAGCATCCCAATGCATACACATAAAATATGTACTGTTATTTAATTCGGAACGAATCCTACCATGAGCACTACCCAGTATATTTGGATTATATTTCGGACCATACCCTATAAACATTACATAGGAAATCTCTGTCTAATTTCATTCAGACGTTTAAGTCTAATTTTCTGACGTGGGAGAGCCATGCTTCGGCACCAATGGGCCGGCTCGACCGGAGAGATACCACGTCCTCACAGAAAACCGGCGTGAAACAGCGCTTCCGCTGTGTTTCGCCGAGTAAGTGAGTTTACCGGAGGCCCAATCCCCTACCCTTTTCTTTTCCCTACCCTCCCCTATTTCCTTCCGTACCCTCCCCTATTCCCTTTCCTACCCTCCCCTATTACCCCTTAGAAGGCCGGCAACGCACCTGCAGCTCTTCTGATGCTGCGAGTGTCCATGGGCGACGGAAGTTGCTTTCCATCAGGTGACCCGTTTGCTCGTTTGCCCCCTTATTTCATAAAAAAAAAAATCTCTGTCGAACATCATTTAAGTAACAGTAATTTTAAACATGATTAAGAATTATGTTTCATCCATCTTCTGTCTTTTTATTAAACTCAACTACTCAGAGAACGTAAACGTCTCCAATCCAATCTCTCGCCCAAGCAATTTACAATTCCCAAACCTCGGCGAGTCCGTTTGTCAAAACTCTCCCCGAACTTCCGCGAACTTCGGCCATTATTTTAAAAATTGGAAATTTATTAATAGATCTGCGAAGAAAGCTCTATTATCTTGGGGTTTTTACGATCCCAGTGCAATATCTCATCCGCCATCACCAGACGTATGATCGATCTTTCCGAATCTGGGTATCGGCTGTCAAATCTTCGCTTCCATAATATTATATCGCCTTTAAAAGCTTTCTACAAAGGCTTCGGGTGATCTTATGTAAAGACGTGTTGATATGGTTGTAATCACATAGTCAAAACGACAAGAGGAAGCACGGAATTCCATGAAAGTTTGACATCCATACTTTTAGTTAATAATATTACAAAGGGAACAAATATAATGACCACCAAAAAATGCACTGATACCCTAAACTTGTTTACCAAAAAAAGATAATTAGCACCAAAAAAATAAAGTTTAGACTTTTTAGAGATTGCAATACTACCAGCTATTTTAGTCATGACAACACTTCAAATTGTAATCGAACACCAAATATAGTAAATGATCACCAAATAAAGTAAATGATCACCAAATATAGTAAATGACCACCAAATAAAGTAAATGATCACCAAATATAGTAAATGATCACCAAATATAGTAAATGACCACCAAATATAGTAAATGATCACCAAATCCTTGTGAGCAAATCAATGCGATATTTCTGTCCAAATAAATCACAACGATTGACAAAACATGTAAGCATATTATTAACAAAATAGTCGGCCAAGTGTGAGTCGGACATGGAGGATTCCGTACCGTTATAGAACAAAATTAGACCTAAAAGTGTATGGGAACCCCTTTACAGCCTAAGCCCTAGAGAAAGACAGACGGACGGACAGACGGACAGATATAGAAGTCTCAGTAATAGAGTCCCGTTTTTAGGGTTCCGTAAGGGTACAAACGGGACTATTTTACTAAGACTTCGATGTCTGTCTGTCCGTCTATCTGTCTTCTTCTCTTTAATAGGATATTTGCTAAATAAAAATATATTTGGTTTTAACTTGACATTAAAATGCTAACGTATAATGTTGGTGATCGTTTACTACTTTTGGTTTGAGTAACAATGATTTATTTGGAGTCATTTTGCATAAATAGGATAGCGAGATAATAATCTTTGGTGATCATTTTAATAAACTAAAATGCTAGTATAATGTTTGTGATCACTTACTAATTTTGGTGATCATTTTACTTTAAAATGCTAGTATAATGTTGATGATCATTTACTTATTTTGGTGATCATTTACTATTTTTGGTTTTAAGATGTTAAATCTTTGGTTATCATTTTACATTAAAATGGTGGTCTGTATTTTGGTGATCGTTTACTATTTTTGTCTGTGAAATGTTACTATTTCTGGTGATCAGTTAATTATAAGCCTATTATAAATGCGAAATTGTTGTCGAGCTGTATACAGCTCGACAAGGCTTTATATGAACGTGGGTATGACGTTTCTGTATGATAGAAGCGTTTAGTTCCATTTCTCGCCACGTTCATATAAAGCCTTGTCGAACTGTATGACGTGCTTTGTCTCTCCATTTGTATTTCTCCGTTCGTTTTTCGGTTACATCTGTCCCCGAAAGCTATGAATATTATTTCTCATTCATTCATTACTTCGGTACTATCTACGGCTACGACTGTCCGGTCGCTACTTGTTCTATTCGTGCCGATGCCAAGTGTCCTTATTTCTCTAGAATCCCTTTTTAAAGGATACTTTCAACTTATCACGAATTATACTAACTAAAGATTAATTATCTGGATAACAAGCTAGTGCGGCTAATTTTATTCCGAGTTTAATTGGCTCCGATAAACCGGCTAAATAGATTTGGTTCAGCACGCGACCGGTAACCTTGCCTTAATCTACAGGGCGTAACAAAACTAAGTGATAATACTATAGGGTGAGTATGTGTCCCTTACATAGAGTTCACTGTGAAAGTAGGAGCGCTGAAAGAGCAGTTTTTTGTAGTTTATATGGGCAAGCACCTCCGCGTCATGAATTTTTCCATACAAAGGTGAAAAAGTAACTCTTTCAGAGCTGCTACTTTTACAGCGAACTTTATACAGGGGACCCATAAACACCCTAAAGTATTATGAATTAGTTTTGTTACATTCTGTAAGTGGAGTCAGTTTTAGACTGCCTTCACATTAAGTCGCGAGCCGCACGGCTCGTTTTAGTATAGCAGTCGCGCGGCTGCCGCACAACTCGCCACTTAATGTGAAGGCAGCCTAAATCCCTTATAGTCTCATTCGTCAACTTAACTAGGCCCTTTAATGCTCCGCCGTATACAAATGAAAATTTAACTAGACGACGCCCACAACTCCGTTGCGCCAAAATTAGTTTATCGCGTGGGAACCGTACATTTTTTCGCGATAAAAAGTATCTTATGTCCTTTACCGGCTCTCCAAGTATCTCCATACCCAGCAAGATCAGTTCAGCGGCTTGGGCGTGACGAGCTAACACGGATTTATTGACCATAATGATATTTCACAAATCAACGGTCCCCCAAATTAGGCGAGGCCTGTTTTAAATAATGAATTGCTTTTTATTTTTCAAAATTGTTTTGAAAATATTATCCAGATCATAGAGGATTTATTCATTATACCCAGACCTATACATTCACGACTGTAAATCTTCGTAAAGTTGCCTTTGAAATGCCAAGTGGATTGTAGAAGCGAAGTCCATTGTATCGCGTATTAAGATATAACTTTAATTGCATAAACTTATTTATGATTTCCTCATTCGAATACAAAGCAAATTAAATAAAAAGGACGAAAGGATTCGGAACCGCGAGTTCGTAAACCGTTTAACAAAACAATTCATAACTTGCCCAATAATTTCAACTTTTAATCGTTTGCGAGTTTCGCCCCCGAACTTCGGGTAGATAAAAAACTTAATATAATAAAACCGCCGAAACCTTAACAACAAAATGGCGGAAGTTTCGTCGCGGCGTTTATTTCCACTTCCGGTCGCCATTTCCCGCGCGCACAAGATGGCGGCCGGAAACGCGCACCATTACATTATCGCCGCGTTTTATTTTGCACGATCAATTTTGTAATGTATATTGTTTACAAGCTTCATCATTACTTCACTTTATGATGTTTCCCGCTGCGGTATACAATGTTCGAGTTTTATTATGCCTAGAAACACATTCTTTCATTTAAAATGTTTTTAATATTTGAACTAGTTTGTGTTTTTATAGTACGTCTTTTAGCACAACATACTTAAAATCAAATTGATATCATGCAGTAGAGCTATTTATGTTTTTCTTCTAATAATAAAACTCTGCCATAGGTAAGCTTTCGCCAGCAGTAATTCTAATAAATCTAAAAAGTTTGAACGAAATCTGGCCGTTTCAAGTAGGTCAAAATCGCGCTTAAAGAAGTCGGTTACAAACAAACATACAGGTGAAGCTAATAAAAAGCGTATAAAAACCTATAAAATATATTCTAAACTTTTTTCTTCGTACAGCTTTCTAAAAGAATGCACTTACTTACTCTTAAATGTTTCGTGTAAATCGAGACGGCTCTCGAACGAAAATGTCTAATCGTTCTTATCCTATTTAAAGTAAAAAATATTAAAATGCTTGAACTATTTCAAGCTTTCATTTTTACGGCAGTGCCCTAGGGGCGGCAGAGACTAGGGCGCAGGTAAATAAGGGCTTTATTCAATGCCCCGGTTCTAAATTAGTGCTGCTCCATATACCTGAGATGGATGTAATATGTTGTGTTTAATATGCGCAGCGCGAGACTTTAGAGCGCGGTTAGCCGAGCTTGGCTCAAAGTTGATTAAATGAAAAAGATGGTAGAACTCTTTCCCAGAATCTTTCCTGCAAAGCATAGGAAGGACGTAAGTTACTTTTTATCGCGCGAAAAGGTTCGCTTTCTAAGAGATTATAATATCTTGGACTTCCTAAGTCAGAGGTTATTCCTAGCGATATATAAGTTTATATAAGTTTGTCCTTCTCCATTGCGTTCTATTCTTGGGTTGGAACAACTAAAGCTTACTTGCGCCAGTCTGGGTTAAAGTGTTAAATATCATGCCATTTCTGTAGTTCCTCGAAGTTAAACAAAGGAAAGGAACACAGGGATTAAACCGATATTAAACCACACTTTAAAAGGACACCGATAGTTAGGAAAGACTGGACTTAATGCGAGGGTGACAGTACTTGCTTTACTCCCGAAATTCTATTGGTCAGCCAAAAATTCGGGTTAAAAATTTCTGACTACTGTCTACTCAACTATTTTAATTTAGTTTTCAAGTGGTGCTTCCCCTTTTGTTTGTCATTAAATTTTGGCTGTCTACCGCTTTGCTTGGGAAGGAAAATTGGATATCTCCTACTCCTCCTACCTTTCTTCTGATTAATTTCGTTGCGGGTCCCAAGACATATTTAGCTTGTTGCTCAGGCACCCCCGAGATCATAATTCATATCAAAGGGTTACCACTGTTAATCCTGGCGACACAGGAGTTGCAGTGGTGGGCATTGACTAGGATTGGCGCAAATGGACCCTATTATGGCATATTGTGTTGTACTAACTTCTGTTCTGCGCGCGCGCGGCCGCCAGCGTCGCCAGCAGCAGCAGCCACGTGAGCCCCATGCCTCAGCTGCGCCCGCACATCTTCTGGAACAACACACAACTGTTAGAGGTGGCACAGCAACGACAAAGAGTGGTGGAACCAGCAGAGAGATAGCGTAGACAACGTCCATAATCCCAACGCTCGTGTGTCCGTTCCCAAATATACGTACACTTAACAAAGATATTAAGAAGTTTTAATTTTTAAATGAAACATCTTGCTAGTAAGCAAATAAAAAAATCGCTCTAAGTACTACTGTCCACATTCTTCCTATTTGACAGTTTTTACACCCCACATACACGCGGCATAAAAAGTCAATCGAAAGCTAATTCCAGAGGGTGACATATTGAATTTAGTGTTAATAAACCTGATGAGAAGGTCAGAACTCGGATATTATATTTTGTTTTTCGTATCCTCCTCTAAGTGGCGCATCTAAACACACAATAAGGTGATAAAACATTGTCATTTATCGAATGTACTAAAAGAAAATATTCATCCATCCGAATGAATAATAACTCGACTAAACTCTACCTTTAGCGACGACAATTCCGCAATAGATTTAAAATGGCGTTATTCTATCGTGGCTGGTTTTATTAATTTTCTGTTTGCCGCGTTTTAGCTCTCTTTTTCAATTAAACAAACAATAAGGAAGCGTTCTATTGATTGCATTCCACACTCCACATTCCAGGGGGGTTCTGGAATGCCGCGTATTCCAACTTTTATTATTTGTCTTGGTCACGCATTGAGATAAACTCTTCTGCTTAAAAAAACTCTTGATAATGGTGCATTTCTTAAAATAAATACACAGCAAACTTATAAAACTAAACAGTGAAGATACAGTTTACTGTGGTAAATAATGTAACTTAAACATTAAATAACAATATTGTTATGATACTAGCTGTTGCCCGCGACCTCGTCCGCGTCAGCAAAATGTCATAACAAAGATAATAAAAAAGAGAAAAAAAACCCCTTTTTAAGGATCCTTTATAAAAAAAAATATATATTCTCCTCCTTTTCGGAAGTCGGTTACGTGCCTAAAAAAGTCCCGTTAAAATCGCTCCAGCTATTTCAGAGATTAGCCGGAACAAACAGACAGACATACAGACAAAAATTGTAAAAAATGTTGTTTTGGTGCCTACCCTATATATATTCATATGCATTTAGTAAAAAACGGGTCTTTCAATATTACAAACAGACACTCCAATTTTATTTATATGTATAGATGTATAGATTAACGACCGCACTCAAAGCAATTCACTTTAATTACTTAATAAAAAAATATATTCTAGCGGTCTATATATCTACGCGTCAAATATTATCAAAACTTCGAAGTCTATCGAATGCAACGTGGCTAAATGCCCCCTATACCCCAACAAATTCGAACCAACTGCACAAAGCGGTGCCGCAGGTACACCCACAATATACAAAGTAAACGATTTTTATTCCCTCCATGCGTGAGGGATAAGACGCGAGGCCCGGAGCCCTAGGGCTTAAAGCAAATTGAAATACCCCACAGTATATTGTAGCGTCTGTGGTATATTATATTATGTACTGCGGAGAGAGAAATATAGAAATGGCTTGGCTTTGAAAGAAATAACAGTTATATAAATAAAATACATGGGGTTATTTTTAAGGAGGATAAAAACTTTTAAAATTACATGTTAATCACAAGTTGCATACGATTTAATGTAACTTCAAATTAAAACAATTACTAAATTTTAAGTAATTATTATTTTCTTTTTCGTAGGTATTTATAAACAGACTAACACTAAAAGTAATTCGTTTACGTAGGTTAATAAAAACTCTAACACTTATTCAAATTATGATAACTTTGATGTTAAAACAAACGTATAGATTTGAATCCTGAGTGGAGAAATTGTGAAAAATATTAAAACTGACGTATTATCTCCGACCGAACATCATGTGCCAGGACAAGAAAACAATAAAACCTCGTTGCTAATGTTATAAAATGGGGATCGCCGTGTTTCTAAATTACAATTTAAGAGGGCGACTAACCCCAAAAATCAAACATCGTCCTTCTCTCTTCACACTCACGCCCGTCTTCAAATGCCAGGTGAAAAAGGACGACGCGGATTCATCGCCAAATTAGTTTTTTCTCAATAACTCGATAAATATACAACATTTTAAAAATCCGCTAGGTCGATCTCTCAATGATAGAATTTTATACAATGTGTTAAAACATTAACTTAGTTCAATGCACGGTTATGGCGATAAGTGAAAATTAGATGCGTCTTTCTATCGAGAATATTTTAAGATATCGTGTTTTTGCTCAGATGAAATTCTCGGAAATATAATGTAGTATCTAATTTTAGAAAATGAAACAATTCGGGGCTTATTTTCAAGTATAAAAATTAGTCACCCCCTTAATATTAAAATCCTGCTAGACAACAATAAAATCTCATTGCTTGTGTCATTCTGCAGATATCGTGTGAATTAATGTGAATAACTTAGATTTAAATTGGGATAGCCATTAATTAAATTATTAATGCACAAACAACTAAATAAACCAGACAACCAGACAGAATCAAATGCAAATGCTTGTATTATAATCCGTTTATTTTTAAACGGGGGGGTCGGAGAGGCCGGGGTGGCGCCCTCGTGGGAACCAGTATAAACGATCCCGGATTAGCTGACGAGCTAGTTATTGGTTATTTATTGTTGGGATTTAGACTCGTTTTAATTTAGAGTTTTTTTAGTCAATGTTAGAGCTAGATAGGTCGATTTAAATATCGTTTTATGGCCAGTTTACACTATAACAAACCAGTAATTACTGTAATAAGACGCACTGAATGCACTGAAATGCATTGAATAACATTCCAGTGTATTTCAATGTAAAACAGTTTTAATAATCGCAACCAGATAACGCAGTTTTCTAATGCTACGTTTCTACGCTTGCCGAGGCTTGGCAAGCCTCCACAAATCTCGCTTGGCATTTGGAAGTCTTTTACACAATAGTGAATGCGTCAGTGTATTACGTACATCCAAGCACGGCGGACATCGAACGTGTGTCGTCTATTAACATGTTTGGGGTTCCAGATACATTTTTCAGTTTGGTAATATTCCAGAAACGATAAACTCTCTTCGTTCGACCAGCTACTCATTTTTGAGTCAGACCTAGACGTGCGTTCGTCGCGAAATCACAGCGGCTACGTGTGAACGCGTCGCAAGCTTTGCCGCAAACGCCCTTTGATCTGTGTCCAAAAACCGACACTACTCCGGATCGGGTACAAGCGTCCGCAAGCTCACGCAAGCCAAGCCAGATACTCTCTTTACACGCTTGTGCTTGTGGACGCTTGCCAAGCCTCGGCAAGCGTAGAAACGTAGCATAAGAGTTATTAGCTGGTAGTATCACTCCGTTTTGTAAAACATTGCATAGCAATATTTTACGTATTAGAACAATAACGAAACCGCAGGGATATTTTCATAGCGTCTTAAAGACAGCTTCCTCTCCTATGCAATTCCATTAGCTTTGTCCACACTGTGCCTTTTTCTGTTCGTCAAGAGTCAAGGGCATGCGTTATAGCGCAGTCAACAGCGAGCGTGAGGCATGCCCGCGACGCATCCTGACCGTATCCAAAACTTTCGCTTTGTTATTAAAAATTACAGTTGGCGTCGCGTTCGTTGACGCATTCAATTATTGAATGCGCCAAAACGAAAGTTGAATGAAAGAAGATCACGAAAATTGAAGACGAAAGCGCATAGTGTGGACGTAGCTAATGGTCTACTCTCCAACCGTGATTTGAATTTTCTATCAGGTCATGACGTGTTTAATTGAATTTAAAAAAAATATCCATCCCGAAACTTACAACGCCCGCGCCGCTAAAGAAGTTTATAGTTACTTAAAAATCCTTCCACGCGCCAAGATTAGCGTAAAGCAGAGATTATGTTACTGTAAACGTGGTATAAGGGTTGACACAGGTACGGACCCTTCAGAAGTTAAAAAAGGGTTTACATGTCGTTAATTATAAGGGCATTATGAGCCCTTATCCAAATTAATGGAGATTACGGTCGGCCTTAATAATGACAGACAACCAGCTTCCAACCTCCGAGAGATAATTCCGTTCTCAGAACAAAGTAGCGAAACAATTATTAAAATTACTTATTTATTACACTACATCTACACTAACATTACTGAGACGAAAATATGGCTTTCTGTCTGTCTGTTATTTCTTCACGCTAAAACTGTACATTTGGAAAAGTGGTTTCGAAAATTAAATATGAAAATTTGAGACAAGAAATATGTTTTAACGAAAGTTTCATTTATATATATATTTGTATACGTCTAGAAATAAATATTTAAATCAATGATGAAAAAACTCAAAGCAGATATTATGTTACTACCGCGCGCGTTGTGAAGATTCAAATACGGCCCAATTGGGCCGTCTGTTGTTTAGTCTGCATCGAGCGCAGTCACGAACGTGCTGCGTCTTGTCTTACCTAAATAAATTGAAAATGACGTCGTGCGTTTATCGAAAATGCACCAATTATGACTCGAAAGTAAACAAAACACATGGAATCTCTTACCACGTGTCTTGATTGCAATTAATACCTCGATTATTTACATTTTCATTTATTTTTTTGAACAATCTGGAAAAAATCGAATTTTCGTCTTAGCTCAGGCGAAGAAAGAGATCTCTTTTATGTAAATGTCTCTTTTATGTAAATGGTTTTTCGTATCTTATTATCTTATTGTTTCACTTATCTGTCAAATTTGTCAATGTTTGCAATTTTGAATTTGAAAATTGTTCGGAAGAGATTTAAGCCGGAAAATAGTATGGAAGTAACATATCTGTTGATTTAAATACTCACTTTAAGTGGTAAGGTTTTCTTTAAATCTCGAGCCTACCTATACCTTTTTATAGTTTTTTTGAACCCTCATAGAGTTGGTTTCCGAGATCTGATATCTTTTTCCCAGGGCAAACCTTATATTATTATGGTCGTCTTGGCAACATTTTACATGAAATGTTTTTGGTGGGATAATATTATTTCACACAAGGCTAGTTGCGTTACTGAAGTCATCGATACGCGAGACACCGGCCATTTGTCGAGACTAACACGGGGTAACCCGGGGTCAGGGGTGATACTGGAGGTAGAGGGTTACGACTTACGTGAGGCCACGAGTAGGGGAAACGCAGCGGCGCACACTGCGGCACGTAACACGTTCATACCATAACTGACAAAATTATTTAAAAAAAATAAATCTCTGTAAAACAAAAAAACTCTTTTATGATAATTTAATTATAAATGCGAATGTCTATTGGTCTGTTACCTCTTCACGCCCAAATCGCTGAACCGATTTTACTGATTACTTTTTGGTATGGAAATGCTTTGAGTCCCGGGAAAGGACGTAGGATACTTTTTATCCCGGAAATCATGGTGCTCTGTATGAGAACACAGATTAAATTTCTCTCTTCTCTTTTTCAATCTTAAGGCCAACCCACACGTACCACAACCACACGACAACCGCAACCACACGACAAACACACGACGTGGTCGGGCGTATATTTCGTATGGTAAATGAACTGGACCATTCACACGTACCACATTTTGCAGTCGTTGTCGACCACTTGTCAAATACCGACCACATCGCAACCACGTCGCAACCACGTCGCAACCACATCGCGACCACAACGTTGCGTCGATGCAACGGACACGCCGCCCGCGCTCTTCCAAAGCAAAAGTTGGTACTGAGTAACGACATTTTGTCGTTGCGATGTCGTGTGGTTGTGGTACGTGTGGGTTGGCACTTAATCTTAGGCAGAGATAATACAATACGTCAAAATAATATACTTTGCATTAGTTCCTGAATCAGAAGGTAGGTTATTATAGTCGACAATAATAATTGCAATTTGCGACATTATGAAACTATTGCTGAGACTGCGTCAATATCGCATATCTCGCCGCAGTCGCTGTATCTCATGGCCACACGATATCAGTCGCCTGTCAGGCGTCACGCGTCGGTCGCGTGCGGCCCGGCGCGGGTCGGGTCGGGGGATGATTTGTAACGCTAATCAGTTGATCGCCTGTGAGAAACTTTTTGATAGGATAGTCAATGACAATTATTTCCATTGTCATGGCAGTAAGAAAAAAATTTAAAATATACTAAAAAAGTCACCCATATTTTCTGTAAACACTTTGTTAAAAAATTCAATGTCTTGCTATCTGTCGAATAAATTAACAGACAGATAGTGGAGGATTGAAAAATCGGCCTTAGTGAAAATAAAGAAGTAATTTAATTTTCTTAAAGTTCTCTAATTTTTCGAGTCTTCTTTCTCGAAAACTTCTTTTCGAAATATTTAACGAAAGCACAGATTACATATTAGTACAAGCAACGAAAGTAATAATTCAGTCAGTTAAAAACCTGTTTTTTATCATAGGAAATAACTAACAAGAGATAAGTTCCAATGTTATGCTATTGTCATAAGTTGTAACTTTATCTACTGCGGGATGTTGTCTATAAGTTTGAGCACGCGAAAGAAAAGAAAATGAATAAAGATGCCTAGGACCCCGAAAGCATAATATTATTATATATTATAAAATTATTAGGGTAGTTTTTGTCTTTTTTTTTTATGAAATAAGGGGGCAAGCGAGCAAACGGGTCACCTGATGGTAAGCAACTTCCGTCGCCCATGGACACTCACAGGATCAGAAGAGCTGCAAGTGCGTTGCCGGCCTTTTAAGAGGGAATAGGGTAATAGGGGAGGGTAGGGAAGGGAATAGGGTAGGGGATTGGGCCTCCGGTAAACTCACTCACTCGGCGAAACACAGCGCAAGCGCTGTTTCACGCCGGTTTTCTGTGAGCCCGTGGTATTTCACCGGTCGAGCCGGCCCATTCGTGCCGAAGCATGGCTCTACCACGTTTTAAAAGCACGTTTTGTCTGTGCTTTTTCAATAATAGCGGTTGGTTGGTTGAGGAAACCTAAGGTTTATGACCTACATAGGAAATTTGTAATGTCCAAGTTGTTCAATATTGTACGCAACTTCGTTCATGCGGAAACTCAAGCGAAACCGATTAATTATTATTTCCAATCATAAGAGGAAAGATCAAGAGAGGGAGGTTCCTTTTCTCCTTTCCCGTGACTAAAATTAAGACTATATTGATCAAAAACGGTTCAGCAATTTAAGTGGGAAGAGGTAAAAGGTGTTACGTAGTATATGACATTCTCTTTGGTAAAAGGCAGGAAAACAAATAGAAGTATTAATGGTAAGCAACAATGAATAACGCTATTACATAAAAATGTTCTGTATTTAGGGGAAAAGAGACTGCTAGCCCTAAATACAGGTTTTCTTATTAGCTGGCGCTTCACCTCACTTGATTTTCATGTAGTGCCTAATAAAATTTTATTTTATTTACATAGTACAATTCTTTATTGAGTTTATTTACACACCAACAATCCATCCTTATACTTTAAGCATTTAATCGTGGATACGACTTCACGCAGCTCAGCCTCCGCAGGCGGCACCTTCGCCAGAATATAATGCCTTAGAACCCCCTCGTGCTGATACTGCAGCATCAGATTGTCGCTTAACTTCAGAGCTTCTCGAAGGTGTAGGGCTCGAAGTGACAAGTGTCACCCAGGGCGCGGGCAGCCTCGTCGAAGTCTTTGACGATGTCAAACAGGACTGGATGGCCAATGTATTTTGTCTTCTGCCTCAGCAGGACCACGTAAGCGTCCTTGCGTCCGCAGTCGCTGGTCATGCTTGGAAGATTCTCTGTGACCTCGATGTAGGAGTACTTGGTGTCTCCGCAATTCTGCATGGGATGGTCCGGCTTGGGGGAGACGAAGACCAGCTTATAGTCGCCGATGTAGTCGGGAGCGGTGTTGTTCGTGATGTCAGCACCAGACGCGACGAAAGCGAGTAAAAGTATAGACAACATGATGGCAGAAAAGTTTACGCTCTTCTGTCGTCTTTGCCTCGAGCTACTCATTGCTAAAGTAATCGGGACGCTTAGGCAAGTTACATTCGATAAATTTTAAAGATAAGCCGGAAAGAAAAAATGTACGGGGTTTGATGAGAAGCTGTCGCAGTGACATCGCGATTGTTTCTAATACGTTTATGCTTTCTCACTTAGCTGTTGAAATTATCGAGTTTAAATTGACTAAACACACGGTGTTTTCGTGTGTTTAACATCAAAATAACGTTAAATCGAGCTACTAACTGGAAAATAATAATAAAATTTTAGGCAAAGGTCAAGCATATATCTGTTTCTAAGAGTTATTATCAGCTTAATATTGTTTATTAGTAAGTATACCTACTCCGTCTTACGATTAGACTGCCTTCACATTAAGTCGCGAGCCGCGCGACAGCCAATTTCATACTTGACCATTTTTTATACATAATTTTTGACAATTTCATACCTGAATCGAATTCACTTAATCTGCTTTTCAATCTTATACACTTTACAATCATCAACCGGTATCATTTTGACGAGGCAGTAAAAAATAATGCAACAATAGAACTTGCAGAAGTTTATTTACAAAACTAGCTGTTGCCCGCGACTTCGTCCGCGTGGACTTCAGTTTATAGCGCGCGATGTCAACAAAATTGGTGTCAAAAGCTTTTATAAAAAAAACCTGGTACCCCTTAAATCAATACAGCTGTGCAGTATGCACACAATAAGTAGGTATTTCATTTTTTTATATTAAACTTTATATTTTATGCCAAATTTTAAAGCTTATTTAGCCCCCCAATTACACAACTTTACCCATAAACTATTTATCATTGATAGGTTTAAGGTTACGTCACTGCACAGATAAAGTACTGAGTTATTTAATACCGTAGAATAGATATAACAATCGAAACTTAAATGTAAGATGATACCACCTCTTATAGAAAGACTTTTGAGCAAGCGTCAGCGCCATGTAGAAGACGCACGGCGCCATCTATTATGAATTTTTGGAACTAACTTAATTTTAACAAATTTACGCATTTTTACCCCCTTACAACCCTTTTTTCCAGTACAAAAGTAGCCGATGTCCTTTCTCAGGCTTTAGACTATCTGTATATAAAATTTCATTACAATCGGTTCGGTAGTTTTGGCGTTTGGCGTGAAAGCGAGACTGACAGACAGACAGACAGAGATACTTTCTCATTTATAATATTAGTATAGATTATGTGCACACTGCACAGATGTTTTTGGGTATTTTGATTAATTAAGGGCCGCGCTACACCGGAATGGCAGCGGCGAGGCGAGCACTTTCAGCGCTGCCATTCCGGTGTAGCGCGGCCCTAAGAGGGGTACCACTTACCAGGGTTTTAAAAAGTTTTTAAATTTGACACAAATTTTGTTGACACCGCGCGCTATAAACTAAAGTCCACGCGGACGAAGTCGCGGGCAACAGCTAGTTATGAATAAAAACAATATATAATAAAGTAGATATGATTAGTTCTGTTACAATAATCATAATGAAGTAAAAATAAAACGCCATCTGTTTTTATATATTAGAATTAAAATGTTGATTGCATTGATATATTTTCTGGGTGGAATAGCCAACACGGTACACTCGAACTCCATCCTTCTGTTGTCAACTTGTCACATATATTAGAAATGCAGTAGGAGTTCTGATAAGATAGATTGATTATTATTATACCAAGTGATAATATTATTAAACATAATATTCTAACGTATTAAAAACTATAAACAAAAACATAATAACTAATAAGTATGATTAGTTCTATGTTACAATGAAGTAAAAAATAAAACGCCATCTGTTGAGTCGTATTAGAACTAAAATGTTAATTGCATCGATATATTTCTGGATTTTTATAATATTATACATAAAATATATTTAAGATTTTAGAAATATTATTTTAATACACATCCAAGACCCAGGAACATTGAAAACTTTTTGTTCCGCCTGCGGGACTCGAACCCAGGACCCCCGGGATGAGCGCTGGCCACGCGCAATGCGAATTAATTTTCATCGATATTTTCATGGAATTAAGATATTTTCCCACATCAAAATGTAGCCTATGTCCTTTCTCAGACTCTAGAGTAACTGTGTACAAAATTTCATTGCAATCGGTTCAGTAGTTTTGGCGTGAAAGCGAAACTGACAGAGATACTTGCGCATTTATAATATTAGTATGGAAATAAACCAAACATCCCTACTTAATCTCATACTAGCTATTTGACCGAGCTTTGCTCGGTATTCGATAAAACACGAATAAAATGACATTTTCTAAAAATAATTCCTAGCTAGATCGATTTATCGCCCCCGAAACCCCCTATATACTAAATTTCATGAAAATCGTTGGAGCCGATTCCGAGATTCCAATTATATATATACAAGAATTGCTCGTTTAAAGATATAACTAGCTATTTGACCGAGATTTGCTTAGTATTCGATAAAACACGAATAAAATGACATTTTCTAAAAATTATTCCTAGCTAGATCGATTTATCGCCCCCGAAACCCCCTATATACTAAATTTCATGAAAATCGTTGGAGCCGATTCCGAGATTCCAATTATATATATACAAGAATTGCTCGTTTAAAGATATAAGATATTTACGGAACCAAATCAAAAAATCTACATACTTACCTAAAATAAATTTTAAGCAATGTTTGACCTTTGCATCAAAATGTGTCAAGAGATTAGTGGCTCACTATAAATTAGCCAAGCCAACTTCCTGACATTACTGATCTGTCAACTAAGCTACCATCATGTTGTCCATTCTGTCCATCATGTTGTGTATTCCCACTCGCATGCGTCTTCGCCTCCGTAGTCAGTATCAACATTACTGATAGCAAGGGTCCAGTGATCGTCGGCGACTACAAGCTGTTGAACGTCTGGCCGAAGATCGACCAGCCCATTCCTAAATGCATCGAAGTCAGCTAAAGTCAGGTATATAATATCTAGCTCTATATATTATACTAAGTCAGCTATAGTACAGAGGTATTGGCCAACGGTTGATCTGCGACTGCGAGCGGCAAAACTTTAACTTAGCGCTAATACGATGGCCTCGTCACCAGCTGTGACGAGGCCACCGCAGCTCTGAGCGTCCATGCGAGCCGTTCAACTACGGCAGGGTTCAGGTTCAGATGCTCTCAGACAACGTGATACTGCAGTATGAGGATTGAGGAGGAGATCCTGAGGCACTACATTTTTACGAGGACCACTACCCACAGAAATGGAAATACGCGAAGCCGTCCGTCAAGACTACGAGGACGGGATGTACATGTGCAAATTTTTAAATAAAAACAAGTCAAGAAGTAATAAAACGTGTCCAAATACAATGTTTTCGTTGCATAATATGAACCTTTTTTTTTTTACTGTTAGGTTTTCTCTTGTCTAAAACAGTAGCTGTTTATTTTATCATACACTTTTTTGTGTAGAAATCGGAGAGCAAATGAACGCTAGTATTTAGCACGATAATATTTTCTGTTTACTTAATCCACGTTGCCATTACAAGAGAAACCTACCGATCGAATGCGATAAAGAAAATCTTAAGAACATAATAAACTTGACCTCTAACATCAGGAGTGTTGTTTATTTGAGCGTTAGATCTGTATAAATTGATCGAGTGGTGTGTTCGAACATTAGATGAATCTCAACCATGTTGTCAGTACTACTACTTGCTTGCGTCGTTGGCACCGCGCTCAGCGCTGACATCACCAACAACCAGGCGCCTGAGCTCGAAGGCAGGTATATGCTGACCTTCGCCTGGCCGAAAGCGGAGGTGCTGAGGCAGATCGGGACCTGCCCCTACGCTCGTTACACGCACAGGGGCAAACTGGAGCTGTCCTGCGAGTGCAAGCGAAAGGATGCCAAGCTAGCCATCCTATGGGAGGCAACTCGCTTCCAGAGCTCCAATGTCCTCTTTGACATCGTCAAAAACTTTGACGAGGCGACGCAAGCGTTGGCCGATGACTGTGAATGCGAGCCGTACCCCATGACGAAGGTGGTGGCTCTAAAGCTGAATGAGAACATGATGCTGCAGTACGAGCAGGACGGGCCGGTGCTGCGCCACAAGATCTTCTCCAAGGTGGAACCCTCGGAGGAGGAGATCCGCGAGGTGGTCGCCGGCATCAACTTCCTTAAATATGACGACGGAATGCTGCTCTGCTCAAAGTAAATACTATACGGGTGACTATGTTCACTTTCCTTCTTCGGTTTTGTATAATTAATATCTACTGCATTTAATACACTTTTAAATGCTTGCTCCAAATTATATATTTTTTTCTTGCTTTGTTTGTAGACGCTCCGAAAATGATTTTTATAATTTTCCTTCAGAATATAAAAGTAATTTTGATTTATTTATATTATATGTATATTAATTTGTTGTAACTGTATCATTTCCTCCATTATTATATTCTACAGTATTTTGTTAACCTTCACTTCTAATGTGAATCACAGGAGTTTATTCCACAGGGCTTTTGATTAAATATAAATAACGTTGTACTTAATGAAATAATTTAATAACTTTGTACAGATAAACTTCTGTCAAAAAAAACTAGAAAAGCGGCCATAATAACGTCATTTTAGTGATCATAATAATTGTCATTTTACAATTCAAGACGTGAGTGGAAGAATATGGTAAGTAACATGAAAAAACTTCCCGTTTTTTTGCTTAAATGGAGGCTTTGATTATATACTAAATGGAGGGTTTAGGGTCGGAAAAAATATTTGAAATAAAAAAACTATGGATTATATGTGTAGCCAGATACATTAGCTAGGTTATGAAGTAGATAAGTTACAAGTTTTATTAAAATAATTGGGGAACTAAGTAGTTATTGTCCGAATGTTACGAAATGTTACTTGTTCGATTTTTCCATTCACGTCTTCAATTATTGTACATAACTAATGGCTCACTTGGTCATTAGCTATGTCCACACTGTGCACTTTTATCTTCAATTTTCGTCATCAACTTTCATATTGGCGCATTCAATAATCGAATGCGTAAAGGAACGCAACGCCAATATTGTCATTTTTGAAGTTTTGGATTCGGTCAGAGGGCATGCGTCGCGGGCATGCCTCACGTTCGCTGTTGAGTGCGCTATAGCGCATGCCCTTGACGAACAGAAAAAGGCACAGTGTGGACAAAGCTAATAGTCATTACTTTCGTCGATAATAACACTTTAAGATATGTAATTAAATACGGTACCTTATTTAGTCGGTTTTGCGATAGGTTTCCACAAGTTTCTGTTATATCGGTTAGTAGTCAGCACCCACCAAGTTTCACAAAAACAATGATAAACCCAGGCGATGATAACATGTGAAATCATAACATAAACTATGATCTTATTACATAAATCAAAACAATTGATATCAGTGACGAATCAGTGGCTTAAACAACATGTTGTGCTTAATCATACTCGTATTCAGTATTCTCATTTCAAATGTGTATACCACGGAAATCAAGGAACATCAAGGCGCAGAACTAGTCGGCGACTACAGACTATTGTTCGTGTGGCCAAAAACGACGCAACTGATACCAAACTGCACCTACGCTAGGTACCGAAACATACATTTTCAAAACATCCCCTTTTCCTGCGACTGTGGGAGGGACGACCCCAATTTAGCGATACTCTACCAAGAGACGCGGTTCATAGCCGTCAGTGTGCTATTTGACATCGTCAAAAACTTCGGCGACGCTTCCCGCGCTTTAGCTGACAGCTGTCAATGTCAGCCGCTCGACAAGAATAGGGTTGTCGCACTCAAAATTAACGACGATTTAATGTTGCAATACGAACAAGAGGATACTTTGAGGCATTATCTCTTCGGAAAGAAAATGCTCAGCGAGAACGAATTGAGAAATATTATAAGGACCTTCCCGGGACTGAAATATAAGGATGGATTATTGGTTTGCAAGGGAAATTAAATCATAATGTCCGCTTTACTTCAATTTGTTTCTTTTACTCATTTAGCGATAACAATTTCCCCTGAAGGGCCCTTTGCAATCTTTTCATGTTTAAAGCTTATTCGAAAGTATTCTTGCTGCTTTTAGATCAAGAGATAGAGACAAATAACCTAAATCTTATTCAAAAGCAAGCCACAAGTCACAAGAATTAAATCACAAAAAACAACAAAACTCTAATAACAAAAAACCAATTCGCTACACCAACAATGTTTCCCAAACTACAAAAAAACATGGCGTAAACAAGTATTTTGTACCCCATATAAAAACATGGGGTGAACGTAATGGGGTCCATCTTAACCCCTGAATATTTAAGGTGGCGCGTGCGACCCGCGAGCGTCATGGGAGTTAGATTCGGCAATAATGACCCCACGGTACGCCTCATTGACTATTACTATAGTGCAGTGCTTCCCAACCATTTGCATTGCACATAACCATTATAAATATTCCTATATTTTAGGACCGCATGTCTTTCAAATTTGGTGTAAAATGCTCTAGAGCTCTTTAATAAAATTACTATTTATAGATTGAAATGAACATAAGTAATTTTATTCATTAAAGATATTATGCATTTTAGTTAAAATTAAATATATTTTGTTGAATGACAATATTTTAAGAAAACACAACATTTTCATGTATTAAAAATGTACCATCATAGTATAATTCCTCAATTCGTACATGTAAAGCTGTGATGTAAAATTGGAGAAGAAAAAAAAATACATTGTCCGTTGTCCAAACTGTTTGGGAACCACTGGCATAGTGAAATGCATACGGGTACTTGCCAGATAATTTATGTTGGGAGAGATCGTAAAATTAAAACCACTTTAATGGATGTATGGATGTGTGTTATCTACACCGGAAACTTGTGAGATTGAGTGGAAGCATCAGCACCCTGATGTAGCTTAATATTTAATCTAATGTTATTACAGCATCGATTTGGTTTCGACTTTCTGATTGGTCAGAAGTCCTAAAAAGTAAATAAACTCAAAAACGAAAAACAGTGAAGCCTAAAGGTTTTCATCGGAAACACTGATAAATGTTGTAACTAAACTATACAGGGTGCAATTAAATTTTTCTGCCAAATTTTGATATATTGATCCTTGTTAAAAATAAAAATACACGTATTTTTTCTTTTATAGTCACTCAGTACTAAAATGTTGATAAATATAGCTTCCGAAAGTTATCCTAAAAAAATGGACATGACGCGTCACCCGCGCGAGTGACCGTTCTGCAACGATTTTAAATGGGATAAAATATGTCATAAAAAAAACACCCAAGTTTTTTTACTTAAATGGACTCTCGTAATGATACAGCTAAGTCCTGGAAAAAATTTGGCAGGAAGGTTTAATTGCACCCTGTATTTAGGAATTGGGATAGATCTTGGTATAGGAATGGTCCTATAGAGAAAAGATTTTCCACCAGATATCCAAAGCATAGCGCGTTACACCACAAAAACTGTTACCGAAAATGGCAAAACACTTTTAGAAACATCGTTTAGGTATAACTATTACAAAGTCCACTGCTCTACGTCTTTGGAAAATTCACTTGACAGACCTTAGACAGCTAATTCGTCATGTAAATACTATACCTTTATATATATGAAAATGGATTTTCAATTGTGTTAGTAACACTAAAACTCGAAAACGGCTGAATGGATTGGGCTAATTTTAGTCTCAAAATATTCGTAGAAGTCCAGGGAAGGTTTTAAAGTAACACGAAGTTCACCGGGACAGCTAGTTTATTAATACAAAGGGTTAGTTAACTAGCAACCCTACAACCTACATTTATTTCTACAAAGAACTAAAACTATTAGTCCAATTAAAACAACCGGCGTATACATTTCAGAATTCGCTAAAAATTTTAACAATGGCGCTTGTCGTCTTCTATACATAAATTATGGTAATTTTTAAATATTTTAGGCCTTGCTAGGTGTCGGCGGATCGCGATAAAACGACATTGATGTATGACCGACAATTAATTGCTTACGGCAAACTATTTTCGTTACAAAATTAAAAATGTCTTCGAAGGTTCCAACGGGACACGCGAAAGAGCCGTTTTGTTGTACTTCACAATTCCACAATGTAAATATAAGAAAACAAACAAATGTTACATTATAATAATCAGTATTCATATTATTTCGTTACAAATGTAATGTTAATTGTTTAGGTTAAAGTCTTATATCAACAAGTTTTACTCTACTACGACGAAAAAAGTATGTTCGTTCGTACAACGGTAGTAGTAATTTAGACAAACTACTTTTTGATATTATATTTGCTACGGTGCCGCTATGTAGCTTAGGGTATATCGTGTCAAACTGCTGTCATATGTCACGATGTAGCTGTCATGTGTCACGATAGTATGCCTATTTGACACGATAGACCCTAAGGCCACATAGCGGCATCTGGTGACAAATAGAATATCAAAAACCCTCATTTCAACAATATGTTATTGACTAACTGGTATGACTTAAATTATTTTGGTTTTTAGGGTTCCGTACCCAAGGGGTAAAAATGGGACCCTATTACTAAGACTTCGATGTCTGTCCGTCTGTCTGTATGTCTCCAGGCTGTAAATCAAGAACCGCTATAGCTAGATTTCTGAAAGTTTAACAGATTGTATAAGTATATCTGTTGCCGCTATAACAACAAATACTAAAAACAAAATAAATTAAATATTTAAGGGGGGCTCCCATTTTTTTTTTTTGCTATTTTTTGCTCGATATCAATTACGGCAATACATAAGCACTTCAAATATTCACGAAATACTCAGTTTTATTTGTAATTTAATAATTATTTATAATAAAATATAAATAAATGAAAGAATTAAGTGGGGCTCCCATAAAAAAAACACAATTTTCAGCCTATTTTTGCTCTATTGTACGGAACCCTTCATGCGCGAGTCCAACTCGCACTTGGCCGATTTTTTTATGTAACCAACAGTATGAATACCTTTTCAAGTAAGTATTATTAATCTTTTTCATAAAATAGGAATTACAACCTGACATTCGAGAAGAAACCTCCTCCGATATTCAATAATCGTCCAAAACAAGTCGGTAATTTAATTTTGAAGTTTAAGATGAATTCCAAATACCTCCGGGGAATGTTGGGTAATTGCTCCCATGATTTATGGTGGCTCCGTGTCGTGACTTGCGTGTGTCAGCCCTACTGGCTCTGCGGGGCTAAAATGGTCACATTTAGCAATTCCTCTCAATAAATTCAGCAAATGAATTGTTAAAACTGTCAAACTGACAAATGTCAAATCAGTACAAAAATACAGAAATGAATTGCAAGCAGAGTTGCATTTTTCGATTTCAGAAAAATAAATCATATTATGATTCATGTCATGATTCTTCAAAGCGACCATTTTAGCCCCGCTGGCCATTTAGCCGAAACTTTTTCGTTTTCGCTTCGTTATAGAATCGCCGATCAAAATGTATGGAATTGACATTAGACGAGTCGAACGTCAACGTCATATTAACGAACGCTTATGTCAAAAAAGCGTTTAAAAAACTAGGTAGGTACCATAACTGATAACTACCTAACTACACTATGTGTGTACATAGGTATCATGACAATATTATGTAAAAAATAAGTTGATCAAAATTGCTTAGGGTGAAATGGCCTTTGCTCAGCATTCAGCCATCGTAGGCTAAAAAAAGGTTAAAGGAAGTACTAATGGCAAGCTGAGCTTTTTATAGGAGTTTGTGTGAACAATTTAGCGCCAAATAACGACGCTGTCTAGATATAGTCTGTCAAGAAAGTGAAGAAATTAAAAAGTGGCAACATCGTAGTATCATCCCTTTCAAATCAATCTAAGAAAAAAGGGATAACACTACGATGTTGCCACTTTTTAATTTCTTCACTTTCTTGACGGACTATAGATATTATACTTCTGTCAAAAAAAATTGAAACCATATCAAAGTTACTATAAGGTAGGTACTGTCGGACAAGCTAGTTGCTTTGAACTTGTTGTTTACAAAACAAACTCAATGATAATTAAAAAAATTCCAAACTCAAAACTCACCAGTGCAAACGTCACTTTGACAGCTGTCAGCTCCGCGGAGCACAGACTGATAAAGAATCACTTCACTTCTTTCCTTTTTAATGAGACGTTTACACAGAAGCGGATTTAATTATTACCGGGGGTTAAGGCGCAGTCGAACGTGAAAAGATCGCTCTAGTGGCGAAGAAGCCGGGAGGGAGTCGGGACCGAGGGTCGTGCGGCTCGGGCCGGGGTTCGAGGCCGACTGGGGTAGATTTATGGGGGTCTGATAAGGGAGGGGTCGGTATGCGCTTATTAATTTCCCCGTTATCTCGCCTCGCGCTCGTTATTTTAATTTTTCAAGGTGAGACGCGGACTACGAGAAGATATTTCACTTAATTTATGGTGTGATGTAATTTATAATTATCTTTGATAAACATACTGATATTGTAAATGCGAAAGTTTGTCTGTCTGTCTTTTTGTCTGTTACCTCTTGAGTTTGGTATTACCTCCATACCAAAATTGTTTGAGTCCCGTGTAAGGAAATAGGATTAGATTTCTATCCCAGAAAAGTGTTCGGTTCCCGCGCGATAAACAAATTTTTGCACAACGGAGTACCGGATAAGGCTTGGTTCACATTTGTATCATTTGCGCGATCAGATCTCCGTCGCGTATCATCGAAGCGTATCAAAATGATACGCGTATCATGATATGCCCCGATCTCTATTAACCGCGTATCTGATACGTGTCGTATCAAATACGCGAATAACGCGCATGATCGGCAGAATGATCTAATAGGCGTCGATCAATATGAATATGAATATGAAGAATGATCAATATCGCGACGGAGATTTGATCGGAGATCTGATCGCACAAATGATACAAATGTGGACGCACCTTAAGAGGCCGCAAAATGCCATACAGTGCGACGAAGCGAGGACACTTCGTCGGCGCTTTTATAATTTTCTTAATTAACAATAATTTGCCACTTGTATCAGTGATCCTGGCACAGGTCTTGTTTCAATATCAGCGACCGTCACCGAAACCGGATACTCTGAATCCCAACATTAATCACCACTTAACGATCAAAAATATTGAAATGTCAATTATGGCCAAGATAAATCATGATCCATGTCAATTGACATTAGAGGGGCACTAACGGGCCCCCGGGGCCCCGAGGTCCTGGGCCCGCCGGAAATTGTTTTTCCGAACATTCCTCGAGGGACCCCACCGCAGAATTTGGCCGTGAAATACAAGAGGGACAAGAAAGGGATATCGAGAAAAATACCTATAAGTACCTAAAAATATCTATAGTCATCGAAATACAATACAGTATAGAACGTTACTCTTATTTAATATTCGACGGCTTAAATATACATAGGTATATACAAAATATAATAGCTCCAGTTACTTTCACAAACACGTATAGTCTGTCAAGAAAGTGAAGAAATTAAAAAGTGGCAACATCGTAGTGTCATCCCTTTTTTCAGATTGATTTGAAAGGGATGACACTACGATGTTGCCACTTTTTAATTTCTTCACTTTCTTGACGGACTATAGCTTGCGCAACGAAAATTATATGACCGACCTATAACAACCAAGTTATAGTTCGGTCAAATAATCATAAGTTTCCTGGAACTATTTATTGACTCGATTACTCTTCGTGGCCTATAGTTAAGAAAAAAAAAGTTAAAAATATTGAAGTTTATCTTAAGGCAACTTTACCTAGATAACTTAGTAGGTACATTTAACAGTATGTAGTCAGTGCCGTAAATAGCCTTTTTTGCGCCCTGTGCGAGGGCGCCCTTGTTTTTTTTTAGATATTATAGGGGCAATTCTATGTAGGTATAGGCCTATTTTATTTCATTCAGGGTGATAAAATAAAACATGGTGTTGACTGTTGGTAGACCAATAATTATAATAAGAACTAAAATTTTGGAAAACAAACTTTTTTTAAAGAACTGATATGGGAAATCAAGCAGGCGAGCCGTCTGATATCACGTAGGCCTTTCGCCTGTTATGATTATACCACCCACACTGTGCAGCACTAGGGGCGCAGTGGGAAATTATCCTGTATAAAATAATATACCCGCCTGGTCTGGCCATTTTTGCGCCCCCCCCCCCCCCCCCCCCCCAGAGTCTACGCCCTGTGCCTGGGCACCGGTGGCACCGCCCTATTTACGGCACTGTATGTAGTAAAACAAAGTGACAATACTTTAGGGAAAAAGTGTATTTTTATTGCTATTGGATGGACAAATTCATGACGCCCATACAAATCGCAAAAGAAATGTTGCTCTTTCAGCGCTGCTTTTTTTCACAGTGAACTCTTTATAAGTGACACATACACACTTTAAAGTTTAATCACTTTGTTTTGTTACACCCTGTGTAAGTTAAAATTCACTTTAAATTCATTTTAATCTATTTCAAACAAAGAATTGTAGTTCGACCAAATTAATGTGCCATTTCTGTACGCGGATAACTGTGACATTTAAATTGCTAGGATTATTGTCGTAAGCGCTGACTGATTAGTGATTACTGATTACAGCTGTGAGCTTTGCTTTATTAAGATTAACATTGATTGTGATAGTAACGAGGACAAACAGTAAACATAATATTATAAACAACATTATATCCGTACTAATATTAGAAATGTGAAAATTTCTGTCTGTTACCTCTTTACGCCCAAACCGCTGAAATGATTTTGCTGAATTTTGGTATGGAAATATTTTGAGTCCCGGGAAAGGACATAGGATACTTTTTATCCCGGAAACATGAACGGTTCCCGCGCGATAAGTAAGTATCTCCATACCAAATTTTGGCAAAATAAGTTCAGAGGTTTGGGTGAGAGGAGTTAACAGATAGACAGACAGACACACTTTCGCATTTATAATATTAAGGCCGGTATAAATAGTCAGTAAGTACTCAAGATGCATCTCGGTCTCAAGACGCGGTTCGGCTCTGTGATTGGTCCAAATTTTGACAGTCAACCAATCACAGAGCCTGAACCGTGTCTTGAGACCGAGATGCATGACTATTTATACCGGCCTTAGTATGAATACACAATATAGAACTTTATATAACCATAAGAGCCTATCTTCTATCATGGAGCTATAAACCGACCATCCATCCATTCATAATTCTAATTACAATTTTAATTTTATATCATTTTTATAGACGCCATAACAGTTCCCAGATCTTTTGGCTATACAGAGTTTAATGGCGGCGGATCTGGGTCATTCTGAATGCACTATTAAAGTTGAAACATTTTTATTATTGTTAATAAAGTGTATCTTTTTAATAAACTTTGTTGTTTACTTTTAATTATGCGCGAGTTTCTCGAACGGACTTTCTTCTGCGACTAACATTTTTCTGGATTCATTAATTCTGAAACACGGGTTGAAAGAACTTTTAATTAAAGCTGCACTCGTGGAAAGTGTTGGTTTATCATTCAATGGTTAAGTTCGAAATTTCTTTGAGCTTTCGACCCACTAACGCTTTCATCATTATGAGGACGAAAAGAGGCGACACTTCCCGTCTTTTGCACACTTTAGTGTGCCAAATGTTTGACTATGATCTTATCGTAAAGTGATGCTCGGTTTTCGAATATTTTAACAGGGGTTTATCGATTTCATATGGCTATTGATTGATTAATATATTTTTAACTATAGTAAAAAAACGGTAACTGGGCTGGGCAAATCGTAGACTAAAGAAAACTCTAGTAACATCTGTAAAAAAGTGACGAAATTAAAAAGTGGCAACATCGTAGTGTCATCCCTTTTTTCTTAGATTGATTTGAAAGGGATGACTGGCGTCATCCCTTTCAAATCAATGATGCCACTTTTTAATTTCTTCACTTTTTGACAGACATTACAGACCATAAAGCTTAATTGTTAGCTTAATTCATAGTATTTTACAATAATAACGATGTAAAAGAATTTTTATGTTTCATCATTTTGAGTGTCTAGTTTAACATCTATGCCAACACAATATAATTCTACCACCAGACATTATTATTCTTTGTCTGCATTTTAGACTAACTCTTATTTTCGAATCGTATTTCAACTGCTAACCACAAATCGTTTACCCATGTTAAAATGGCGGCCATTAAAATGTGTAATCGCTGTGTGTCAGCGCTTCGGGATCCTGGCCTTATATCGGAAAACTCTCGAATCCCCTTCATGAAACTTATAAAATTTTTATGAACGATCTTAAATTAGTGCGGACCGGCCCGAAAACGAAGAGCAAGCGTTTTGTGAAGCGTAAAATATAATTTAGTACAATAATAAAAAAATTAAGTCCCGGGAAATGACTTAGGATAATTTTTATCCCGGGAAATATGTACGGCTAGCGCGGGATAGCAGTCGGTAGCGGTCATTGACTCCCTGTCAAATACTTGTCATTTTCTATACAAAGCCGCGATTGACAACATCTGACACCTGATTGTCAATCGCGGTTTATATAGAAAATTACAAGGTTAAAGCTGCTATAAACCAAATTTTAGCAAAATCGGTTCAGCGGTTTGGGCGTGAAGAGGTAACAGACAGACACACTTTCGCATTCATAATATTAAGCGTGGATAGATAATAGAGATACTGTTTCGCATTTATTTCTCGCTGATGAAATATTTTACAGCGATTAACTAAAAAATTTGCTTTGATATATAAATCTGGTGAAGATGTGACAATCAGACATACAGGCATTCTTTAAAATTAATCTTTGAATGAATCGACGACCTCTGCAGCTCAGTTGGTGGGCTGTTGGTAGCTCAAGCCGGGGATCGCGCCAACAAAAAGTTTTCAAATAATATGTGTATCATATTATTATAATAAAAATCTTAAATATATGTATAGTATAAAAGTATTAAATACATTTCCGTTGTCTGGTACCTGTAACACAAGTCCTTCAGGGCCATACTGACGTGGTGTGAAGCGTCAATAGATATTATTATTATATTATTAATTTTCATGACATGCCGGACGATAACGATAAGTAATTGGATCATATATTTTCATCCTATCCATGTCATAGAAGAAGAATAAAAGCGATGGTTTCAAAAGAATTGGTTATTGCGGTCCAACGATTGGTATCTCAATTGATACTTGCGGCCCAAACGAACGTAACGTCGCCAGAATCGCTATCCTCCTTTAACTTAAATGTAAGGAGTAAGTCATGGTAAGAATTTAGATTGGGACCCCATTGTTCGATCAAAAACTTTCATACCACAAAAGGAAAGGGAATGTAATAGGTATAAATAACTTTAAGATGTCCGCAGCTCCGTTCACGCTGAAATTCGTTGAGCGCGCGTAACCGTACGTTTTGCAAGGAACGCCAGATAGCAAAAATGCACTGCATTCTACAAGTGCCTAGCACACGGCGACTTTTTGTAGCGATGCGAACGCGCGTAACACGATTGCATCGCCACAATTGCCGTGTGCTACGGCAGGGTCACCAAATGGCGGACCGCGGTCCGCATCCGGACCGCCACGCCGACCCATTGTGTGCGGACCAAGCATGTTCGAAGATGATCTTCGCTCGTCTTGGGACTTCAACATCTGCAGGATTTAATGTCAATATCTATAGCTTGCACCAATATTTCACACCAAACTTCAGAGAGATAATTAGCTACAAAAATGGTTACTTTTTTAAAATAAAATGTGTGGACCGCGAAGGTCATTTCATGTCTTAAAACGGACCCCGAGCGAAACTAAGGCTGCGTTTCCACTGAAGCGGAGCGGAGCGGACCGGAGCTTAGCGGTGCCGAATTGACAAATCACCGTGCTCGAAATCTTCGCTGTCATTCCGCTGGAATAGCACGATTGGTCAATTCGGGCACCGCTAAGCTCCGCTCCGCTTCAGTGGAAACGCAGCCTAATTGGTGACCCCTGTGCTAGGGTATCTATACTATTACGTTGCAGCAACGCGACGATACATACTATGACGATACAATACAAGATGGTGACAGCGCAGCGTTTTCCCTCCTATTTCAAACCTTAGCCGACGACGCAGCAGATATGTAGGTCCTTCTTTACGTTGTAGGTCGGCCACCTGTGGAAAGGCGCCTCTTTACGTTAGCCTATGAATATTTCCATGATTTCGAGATTTATTTAGCTTGAACAAATGACGTTGATCGTGGGCAATCATGAACATTTCATTAGTAATCGACCGTATTGGTTCTTCGTGGACTAACGTGAAGAGGCTACGAAAAAAACGTCGCAGCGTCAACGCAACGCATTGCAACGTAACGCAGCCATCACGGGTCTCGCTTAGGGTCAATTTATACTAGCGCAGAGTCGAAGCGAATTCCCAAAAACTAAACACAGAAAATTCAATCTTAACTCAAGAGCATAACGCATACATTACTTCTGCGAGGACAATCAGCATTGGTGGGGCGCATCGACGCGAATTCGCGCGGATGCGCGCGCCTTTTTAAATTCTCAGAAGTAATAAAGTACGAGTTAAGGTTGAATTTGTTATATTCAGTTTTAATAATTCGCTTCTCTGCGCTAGTATAAATTGACCCTTAAAGGCGATCGCACATTTATCAGCACGCGCCGAACGCGCCGCATTTTAGATTTCGTTATATGAAGTGATGTGAAGCCTAGCACATTCGTCCGCACCGTACGCGCCGCATTTCGTGTACTACGCGGTGCGTTCGACGCGTACGGTGCTGACAAAATATGTGCGATCAGCTTTAGCCGCAAATACCCAGTACCTAACTCCTGACATATCTATCGGGATCGGGGATTCAATTCCGAATCGAAGTTTCCGGAAGATTTCAGTTACCTGGATAGTTTGGAACTCGTAGCGCAAGATTATCCAAAATTACCTACGATTGGAGTTCAGGAGTTAAGAACGAGAGTTTGATAGGTTTGGTTAGAACTAAGCGCATTTTATCAGCTTTTTAACCGACTTCCAAGAAGGAGGATTTCTCAATTCGACCGTACTTATAACCATCAAATGAGCCCGTCAAAATTAACAAATTTTTCTACAATACTGGGAACTGAAAAAAAATGTCGTCTTCATACGGATGCCTAGATCGGCAATTTATATGGGTATGAAGACGGATATTTTTGAGTTCCCAGCATTGTTCTCATAGAAAAAGTTGTTCATTTTGACGGGCTCATTTGATGGTTTCAAGGATAACGGTGTTTACACTTAACATCTTGTATAGTATATTATTGTTCTTTTAATATATTTTTTTTATTTAGGGTCAATATCACTTAGAGAGTGTTTATAAGGTGCAAAATGAACTTTATTTTCTACTTAGGAAGATACACAATGCAAGAGCGATACTCTACAGCGCGGCGCAGCCCGAAATACTAAGGGATAGTTTATACTGCAACGTGACGAGGCGATGCGAGGAATTTTTAAAAAGGCCATTCAAAAGTGAATTTTATTTACAATACAAGAAGATACACATTGAAGTACTGAAAGTGCAACGTTCATTTCTACGTCGCTACATTTAAAATGCGAGTCTCATCGTGTCCAGTTTTAAACTAACCCTAAGTACGCATATAATTTAAAAAATTGTTAATTTTTGGCGAAGCAGATCCACACCAATTCATCCAATATTTTTTCGAATCAGAAACCCTCCGATAGCGAAAGCCACGCTTACATATTCCAAAATGGCCGAACCGGCAGTGCATTTGCAAGTTCCATCAAAGGCATTTTTACTCCCGTATAAACTTTACCCCTTTCGTCGGGAACTTTCCCCAAAAATGCTGGCAACATTATAATTTCGCCCGACAGAACATAATGTTCTAATTTCGAAAGTTCGAATGAGCACGTAGAACAGGAGTTTTTTATCAAAGAGAATTTTTCTCCGCGCCAAAGTTTTATAATAATCATCATCACACCTTTGAGACTATATTTGAAAGAGGGGTAATGAGTCTCAAAATTACGTCACAAATCTGCTATTCTAATGCAGTTTCTATCTAGTCAGTTCCTTATGAACCTACAAAATCGTATTCGCATCAAATTGATTGAGATTTAATGACAATACAATCTTGTAATTTGATATAAAACATGGATCTAACAAGCAACGATCTTAATACGCACGTACGTACTCAAGTACGTACCTTTATATCAATAATATAATACGTGTTAGGTACGTGCATATTATGACGGGGTGCAGCGGGGCGCAATTCCTTTTCGTTTTTAATACGAAATCCGCTATTGAGATCATAAAAAATATGAAAAATACCACCCGTTGCTGCGTCTTGTCAAAATGTACGCGTACCTTAACAGTAGAAAGAGCAGGGTTTTGAAGTGTTTGCTTATTTATGAGTATTTAACATCAAATTTTTAGATGATGAGAAAAGCAAAACTTAGATTCAAAGTTTTTGCTTCACTTGGCAATTTTAATGATGAATAAAATATAAAATATTGTATAAAGTATTAAAGTAAAAGTTCTCTAAGTGGGGTGTCGTAAGTTCGTCGGGATGTTTGTAGCTATTAAGTGAGGAACGGTGTTCCGGGGCGGGGTGACAAGACTAAAAAATGTCTGCTACAGAAACAGGAGAAATTCTTTAAGAGTGTTTTAATTTATTACACTGTGTCAATGGGGATTGCGGTATAAAATTGTAAAGGAAAGTGTAGCCAGAAAAACTAAATGTTACGTAAAGGTGACCAAAAATATACTATTTTTGTCTTGTAATATATTTAAAGCATTTACAGAAGAAATAGTTAGGTAAAAATATAGACCCGGTAACTGAGGAGTTTTATATTGAAATATTATCTTTAGCAAGTTATGAAATAAAACAATATTTGTAATCGAAATAGAATTGATTGTTTATTTCTGACATATTATTGTCTTATTATATTATTAACTTTGTATCCTAAAAGTAAAGAAAATTTATTTACATAATTTTTCCGAAATCTAAATCTCATGCCATCTTTAGTCAGAATATGTCAAAAAAATTTGTCAGAATTTAGCTAATGTCACAAAAGTTTAGTCAAAAGTTTGCCTTTGTCAGAAATTTTAAGTCCGAATTTTTCGTTTGTCAGAATACGTGGTGTCAGATTTTAATGGTCAGAATTTATGGTCATGTGTCCAGGTATTATTGACACGGGCTGGGCGTGTAGACAACAGCGGGGCCCACACATGGCTGACCGGATCTCCCGTAGCTGATGATTGGCCTATCGATGACCGGGCTGCCAAGTTCACCGAAGCAGATGGTGCTGCCATCGTCCGCCTTGATGCAGCGCCACGGTGCAGCAAAAGCTGTGGCGATGAGAGCTGGAAGCGTGACGGTTTTGTGTCAGAATTTTGACAGTCGAAAGTTTTTAATCAGAAATGTCACAAGAATATTGATTCACTTGGATGACATTGTCATGAGTGGAGATACTCATGTATATATAATATGTATGTATGTTGCTTATAAAGTGATACTTTACAAGCTGTCTGCATTAGCTCAAAAAGTCCACGCTCGCGATAAGACCTCACGTCGGTTCATTTGACGACCTCTGTGGCTCAATTGGTTGAGTGTGTGGCAGCTCAAGCCAGGGGTCGCGGGTTCGAATCCCGCCGACGGAACAAAAAGTTTTCAATGTTCCCGGGTCTGGATGTGTATTAAATATGTGTATGATATAATAAAAATCTTAAATATATGTATAGTATAATATATTTCCGTTGTCTGGTACCTGTAACACAAGTCCTTCAGGTACTTAGCACGGGGCCAGACTGACGTGGTGTGAAGCGTCCATAGATATTATTATTATTACTATATGAAAAGATATGCCAAGGAATGACAGTAAGCTTGTCAAAAATCTATTATTATTGCCAGCGTGTAACAAATATGAAGCTCTGATTTAAAAAAAAGTCAGTTTTACAAAACAGTAACAAAGTCTCTCGTAGACGCTGTCTACGACGCGTAGCGAGCCTACGCGTTTTTGTAGACGTCTACGAATCTATCGATTTTTGTCTTCCTTGGGATAAATACAAGAGAGTGAAAATTGAGAGAAAAAAAAACAGAATGAAAGTAAAAAGTTTTTTTTTTTTTTAAATAAATCTTACCCAGGAGAAGCAGCGTCCGCAGTATGTGCATGTTGTCTAATCTAATAACTAGCACCTAGCTGCTGCTTTTATATACACCTATGTATATAATATATGTACAGTCCACTGCATAATCATTTGGATTAATAAAATATTATTTTTAACATTTTTAGATGATTAAAAAAGGGGAGGTTTTTCAAATCGACCTTTTGTTTTTTATTTATTTAATAAATTTGTCGTTGATGAACCAATTTTGATTATTCTTTTTTTGTTAAAAAGAGGACATTTCAAAGGTGGTCCCATGACAAAGATAAACTTTTTAAAGTAGGCCTTTTTTGTCAAAATTATCTCTTAAAAAGAGACAAATTCAACCCTTCTCGAATCGTATCATTCCGGAAATTCCTCAAGACATTTCATACACATTTTCGGGAAATCACACAGACATAACCACTGAAAAGGAATCCAGAACTACCTTTACTCCCGGTAAGGCTTTGTGAATACACAAAAGCATAGACCATAGCGAAAAATATGTCACAACTGTGCAGAATACTTTTACCGATAATAAAAAATTTAAAAGTAAGTATATCTTGACCACATTTACGAGTATTGTAACCTTTGCCAATATCATAGTACATAACGCATCTTTTAAAATTCATACCAATCGGAAAATTCGAGCATTCAAGCGACAATACATTCTTATTAGACTGCACCTATTTGGCGTTGTTTTAAATGGGTAAAAAATAAGGGTCTTTTTCAATATGCCAATAGTTTTTTGTTCATTTTAATTACGTAAAAGAATAAAATGCTAAAAGAATATAAGATACGCCTTACGGCAGAAAAACTAGTATTAAGGTAGCCTATTTATCTTGTTTTTCTCTCACAGAATTATCTAGGTTTATTACATTAGCACATAGACATTAAAAGTAATGTTCGCGCCATATTGTGCTGCCATGTTTGTTGTGACATCACAGAATAAAGTAATAAGATAAGCCCGAATATATATTAAACTAGATGTCCCGCGCGGCTTCGCCCGCGTAAATTAGAAATTTTACAGAATCCGTAGGTACATTTTCCCATAAAAAATATTTCCCCCGTTTTTCCCACATTTTCCTGAGTTTCTTCTGTCGTATTAGTCTTAGAGTAATAATATAACCTTCTCGATAAATGATGAGTCTTACTCGATAAATGATCTATCTAACACTGAGATAAGTTTTTAAATCGGACCTGTAGTTTCTGAGATTGACGCGTTCAAGCAAACATACTCTTCAGGTTTATAATATTAGGTAGATATAGATTTTTTTTAATTATCGCTTGGCAAACTCGAGTCTCGATCTAAAATACTATGAAATGGTATAATATGGTAGTGATGATGATGATGATGATGATGAAGAATGTAATTTGCATAGTAGCATATGCTTTCTGTTCTTAAAACAACGCCGAAACTCCCGAACTTGTATCTATAAAGAATCAGGAATTCTCTCAGCACCTTCCGAACCACGTTATACCAGGTATATCTCGGTGCAAAATCTTACTTGTTGGTAGCATATGCTTAGAATACTTCTCACGAAACCGAAGTCACCATATGTTTCCCTATAACTTTTGAGGAGTTCCCTCGATTACTTATGGATCCTTCATCAGATCACCACTTTTCTGAATATAATACCAAATTGGGATGATATACCAAAAGAAAAATTTTGAAAATCGGTTAACAAACGGCGGAGTAATCGTTGAATATAAGAAAACGAACATAACACCTCCCCCATTTTGAAAGTCGGTTAAAATTGTAGCCTATGTGTTATTTATTTAATATTTTAATCAGCACATGAATTGAATAACAAAATTTTTTTCAAATTAATCGTAGCACCATCTGTCAGGACAAACTAAAATTGAAATAGAATAATATTGAATGCGATGATAGCGCCGTCCGCCGGATCTAATGTAAAACATTCCAAAATCAACAACTCCTTATAAATAAGAAATTAATTGAAAAAACATTTTCCAGTAGACCAAACTGTAAATCTAAACCATTCTCGAATCTCCACGAACACACACAAAAAATTTCATCAAAATTGGTCCAGTCGTTTAGGAGGAGTTCAGTCACATACACACGCACACAAGAAATATATATATTAAGATATAGAATTCTTTAGAAATTTTGCTTCTAGAATATTTGAGATAAAAAATGATCTAAATAAATTAACCTCTCGAATACCGGGATGTTAAAATTCTATTGAGCCTCAAATACCGCGTTCTATAGCGCCATTCAAATTTTTCGAATTTATTTTTTCAAGTTTTACAAAATTTGCGCCAATCAGGAACTAATTTAGCGCATTCTTTTTGTAGCCAGCTTCATACTCTTAAAAATAGTGTATAGAACAAACGAAATTAAATCTTAAGGACACTAAAATAAGTAACAAAACAGCGTGAGGTCTAGTGCATCAGCTGGCTCATTAAGAGGATACACCAGGGGCTAGAGAAATGAAAAAAAATACGTGTAATATTTATAGCTGTCTCCCTTACCTCAAGCCTATACCGCAGAACGCGATAGAGACTACTGAGGAAATTCAACGATTCGTTGTCCCCTGATTCCTTCTCCAAAACTTAACCGATTTAAGTCATTTTTTCATTAAAGATTAAAGAAAGGCTTGAGCTGTGTTCCTGTTTTGTTTTTTTTTTTTTTTTTGTAAAATCTAGCCAAATTTATTTCCTTGATGTTTGAACACAGCGGAAAATCTGGCCATTTTTTTGGGTTTTTGAACTTTCATATCTTATTTAATAATTAAATTATGAAAAAAAAGAAAACATAGGGACATTGTACTAGTGGCCGTAGATATTCAGGAAAAAAATTATAACTCTACTAGCATTATCCAGGGAGGAAACAGGGGACAACGTTTGTATGGAAAAAAGGGTGGTGTGGACTCCTCTTAACGTGCCGGTGGTACACAGAGGTATTTTACGGGTGGCACGTTAAGGTTTCGGTGGGGTTCAAGAGGTTAATATATATCCCATTATTCAAATTTGGAATACCTACTCTTTGAATTTGAACTTTGTAAATCATTGGTTTTTTTTTTATTTGAAATATTTTCGGCTAGCTCCATACTCATTCGGTTTTTACTTTTTACTTTTCTTGATATGTAGTTTTTATCTCGGAAAGTCATTAGAAAAATTGCTATGAATTTTTTCTTTGCTAAATCTGTCTTATCGTCGAACAAATACAAATTCGAATCGAGACAAGGATGAACGCTTGATTGATGATGGATTAAACAAATAAAAAAGTTAAATATTTGAAAATGGAACACTTAAATATGGCGGGCGTGCGTTGGGAGTAGAGTAGAGGCAATCATGGGGCGATCGGTAGCTTTGGGATTCATAGGTGAGTTAGTTTAAATTACGCAAGAAAACGTAATTATAATAACTAGAGATCGCCCAATGGTCGAAATTCGACCTTAGTTTCAACGACATTAGGACTACTACCTATGTTTTGAAAAAAAAAATTGACTTTATCATATCTTTTTCAACTCTTGTCTCTGGGACTCAGCTGATCTCACACTGGCCGTGTAAGCATTGTCCTATAGTATCTAATATTCAATAAAAAAAACTATAATCCATTTTCAATTTGTCACCTTGTTGTCAATGTTGTCAACAGACTTCAACCATAAATAAAAGAGTTCAATTCGTATGTATAGGCTTGTCACTCAGAAAATCTGTCATTTTTCCTAGTGTGTGTGTTGTAGTGTGTGTAATGTTTTATTTGATAAAAGAATGTATGATAAAAGCATAATTTCAAAATAATATTAGCTCGATGCACTCCTTCACCATATAAACTATAACTGTGCAAAATTTCATTCACCTACGTTTCCCCATTTTTCATCAAAAGGGATACAAAGTTTTTGGCTCACATATTAATATAAAAGCTCGTTTATAATAAGAGTCAAGACAATTTAATATTAATTTTAATTATTATAATGAAAATTAATTATTTAATTTTGTACAAAACTGAATGATTACTTATAAGAGTGTGTTTAAAAAGGAATGTTTTGCTTTTATATAATAAAAAAAAAAAATGTTATTCTTTTGTTTTTGTTAAACGCAACGTTTTTATCACGCGTAAAATAAAATCCCGCCGAACTGTGCATTTTCGTGATAAAAATTAATCAATGGCGCAGCAGTTTCATCGTGATACCGCGACCAATCTTCCTTAGGAAGATATATTTATTTTGACAACCTAACCCTTTTTCAGCGCTCATAGCGTCGTCATTGGCGGCACCCGCGCCCCAGTACCCATGCTGGCCCGATCCGTGCCCGGAGCCCTGTCCGGAGCCGGACCTCTGCAACCCCTGTCAGCCGGACCCCTGCAACCCCTGTCAGCCGGACCCCTGTAACCCCTGTCAGCCGGACCCCAGCGACCCCTGCCAACCGGAGCCGTGGCCGCAGCCTCTACCGGAACCATGCCCCGACAACAACGATCCAGCGCCAAGTAAGTTAGACTTCAATCCCCTAGGCTCATCCCCTTGCTTCTAAAAAGATCATCACTTTGTATACAGACTTTCAAGTTATGCAGCTTGTTCTTGCCCGATACGTTAGAAATGTGGTTTGACAGACAAGGACAAAGTCTAGTTCGTGACAGTAGAAGAATATTTATATAATACGAGACATACTTCAAACAACTGATTTTAAGATTTGACCAATCACGAACTGGATCGAGAAGGAACGAAGCTGCATTAACATTGAATTAATTTATAAGAATCTGAGTACAGATGTTCACTAGTATCACGTCTGTATAAAATTCATATCCCAGCTTCAGACTTCTTTCAATTATAATCCAAGATGGAACGAAAAGATTAGCTGCGATTTATACATCCATATTTCACGGAAATTGTCCTTCAATCGGGACAGAAATCAATAACGGTGCGGCACTTCTGTGCGGCGTTCCTTGCGTTTTCAAATTGAAAAAAAACCCGTGTTGCACTCCGGGAGTTCTGGCAGAAGTGACAACGAAACAGCAGCAGCAGCAGGCAAATAAAAAAAGAGAGAGAGAGAGAGACAACTTCCTCTCCTACGCTGCACTGGCTTACTTTTACTTTGTCTTACGAATTTGCGATCAGGTCATATTTTCTAAAGCAAATTTCACATTTTACACCCTTTTCAAAAAAAGTGCACAAAGCCGCAAAATACCTATTAGCTTTTCACCTAAAAAAAATGTTGACAGCTGACGTAAACTTTTTTTCAGACCCCTGCGGCAACGGACCTATCAGGGTGCTGGTGCCCCGCTGTGATATCAAAGATCGGCTGACGAGCGCCGGTTTCCGAGCGCTGCCCATGAACGGTGGAGTGCTGTACGTGATGAACCATCCCGACCTCGTCATCACGCCTCCGCCCATCCTGGTGCGGCAGCAACCCCTGGCTCCGATCCTCCCGCCGGCAATCAACGTCCAACCGAAGCAGCTGGGTCCGATCACCCCACCTCCGATCTGCGTGCGTCCCGCTCCGATTCCACCGATCACTCCACCACCGATCTGCGTCCGTCCGGAGCCTCTAGGCCCTATCACTCCTCCCCCCATCGTCGTCAAGCCTCCATGCCCGCCCCCGGTCAACCCCAATCCCATCACCATCTGCCAGCCCGACCTACCACCAATCCAGCCTCCTCAGATAGTGGTGCGTCCACCCAGTCCTCCCAGCATCCAAACGCCTCAACTGTACCTCCGACTGTGCCAGTTGGCTAGGCAGCAGTAAACCTTGGCATATCCCCAAGAAAATGCATCAGCTATGTATTTAACCCATTTACCTTGTGTGTAGCAGCAGGTACCCAGTATGTTTCGTGTTTTTTATGTTTGTAAATATGGCGTGTTTCAGTTGGCAATAAATTACTATCATGAAAATAGTTTATAGAGTATCCCATCATATAATAATAATCCATACTAATAATTGTAAATGCGAAAGTGTCCTGTCTGTTACCTCTTCTCTACCTCTAAAAAGAAATACTTAGAGTTCCGGGAAAGGACATTAGATACTTTTTATCCCGGAAAAATATATGGTTACTGCGCTATAAACGAATTTTGGCTGTGTAGCTGCGAGTGTCATCTAGCAGTAAGTATAATAAATAAGAAATGAGAGGTGTCAGGGGACACCGGGATGGAACGAAGTTATATAAAAACCCGCCATAGAGGAATGGTAGAATTTAAAATTTCCCGCCAGTTGACGTCATCGCCACATCAACGCCCTTCGCAGGTACTAAATAAGTGTCGGTCAAAAAGTGTCGTTACAACTTTTTCCGTCTAGTCCCCTTTCGCAACGTGCGATAAGGAACTTCGTTCCAATAAGAAAAACGGACAAATACTATTTTATGTATGGCCCTTACCGGTAACTAAAATGATTAAAATGAGTTAAAAGTTAATGTATTTAATGAGTTTCTCACGCCGGTTTTTCTTGTCGGGTTAGTTCCCGAACCGGTAGTAGACACCATGTAGACCTTCTGAGAATATTTGTTTCAAATTTATTTAGAAATAAATAATTTTTATTTTAAAATGCCTTTAAATTGGATAAGGTAAGAGTGAGAGATCCCTCTTTAGATTGGGTCATCAATTATTATGATGGATAGGCGTGAGAAGCGTACAATGTACATCGATCGAGGCCAATCATTGACGAATATTATGTACTTATATGTCTACATTATTGTAATCGCTTGTCCGGTCCTTCTATTCTATTTATATTTGACTTGGTTTAAAAAATATGTGTGGCACTCGGGGACTGCCGCTGTAAAGCATAGTTTTTTACCAACTTATATAATATATTCGCATATTTCTAGTCGCACGCACACAAGCACCGTGCCGAAGTCTGCCGAACTGAAACGACGTTAGACTCGATGCACACCGCCGCACCGCTGTGTCTGTCGGAGTATTTAAACTCTAAAAAATATTTTTTAGTATTTAAATAATTTGTAGTACTATCTATTTATATATTTTTTAGTGTTTAAATATTTAGTAGTAAATTTACTACAACATATTTAACCACCAAAAAAAATTTTTTTTAATATTTTGTAAAAAAAATTTGTGTAGGAACCTAGGTAATTACTATTTTAAGCTGAAAAATAACTCAAACATGTTAAATATTTTCGTATGAGAAAATGATTTTGGTATTACGTATGTATGAGAATTTCGATGGCACCCGGTCCCTTAAAAGAAGTTTTTGAATCTGTGAATCTTAAAATCCTTGGCCATCTTGAGCCTGCAATCTGCATTACTGCCTGCATTCATTGTAATAAAATCTATCTATCCTTTAACACTACGTCATCCAACATACAGTTTTTTACGCTGGAGAATATAAAGGGTAGAAAAAAAATTAGAACTTTACTCCAATGGCGTGATGGTGGTGATCAGTAACAACCATCGCATGTGGCGACGGTGGTGGCGATTACGTGGTGGTGGTACTGTATACTAATTGGACGACAATAAATGATACTTTCAAATGGTGTTGGTTTTATTGGTGGAAATTCACGTTTATTCGACGAACATAAACATAATAATAAGGAATTCCTCATTTAAAACTTAAATTATGCTAGAAAATTGTAGGTGCCGAATAGGTTAAATATTTTCCTGTACGAACCCGTCTACACTAGCATATAACATTATAATTGCAAAAGTGCTGGTTAAGGGTGAAGCCAAACGAGCGTAATTTTGTGAGTCATGAGTCGCAGAAATTCAGTCGCGTAAATATCTTTTCATACAAATCATGACTCACAAAATTACGCTCGTGTGAATCAAACAAGACTTTTGTATGGAACTGAATGCAACAGAATTTCTGCCAGCCGAAATTTTGCGACTCACAACCCACAAATTACGCTCGTTTGGCTTCACCCTAAGTGTGTGTCTTTCTGTTCTTTTAGGGCCTGTTTCACCACTGATAAGTGCCGGATAGGCTATCCACCACTTAACTTGACAGATTATGGAGAATCTGTCAAATAAGTTGTGGATAGCCTATCCGGAACTTTATCAGGAAGTGGTGAAATAGGCCCTTAGGCCTGAGCAAGCGAGATGTCACTATCAGTAACACTGCGTGGTAAAAAAGGACGTGTGATACATGACAGCAGAACTCTTTTTTTACGTCCAGTCGGCACTTATCGGCACGTTGACAATTTAATCTCATAGAATTCATGTTCAATCAGGCCTGTGTAAGTGTATACGTACACATATTTTACACACATTTTATGTAAACCAATTTCGGTTTCGTTTGACAGCTCGAGATTGTGCTCGTATATTATGGTATCGTATGTATGCTCTTCACTTTGATTTTGATGGTATTTGGTAATTGAGATACTATCGGGTCCCGAATGTACAAGAGCTTCGACACAAATAAACAACTTTAACTTTAATAGATTTCTACGCCACTTCACGAAAATTTAATATTTCCGGCATATTTTTGATTGTAATACAAAATTCGTAAACGAATAGTAAAAACTTTTGACTGTATTAAAAAACTATAGCTGTCAACAGGGCGGCCGCTGCCTTCTCCCCACAATTAAACAACTTAATTATTACTCAGCTCATAATTTAAAAATAACCCCTCAACATAATCACGGAATTCCAACCCCACAGACGTTTCCTTCCCCAATTTGTTTTATATTTATACTTTACGGACGCCATTTTGAAAAATGGCGTTATTTCTTTTTCATTTCAATTTTTTATGAAATCCGTTTGAATTCCTTTATTATCACGCTTTTATTAGCTAAATGCAAACGTGAACATGAAACTAAGCTAATTGTTTCATTCTTATATTTATTGCACGCTATCGTTTAAAATTAGTAGCATTATAATCGCCTTTACTGAGCTCTATTAACTAATTTACCTCCTTAATTTTATACTATTAAAAAATCCGCACTTAGCCCTCCCGGTTGCAATAAAAAAAGCCATTTCTGCCTATTTTTGCTCGATAATATAAAAAATGCAAGTGTAGTAGTACTGCGTACATCCGTCTTGCACTAGGCCAGTTCTTCTCATTTATGGAAAAATTTCACCCTCATTAGGGATAACCGACATGGCAACACGAATTAAATTATAGGAGGAATGAATTTTAAAATTCAGCGTCTTAAAGACTAAGATTGCAAATCAAAATAAAGCAAATTTACACTTACATCGGTAAACATACTTTGAAGTTGTGTAAAAGAAAATCTAGAGACATACAAGACGAGAGAACAAATACTAGATCCTGGAGTTCGCAAACAAATTACGATAAAGCGCTTTACACCCGATAGACCTGGGCCTTTAGTCAAGTTGCATTCGATAACGCCTCCGTGGTCTAGTGGTTTAGAGCGCAGCTCTTGACTCGGAGATCCGGAGTTCCATTCCCGCGTTGAAAACATGTTACTTACAAGTTTGGTTAGGACAATGCAGGCTGATCGCCTGATTGTCTGACAAGTGAGATGATCCATGCGTCGGATGAGCATGTAAAAGGTCAGTCCTGTGCCTGCAGATCTCTCGCCAGTCGTGTCGGTCTTCCGCCCCACTGGGTTATGACACTAAAGGAATACAAGAGTGCTCTTGTGTGCTGCACACACACTTGGGCACTATAAAATTACTCCTGTGCAACTGGCTTGGTTTCAATGCAACCGGCCACCGTTACCAAAACCGTTGTGGGAGTGATTATATTATTCGATAATTCCATAAATATAAATTAAAAATGCATTGGATTTGACGTAGCCATTACAAGTTCCAAGTTAAAGCGCCATAAAGCATAAAGAGGACGCTAAAACGCTATGGAGACCAATTTTATGACGTGGAGTCCAATTTTACGACATTAATGAATTATTTAGCAGCAATAGTTATTTTGGACTCTTAAACTGGGTGTTTATTAGAAAATATCGACAAGATGTAGGTAGAAAGCTAGACTATTAACAGCTTAACACTAATAGTTTCACATAAGATCAAAATCAATAACTTATGAGGAAAAGAAAAATTTATATTTGGCACGTCACAGTTTTCAGGTTATTTCAGTTTTGGACACTATAATTCTTATAATTATTTCTATTTATTACTGACTGACTGACTAAAAATTGCAACGGTTACTTAATAAGTATAATGCAATAAAATCATAATTTCAACTTAGTAAATTTTTTTTTATGAAATAAGGGGGCAAACGAGCAAACGGGTCACCTGATGGAAAGCAACTTCCGTCGCCCATGGACACTCGCAGCATCAGAAGAGCTGCAGGTGCGTTGCCGGCCTTTTAAGAGGGAATAGGGTAATAGGGGAGGGTAGGGATGGGAAGGAATTAGGGGAGGGTAGGGAATTTGGGCCTCCGGTAAACTCACTCACTCGGCGAAACACAGCGCTAGCGCTGTTTCACGCCGGTTTCCTGTGAGCCGACCCATTCGTGCCGAAGCATGGCTCTCCCACGTAGAAAATTGGACTCAAAGTGATATAATATTATGTACAACAACCCTTGCATATCCCTATCTCTAGCCTCTAGTCCTTGCTCGAAGAGTCGAACTCTATCCACAGATAAAATTGTTTTTTCATCCATTATCGCACGACGTGTCCAAACTGCATTTCATTACCAATAGCATGACGTTCCATGTTCAAAACCATGTCAGTTTATAGCGTACGAAATTTAAAAATTTAAATATTTAATAACGGAATTTTTCAAACGTTAAAAAACTTTTGTCCGGAGCGAATTTTTATGTTAATAAAATTAACAAAATTTGGGTTTCACACTGTGTGCGACGCTGCGGGACATTTTCAAGTTGATACATGCATTGTTTTATTCAGCATGTTGTTTCGAACATGTTTACTTTATACTGAATAGATTGCATTAAATTAGGTCATGGCCGAAGAGAATAAAGTGGATGGCAAAGTACTTATATTTTATATAATATAATAGTACATTGCGAATGCCAGTAATATTATAAAAAAAAAATTAAAATTTAAAACTCTGGAACGAACTATCACCGGAAGTATTTCCGGACCAATACGACATGCAAACCTTAAAGACTAATTCAAATTCAAATTCGAATTTGAATTAGTCTTAAAGGTTTGCATGTCGTATTGGTCCGGAAGAGCGTATTCCCTCCTAAAAAGGCCGCCAACGCACCTGCAGCTCTTCTAATGTTGCGAGTGTCCATGGACGATGGTTGTTGCTTTCATCCCCTTCATCAGGTGACCCTTTTGCTCGTTTGCCCCCTTATTTTATAAAAAATCTAATCCAAATGCTGATCCAAAATCATTAAAAAACATTCTAAACAATCAACCAAAAGGAAAACTATAGTGATAAAAATTATGGAATATTTTATCATTTAAGTATGTTGAAAATAGGAGTAGAAGTTTATGCTGCTGTAGAGCACAGCAGAAATGTGAATAGAGATACTGACAGATTTTTGGTGACAAAATGACAGATTTCCTTAGTCAATCTGTTATCTCTTTCCATGGTGACCACGTGAAGCGTGCCACCATTGAAAGAGATTTTGAAAACATCGCATAAAATCAACTCTTTAACACTAGGCCTAAGAAAACGTAGCGTAATCGCAATTAGTATGAATGCTCCGTTAGTTTGACATGCCTATCAGCCGTTTTAAATATATAAGGTGTCGGAGGACGTCCATCATCAGACGATCAAGATGGTGGTGGGCAAAGTGTTTTGGCTTACTGGTATACCCCATATTTTATTTTAAAAATAACTTTTAGTTTTAAGAACATGTTTTCTTCTTTATCATTTTTGGCTTCAATGTGATTTTTTTCAGTATACTCTACGTTCTTAATATTTCAGATTTTTTCCAGACGTTAAAAAGTAAAAATGCATAGGCTACATTCATGTTTTTATCGAGAGGCTTGGTGGGAAAGACAACAATGGTCCGAAACCTCTACAGAATTATTGAGTTTTAAATGTTATAAGTTTTACTGTTGCTTTACAATTATGTTTGTATGTTTCAGTACTGATCCTCAGCACGGCATTCGGGCAGCCTGTCCCTGACTACCCGTGCCCGTGTCCGTGTCCACCACCAGAGCCTTGCGACCCCTGCGTGCCGTACAACCCCTGCCCCAGCCCGTGCCCCGAGCGCCCCTGTCCGTCGCCTTGCCCACCGCCATGCCCGGAACCGTACGATCCAAGCAACCCCTGTCCATCACCTTGCCCGGAACCGTATGATCCAAGCAATCCATGCCCGTCGCTCTGCCTATCGCCTTCCCCGGAACCCTCTCCGGAATCGTACGACCCCTGCAATCCATGCCCATCCTCTGGCTCCTACGATCCTTGCAACGTCATCAACATCAAGCCGTGCAATCCCTCCGCGCCGCTTATCAACTGGGAATACGGCCGAGCTCCAGCTGGTAAGTTGAAGACACCTTGTAACGTTGAACTCAGGAAGCATTGGAAACCATTTCATGTTTGACCTCGTTTTGTGTAGTGACCACTGCTGAATGCCCATTATTTTGGCCATAAGTGGAATGCTTCTAAGAATTCGTTTCATGTCCAGGTGCAGTCATCGTCAAGCCGGGGGTCATTAGGTTCCCGAGGCCGGCGCCCATCCTCATCAAACCCGGCTTGGTGAGGCCCCCGAGGCTCCCCAAGATCTGGGTGAAGCCGGCCCCAGTGCAGCCACCTGCGCTTCGTCCCATCGTAGTTAGGCCACCGCCAGTACAGCCACCGACGCCGAAGCCAATCTTCGTGAGGGTTCCCCCTGTGACGCCACCGCAGCCCGGGCAGATCCTGGTCAGACCTCCCCCCGTCCAGCCACCGAGGATACCATGCATCAGGGTAAGATATTGCATCAAATATAAATTACTACAACAACACGGTAAAAATATCCGCCATTCTAGCTCGCGCCAAGCAAGCCTGACAAATTAATAATGAGGCAGCCTCGAAAACAAAAACTCACCGACAAATAGCGAGCCGTATTTGTGAAGCGAAAGCTCACATTGTTAAAAATATAAAACTATTTCAAGCCGCAGAATATCTAGTTCATCTTGAAAACTATATTTCGTTACGTTTTCAAACTAAATAAGTAGGTTAGTTCGGAATCTCAGTGCGAGCTACAAAGGGGCGTACAGAGCGGGCTCGCTACAGTCTCACTTCCTGCGAGTTATATAATGGTCACAATATGACGCCATTTCGACACTTTTCCAGTAAAAATGCCAACTACAACGCACGCAAACCCATGATAATAAAAACAAGCGATTACGGTCATGTTGAATAAATAAAATAAATAAATAAACGTTTATTCTGCCACCATTAAATTTTACACATAATAATATGACAGGTCAACCTATTCAGTATTCTACAGCTAATTCATAAATTAAAAACTCTCAAAGGTTAACAAAAGAGAAAAAATGACGTAAAGAAAGAGCCATTTCATTATGACAGGTGCTGCTAACTACAATTCCTTCCTACACAGTCTCTTTAAATAACACTATGTTTTTGCAGGTCCAGCCACCAGCAGTAGTCCCCCCGAGGCTCCCAACGCTCGTGATACAGCCACCCAGGATCCTCGTGCCCCAGGCCCCGACTGTTTGCTTCAGAGCCTGCCCACCAACCAGCTTCAAGACCGTAGGCTGCGCTAAAATCACTGTTTGCCCACCAAACCCCTGCCCAGAACCTAGCCCCTGCCCATGCCCGAGCCCATACCCAGAACCAAGCCCATGCCCATGCCCATGGCCGGAGCCCAGCCCATGCCCATGCCCAGAGCCATGCCCAGAGCCTAGTCCATGCCCATGGCCATGTCCAGAACCTAGCCCATGCCCATGCCCAGAGCCACGCCCAGAACCTAGCCCGTGTCCATGGCCATGCCCAGAACCTAGCCCGTGCCCCTGCCCAAGCCCATGCCCCTGCCCGAGCCCATGCCCCTGCCCTAGCCCATGCCCAGAGTGGATGTGAACGTAGCCTACTCTCCCTATAACGATCAATAATTTAGATCTCTCTTAAACATTAGTATTCCACCGATGCCTATTCCTTATTATGAAACATACTAGCACGTTTCTGTGTTCACAGAAAAATTGCTAAAGCACTTCGAGCAATCCAACACTGAATAGACCGCGCATAGGCCATTAGCGTCTTTCAGGCCTCCTAGACTAAAAGGAAAGCATTATGTAACAAATAAACAAACTATTCCACTCCTTGTTTAGGTCTTAGATATGTTTTCGAAAGAACTAAATTGTTTCTTTTAATAGATCTCCGAGAATATTATAGTCGCCATATTTACAATTGTGTGTTTTGATCGAAATATACGGGTACTGTGAAATACTGTTGTCTCTTTTACCCAATACTGCTACTTATATTATGATATATCCAAAAAATCTAACATAAAACACGATTTACAATAATTGAAGTAAATAAAAGGAATAAATAAAAATAAATAGGTTCAAATGCAAATACAATTTATTTCAGAATATATAATTCAAACACAAAGTTACCTTTTATAGCAAAGGTCAAATAGTACCAAATTAATTTCTGCGCCAGAAATTTAAGCTCTTTCATTACTTCTGATCTCTAAACACACGAAAAGCAGATGTAATAAATAATAATTTCGGGCCCACAACTTCTCTAAGCCCAGACTTCCGAAGAAAGCTGGCGATAAATTTCTGTATTTACACTACAAGTTTTATCGGCAAAGTTTGGAAAAAAACAGACGAAACTGAAGGAATGGCCAAAATGAAATCTGTAAACCTTTGCAAAATTAAAAAGTAACTTAAGAAACGCTTATGAGACAAGTTTGAGAGTGTCAAGTGATCCAAGGTCAAGGTTGCTTCTTACAGATACGGTCTGAGTCTGAGCATGGACGACAGGGCCAGTGGGTTTCCGAGACCCACCAATGGATCGGGCATAGATTCGCAGACGGTGGTAGCACCACCTAGCGGCACACCCATGCCCAAATGTCCGTATGCTGGGTACGGTAGACCGAGACCAAGCGGTAGGTTGGGAGCAGACTCGCAAACGGTGGTAGCACCACCTAGCGGCACACCCATGCCCAAGGGTCCGTATGATGGGTACGGTAGACCATAACCAAGGGGTAGGTTGGGAGCAGACTCGCACACTGTAGTAGTTCCGACAGCTGGCACTGCCATTCCTAGATTAGGCGCCGACTCGCAGACAGTGGTGGAACCGGCAGGGTTTGCAAAGGCAGATAATCCCAATCCCAGCGGTCCGAGACCACCATGATAGCCCAGCGGACCGAGACCACCCAATCCCAAATGCCCGAGTGGCCCAACTGCACCCAATCCACCCATCAAACCCAAGCCAGCCAATCCGACGGGGAGGTTAGGAGCAGACTCGCAAACGGTGGTCGCGCCCGCTGCTGGCATTCCCAGACCCAGTGCCACACTTGGGCACAGGGGCTTGCAGTACGCCGTGCAGAGAGAAGCTGTAATAAATATGAATTATACAATATTAAACGATATAAATATTAAAAATTGCATCCCTATTTTCCTTAATGATTGACGTAATTTGAGACAGTCATACAGTGAACCACAGAAAAGGGTATAGGGGTAAGTGTGGCGGTACCAACAATTTGCCTAATATTCCTGCATCGCTACATCTAAGTGTGTCGCTATATATACGACAGCTGAAATGTATCACGTGGGCTCCGGCCTGACCGAGCATAACACCTCGCTCGGTCGTTGGATCTTCCTTTGGCCGCCACGCACATCCCTCATAAGGATAAAGGAGTTAGCACACTGAGACGGGCCGTGCCGGGGCTCATCGCAAAAATCCGCCTCCATACATTTTGTATGGAAGCGGAAATCCGCTGCGCACCGACACAGTGTGCGATACGCGCATCCGCTTCCATACAAATTGTATGGAGGCGGATTTTTGCGATGAGCTCCGGCACGCTGAGCCCCGGCACGGCCCGTCTCAGTGTGCTCACTCCTGAAATGCACGATTCTTGCAGGCTTTTACGGAGTTGCGTGAGAAAGCTTAATTTATATTCATAATATATATTTTGTTTGTAGAATTTGTAAGGAGGAGTTTAAAAAACCAGCTAGGTCTCATGTGGGAAACCACCATTTTTTAACGTTTTTTTGCTTTAAGCATTTTTTTATAAGCAAGGGGGCAAACGAGCAAACGGGTCACCTGATGGAAAGCAACTTCCGTCGCCCATGGACACTCGCAGCGTCAGAAGATCTGCAGGTGCGTTGCCTGCCTTTTTAAGAGGGAATAGGGTAATAGGGGAGGGTAGGGATGGGAAGGGAATAGGGGAGGGTAGGAATGGGAAGGGAATAGGGGAGGGTAGGAATGGGAAGGGAATAGGGGAGAGTAGGGAAGGGAATAGGGTAGGGGATTGGGCCTCCGGTAAACTCACTCACTCGGCGAAACACAGCGCTGTTTCACGCCGGTTTTCTGTGAGAACGTGGTATTTCTCCGGTCGAGTAGGCCCATTCGTGCCGAAGCATGGCTCTCCCACGTATAAAATAGCTCTCTCAAGTAATGCCACAATAATATTAGTGATAACTCTGGCGTAGTTGGTATAGGCGTATTTGTCGAACCCCATCTGCCTTAGACTTCATAACTTGTCTAAGATGGATGATCAAGCAGTATTTAATTATTCATAAGATTTAAGACATCTTGGAGGATTACATGATGGCTTATAAAGATAATGTTAAAATAAGTTTAACAAATACGCGTATAACTTTTAAAACTAGAATTTGAAATATGATTATATTTTAACAATTCTGATATTATTACATTAATTTATCGACTTAAAATAATATAACAATAAAAGTTTCTACATATTTTGAATTTTTCTAGATGACCATGTGATTTTTGCCCAATTTCATAAGGATTATAAATATTATGTTGATTAGTGAACTTCATTTAAAGTTAGCCAATGAAAAGGTCGCTAGTGTAAAGGTTGAAATTTATAATGCAAATAGATCATGTTTTGTTGTTCAATTTTTGTACAGTTATTGAGAAAACTGTTACATTGAATTTACTTACCGATCAGGAAGATGACTGTTTTGGCTGCCATTTTGTGATGATCCACTGGTCTGTGAGGATGGCTACCGAAGGACCGGTATATATACTTTGGAAATTAATTAAAAAAGTTTGCTTTTCGGTTCAATGCATATTATCTTCCCAAAACATTGGAGGTTGCTAATTAAAATATGTTTTAAAATAGTTCATGCGTAAGAAAATCGGATAGCATTAAGTAGCTAAGAATTAAACATCAATGAATATTCTGAAAATTCCAAGTTTGGTTTGGACAATGCAGGCTGGTCACCTGTCTGACAAGTAAGATAATCCATGCGTCGGATGGGCATGTAAAAAGTCAGTCCCGTGCCTGCAGGATCTCTCGCCAGTCGTATCGGTCTTCCGCCCCACTGGGTTATGAGAATAAAGGAATAGAGAGTGCTCTTGTGTATTGCGCACACACTTGGGCACTATAAAATTACTCCTGCGTAACTGGCCCGGTTTCAATGAAACCGGCCACCGTCACCGAAACCGGTGTGGGAGTTATTATAATATATACGTGGTTGGGCAATAGGGCAATACGGACTTACAAAATCATGTCACCCGGGACAGTATTTGAAGAGTGGTTACTTCGCTCTGAAAATACTGTATAAATCATCCACATTTTTTTTAATGAAATAAGGGGGCAAACGAGCAAACAAGCAACCTTATGGAAAACAACTTCCGTCGCCCATGGACACTTGCAGCATCAGAAGAGCTGCAGGTGCGTTGCCGGCCTTTTAAGAGTAATAGGGGATCCCACGTATAATAAATAACAATGGATGCAAAGGCCTTGTTTGTCTTTGATATGTGTCAGGAAAACGTTTTTAAGAACTTAATTACAAATTGGTCCCAAAAAATGTGGTTCCTGCTATAACCAATAAAGTTTATTTCAATATGCGCCTTACCTTATGTTGTAAATATTCAAACAACAAGGCTTGTATAAATACCAGTGAAGGAAAAAATAAAGCAGCAATTTAAGCTTAGAGTCATGTAAGAGCAAAGATTTTTTTCTAAACGACTGTACCATGCTGTGCATGTATATAAACTTATTCGATTTAACATCGAATTGAAAAATCTACTTTAAAGTGAGTTTAAACTACCTTCAACTGTTGTAAGTGGCAGTACAAAGGGAAAATCTGAAATCAACTAGATTTGAAGACATACTTAAACTTTCCGAACAGTTTCTGAAATGCGCGTTATTGAAACTATATTATTATTTTTGTGTGAGTACGGTGTACCTTCTTAATTCTTCTTTGTTTTAGTTTCACAAAACCACTTTTTGTCTAGTTTACGTTCTTAAGCAGCCCCTAAAAACCTACAATAATATTGAACAATATTTTACTGTACAATTTATTTTGACATAGATTTAAGGCGCGTCAATGTTCAATGTTAACCCTGGATGGTCAATAATATTGCACAATACGTGATATTGCGCAATAAAATTGATCGTCTGAGGGCCCGCTTAGCAAGAAATATCTCCTATTTTTCAGGTATTTTCAAGATTCTTCTAGCAGCACCGTACATTGGTATTGACATGGACGATGATAAGAATATGGTGTTCAGATACAGCCTCATACCAGGGTTGGCCCGTCGTAGTGGCGCTACGAGGGAGTAAGTTTTTCTCTATCCAACTTCGAGAATGTTCTTTCATAGTTTGCCCCCTTAACTAATTTCGATGAACATGTACTTCATTGCTTGGGGTCATATGACGATACAACTTTTTAAATTGTTTTTTAAAAAGTACAAACGTCAAAATTGCGACCATAAACAATGGACCTGCAAACTACGAGTTTGCCACAAGAAAATAGCGTATTTCCCTCTTAATTGAAGGCCGACAACGCATCTGCAACACTTTTGATGTTGTGCGTGTCCATGGACGACGGTAATTGCTTTCCATCAGGTGATCCGTTCGCTAGTTTGCCTTATTTATTAAAATATGAAACTCGTGTCCATTAAAGTTGTATAATTAGGGGGCTGTTCAGAATTTAAAGACTCATATGTGATCGATCCGGTCGTTTTAAAAATTTTGCTACCTACTTAATATTTACAGATGATTTTTTTTCCAGATTTGGACACCACGTGGATAACGAATCTTCTCCAGGATTAAGGATAAACTTGCAGGATACTTTGCCCGCAATGAATTTTGCGGTTGTATAAAAATTAATAAAGGAAAAAAAAATGTAAACTATTATAGTATTCAAATGAACAATTCTACATTAAATAAATAAAATATTTATTTACGTGATTTTTATGAAATTGACTCAGCTATCCCTGTTTATATAATCTACTGAGCTTAGCAAGGTTACTTTTAGGTTTAGGGTTGTACTAAAATTATAAAACTGAACCACGTTAGTGTTTGTTCATCTGGCTCTCACCATGGATGTCTCAACCTAAACGAATTAGACAGTTGCACAGAAAAGTTATTTCTATTGTCGCTATAAATACAAACATTTGAAACAGAATATAATGTGATAGTTTTGACATTGGCCAAGCGCCAGAAGACCCTTCTAGAATATATCTCTACAAGGATTTGGCCACAGGGTTTGGTTCGAAACGCACAGTATTTCTAAGCCGACCCATTCGTCCTGAAGCACGTCTCCAACATTGCATTTTTTGCGCAGGGGAAACCCATCATGGGTGCCCCGGGTTGGAGGTGTGCCTCAGTTAGCTGAAGCACCCCGGGGGTATGTGTGACTCTTACTCACTAAAACCACCTGCGGTTCGCCTTCAGCCGTATAAAGGAGGGATGTCCCGGATCTAACAAACACAGGACTCCCTCCACGACCGGCCGGTCTACCTTAGAAGGGACCGGACTTCCACCAAAGTTAGGGAACGCTTCGGCAAACTGAAGCGTTCCCCTCGACGCCGGGACTGGCTAAGCCGGGGAGGTTCCCATCCTCTCCCGGAGCCCCGTTAGACGAGAGTTAGGAGGTTCGCATAACGTCGCCTCCGTACTCCCGTCCTACGCTGGCGGAGCGGCAGAGAGGTAGGATCGTCCTCTCTGTCCCGCTCCGCGGCCTCTTTCTGCGACATAACAGTTTCGCAGAAAGAGACCGCCGCCTACCAGGCCTCATCGCTCTCGAGCATGCAGCGCACCATGCTCGGGAGCGAGAGGTCCCCTCCTAGCACTGCCACGAGATCGTGGCGCTGCACGGCCCAACGATCGCACACCTCAAGGGTATGCCATGCGCCGCACTCATGGCAGGCTGGCGTTGGCTCTCTCCTGGCGACCTTACACAGGTACTCACCGAAGCATCCGTGCCCGGTGAGCACCTGCGTAAGGCAGAAGGTGAGGGGTTTCTTCTTGCGGCGCATCCACGCCGCAAGAACTGGACGCAGTGCCTCAGCGGTACGTTTACCGTACCGGGTCTGCGCCAGATCCTCAGCCCACCTCGTCACAACCCGTCACGGTAGCTACGGTAAAATCGATCAATCGACGAAATCTAAACGTTATAATAAAATAATATTAATATGTGCGATGTAAAATTATAGTTTAACACGATATATTAAATCTAAGTTTTATCTGCTAAAACAACAAATGTTTTTGTAAACAGAAATAACATAATGCTATGTGCATTATATGCTTTTTTTTACGAATATAATAAATCTAAAGCAACTGGGTGTCTCATTTGAAAGTCCATAGGAATCTTTTCGACAACTAAGTTTTACGGTGAATTCAGCTATTTAAATCTTAGAATACTTTTACAATATTGTTGGAATCGGCCCAGCAAATTAGTAGTCTCATAAGGTCTAGTAATTATTCATGTAACTTCAAACATACATCTAGGACAGGTAAACAAGAAATTAGAAAACGATCGAGTGGAACTATATTTAAAAAAGATTTCAAAACTACATAATATATCTGAATACTGCAATGTTTTCACGCTAGAGGCAGTATCAGCATAGACAGTAAACAAAAGGTTTTGTCCGACGTTTGACAACGTTTCTGTCAATATTCTGATATGGCGTGTGCCACATGTCGGATTTTGGTCGGATTATTTACTGAATGTAGGTACAAGGAGCGCCCTCTGCTCCGACCGATTGTTTCAGTATCTCAATCTCAATTCAATTATAATATGACTCAATAAAAAATGTGGATGTAAATATATGATATATCAATGGTGTAATTACTTAAGAGGGCAAGATTAACACATGTTTCGCATTCTTCAACAAATTTTCATCATGTTAGTACCGGCGCTGCTCCTGTTATTTTCCAGTAAGTTATCTTATACATAAACGATACAATTTTATATGCATATTCAGTGGGTCTGAGAATTGGCTACTGGCTACTTTTTATATTGATAAGTGCATTTGTTGAATAAATAATAGTAAATTATTACAACTCGAGACTGCCGGCGACCATTGTTTGTGCGACGGGATAGCGATGGACGTTGCCATGGTGACATACTGATTAGTCACTTCAATAAAAATATAATATGGGCGAAATTCTTTGGTTTTTGATTTGGAAATGGCAAAGCAACGTTTACAGGGACAGCTAGTATTGTATATAATAATTGGCTTCAACAAAGTTTTAAGGTTTCAATAAATTACAAAGTATGTAGGTGGAGTGATATAACGGTCTAGTTAGGACAAAGCTAGGTCATTTTTTTTCATCCGGAGCTAGCAGCTAGTCATTACCCTAAGAAACATGTAACTTTTTAGATTTTTGAGATTTAAACTTTTTTCGTCGTAGAAATAATGCAAAACGGCACGGCGTTATTAGTTACACAAATTATATGATTCAAATTTCAAATTATGTTAATGTGTCAAAAGGGTTATATTATACCACAGACTTCTAGTCAATATTAATGCTATTTTCCTTAACGCGAACATTGTCTGTCATTTCAGATATCCTCTTATCATCTGCACAGAACTGCGACTGTTACCCAAGCTACGTCCAGCCGTGCATCCCACAAAGACCGTGTATCCATGTGATCAACGCTAGAAGTAAGTCAATAGTTACAGGCCAAGCACGACTATAGTAGAAATACGAAAGAAGTAATACAGCTGACAGATTTAAGGGATAAAATTACAAATTCCCTCTACCAGTCTGTCAATAGCTATATTATCTCCGTAGAAGAAACCATTGAAGAAGTAAATTTATAGTAAATTTCATTTTCACCAAAAGGTAAAAATAAAATACAATAAAATATAATGTTAATGGAATCAGGCGTTACTTTGCGGAAATCCATAGCTTAAAATTTAATTTGTTATTATTTTTAGCAATATTCCGCGAAATAAATTTTATATATTGTATAATATTGCTAAAAATAATAACAAATTAAATTTTAAATATAATGTTGACATTTTGGGAGCGCAAGTAGAAGTTAAAACTCAAAATTAAGTTGAATAGAAAAACGTCGGTATAACATAAAATAAAAAAATAGTTTCAAATAACAGTAAAATGCTTTAAATATTTCAGTGCCAAATCAGCAGTCCTGGTCTGTACCAGTACCACGACCGAAACCACGTCCGGTACCAGGTGATCCATATCCCAACCCACGAACAGGTCCTGTGCCAATTGATCCATATCCCAACCCACGGCCTGGTCCCGTACCAATTGATCCATATCCCAACCCACGGCCTGGTCCCGTACCAATTGATCCATATCCCAACCCACGACCAGGTCCTGTGCCAGTTGATCCATATCCCAACCCACGACCAGGTCCTGTGAAAATTGATCCATATCCCAACCCACGGCCTGGTTCCGAACCGATTTACCCATATCCGAGGCCATACCCAGGCCCCGGGCCACACCCAGGTCCCGAGCCAAACCCACGACCTCTTCCACCAATAGACATTCCCACGCCTCTTCCACCTATCCCAGACCAGTCTGTTATAAATCCACCGTTTCACCATGGACCCTTCCCGGATGATCCTGTGTCTCGTCCAGAACCTGATGAAACCCCCCAACCATTACCAGAACTTAGTTCACAAAAACCAAGTGACTCGCAACCAACCAACTATCGGAGAGGAAGCATGGGCTTGTCCCAACTGCTGTCGCTACCGAGTACCATGGCTGAATCGCTCTTGAGCGGAGAAATCAGAGTTTAATTACAATAAAGTTATGATATTGACGTTGATCTGTATATTTTATTCTTGACCTTTATTTCGTCCTATACATATTAAAACCATAAGTAAGAAGCCACGTGATATAGATCTGCACAATACGACGTGTTAAGTGGTTAATTATGTACAGCTGTTAAGGACCCTGCTAGTCGTGCACCTGCGTAATAGTAGAGGAGGGGAGGGTGCTATTTTTGTAGTCACTCGAGCGTCATGGAGACTTAGTAGGTTTTGTACATTAGATAAAACTGATTAAAAAATAATAAGAGCGTTTTTTTTTATTTTAGTGGTGGGTTCAGAAACTGCAGCCATTTTAAAGTTTTGAAAAAGAAAATATATTCAGAAAATTCCTTATTTAAGTCAGTTATAAATATATTTTAGACAGCAAGTACTAAATCATTTAGTTTAGTGCAAAATAAAATATCTGCGAAGCTTAGTTAGGAAAATATGAAGCTTTATTTTTTTATATTTTAAAATGTACCTAAAGGCTTACCAAACCTTTAAATCGTCTGTGCTTTATATGGAAGCTTCTGTGGGGTATACTAAACATCCAGTATCTTAATCTGACAGATCCGATAACATTTCAATGTAAAAAAAAATTAACCCACCACATGAGAAATCTGATTTCTATACCATGATAACTAGACACATGTCGGAAGCCTATACAAGCTTAATCTGACACGCCGGGGCTACTCCCGAAATCCCCTCTTCCCCTCCCCTACTATAAAACATTGACTTACAATGTTTAAAAAAATTTGACATTGCCATCGAGTAACATCTTTTTCCATAATCTTACATGAAATTGTTAGAAAGAATAGTAAAATATTCTCGTAATATTTTATAGATGGACAAAAACTTAAAAAAAGGCTTTATTACTTTAAAATAGACCAGGAACCGGACTAGACCCCTTGGGTTGACAATATACACGGTGAAACCCAACATCTCTAGGACCGTGATATTTATGCGGTCGATCCGGTTCATTCATACTTGAATGAATCCCAGCCAGGATAACAATGTCGTCGATATAAAGAACGATTTCTTGGTGGTCATGTTTTTTATTGGGTGTCGGAAAATATTTCATCACAATATGAACAAATCTTAAAGCTCTTTGTCTAGGACCAACTTCCGTAACGTCTTTTTGGAAGTTAATAGAAGAAACATACTACTATATTCCAAAATTCTTACTTTATAAAAAAATGCCATTGACGTCGTCGTCGTGTTCGGATATGCCGTGTATGTATAGGAAAAAAGGTTAGTTATAAAGACGGTTCTTAGACTTTACTGTCTTACAATAAGAACTATTTTGCCACTCCTATTTCTTCAAAGAATAAACTTGATATGGGCATCCTAAGTGGGAAAGTTAGTAGAATTTGTAACAAGTCCTCATTAAGACCGGAACGAAGCAGAACATGGACTAGTCACGGCCTATTTGCACAGCAACATTAATACAATATACGAAACATGGCCATGTAATATGGACGCTGTTACATTAAATTGGTAAGTAATTGCTCCTGTAACGATAAATGTGGAGACTTTGACTCAGATTAAGTGATCCAGTTGAGGCTGAGGCTGCGACCATGCTTCCGGTGGTGCTGATATGCTTGTCTTGTAAGTATTCCAGCAAAAGAGCTAAAATTTGTGTAGGAATGGGAAAACCCAAAGGATCTCCCTTTTGTGCTCTTCCTATCTATTTGATTGAGCTTGGTACTTAGTAATACTCACAAGTAATGCTCTTCTCTTTTCTAATTCTCGACTTTTGCTCTAATATTTTACTTTGTTCCTCAGATTTCCTCTCAGCATCAGCGTGGCCAAGCTACTGTTGGTCTTGCCAGCCCAGCTACTGGTCCCGTCACTGTCGGCTGTGCCAGTACAAGGTTACAAATGACTGCCAACCTGGCTCCCCCTGCGACACAAAGTCCTGCTATCCCAATTGCCAGAGACCAGATAAGGGAAAAAACAACCAGAAACCCTTCCCCATAGAGGATTACTGTGAGTAAAATGAATAAATGCTCTTTATACGTGGGAAAGCCATGCTTCGGCACGAATGGGCCGGCTCGACCGGATAGATACCACGTTCTCACAGAAAACCGACGTGAAACAGCGCTTGCGCTGTGTTTCGCCGAGTGAGTGAGTTTACCGGAGGCCCAATCCCCTAACCCCTACCCTATTCCCTTCCCTACCCTCAACTATTCCCTTCCCTTCCCTTCCCTACCCTCCCCTATTACCCTATTCCCTCTTAAAAGGCCGGCAACGCACTTGCAGCTCTTCTGATGCTGCGAGTGTCCATGGGTGACGGAAGTTGCTTTCCATCAGGTGACCCGTTTGCTCGTTTGCCCCCTTATTTCATAAAAAAAAAAAAGAAGAAATTCATAGACCAAGCCTTGAATTAGTATCTTTAAGACCAATTTTAAATGTAACAGGCACCTTTAATTATTTTTTACCACATTTCAGGGTCTGATGAAGAAATTTCTAAGCAGCTAAAACCGGTAGACATTTTAAATGTAAAACCGCCAAATTATGACTGTGAGTAGACTAGACTATCAGAATTTTGAAAAATTACGATGATCGTAAATCGTAATAAAAATAAAGATACAAATTCAAAGATTTACTTAAAATCTGGGAGCTTTAAAGTTAGCTTTAATAGCTTTTTACATTTTAGGGCCTGATCAAGAAATTTCGAACTGGCCAACACCAGTAATCATACCGACTGTTAGTCCGCCGTGTGAGTAGATTGAACTGTACCAGATTTTCTGTATTATAAAGCAAGTTTACAAAAAACCTGGATATCAGAAACATATTGCCATCAAAATAATTAAGAATATTGGACAGACCATACTACAGCTTAGGATTGAAATTCTAAACTATTTACTTTTAACATCAGAATCTTTTTAATCTAGCTTTGTTTCATATTGCAGGGCCTGTTCCAGTAACGCTACGACCAGAACTGGTAGTGATTCCAACGAAACCAACATATATAAAGCCCTACTATCCTGTTACACCATTCCCTTATCCATATAATCCTTATCCTACTACAACCCCTACCACAACAACATCAACCACGACAACACCTATATCGACAACACCTACTACAACAACACCTACAACGACAACATCTACCACTACAACTCCTACCACGACGACTCCTACCACGACAACTCCTACTGCGACAACAACTAGGACTACAACATCTACTACGACAAAACCTACGACTACGACCCCTACCACAACCACACCCACCACTACAACTCCTACCACTACAACACCCACCACTACAACCCCTTCCACTACGACCCCCCCTACTACAACCCCCACTACTACAACCCCTACTACTACAACACCCACTACAACACCTGCTTCAACAGGAACTACATCTAAAATACGCAAGCATCGTAAGCGTAAACAACGCCAGGATCCATTAGACGAATATGTAGATTTTTAACATAAGCTTTTATTTAAATGTGCAACACGATCTGAAAAAGTTCTTATGACCAATTCAGCCATCAGATTCATGTCACCATATTTTGGATTGCCTCACGATATACGTCGTATGCATGAAAATTTTAGGTATTTTGGATATTATCAGCTGAATATAATTGATATTGGTAAAAAAATAACTTTGAAAAGCGGAGATATATTAGCTTCAATCCTGCGTTATCATTTTGCGCGTCAAAATTTACATTAAATAAACTGATCATGTTGGTGAGTCTTTTTATTTGTAAATGTTATATTACCAAATATGACAGTAATACGACACAAGTCTTTTATTTTGTCACATTCAGAGTAATAAAATTGATCGAGTAATAATATTAGAGCTACATGCTCAACAACGAAAACCTTCAGCAATTCGAACCATGAGTCATGACAAAATGTGACATGTACCTGTCGCGCTCAATTTCACTAAGTTGTGTGTGAATCGCCAATTTTATTTCACAACAATATCATATCGGTGTTATCAAACTAAGGGCCATCTTTCACCACTTCCTGATAAGTGCCGAATAGGCTATCAACCACTTAACTTGACAGTATGGAGAATCTTTCAAATAAGTTGCGGATAGCCTATCCGGCACTTTATCAGGAAGCGGTGAAACAGCCCCTTAATGGAAGTAACATATCGCACCTTTAAATTAATACCGTGACTAAATGAAATTATCAAATTTTACAGGGGAGCAAATATTAGAAAATAGTCACTGTTTTTTCTAAATAAAATCTGAGTTCTGGGTTTTTTTAAGATATTTAATGAGTTTATAAGATAGATATCTGTTTATATTATGACATGCCATTTAAAAAAGATAATTAAAATATTTACAGATGTATTTATTTTGATTTATATTTTTATAGTAACACTTTACCACAAATTTTTTTGTTCATTGCGGTAAACGCAACTAATGTTACAAAACAAAAAAACTATTAAAACTTCATAATTTAACATAATTAAAAGTTAAGACAGTATCTTACCGTCTTAACTTTTAACTAACTATTATGCATATCTATTATAGTCGTAATATATTATAAAGCTGAGAAGTTTGAATGTGCTCATTTCGAGAACTACTAGACCGATTATTATGTAATTTGGCACAGATATAGAGTTAATTACAAGGAAGGCTGCTTTTTTGCGCGAAAACGTAAAGTTCCCGCGAAATACTCTATTTATGCGGACTTATTATTACTAGGATTAATTATTACTAGAGATCGCCCAATGCAATGGTCAAAATTCGACCTTAAATTTAATTATCTTCTTTTGGCTTCCCGCTTAAAGTATTAACTATTTCAGATTTAATAAAAGGAACAACAATCCATTTTTGATTTGACAACCATGACAACAGACTTCAACCATAAACAAAGGAGTATAATTCGTGTGTATAGGCTTGTAAGTCATAATTTGGTATCAAAGAGAATGTCATATACTACGTAACATTTGGTATTGTGCGCGTTGTAGACTTGTAGTGTAATAATGTTTTAAATACATCATTCATATTATTATTATATGAATATCACATTATTATATATAATAAAAGCATAATTAAAAACAATATTAGCTCGATGCCTTCCTACAACTGTGTGAAATTTCATGCTCTTACGTTTCCGCATTTTTCGTAAAAAGGGTTCCAAAGTTTTTCGCTCGCGTAATAATATATAGTTTTAACATAAACTATTCATTGTCTGTTCTTTTCGTTGCGAATCACCCACAGGATTGTGCATTAGACTCTATCTGCATACTGTTCAGACCTCTACGCAGACCTACTAGGCTAGGCATGAGAGATAAGATACACACTAACGCCGAAGTGTGATTCAGGTTTTAGATTTTTTCTTTTTCTTTCTTGCTTACCATACCAACTAGGCTTCCTGGAGTGTGCACGTAAAGATATTTTAGTTCACACACATTACTGGAGTATTAGTTACGTACTAACTATTTAGTAATCTGTGGTGTTAGGTTCTACTGCAAGGCAAAGTCATTTCCTGTTTCTCAAATCCCTCGCTTCTGTCGACTAGCCCTTATCACTGCATAATTATATTTTTCCGTTTTCTTTCTTACCTATTTTATCCACTTACTGTTAGACTCTCTGAACCGACCACTTTCATTTCTTCTTATATCCATGAATTATAAAATCGCAATGAATTTAGAAACAGAGTTAAATAATTTCTTCTTTTGTGCCTTTTGTATCAACAAGAGCGATTTAGACTCTCTGAACCAACTCTCAATTAACCAGTCTCATTACTTATAATTAATATCGATAAATTATAAAATCGCAATGAAATAAACCACTTATTAATTAGTACAAAACTCAATATCTGGCGAAATGGGTCAACACACAGTCTACGCTCAACTACACAGTCTCTATGCGTTCCTGGTATTTCATCGGGTTTTTCTTCGTTTAATGAACGATTAATCTTATTAATTCTGATTAATATAATATGTATTTGGATGCATGATGCTCAATAATAAAATAAAATTGATGAATTGCTTGCATTTTTTATTATTTTTCGTTTAATAAACACAGCACAAGTAATAATTATTAGGAAATCTTTTGGCAACAAGATTTTAAGGACATTTTTATGCGTTATATTTATATATTAAAGTGATTTTTATTTGTATTGAATTCAAAAAGACAGATTTAAACACGTTACAGTTATAAAATGTTTTGTTTTCCGATATATTAGTAAAGTTGAATATGTGTGATGTCTGTAGTGTTTCAAACAGCTTGGACCCCCTGGAATTACGCCGAGATGTTGCTTCACTCTGCATCCTCTATCGGTTGTATCACGGGGAGTGCTCTGAGGAATTGTTCGGAATCATACCACCTGCAACTTTTCGCCATCGTCCCACGCGAAAAACATACCATCCTCATCACCTTGATGAGTGGCAGTCTTCCACAGTGCGTTTTTCGCGTAACTTTCTGCCGCGCACTGTAAAACTCTGGAATGGGCTGTCACCAGCAGTATTTCCGGACCGATACGACCTGCAAACCTTCAAGAAAAGAGCGTATACCCTCTTAAAAGGCCGGCAACGCACCTGCAGCTCTTCTGATGTTGCAAGTGTCCATGGGCGACGGTAGTTGCTTACCATCAGGTGACCCGTTTGCTCGTTTGCTGCCTTATTTAATAAAAATAAAAAAAAAAACCTCTACAGGGTGTAACAAAAATAAGTGATAATACTTTAGGGTGTGTACGTGTTCCTTGTAGAGAGTTCACTGTAAAAGTAGCAGCGCTGAAAGACCAAAAATTTTTTTCAATTTTGTATGGGGAAACTCGTGACGCTCGGGCCCTTGCCCATACAAAAGTGAAAATTTTTTTTCGTTTTTCAGAGCTGCTACTTTCACAGTGAACTCTCTACAAGAAATACGTAAACACCCTAAAGTATTATCACTTATTTTTGTTACACACTTTATACACAATGTGTATTTATTAATAAGAAGGCAATTTGCGAGGATTATAATATTATTATTTTTACTAGAGATTTGATCAATTAGTATTTCAAAAATAATATTAAACAATATTATCTTAAAGTACAAATCACGTTAAACAAAGCCAAGCGTAAAAACCCCGTGAAAATTAAACTGAAAACACACAAGAAATTAAAAGTAAATATTATTGTAAAGATTACAAAATTGACGGTGGACGCGTAAAAAATTAATATTACAATAATATTAGTTTAAAAACCGTTTTCAAGATGGCGGAACGAAAGGCGGGAGAATTCAGAATAACATTACGCCGTCGCGATGAGACGCTGAAACACGTAAGTCATTTGAATTTATGGCGAGTTACATAACTTTTTCCAGACGAGCACAATGTAGCCAAGTAGAAACTTGTATTATGTAGTTTAATACCTATTAAGTAGCATCAGAGTAAGGAAAGAGGAGGAACGCTGAAAGGTTGATGTGTCTCCAATCTCCAGAATATAATATGTACAGGGTGTAACAAAACTAAGTGATAATACTTTATGGCAGGGGTTCCCAAACTATGCGCCGCAGCGCGGCGCCCTGGTGCGCCGCGGAAAGGCAAGAGGGGCGCCGCCGCCGTGAGTCGATCCTCTATCATTATCCATAACCACAATTATTATAAAATAAAATTATAATATAAATAATTATACAAAGCAGGCAGAAGAATGATATTTGTTTACTATTATTTACTTGCTTAACCTACCTATAATCATTAAATGTGTTTATTTATGTATATTTTTGTAATAACTACCTTAAGTAGGGCGCCGTGACAAAATGTTGACTTGTAAGTGCACCGCAGGCTGACAAAGATTGGGAACCACTGCTTTATGGTTAAAGGGTTTGTATATTGTGTTCCTTATCAGTGGCAAAATAGCAGAGCTGAAAAAGCAGTTTTTTATAATTTGTACGAGCAAGCGCCTAAGCTTCATGATTTTACCCATATAAAAGTGAAAGAAGAAGTTACTCTTTCGCTGCTACTTTTACAGTAAAGTCTTTTTAGGGAACTCATTCACACCCTAAGCCATTATCGCTTTGTTTTGTTACACCCTGTATACTTGGAGTCCAAGTTTTTAGATGAATTTGCAAAGATAAGTTAACCTTCAAATTGGTAGTTTCAATGTTGGACTCCAAAAATGTGGCAACCCTCGAAAGAGCAAAGATCTTTATGATTTAGTGTAGTGCACCTTTTAATGACGTTTTAGTAGTTTTATAGTTAGCTTTTAGTATCACTTCCATGTCTTTATCCTTTTCCGAAACATCAGCTATTACTCCAAAGAACCAATAGTAAAGTATTGTTTTAATGGCAGATGTTTAAACCAACTCATTTAAGCCTGAATCAAAAATCAAAACTCCATAATATTGGTCGTATTTTTAACTTTTTTTTTTCAGATCGTCCTTGATGTGGCGAGAGCTCGACTATGATATCGCTTCACAAAAACCAGCTCGCAATATGGATATTGTTATGTAAGTAAAAAATATCGGTTTTATTTTAATCGAGTCAATGCTTTAAGTGGATGCTAACTAAAAGTTACAAAGAAATAAACAGGTTTTTAGCTCCTCAAATAAGGTATTTTATTACCACTTGGTGGTGTCGTAAGGATCTATTGCCACTCAGATAACATGATCATGTTTGTGTCACAAATAGTTACGAGTAACGACAATAACAATTATAGTGCGTCAAGAAAGTGAAGAAATTAAAAAGTGGCAACATCTTTAATTGGCTTAATAGGTTGCCACTTTTTAATTTCTTCACTTTCTTGACGCACTATATATTGTTATGTTGTCTGCCACACTGTGTGTCTTCACTGTCAATGTCTTGACAGATGCAGATTGACAGACTGCAGACAGTGCACGAAAAGACTGTGCAGTGCCCTTGCCTCCCCTCTCAAATCTAGGCAATTACCATTTCTATTCGTGACCATCCCCCAAAAATCTCATGTCTAACCTAACCTTTCCCCTCATTTTTGAGGCCGCAACTGCTCTCTATTAATTGAGATTTTACAAGATGGCTGCATTATCTGGCCACGAGACAAAAAATCCTTGTATCCCAGCGACCGGGGTAAGAGATTTACAGGGAAGCACGAACTTCAGAAGCCATTCCACGGAGCCGTGCAGCCTTTATTAGTCAACATAAAGTTGTAAGTGGGGTGTGGATTTACACAGCACGTTTTTAAGCCTCGTCCGCCGTAAAAACCTAATAAAGTAAGTATTAACAACAGTTTCAAACTAGGCTGTCTTATCTCTTCCGGACTAAAATATATTCGGGACACAACCGGGATTTTATCCCTACGTACTATAAAACAAAGTCGCTGTCCGTCCCATTATATAACATTTAGATCTTTAAGATACGAACGGATTTTAATGCGGTTTTTATTAGAGATTCAGAAAAAGGTTTATAACTTGTAAGTATTTTACACCAGCCTTTCGCAAAGTGTGCTCCGCGTAGGGGCTCCACGAACAATACATAAATCGCTTATAGAAATGTCATCAGGCACCTGAAAGGAGATAATTCATTCAAAGACAAAACATTCTATTTTTTGGGAAGTGGGGGGGTCCGTCAATAATGACATTTTTAAAAGGTTTCCACTCCTAAAAAAGTTTGAAAACCACTGCTCCTCACTTATCTCAACTAATATTAAATACAGAAGGGTTTGTATGATAACGTTAAATAGGCTCCGAAATTATTGGATTTTTATTTACGTCAGAAAATTGACGTAAATCTTTATATTTTTATATTTGAGGGCGCCATCTTTATATTTGAGGTATAAAAATACCTCAAATATAAAGATGGCATCCACAGATTGCGCACGACACTGACCTGTATAATACACTGGACAGGCGATCGCTATCAATAAAATATTCCTATTTGACAGTCGCCATATTGGCGCTGATTGCTATGTGAAAGCAGTACTGAGTGTACTTGGAACTACTATTTTGCAAATGGCGGTTGTCATTTTCTATATAAATTAGTTCACAGTACGCTCACCGCGGCGCTTCAAATCGGCACAAAAATAGCTGTCATTTTGTACGGCATAGCCTGTCCAGTGTATTATAGAGGTCAGTGGCGCACGACATTAATACATATAGCTCAATTTATAGTTTTGCGTTGTTCATCCTTTACGCTAGTACGCTGCATTAACATATCGTCCAGATATAACGTGCGCGACGGGAAGTTAGCATTAATTCTTATAAAGATGTCCCATTTGCAGAGCGATCTTAAAATCATGCTCGGCCTACATGACAATGCGTTGCTGAGTGCGAGTATTTTAACAGTCGTAATCACATCGCAATCGCAAACGCGCCTCATCCAGTTATCGAACAAACAGTCGGCGTAATCGAATAGCCAGCAATTTCATTTCGACAATTTTTCATTCAATTGTATATTCTGTACGCTGTATACATACGTCCATTTTACGTTGTATAGAATTGAAATAGATTGTAAATATTATGATCAAAATATATAAGTTTTCTAACGTAAATATGGTTCCAACTGCTGGACCAAAATAGATGAGGCTTTGATTGGACAATGCATTACATTTAATACCCACATAAAAATTAAAGCAAATCAAGTTTTCACTTACCTCTCAGCACTCAACGCATCTGAAACAGTGAAATATATTGATCAATTAGGTATAAAAGTAAAACAATCAATGATATTATATGAAAAACTCAAAAACAATGATAAAACTGGAGGAAAGGTGAAGAAAATCTCTATGTTACCCTACGAATAATAAAAACCTCCGTCAAAAAACATGCTCCACAATACTTGTCAAAAAAGTGTACCTACCTTTTTTTTATGAAATAAGGGGGCAAACGAGCAAACGGGTCACCTGATGGAAAGCAACTTCCGTCGCCCATGGACACTCGCAGCATCAGAAGAGCTGCAGGTGCGTTGCCGGCCTTTTAAGAGGGAATTGGGTAATAGGCGAGGGCAGGGATGGGAAGGGAAGGGAAGGGAATAGGGGAGGGTAGGGAAGGAAATAGGGTAGGGGATTGGGCCTCCGGTAAACTCACTCACTCGGCGAAACACAGCGCAAGCGCTGTTTCACGCCGGTTTTCTGTGAGAATGTGGTATTTTTCCGGTCGAGCCGGCCAATTCATGCCGAAGCATGGCTCTCCCACGTATAAGTATATCTTTTATGGATATATCCCACAATAACATATTTTTTTGTCATTTACTTTTAACTTCAAATAATGGCTAATTTTCGAAGCGATTTTAACCAATACGGCAATAATCCTTATTCAATTAAATACTTTAAATACATTATTGATTATGTCTCCAGCATAATTATTACGATTTTAATTTTCGAAAATGAATATTTTCGAAGACATTACAGATTTAAAAATTGCGGGACGTAAGTAGCTTTTGCGGCAGTACCGACCAATGCGGGCCACGGCTAGTAATTAATATAAATTATTTAAAATCAAACTACTGAATCGATTTTAATCATTTTTTCAGTGACTTAGGCCATAATTTATTTTATACCCGTGCGAAGCCGGGGCGGGTCGCTAGTTTGAAATATTTAGGTGACCTTGAGCGGTACTAGGCTGACGTTACATGACAGATCAAAAGAAACCAAATTTAAAACGGTAATAGTATGGGAGTTACGATTGTCGATTCCTTAGTTTTTATTATTCGTAGATGTTAACATTAAAAACAATCATTATTCTCAAAAGGCTAACTATAAAGTACATTTCTTCCCCCAGACACGTATAGATTAAAATGTAAATATGATAAACATTAAAAAGGATTTCAATCCATTTAAAAGCTTTTTAAAATCGTTTAAGCGGGCATAAATAAGTCGGTAATGGCGTCAGCTGGTTTTCTTCCGCCATTACGATTCGAAAACTTGAGCCGTAGATAAAAAATGTGATTTACTACTTCTTCTTTTTATTATTATATCGAGCAATTTGCCATGCGTTGTTTGTACACTTAGCGAATTCGAATTTCAAATGAACGGGTCCCATTTATTTCATTACTCTTTGCGTGATATTCAAAAACATTTTAATATCGACTTTTGTTGAATTGTTAGTTTTTTAACAGTGCAGCTGTGAAAATCAAATCATTAATCAGCAATATGTTTATACTATACAGTATGTAGGTAACATCAAATCTGTATCGAAGGGCTATTAATATTCTAAATACGAACAACAATGACAGATGACATGACAAGCAACACGTACAAGGTACACTCCCGAGACAGGCCGACGTCGATCAAACATCCAAGACCGGTGTGTTTACCTTGCTGTTAGATACAGCTCAGGTAAACCGACCGATTGTTGGCAGGATTAATTATTATTACAAACCCTAAACGGTAATTTTGATAAAAAATATTTAAGAATCCTTTATTTAATGATTTGTTTTTTACAAGATGGCGTCTGTACATTGCTTTAAATTTCATCTTTAATTTTTTTTTTGCACAGCCGAGGATGTGACTTTTAAATTGATTGCAACAAGATCCAATTAAAATGAAACTGCAAAAATATATATTTTTAATTCAATATGAAATGATACCATGTTCTACAATTTGCACGATAAAGAATTAAGGATATAGGTCCAGTACACGCAAAATAGAAATTGGTGTACAGCAATGTTTCATGTTAGGACCTAACTTTTATTTAATAACAGATTAATTATATTTTTAAGTAGTAAAAAGCAAGTCAAAACAATTTCTGAATTATTTTGTTACAGATATACTAGATTATAGCACCAGTTTTGAATATAGAACAATATGGACGAATCTTAATAACAAACAGGTATTTTATATTTACAAAACTTTAGTTGAGTAAGTACATAATATTAATACTATGAGGATTTGTTTTTTCAGTAACATTAAAAAACCTTTTGTTATTTTTTAGCTTTGCGGAGTTCCACCTTCTGCTCCCTGGAAGGCCTGGCAACGGCTCTATTATGATAACTCAAATAAAATCATTAGCCTCAAGCAACTACCCTATATCAACGGACCAAGATATGGTAAAGTAAACATAACAAACTTTGGAAACTATGAAACAATAAATAACAAACATGGAGCAAAATCTTTACGTCATGATGATCGCGATCAAATTATCGAAAACACGAAAGAAAATGTACTACTTAGCTCAAGAAGCAAAACTTTTTCTTTAATTGGATACGACGAGGAAATCTATAAAATAATGCAAAAATTTACTATGAGCGAACAAACAGGCCCTATAGTTGTTTACTTTTACTTGTCTCAAAACCATACATATTCGAGCATCGGATTGTTAAGAACGACTCCACGCATATTGGACTCAATTCTATCTAAATATAATTACTTCAACTGTGTTAATTCAAATCATATAATGATTCCTCGAAAAAATAATATATTTTACGCAGATGAGTGCTTGAAGGACTGTGATAGACTAGTTACGAATATAAAACTAAAAGATAACGATGACATGGAATCTTATGTGGATTGTTTTGCAAACAGATGTCTTAATGGAAAAGATAACTACCAAAATAATATAGTAATAAATAATGAAAACAGTTTAAATATTAACGACAGTCCAGCTAAACATTCGATTGATAAATATTACAGCGAGAAACCTAGTCCAATTCGTGATAACCCACAACATATGCATTTTGAGTCATACTATAATCCTATCCCAGTGCGAGAATTTATGTCGCATCCGAGTCACTTAGAAAGCAATGAATTTAAATTGAAGGCTTCCAATAACGACAATAACTTTGAAATTATTAAGAACAATGTCGATACACAAACTACTAACACTAGCCCCGCGGAAAACCTGAATAATGCAATAATCTTAGAGGGAAATTTCATTAAGGAAAATTTTAAACCGCCTGAAATGAATTACGATCCAAGCTCTAATAATAAAATTGACACTTATATATCCTATGGTAAAAATAAAAATTTACAACAAATGTACAATACAAGAGACGATCAAAGAGCGGTGGACAATATACCTTATAATATAAACTACAAAGAAGACCAAAACGGGCAATTGGTTTTTCCATACAAATTGACAAGTTCAGAAATTTTCGATACTGCGTTAGCAAACAACCAAATAGAATATTTACCTTCCCAAAAACTTTTAAAAGAAAAATCATTGTTTCCTAAACAATATTTGAATTCACCATCAATAGCTGAAGCACATTATTCAATTCCAAGAATATTACCATATTCGTCAATTAAGTCTGATATTCAAAAAAAATCTTCAGCATATCCAACTAATGAAAATATTAAACATTTTAATTATGCGAAACCAAGACTATTTCCAGCATACGCTCAAACTTTTGATTCGGAAAGTTTAAATTCAAATCCGTCTTTACCGTATATGTATAAGCCTGAGACCGGTTATAACATGCAAAGGTATAATTTAGTAGAGACGAACGAAAGTAAAGCTTCTATCGCAAAACTATCAGCGATACCTTACGAACTGAAGTCCAGCCATATTCCAAAACTGAATCAATACAATATAGTGTCTGAGAAAAGTCCTGACCCCAGCACCCTTACCTACATACATACTCCAACTGCACTACAACGGCCAGGTTTTTATGCCCAAAAAGACCTACAAAATTTAAAGGTTGTACCTTCTCAAGGCCTCAATTCTAATACTTTTAAACAAAATTTACAAACACTTCCTTTGCTCGCTTATAAGAAACCTGTGCCAGTCATTAACAAGAAAATAAACTCCGATTATATACCTTCAGTATCATATTATACACTATATAGCTTTAATAAACCTCATAGTGTATCACCTAAAGACTACTCACCAACCAATTTTATTTCTCCCCTAAAGGTGAACCTTAAACCTTGGTATGAGACTATGCAAACAACTAATAAAAATCCAACAAAACCAAAAGCAATCACTTTAGACTCGTCTATAGTAACACTCAATTCTCCGAAGAAGCCACAGCATATATTTATTAAACCAAGAAAACTAATCACAACTCCATCATTAAATATTCCATGTAACTTAGTGCCGATTCAACTGGATAAAACTTACAATCCTGAATCAAACATAAATGAGATCTCAATGGATGGTCTATCCAAATCGAAATCAAAATATTTGCCAAGATGTGATGACAAGTTGCATTTGTTACAAACGCCTTTCAGTGCAAAAGATGATGAATCTTTACCACGCCATACCAATAAAGAGAATACTCCCAGCGTCAAGTTTACTCAATGGAAACCAATATTATTAGCTAAAGATTTTATAGAACCAAATTTTCCTTACAATGTTGCAAATCATAAAAATAAAGTAACTCCTTTCGTCACACCCTCGCAAGAAGTATATCAAACCATTCCAAAAACGAATGATGTGATACCATTAGATGTAGAGTATACGACAAGTAAAATACCCTCTTTTTATGACAGTCATAATCCCACTAAAATTATTTCAGTACTGCCGAAAACAGGCAGTACTGAGAATTATAAAACAAGCGTAGAAAGTCAAAAACTACCGTTTAAAAAGACTTTTAACCCGAAGAAGTTAAATGTTATTCCGCATTATCAAAGTATTTTAAACAAAAAAGCGCCAACTTGGGTTCAAAAATATCAACCAGTTGACGGCTTTCCAAGCCAAAACGTGAATCAGAATTTATTTACTAAAAACTTTAAAAGTAACGACAACCAAGAAAGAGATCCTATAATAGATTTAGACAAAGCGACAACGGGTATACCACAGTATAAAGTTTTTAATGCTCCAAATGCAAAAACAACAAAATATTACTGTCCCTCCAACAGATACCCATCATTTTTAAATATTCAAAATGATATTAATAGTCCTACTACTACCACCACAAGTTTTACGTCACGAAACCCAACGCCACATAGCCAACATTCACTTTTTACAGAACCTCAAGATAAAAACAACAAAGTACAAAGTATTTCTAATGGGATTGCTAGCCCATGTCATTTTCCTCCTTTATCTCAAACGTCAAAAACATATAAACCTCAATTTTCAGAAAAATTAAAAGAATTAACACATCAAGAAGCAGTTTCACATACTACAGAACCTCAAAATAAAAGCAACGAAGAACAAAGTATTTCTAATAGGATTGCTAGCTCATGTTATTTTCCTCCTTTAACGCAAACATCAAAAACATATAAACCTCAAATTTCAGAAGAATTAACACAACAAGAATCCATTCCACGTCAAAATAATCAGCGAAATTTCAAAAACCTCGAGTTGCCTTTAGCAAGCTCTACGAGCTACAAAAACCCTTCTTTGTATGTGCCAAATTATTTCAATAATATTCCGCCCAATCCACAACTAGCAACACTTTCAACAGCCACATATCACCCAGATACTGAGATTCAGAATAGTCCAGCTGTTAACTTCGCTCAACCACTGAAAATCTTAGATGAAAAAGAGTATTTCAAATCACCGAATGTTGAATATTACAATCCAACATCCAAATTTAAGGCGAAACCTTTTATCACGCCTCTTACGCCAAGAGTAGAACTTCTACCACCAAAAAGAAAAAACATGGACTTGTTGAATGCAGCATACTTTCCGAGTAAAATTAACACCATATGTAATAATACTGCATTTAGTGAAACTTCTAAGCTTTCTGATATAGATGATACAAATAATTACTTAGCAAGTGTAGAAGTGCCAAAAGTGCCTCCAAGAATTTCTTTAAATCGAGATGAAATAAAAAATATTAAGAATACTCCTTCCACACATATAAGTCAACATACTCCATCTTGGATAAAAAAATATTACCACTATCCGTTACAAACCCTTCACAATCTTCCAATCCAAATTAACAAGCAACATATTTTTGAAAAACCAGCAATTCCAATGTCGCATAAAGAAACAAAATTGGGCCAAAATAGGATTACTGAATCATACGATTTCCCTATGTCACAAATATTACAATCCTATAGACCGCAACCTCTCGAAGTACCAAAACTATCAAAGCAAAATGATGAGCTAACTCCACAATCAAAAACTAAAGTAACAGAATTTGAGCCTCCTCAACACCAACAACCAGATTTTCAAAACGTCACCTTTTCTCAAGCAAACGGATCAAATTATAGAATACCTCCTTTAAATCCGTATAGTCTCAAGAGCATGTTACGCAATGTACAACCAGCCAGAGCTCCTACAGCTACAAATCAACAAAGTAATTTAAATTTCAATCAAGAAAGAAACATCAAAGAATTACATGGTAATTTATATTTCCAACGAAATGGCCAGGGCCTACCAAACTTAGCCAATAAAGGGCCAGTATCATCAACTCCATACATCCATAAATATCCACCGTTTGAGTTTACAAATCCCATGTGGACAATTTCACCTCAAACTTTATCCAATAATTCATTAGAGCCAAAACAACAAATTAAATTTGCACCAATGAAAAATTCACTTGAACAAATTAAATGGTACAAAAATATTCCTTGTTACGCTAGTGGCGATGACTATAAAATTCAAAATCCGAAACTTAATTACGTTAAACCCTTTGATTATGAAACAAATGGATACTACCCAAAAATATCTAAACAAAAAGGATTACAGCCCTGTGTTAGCAATACTGCCAAGTTTTATGATCCTTTAATATTAAATCCTCATACCACGTCTTCGCAAACAAAACCAACAAACCTAGCGCTTGAACCCACAAGATTTTCGAATCCAGAAAAGTTGTGGACTCCAACATTAAATCATGATTTACGAACACCTGAATATTTTCCAACCTTTTCAACAACACAAATTAAATATTACACGCCTCCAGTTACTAAAAATGTTAATCCTATAAAACAACCATTAGTGTGTGTTAATAACAACAAAATAAATTATTATAAAAAACCGATTAACCCAAGTTCAATTAGGAAAACTATATATTTTACACCTGATTATCAACAAGGAATAAATGTTGAAAACGCTAGTAGAAAAGTATCTCCCATCGTGTATCAACCACAACATCCCATACATAAAAACTTTACAAAATTGTCTACATTACACAAACCTCTGCAATCTTATTTGGAACCAGAAAAGTCACTCGCCTCACATTACGAGATGCCAAAAGCATTAGTAAAATTTTCAAGCGTAGCCCCCACTGAAAGAATAAAATACAACATATGGCCCGCGAAGTATTCGCAAAATCTAAGTACACGGAGTCCAATTCCAAGCTCTTCGAATTTGCAACAAAATTCACCTTACTCGTCACGGCCATCCCAAAATCAGGAAAACAATATAAATCAAATAAATAATATTGTAAAAAATCAATTCGTGAAAGAACCTGTATCTTACATTCAAGGCAGAGGTCGATCAAACGGTCATAAATACGATACATTACGGAACGATTCACCATGTTCATTACTGTCTGTGCCTATACCTATGAATTCTTACAGCCCTAGCGCTTCTATAATTAGTAAAAAATCAGGGATACCGAAACCATATCCAAAATCTACATTTAACAGCAAAACAAAAGCGAATCCTACTTTAAAACTAAATACAATTTCAACTTCAGCAGTAGCTCCTATTATAAATAAACCTAAAACACAATCATATCCATACATAAATCAACAATCAACACAATGTGTATTTAACACACTATTTGAAGATCTGAAAGATAGTAGTGGTAACCACAGAATTTTGACTTCAGCAGTAGCTCCTTTTATAAATATAACACCATCTCTTGAAATGCAACCAAATCCATATAAATATACGCCCAAATTAAAAAATCTAAAAGATAGTGAAGGTTTCAGAATTCCGGCTTCAGCAGTAACTCCTATCACGAACATCTATAGCAAAATACCTTCTCTTAAAGCATGGTCAAATCCATATAAATATACGCCTACATTTAAATATTTGAAAGATAGTAGTGCTAACAACAGGATTCTGACTTCAGCAGAAACTCCTATTATAGATATAACACCATCTTTCAAAACAAAATCAAATACATATAAATACACACCATTAGAAGATCTTAAAAATGTGAAGAAAAAGAGTGTTGATCACAGAATTCCGACTTCGGCAGAAACTCCTATTATAATTATAATACCATCATTCAAAACAAAATTAAATCCATATAAATACGCAACAATAGAAGATCTTAAAGATGTCGCTGTTGACCATAAAACACGAACAAATCCATACAAATATGCACCATTTGAAGATCTTAAAGATAGTGGTAGTGCCCACGGAATTCCGGCTTCAGCAGTAGCTCCCTTTATCAATTTAGCACCATCTCTAGAAACACGACCCAATTCATATAAATACACACCATTTGAAGATTTTAAAGATAGTGGTGGTAACCCCAGAATCCCAACTTTAGCAGTAGCTCCTATTATAAACATGACACCATCTCTTAAAACACGAACAAATCCATATAAATACACACCATTAGAAGATCTTCAAGATAGTGGTGGTAACTACAGAACTCCAACTTTAGCAGTAGCTCCTATTATAAATATGATACCATCTCTTAAAACACGAACAAGTTCATATAAATACACACTATTAGAAGATCTTCAAGATAGTGGTGGTAACTACAGAACTCCGACTTTAGCAGTAGCTCCTATTATAAACATGACACCATCTCTTAAAACACGAACAAATCCATATAAATACACACCATTTGAAGATCTTAAAGATAGTGGTGTTTTATACCACAGAATTACAACTTCAGCAGTAGCTCCTATTATAAACATTACACCATCTCTTAACATACGACCAAATCCATATAAATACACGCCTACGTATTTTAAAGATCAAAAAGATGGCGGTGGCAACTTCATAATTCCGACTTCCGGAGTAACTCCTATTATGAACATGACACCATATAAATACACACCATTTAAAGATAGAAAAGATAGTGGTGGTTACCACAAAATTCAGACTTCAGCAGAAAGTCCCATTATAAACATAACACCATCCCTTAAAACACGAACAAATCCATATAAATACTCATCATTTGAAGATCTTGTAGATAGTGGTGGTAGCCACGGAATTCCGGTTTCATCAGAAACTCCTGTTACAAACATAGCACCATTTCTTAAAACACGATCTAATCCATACAAATACACACCAGTAAAAGATCATAAAGATATAAGTAGTGCTAACCACAGAATTTCGGCTTCAGCAAATACTTCTATAATGAAAAAAGTACCATCTCTTAAAACACGACCAAATCCATATAAATACACGCCTACATATTTTAAAGATGAAAAATATGGCGGTGGTGACCTTAGAATTCCAACTTCTGGAGTAACTCCTATTATAAACATGACACCATATAAATACACACCATTTAAAGATCGAAAGGATGGTAGTGGTAACCTCAGCAGTAAGCCTCCGACTTCAGCAGTAGCTCCTTATTTTAACATATTACCAGCTCTTAAAACACGATCTATTCCATATTATAAATACAGGCCTTCATCAAAAGATTTGAAATATAGTGGGGGTAACCACAGAATTCCGACTTCAGCTGCTGCTATTACTATAAACATAACACCATCTCTTAAAACACGAGCAAGTCCGTATAAATATACACCATTTGAGGATCTTAAAAATTGTGGTGATAACAACAGAATTCCAACTTCATCAGTAGCCCCTATTATAAACATAGCTCCATCTCTTAAAACGCAACCAAATCCATATAAATACACGCCTACATATTTTAAAGATAAAAAAGATGGTGGTGGTAATTTCATAATTCCGACTTCTATTGTAAAAATGACACCATTTAAAGATCGAAAAGATAGTGGTGATCACTACAGAATTCAGACTTCGGCAGAAAGTCCTATTAAAAACATAATACCATCTCTTAAAACACGATCAAATACATTTAAATACACACCATTTGAAGATCCAAAAAATATTGGTGCTAACATAACACCACCTCTTAGAACACGATCAAATATATATGAAAACACGCCTACATTTAAATATCTGAAAGATAGTGATGGTAATCACAGAATTCCGACACCAACAGAAACACCTATTATAAAAATGACACCATCTAGTAATCTATCAAAATACACGCCTATATTTAAAGAACCGAAAGGAAATGCCGAAAACAACATAATCAGTGATTTAATTAATTCAGCCACTTACCCGTTTGAATCATATTCACAATATTCTACTAGATTTTATGCTCCCACTCCGAACATTAAACCGCGCAAACTATCGCCTACAACCGTTCAACCATTACAGCCAATAGCGAAAAATAATATCGTAGATTTTGAGTTACAAAAGCCAAAACATCAAGACAAGCCTGTGGCTTACTCTGCACCATTATATAATAATGTAAATTACAATAGAATAGGAAACACTGAAAACAACATAAAACATACCATGCCATACCATACACTAGAAGGCAAAACACCTTGTAGTGTATTTAATACATACAAAAGCAAAACTTCTGAATTGTATGACATAAAACGACCAACAAAGGCAGCTTATTTTTCACAAAATCGACCATATGATGCACAAAATTCTTTTAATCCAATTAATAACAAAGAAAAATCTTCTATATCATCATCACAAATACCTGCAGTTTCCTGGGCTCCGCAAAACATTTTAAGCCCAGCACAAACTGTCATATCCAGTCCACAAAATGGAAATGTACCACGTCTCACAGAAAATACTTCAAATCTATACGAAACCGATGTTCCCCTTCCAAAAGTTTTAGGCAGTTCTTATAATTTTCTGCAAGATAAAGTAGATACCTCAACACATTATAAACCAAGCTTTGCGGTCCCTCCAACTAGACAGTCTTTAGGAAAGATTTTACCTCTAAAGCAAAGTCCTGTGCAATCCGACGATAATTTATTTAAAAACGTTGCTGTGCATAAAAGTGATGATCCTGTTCAAAACATCCTTTACTCTTATCCAACGCAAGGTAATCAACATAATACTGAAGAGTTTACCGATTTAAGGGATAATTATGTAAAACCTTTTAAATGTATAAAATGTGATTGCAAAGTTTGTGAACGTAATCCCACAATTCTGGACCAAATAATGAAACAATTGTACGCGTATTCCAAAACGTTGCCAGATAAATTTTACGAGAGTCGAGCAGGTTTCACTAATGGTAAAATAAGTATACCATTCCGCGACATGGGTCTCGCTAAGTATGAAATCACAAAACCGAACGAATACTTCGTGAAAACTGAAATTCCGGGTTTATTCATAAAGGCTTGGGGCTCGAGAATAAAGATTATAAGACCGAGGCTAGTCCTCGACGTGAAGGAGTACGAGGGTTACAATTTTATGCCAGTAATAAAGAATCATTATTACAGTCCGGAGTTCGCTCAAAATGTGGCAAAAGATATCGTTACGAGGTTGTACGGGGAGCCTATTGTGATAGACGGTGTGTACAGGCCGACCAGCCCATACGCGGTAATTGACGATATAAATAATGCCGTGGTAAACGACGGCAAAGCTTATATTTTATGGCCGACGCTATGTAATTGCGGGTGTATGAAAAGCGGGTGTAAATGTTGTTTTAGGAGCTAGTTAGGATCAAATTGCAACAACGCGATGCATTTTTAAATGAGCCATTCAAATTTGGAATAGGCAGACCAAGTCTCACACCACGAACAACGGCATGTCTGTCAATTTAATAAGTATTGCATCGACGGGTCTCGTGCTAAATAATATGTGACCTGATCCGTAGTGTAAGAAAAGTTAAAAGCGTATACTTGACTGAAAAAGTGTAAAAAAAGGTTTATGTCTATGCGGTATGAAATCGTAAATGTTAAAATGGGCCCAGACGACCCCAAAATGGGACCAATCATATTTTAACCACGCTTTATCTCGACATTACATTATAACACGTCTATGGTGGATAATAAAAAGTTATCGGTGTTATTTTATGAAGTTTATCAAAAATCATAAACTAAGTAACGTATTTAATAACAATTCTTTATTTCTGAACCATTACATAACGTAACATAACATTTTTACAATCTATTTTTCAAAAGTAACTTTGTTTACACACAAGTATCTAAATAAATTGTTTTAAGTAAATATACAATTTTATTTTAGTTATGTAGTAAGCCATACAAATTGCAATGGATCCCAGACTAGGCAGAGCTCTTGGTGGTCCTGTCATGTACTTAATAACAAAATACAACCCAATTCTTAGATAAAACAAGATATTTATTTTCGCACTTAGCTAGATTCATAAAATATAAATTTCATAAACAAAAAAGTAATATTTTAATAAAAAAGTAGAAAAGTAGAAAGATGTATTTTAATCCACAATATAGTCATAATGATTCCTTATAATTCTCAGTAGGCACAATATACATATTTTACTGCTAAAAGAAAACATTCATCAATTCGAAGAAATAATTATGTACTTACTTAAATTCTTATTCATCGCACTGATTAAAGCATAAAAAGAAATTCTATATAAAAATAATTGTTTCAATAATAATTTCCCCGCTAACATCTCCAGGCACCAAAGGACTCGATTTACCTTTAAAATATAATAACGTTTCGATTTGTGCCACATTTAGAGAATCGTCGATAAGGGTGTCACGTAATTTATCGCCCGATAGACCGCAGCCGCGACGCGCCAGACGCCATGTTTGATAATTCAAATTTCGAATACCAGATTTCCAATGTTTTTAAATGGCGAACATTTAGAAACATTTGAAAATGTCTTTGCTCTTTTTGGTCTTGAAATTTTAATAATTTTAATCAAATATCGCGTCTTCCACGTTTTCTGGCGGGTGTAATAAAAATGTAATAATTATTATTGCCAGAAATTAATAGTAATATTATATAATTAATTGTTACGTATGTAGGTTAGTTAGTTCAACATTTAATTAATGATAAGTACTTAATTATGTTAACAATAACTATTTATTTTATTTTATGGTGTATGTAGCTGATCTCACTTCCATTATTAAAGTAAATAATTAATTTATTATGTATGTAGATTGTAATATTGCCTTATGTTTAAAATCTTACATTAATAAATAATATACAACGTTGTATGTTTATTGTATTACTTAATAAAATATGGACTGTTCTTTGCTGTATTTTTTTTATTTTAGTGCCTTTTTAACTGACTTCCAAAAAAGGAGGAGGTCCTATATATTCAGCTATAGATTATTTTTAACATTCAAATTACTATATCCAAAAGTTGAAACCAGCAGCTGTAAAGTCATTTATTTAAATGTCAATTCTTAAAACCTGTCATAGTAATATACAATTCGGTGACAAACCTAATTGGTGTATAATAACACACAGTATTGCACAGAAACAAATCATAAATCACAAGTTGATTCAAATAAAATTATAGAGCCAGTCGACAAGATGGCCGCCAGTTCCTAGTATACGTTGATTACAGGGTATACAATACTTTATTACTGGACTGAAGGACTATTCAATTTTGTATTAGCCGTTTCAAACCGCTACAATCAAAGAACTATTTACCTAGTACTGAAGCAACATCGACCTTATTAATAACTTAATAAGCATGTCTTTGCCTGATTTAAAAAAAAACTGACAGCTACATGGATTAGGATAGGAAACGTAGATGTTTCTGTTAGTGAGGAGCATAGGTTTTTGTTTTATCTCATAGCAAATTTTATAGCAAAATCAGTAAAAAAGACAGAAAAATCCACGCTTTAACCAATACGACCTCTTTTTGGGAGTCGTTTAAAAACAAAACACTTAAATCAAAACAGCAATTACAGTTTCATTGCCATAGACAAAGTCGATAAAAAAATTACAAAATTTAAAAATGGAATTCCCATGATGGCGGCGCGGGAATATCGAATGATAATTACCGCTCGTATTGGCTGACAACACGCCATTGTGCCCTTTATTTTTAATCTACACTCGCGTTTCCAGGTAAAACGTCACTGCTTGATTGCGCTGTAATTGTTTTGTGTTGACAAACGAGCAGGCGATCGCCTAATAGCAAGTGCAATATGTACCCACAAAACCACGACAAAATTAGTAATACTAATACTTAAATGCAATCACTATTTCTGATTTCGGCCATGATGACTTGCATGAAAACTTAAATCAAACACGGGAATTGTTTTATAGTGCCAAAGTGTGTGCGCGTTACATAGAGCGCTTTCTCTTAGTATACTCATGCAACCCAGTGAGACCGAATTTCGTCATGCCCGTCCGACACATTAAACATCTTACTTGCCGCCCTCAGAGACACAATGGTGATTGAGTGTAGAGTTTGACGGATAATGTATGAGGCTTATGTCAGAATCTTCATTTAATTACAGTAATTTATACTCATTCTGTGAGCGGCAGTTACATGTCAGTGTCTAAGCTCTAAACACACTATGCCGAATTTCCGCGGCGGAAATTCTTCATGATTACGTCAGCAATGTCAAACGCATACAATATAACGCGACGGAATTTCGGCATGGTGTGTCATCGGTAATTTAAAATACATTGCAGGCGGAATGAAGCCAAACTTCCGCCGCGGAAATTCGGCAGTGTATCAGACACTCAGACAATCAGGTGTTTATGTGACTTTTTTTGTTATTTTTTGACAAAGCGAAATGTACATTTCCTGCTAATATAAAAAAAATCCACAGCCGAACATATTATAACCTCCTCCTTTTTGGAAGTCGGTTAAAAACGGGCACATGAAGTCGAACATAAAATAACAATTTACCTAATTGATAATAGACCGAAGCAATAAATTATTAAATTGATGGGCGATTTGTAAATAAATTATATACATTTTCAATAAATAATTGATTCATATATAATTGCACAGCAATTCAAAGTGGTATGTTATTAGACTGAAATTAGTACGTTTTCAATTAAACGTTATATTATTTTTACTACTTTAATTAATTACATAATATTATACTTAATACATACTATCTATACTTAATAATATAATTGCTAAAGTGAAGAAGAAAGTGTCTGTATGTCTGTTATTTCTTCACGCCCCAACTGCTGATCCGATTTTGTTGAAATTTGGTATGGACACACTTTATTACCAGTAGCCTTAGCACGGCCGCCAGTAGAAATGCGAAAGTATGGACAAACTGTGGATATAAACTAAAGGTGCCGTTCCGATCTTTACCGCGGCCAATCGCGACCGACAAAAATTCAATTAAAATGCCACTTTATGACAGACTATAGTATATGTCATAGAGTAGGATATTATTTGAATTTTTAAGACTATAGTCTGTCATAAAGTGGCATTTTAATTGAATTTTTGGGAACGAAAAAAGATCGGAACGCTACCTTAAGTTTATCTCCACAGTTTGTCCATACTTTCGCATTTCTACTGGTGGCCGTGCTAAGGCTACAGGAATGGACATAGGATACTTTCAAATCCCGGAAAAATGTACGGCTCCCTAGCGAAATTTACGGTATTACTACATAATATTTACACCTGTTGGACAGTTGATTAGAGAAATATTCAGTACAAAATGGTCTCAAAACCACTGTTCGATTGATGTTTAGTTTTTTGTGGTTAGTCCATTATACTTTAAAGCCACTACCATGATCCATGATTGTAAAGTTGACACGGAATTTTAGCTTCTCCTCCTTCGTATTGTTATATTTTGTTTTTTATTTTACTTTTTTTTTTAATTTATTTTTAAATACTATGACGTAACTATCAAATGACTTTAATGTATGTTTTTGATTTTACTGTTAAAATATTATGTTAAAATATGTAATAAGATCTTTTAAAATAAGACGTAGTTACTTAAGGCACGTTGCATGTTAATTAGAATAAGATCTAAAGAAAATGTTTTGAAATAATAATTAGACAATATTTCCACGCCAATGAGGCAGAAATTTTGATACCATACATAAATATTAAGAACCATTGTTAAACAAATTTCCTGGAAATAAATACTATTCTATTCTATTCTATTCTAAAAGCGTGTTTGTCTATCGTCTGTCTTTTATCTCTTCAGCCTGCCTAACATACGCCAACGAGATATCTCACTCTACATGTTTTCTCGATGTTTGATGGTTTGTCTCTTCATCTCTATTGATCCTAGCATGTCAAACATTTTTTCCAGCGTAGATTTATCATCGAAATAAGTTATTTTTATAGACTTTTGTCGAGATAATGTCGAGATTTTGACATTATGAGACGAGTAGTTTTTAATTATCTCGAGAGTGAGTTATCTCGTTGGCGTATGCTAGGCAGGCTGGTGTAACCGCTGAATGAATGTTATTTGCGGAAAAAATTAATGTCAGGATTTTCATGCAAAAAAACTTACCTGGATTTGTTTCAGATCGTCACTGTCTTCCGTACAACTATCTGAAAAAAACAACAAAATGAATAAAAAAAAAATACATAACTTTTTAAAATTTAAAACTGGTTAAAATTTTACAAGATGATAATTTTACTTTGTGTATGACAATTATTTTCCTGCCTAGACAATATAATAATTATAGTTTTTTTTAGTTCCTGAACATTCTAAGTTTACAGATATGTGCCCTTTTCGAAATTGCATATTCAATTATAACAAAAGAAAATATAGATCAATTTTTATTTTTGCCTCTTTATGTAGAGTCATTACACATATTAGACTAGACGTTCCGTGCGGCTTCGCCCGCATAAATTAGATATTTCACAGACAAATTAGTCCACAAAAAATAGCCTTTGATCCTTCACGTGGTCTACTTCTTATCTGTGCCAAATGACAGAAAAATTGCACAAGTAGTTCGTGAGATAAGCCCTTTCAAATAATTTCCCCCGCTTTTTCCACTTTTTCCTCTATTTCTTCGCTTCTATTAGTTTTAGCGTGATAAAATGTAGCCTATAGCCTTCCTCGATAAATGGGCTATCTAAAACTGAAATCATTTTTCAAATCGGACCAGTCGTTCTTGAGATTAGCACGTTCAAACAAACAAACTCTTTCGCTTTATAATATTATAAAATACCTATAGTATAGATGACGTACGTGCCTACGAGTATATGCAGTTGTTTTAAAACACCTTATGCGACATTCAACGTATTATTTTCTTCGTCCGGTGTAGTCTACAATCAAAGACTGCTAAACGAAAATCAATACCTTTAAAAACCTCTCAAAGTTCACATATTGCATTATTGAAATCAAAGCCTGAATGTTTAGGGTGGAGTAATTTGATTTCACAACAAACAGGGCGGAGGGGCGCTTCAAAAGGTTTAGACTCGAATGTCAACGAAATATTTAATCCAATCTGAGGGGCAAAGTTGTATCAAAACTGGCGCATGCAATGCTCTCGGAGAATTTTCAATTTGCCCCCCTAATGGACACGATAACTTTTGATGCGAGTGTCGCTTGCTAACTTATGCTGTTAAATGACATGAAACTAAGCAGTTTTAGCTATTTAGTTATTTTTAGTTTTACATGGTTTTACTATACAATAATACAGTCAAAATGACGATGTGAACTTAGAAAATCGTGACTTGTTGAAGTGACACGTCTATGTCTAACAAAAAAATCGGCCAAGTGCGAGTCGAACTCGCGCACAAAGGGTTCAGTACCGTTATAGAGCCAAAATTTTAGATTTTTTGTATAAATATAGCTATAGCGAGGCTAACAATTTTTTTAATATATTTTTATCTAAGATCTAAGATAGATTATGACCAGACAATGTTACAACAAGAACTTATAATATCCTAAGATCCGACCGTAAAATCCTGCATAAATCGTTTTTTTCGATCAAATATATTTTAAAATAATTTTTAGAACGTATAGAATGGATTAATGTTGGGTTGCCTTGTTAAAAGTAGCCGCAAGTACCTCTAATTGTGTAAAATGAAAGCCCGTAATACAAATTTGCGTGTATTCAATGGAAAAATAAGAACTAAGAAGGAATGACATAAAAATAAAAACGCCTGTTAAATAAAAATTGCAATCTTGCGCCTTCTCGACGTCCTCAAATTCTGCCAGGCATAATAATTGTAGGCCTGAACATTTGTCTTAAACAAAAGTGATGACAACCCCAGTTTGCGGCTATCGTGCAACTGGCAACCATGGATATTCATGCACAAAATGCATAAAACTTTAATTTTGTATCAAAATTATTAAAAAAATCGATGCTTTAATTTTGATGAAGAACTATGTCTGTTTACGGGCTGGCAACCCTAGGTTGCGGCCGACTTAGAGCTGGCAACCATTTATATCTTATTTTGTCTCGTCATTTTCTTTTAAATTATGTAAAATTTACTGAAAAAAATATTCAAACAAATTATGCATTTATCTCATGAACATTAAACTAAATTAGAGGTACTTGTGGCTACTTTTGACAAGGCAACCCAACATTAATCCATTCTATACGTTCTATAGATTATTTTAAAATAAATTTGATCGAAAAAAAACGATTCCTACAGGATTTTACAGTCAGTCCAATACTATAAGGATTAGGGTCAATTCAGACCGCAAAGTGACGAGGCGAGGCGAGGCGCAGCACGGCATAAATGATGATGGGCAAAAATTAATGGGCTATGGTATAGGGCTCAACAAGAATGGATTATATATTTTTAGGAAGGTATACCCAAGTACATTAAACTACTACTGTGAGCGTAAATCTAAGATGTATTGTCTAAGTCAAGACACTCGTTACCTTTCTAAGCGCAAATAAATCTTACCACATAGACGACAAAAACTACGCCGGTAACGCCGGTCTTGTACATTGACTGTATATTATTTCAAAATGTACAGTTGTTAGGGGCTGGGCGCCATATAACTTTTTTACCTACCCACTAAGAGCTATATAATGGTATATATTTTATGTTGAGACTTATATACCGAAATCCCCATGATCCTTTGTATGGATTTGACAGATTTCAATATCCACATTTTAGAAATGCATCTACGCGTCGCGTTTCGGTCTCAATTAACCTTAGTCGCTTTATAGTCCGCTTTTCTTAACTTATAGTAAGAAAAAAACTCTGCGAAAAAACCATATTAATTACTTCAAAACCCGTGATAATTCATAAGTCTATTCCGCCCGCCATTTTGTCTTCCTATCGACGAGTCCCAAGTCCCAGGTAAGTACAGAGTCAACAAAGCTGAAAGCACAAATCAGATTCATACAAAATTCAACAGACACATTAGACTTGCTAACAATATACAAATCGCCAAGTATTAAAACCGTTTAAAACCGATAGCTCGAAAACTATATCGCTGCCAAAAGTACAGCCTATAAACTGGTCCTTTAGCCGAGACTTATTTGTCATCGCAGCCATGTAAACCGCACTGGCCTCAGGCACTAATATAACTGACGTGCGACCTCTGACGAGTGGTGAGCTATTTTAGTAGCAACCTGTACAGTGTATAACCAACCTACACTATAATAATATATTAAAGTTAGCCTACGCCAGACGTAATGTTATTTTTTTAAGGAATCGATAAAATTTAAAGGCCTTTTAGAACAAAAATATAAACTAGATGACCCAGTGTACTTCGTATCACTTTCCTCCTAATATTATAATATCTATGGACGCTTCACACCACGTCAGTCTGTGCTAAGTACCTGAAGGACTTGTGTTACAGGTACCAGACAACGAAAATATATACTTTTATAACAATATATTTAAGATTTTTATTATATGATACACATATTTAGTACACATCCATGACCCAGGAACTTTGAAATCTTTTCGTACCGTCACGTCGGCGGAATTCGAACACGCGATCCCCGGCTTAAGCTACTAACGTGCTTATCCACTGAGCCACAGAGGTCGACGAATATATACCAGATACCTAGTCTTTCACTAATATTTTAAAACTTAAATTAGGGGTTCTCGAGGCGTATTTAAAGATACATTTTTTAGGATAGATAGTATAATCATCTATCCGACGACAGTTGAAATGTGAAAAATGGATGGATGGAGCACTTTAGTATAACATAAACTCAATATACACTCTAAATAATTTAGTACACTTGAATTATTCAAGTCTTAAAAAGCGTCTAGGTGTCAAACCCTTATCCGGAAGCGAACGCCGCAGCCTCCTGACTAATCGCAGAAAGTAATTACATCTAAACGCCACCTCGTTAACGGTTAACGAACCGTTAGCGTTAACTGCGGGTTAACTAACTGTCGGTTAAGCTCGCGTGACGTAAGATTGATTCTAGCTGGTTGCTGGTTATATAAGGTGTGATAAGAAATGCGTGCTGCATTGTGATAGCCCTTACAGTGTAGTTGATAGCAAATTAATTCTAATAGGAAAGTATACAAGGTGCAACAAAAATATATGATACTTTAGGGTGTGTATGTATTCCACGTATAGAATTTACTGTGAAAATAGCAGCGCTGAAACACCATTTTTGTAATTTATATGTGCAAGCGCCCGAATGTCATGCATTTTCTCATACAAAAGTAAAAAAAAAAGTTCTTTCACCTCTGCTAAATATTTATTATAGGGGCCTCATACAAACCCTAAAGCAGGGGTCACCATTCACCAATAAGTTTCGCTCGGGGACCGTTTTAAGACATGAAATGACCTTCGCGGTCCACACATTTTATATTAAAAAAAAATTTAACAAAGGTAAAATTACGAAAATTACAAAGGTATTATTTTAATCAATGAGAAAAGTAATCATTTTTTGTAGCTAATTATCTGTCTGAAATTTGGAGTGAAATATTGGTGCAAGCTATAAATATTGACATTAAATCCTGGAGATGTTGAAGTCCTAAGATGAACGAAGATCATCTTCGAACATGCTCGGTCCGCACACAATGGGTCGGCGGTCCGCTATGAGGTGACCTTGTGCCTTAAAGTATTATCGCTTCGTTTTGTTACACCCTGTATAATATCTATCTGTTATGCTACCCATGCTTTTGATAAACAGATTTCGATGAATGAACATTCCGGATACTTTGAATCAAAGATTATTTCCTATCCCACAGTACGGTTCCCGCGCGATAAACAAATTTCGTATTAACCGTTGCGACTAATTTTTCATTAGTCGTTAACTCGTACGGTATACAGCATACGGGGAGTCTGTAACAAGTAATGGCGCATTTTCTTTGGTCATGGCATGCCTTTCAGAAATCTCCCGCACCCCGCATGCGGGCCCTACCAACCCCATAAAATTAAGTGGAAATATAGAATAATAATATACACTAGACTAGATGACTCCCACAACTCTATTTGACACGGGAGAGCCATGCTTCGGCACGAATGGGCCGGTTCGACCGGAGTAATACCACGGGCTCTCAGAAAACCGGCGTGAAACAGCGCTTGCGCTGTTTCACGCCGAGTGAGTGAGTTTACCGGAGGCCCAATTCCCTACCCTTTTCCCTTCCCTACCCTCCCCTATTTCCTTCTTACCCTCTATTCCTTTCCCTACCCTCCCCTATATAACCTCTTAAAACGCCGGCAACGCATCTGCAGCTCTTCTGATGCTGCGAGTGTCCTTGGGCGACGGAAGTTGCTTTCCATCAGGTGACCCGTTTGCTCGTTTGCCATTTCTTTTTTTTGTAAACCGGGAACCGTACATTTTCCGGGATATCTAGTATGCTATGTCTTTTCCCAGGACTCAAAGTATGTCTATACCATAAAGTTAATATACCTAGCGGGATAGAGCAACAATCTCGAGCTGTCAAACGAAACCGAAATTGGTTTTCATCTGTGTGAATATGTGCACGTATACACTTACACAAACATGATTGAACGTGAATTCTATGAGATTAAATTGTCAACGTGCGGCACGTGCCGACTGGACGTCAAAAAAAGAATGCTGCTGTCATGTTACATGTATCACACGTCTCTTTCTACCACGCAGTGTTACTGATGGTGATATCTCTCTTGCTCAGGCCTTTGTTTCTCTATTCCGCTAGGTATATTACTACTTTACTTTACGGTCTATACCCAGGAAAATCTGTTCAGCGTTTTGCTACACGGTAAAACACACAATAAATACGAAAACTACAAATGGGAACTAATCGTATCGGCGTTTAACCGCACACATTAAACGCGCGGTTTCATTCAATGAAATGTACCCCCCTTATCCGCCATATCGGTTCCCCCCTCATTGTCAGAAACAAAAGGTGCCCTTAGCCAAGATGCTTCTTTATCGCTTCTTTATAGAACTGCCGATAAAATGTATGTAATTGATAGAAGCGTTCGATAATAGATAATATGAAGTTGACGTTCGACTCGTATAATGTCAATCGCATACCTTTTGACCGGCGATTCTACCTGTAACTAAACAAAGTGATAATACTTAAGGGTGTGTACGTGTTCCTTTTAGAGAGTTCACTGTGAAAGTAGCAGCGCTGAAAGACGAAAGTTTTTTTTCACTTTTGTATGGGCAAGGGCCCGAGCGTCACGAGTTTCCCCATACAAAAGTGAAAAAAAAATTGGTCTTTCACTGCTGCTACTTTCACAGTGAACTCTACAAGGAACACGTACACACCCTAAAGTATTATCAGTTATTTTTATTACACCCTGTATATGTGTCCCTTATATAGAGTTCGCCATGAAAGTAGTAGTTCTGAAAGAGCCATTTTTTTATTTCTTTTTAATGAAATAAGGGGGCAAACGAGCAAACGGGTCACCTAATGGAAAGCAACTTCCGTCACCCATGGACACTCGCAGCATCAGAAGAGCTGCAGCAGGTGTGTTGCCGGCCTTTTAAGAGGGAATAGGGTAATTATAGGGGAGGTTAGGGATGGGAAGAGAAGGGAATAGGGGAGGGTAGGAAGGGTAGGAGATTGGGCCTCCGGTAAACTCACTCACTCGGCGAAACACAGCGCAAGTGCTGTTTCACGCCGGTTTTCCGTGAGAGCGTGGTATTTCTCCGGTCGAGCCGGCCCATTCATGCCAAAGCATGGCTCTCCCACGTCTTTATTTGTATGAGTATGGTATTTGTATGAGCGAGCGGCCCAGGACCCATACAAAAGTAAAAAAGTTTGTCTTTCAACTCTATATTAATACACAATACAGATTCTATTATCACTTTTTTGTTACATCTTGTATAAAGAAGCGATAGACTAAACGTCTTGGCTAAAGGGCCGGGCCCTTCATAACGTTTAATTCGTTTAACCCTTTCGAGTGTCGCAACGTGAAGGGCCAAGGTACACGGCACTTCCAATTATTGGATTCTGTAGTTGAGTTTCAACGAAGAAGTAAGAACAGTTATTTTTTAAATAACTTTATTATATTATCTACTAATTTTAAGTGTTCGTTTTCTTTAGGCCCTTCATAGACGTAGCTATAATCCATACTAATATTATAAATGCGAAAGTGTGTCTGTCTGTCTGTCTGTCTGTTACGTCTTCACGCCCTAACCGCTGAACCGATTTCGCTGAAATTCGGCATGGAGATACTTTGAGTCCCGAGAAAGGACATAGGATACTTTTTGTCCCGAAAATGTACGGGTACGGCGCGATAAACGACATTTGGCGCAACGGAGTTGTGGGCATCAACTAGTTATATATCATTTCTATGAAGACAATGAAATAATATATCGACAGACACTGGAGATCGGAATTATACCTCCTGCAACTTTTCGCCATCGTCCCACCCGAAAAACATACCATCCTCATCACCTTGATGAGTGGCAGTCTTCCACCGTGCGTTTTTCGCGTAACTTTCTGCCGCGCACTGTAAAACTCTGGAACGAACTGTCACCGGCAGTATTTCCGGACCTATACGACCTGCAAACCTTCAAGAAAAGAACGTATTCCCTCTTAAAAAGCCGGCAACGCACCTACAGCTCTTCTAATGTTGCGAGTGTCCATGGACGACGATAGTAATTGTTTCCCATCAGGTGACCCATTTGCTCGTTTGCCCCCTTATTTTATAAAAAAATATACCTCGATTAATATCTTAGTACATTTCGCATATTAATAATACTAGCTATTTGACTGAGCTTTGCTCGGTATTCGATGAAACACGAATAAAATTACATTTTCTAAAAATGATTCCTAGCTAGATCGATTTATCGCCCCCGAAATCCCCTATATACTAAATGTCATGAAAATCGTTGGAGCCGATTCCGAGATTCCAATTATATATTATATATATACAAGAATTGCTCGTTTAAGAGGGCGACTAACCCAAAAACCAAACATCGTCCTTCTCTGTTCACTCTCACGCCCGTCTTTCATATGCCAGGTGAAAAAGGACGACCCGGATTCATCGCCAAATTAGTTTTTTCTCAATAACTCGATAAATATACAACATTTTAAAAATCCGCTAAGTCGATCTCTCAATGATAGAATTTTATACAATGTGTTAAAACATTAACTTAGTTCAATGCACGGTTATGGCAATAAATAAAAAAATCGTGAAAATTAGATGCATCTTTGTTATTGTTTTCTATCGAGAAAATTATAAGATATCGTGTTTTTGCTCAGATTGAATTCTCGGAAATATAATGTAGTATCTAATTTTAGAAAATGAAACAATTCGGGGCTTATTTTCAATTATAAAAAGGAATTATAAAATCGAAAATTTTGGTTTAGTCGCCCCCATAAAGATAATGTATTTTGATTATAAAAAAATACGGTATCCAATATTTCATTCATATTCATAAAGCATATTTCGCAACATCCTAGACAACCAATTTCAATATCCTACAACTAATTTCAATATGAGTCTCGGCATAACATTTTTTATGCTCGAAAATGTCCCGCAAATTAGCAAATAAAATAATTAATTAAAATCAGCTCCGTACTCTAGGCATCACAGTGAAACATAATCTGGTAAAAAAAAAACTCGTCATTATCTTCATCTGTAGTCGGTTAAAAGCAAAAAAATCTTTCAAATCTAGTTATTTTGAGCGTCGTAGCCCGAGTGCTACGCGGCGCTACGCCGTAGACGCCGTAGCTACGTCGCGCTACGCACGTAGAGTGCACGTAGCATGCCGATTCTGTTATAATGCAACGTTAATTCAGCGTTAGTCCTTCTTCGATTAAGTCAGTTTCCTGACTGAACAGCAAAATTATTATTATTCTTGTCATATTTTTTATCTATATATTAATACGTGAGCCAAAAACTTTGTATCCCTTTTGACGAAAAATGGGGAAACGTAGGTGCATGAAATTTTGCACAGTTATAGTTTATATGGCGAAGGAGTGCATTGAGCTAATATTATTTTGAAATTATGCTTTTATCATAAAAAAATTTAAGAAATAAAACATTACACACACTACAACACACACACATGAGAAATGACAGATTTTTGAGTGACAAGCCTATACATACGAATTATACTCTTTTATTTATGGTTGAAGTCTGCTGACAACAAGTTGACAAATTGAAAATGGATTATAGTTTTTTTTTTTATTGAATCTTAGATACTATTTGACAATGCTTACACGGCCAGTCTGAGATTCCAATTATATATATATATATATATATATATATACTCGAAACTCGTGACGCTCGGGCCCTTCCCCATACAAAAGTGAAAAAAATTTTTCGTCTTTCAGCGCTGCTACTTTCACAGTGAACTCTCTACAAGGAACACGTACACACCCTAAAGTATTATCACTTATTTTTGTTACACACTGTATATATATATAAATATAAATATAAATATAAATATATATATATATATATATATATATATATATATATATATATATATATATATATATATATATATATATATATATATATATATATATATACAAGAAGTGCTCGTTTAAAGATATAAGATTAATACACATATACTTTTTAAATTTAATAAAATTGCTCTTTCAGCGCTGCTATTTTTACAGTGAAGTGAAATAAGTGACGCATATAAACCCTATTAATAAATAAGTATCAAACATTTTATATCCACGTAAAATCTAGTCTACAAAAAATATTTAAATGTTAGGTATAAAACCTAAAATATAACTTTAAAACTATTTTAAAAGCAACGAAATCCCAAATAAAACATAACTTTTATGACGCTACGAAAACTATAAAATGTAAGTTAATTTAGTTAGGAATTATGGATTGCCTGGGCTTATCGGCGATCCAGGTTTAGACCTAGGCGGCGGCAAGATCTAGATAGCCTAGGACATTTACATTATTTACACCTCGAGTGGCTTTAAAACGGTTTTCCACGCGAAAATACCTCACCTACACTAGCTATTATTAGTCTTTTGGTAAGTTTTTTTTCTTTTTTAATCGACTATAAGTAGGGTTAGTGTCCGTCCAACCGTCTATTTGTTACCAGGCGTGTATTTCTTTTGCCCCTTTTCAAGAAATAAAAATTTAAAACTACATAATAAAGAGATTAATATTTAAAAAACTAAAAATAACAATACTTTATGATCTATACCAATTGTATGCTAATTAAAGTCGCTAATTTAATTTAAACGTTTTTATGCATAAGTACCTAAATGGAGGCTTTCGGTCCGAGAAAATGATTTGAAATAAAAAAAAATATGCATATCAGCCAGATATATCAGCCAGATAACAAAGTAGGTAAGTAACAAGGTTTGTTAAAATAATAAGGGAATAAATTAATAATTGTCCTGATATTGTAATTTGTTACCCACTTGAACAAATCATGTTGAATTTATCATGTACTTCTTCTTCCATGAGGTTCTGCTGAAATAAATAAAACGAGCACTAATTTGCTTTGGTATAATATTACAGACTAATATTATATCTGGCTATAATATTACAGAAACCCTGGATACTTATGGGCGCGTTTTCTGCGCACGCGGATTTAGCGTCGCGTGTTTTTCCAAACGTTACAGCAGAGAACGCACGTCTGAACGCGCCGTAAGCGGGCCCCTAGACGATTAAAAAAACCCTAGGTGGGATAATATTGCACAATACGTGATATTGTGCAACATCACGTATCTGACGTGGGAGAGCCATGCTTCGGCACGAATGAGCCGACTCGACCGGAGAAATACACGAGCTTACACAAAACCGGCGTGAAACAGCGGTTGCGCTGTGTTTCGCCGAGTGAGTGAGTTTACCGGAGGCCGGAGGGTATTGGCCCTACCCTTTTCCCTTCTCTACCCTCCCCTATTACCCTATTCCCTCTTAAAAGGCCGGCAACGCACCTGCAGCTCTTCTGATGCTGCTAGACGCTAGTGTCCATAAGCGACGGAAGTTGCTTTCCAACAGGTGACCCGTTTGTTCGTTTGCCCCCTTTTTTCATATAAAAAAAAATTGAACGCCCCCAGCCTTTCAATCTTATTGTCAAATAAATTGTTCAATAATATTCTTCAATGATAGTGCACCATAAAATTGCTCGTCTAGGATCCCGCTTATGCTACGATCCTATATTCTATCCATTGTGATGCCATAAGTTTTGATTATCAACTATTGTCGGTCAGGGACTGTGTTGTGTTATGCTCCACTGCAGATGAAGGCTTAATCACAAAAGTTTTAGTTTGTTTTCAAAGCTGTTGGCGATATTTCAGTTCGAAGTCGAAATTCCAACCAATACAACTGTGAACCAGAAACAAAAGTGGTAAATAGCCACGAGAACCTGGTTCTTTAGGGGGAAAGACAAGCTACAATGCACTTAATAAAGCTGTCTTGAGAAAGGCATGAATGATATTAATACAAGAAAAATAGTAGAATACCCTTCCTAAAGCATTAAACGGCAGATAGTACAAATCGCAAAAACTCAAAACAAAAACGACGACAAATAATTTAGAAAACACAATCTCATTTGTTTTTATTATAGCGTAGACCTTTTATGACTTAGATTTTTCGTCTACCCATTTAAGGCAATGTTTCACGATGGCTAGAAAACATTATTTATTTAGATCACGCAATTTCCCATCACAATTTAGGTCAGCATTTAAACTGACATAAAGAACTTTTCTATTATACCATTCGATTCATAGCCAAAACGTTAAAATTGGCAAGCCTCCACAAGATCTTCGGTTAGCCGCAAAAAACTGAAATCTGAGAGTTAATAAAAGCGCCTGTGAAAAATTGCATAGCAAACACGCAAATCCAATACTCGTTCTCGCTCAACTCGCTATTGGTACTCTGTTGACTTGATAATAGTATTATCACATTCGAATGCTTTTAGAATAGGGCAAATATTAATAATAAGAATGCGAAATAATTACTTTTAGCGGTGAAAGTGGCGGCCGATTTATACTAGAGGCAGTGGCGTAGCTACCCCCGTATATGCCGTATCAATTATACGAGGCCCCCGGGCCACGGGGGGCCCCAACGTGAGCAAAATTATTAACCCACCATTTCTTAAAGTTAAAATATTTTTTATAAAAAAGGGGGCCCCACCAAGGCACGCTACGCTTCTGACTAGAGGACTACACGTGTACGCTACATCTGTATAATATTATCTATTTAAGTCTAAGAGTGATCTTACTACAGGACATTACCAATATTTATTTTCTAATAATATTGAATTTTATCACATTAATCATGAAAACTGTATAGGTACTAAGAAAGTAGCGGTATACCGTATATGACGTGAAATAGCAGCGCTGTCTTGAAAACATGAAAAATGAGTAAATGTGTCTCCAAAAGATTGCCTCCTAAAAGCATTTGCTGACATTAATTACGTTTTAAAAACATTTAAAGAGTTTTTAGAAATATTAAATTCTTAAATTAAACTCAGCTTTAATAGAAGTAGAAGAGCGCCTGTGAAAATTGCATAGCAACATACCGGATCCAATACTGGCTATTCCCGTTGATTGGTGCCGTGTTGGCTGGGATGACTTGATAACATTAATAGCAGTTTAATATTAACACTGCAGTTTTTGAAGCTTAAGCCTATTATTTCGAGATGTTTTCTTTCAATCGCCGGTTCTTTTGAAATGGATTTTCACGTCCTTTACATTTTCTGGGCTTAAAAACTTTTTAATTGTAGTCTTTCCAGGACTTTCACAATTTTTTTTTTTTTGTGAAACTCCTGGAAATTTTTTAACATGAGTGATCTCAACATTTAACACTCTATTGACAGAGTCGAAGGCGCCACCATTCAGGAATTAATTATGTAACAAATTGTGACATGACATGACATGTGGGTCAGAAGGGGTTAGTAATAGGATTACCCCGCGCCTCTCACCCCTCCAGCGCCCTGCGGCGTTACCGTGCCGTTGCCCTCTCATCATCATCACCTCAAAATGCTAAGATCGCAAAGATCTATATAGGAAAAAAGTAAGAATCAGGATATAGGACCACGTACGTTTGAACTTTGACAGTAGAATAGCAGTAACAGACTACAGTCGAAAAGGCTGGAGGAGGACTACGCCAAGGCTCAAGAGGCACATAGACGTACCTATGCCAAGGCACAAAAGGCACAAACAAATGATCTTTGAGACATAATAGCTTGAAGAGAAAATAAAAAGGCTAATGCAGCATTTGACAAAAAAAAGAATTTTCTTGTATGAAGATTTTCAAAAGTGTCCCAAGGTCCGAACTAAATAGACCCATTTTTTGGCTTTAACATAACATGTACTTTCAGAAAACTGATTCATAGACAGATGACGAATTACGTAAATCAATGTTTGTAGTGACCACAAACATAGATCAAGCCCCTCCATTTGTATGAAAACGAGCGTGCCACTTTTTTCCTACCTACTGTGACGTACCGATGATAAGAAACGTGACCATTATCAAGGCCAACGATTCTATTTGAATTTCTACAGCTCAATACGGCACAATTAGGCATTTTTAAAATTTCGATTCCGAACGGTGGAGTGCAGACTAAAAAACAGACTTTCGAAAGACGAGCATTGCTCGTCGTTTGGGAACGCGATATGGCACGCGAAGTACATACACAATATGCGGTATCTATCTTGATACATGTCTGTGGTAGTGACTGTCGGCTGAGCTTGACATAAGTCGACCAAGTTACAAAGGTTCGCCATTGGTTCGCCATCTGTCTATAACCAATCTACCGACAGGCGACAACTCTTTGATTACACTACAAAGAAACAAAAGTAGATAAAAATATACAGACGAAAATATAACTTCCTCCTTTTTGGAAGTCGGTTAAAAAATTGGCATGCATGTTTGGACGCTACGATGTCAAGGATAGACATTTCAATTTTGCAACTCACTCGACGGGGGTTAAAAGAGTGTGCAATGTGCCTACACATTTGATTTTAAAATGTTGAAAAACCACACTCCGGCTCGAATGGGTCGGCTCAATTGGATTGAATGAAAGGGGAAAATAAGTATACTGACAAAATTTCTTCTATCCTCAGTAGTCTTATTAGACTACTGAGAATAGAAGAAAAATTGAAGATATAAAAAAAAGTCGAGTTTTCCTTCCTGACGCTATAACTCCAGAACGCACGAACCGATTTCCACGGTTTTGCATTCGTTGGAAAGGTATTGGGCTCTGTGAGGTCTGTAGAAAAAAAATCTGAAAAAACTTCAAGAGAAAAGCAGGAAAACAGGGAAAATCATTTTATGGCAAAACAACGTTCACCGGGACTGCTAGTTGGGTATAAGATACAGTACTTAATAGGTTATGTAACTTCTAGTATTTAACGGAATACTGCATATCTTTAAGAGGATACCACAGCGGCTAGAGAAATGAAAAAAAAGTACGTGTAATATCTATAGCTGTCTCCCTTACCTCAAGCATATACCGCAGAACGCGATAGAGACAACTGCAGAAATTCCAGAAAATCAACGATTCGTTGTCCCCTGATTCCTTCTCCAAAACTTAACCGATTTAAGTACTTTTTTCATTAAAGATTAAAACAAAGGCTTGAGCTGTGTTCCTATGTTTTGCTTTTTTTGTATAATCTATCCAAATCTGTTTTCTGGACGTTTGAACACAGTGGAAAATCTGGCCATTTTTTTGGGTTTTTGAACGTTCATATCTTATTTAATAATTAAATTATGAAAAAAATTAAAACATAGGGACATTGTATTAGTGGCCGTAGATATTCAGGAAAAAAATTATAACTCTACTAGCATTATCCAGGGAGGAAACAGGGGACAACGTTTGTATGGAAAAAATGGCGGTGTGGAATCCTCTTAACAAGTATATCTAGGTCATAAGTCATAACATAATACGTCATAATGACGGTCAGACTGACACACTGACATGCGAAAGTATGTCTCTCTGTCTGTCTGTCTGTCACCTCTTCACGCTCAAACCGCTGAACCGATTTTGCTGAAATCTGGCATGGAGATACTTTGAGTCCCGGGAAAGGACAAGATGCTTTTTGTCCCGGAAAAATGTACGGTTCCCGCGCGATAAACGAGTTTTGGCGTAACGGAGTTGCGGGCGTCATCTACTATTAAATGAAATTTATGTTTTATTTAAACTTATAAAACTCAAGAGTTTGTTTGTTTGAACGCGCTTATCTCACGAACTTATAGGACCGCTTTCTATGTACATACCTAATTAGACACAGATATAGAGTAGACCATGGGGTTGGAGACAAAGTCCCGTTTTTGGCGGGAAAATAAAATAAACTTTTTTTACTATTGTATGAGAAAATCCCTGACGCACGGCCCACGGGCAAATCACAAAAAAATTGCTCTTTGAACGCTGCAACTTTCACGGTGAACTTTATATAAGGGACACACACACCCTAAAGTATTGTCACTTAGTTTTGTCACACCTTGTATAAAGACTAGCCATACACACATTTTGCCCAAAAGTCCCAAGAGAGAACAAGGAAATAGTAGGAGAAAACACAAGATTATCCTGTAGAGGAAAACTATAACAATTCTTAACATAGTCACACAGATATACGTTGTGTTAGCAAGAACAATTAAGCGCTACGTATTTGTTACGCTATATGTATAAATGTATAGCGTATACACATTTGACATTCAAATGCAGGAGCTTTGATTCGGCACGAATAGGTCGGTTCAACTAGGTTTATAAGAGACCTAGGTGGAATTTTAAGGACGAAGAACGCAACACAAGAAGTATCTCTGGTTTTGCAGGCTACCTTATTTATTGTCGTCAGTCTATATTCTAGAATATCTTTAGGTTACATTACAATCTAGGTTTATGTAAAAGCGGGTAAGAGCATCACAAACATACACATACTATCATATTTATCGAATAGCAAGTATCTTCTATAGATATTTGGTTAGCAGGTATGAAGCAGTGAAGGTGTTACCGTGGGATACGTACGGAACCACAGGTAAAAGTATAGTTCAAATATAATTATGTAATTAATGTATTATTCCCGTAATGAAAGCCTTAACACCAATATAATGATACAACTATATAAATCAGTTAAAATCTAGCATACACTAGACACCTTATAATCCGTTTCAAATGGCAGTTTTTTCCTGGTAGTTTTTTCCTCCAATAGAACTATTAAGGTAGCGGATAGAACTATTAAGGTAGTGGATAGACTATACAATGTTTTATTACTGTCTAATACATTGAAAAAGTCATAAGACAGACAAGGGGTAAGGACAGCGGACATTGAATAGTTATAAGCGTAAAACCTTATTATCGGTAAGTAGGTTATTCGTTTTGTAGATATTTCAAAATGAGAACTTGTATTTAAATGTCTTCTGATTAAATATTTATTGTTTTATCAGGGACTCATATTCATAGGTAATTTGACGGTTTCCATAATGATTTGTGGGTAAAAATATGACTATAATACCATTAGTCTGACAACCAAAAGAGAATTATTATCATAATCTGATGGTAAAACATAGAATTATATTTTAGACGGTACATACTACATACATACATGCAGGTAAAAGCTCAGGTTTAAGCTCACCTCAAGCTTATCACTACACAGATCACACACAAGGAACAGCTTTCACGAGAAGCTTTCAAAGCTCGGGGGTTTGGTACGCACGCGTCCGGGTCTGGCGGCTTACTGGGGCGCCGATGGCCGACTAGGGATGGGCGAAGTTTATCGATAGATATCACTACATTAATGAGGGTGTTTCATATTCCGTTTGCCACCAGGTGCCGCTATGTAGCCCTGATGTACGCCATACACGCCTCCGTGGTCTAGTGGTATAGAGCGTGGCTCTTGACTCTGAGGTCGTGGGTTCGATTCCCGCGTTGGAAACATATTTTTATTTCCAAGTTTGGTTAGGACAATGCAGGCTGATCACCTGATTGTCTGATAAGTAAGATGATCCATGCGTCGGATGGGCATGTTAAAAGTCGATCCTGTGCCTGATCTCTCGCCGATCGTGTCGGTCGTCCGTCCCACTGGGTTATGAGAGTAAAGGATTAAGGTGACGCCGCGTTAAAGTAAAAAAACCGTGTTGGATATTATGTTTTAGACTGCTTGTTTTCTTTTTCTCATAGAAAACCTACAGATAGATACCGCATGTGTATGTACTTCGCGTCACGCGTGCCATTATTGCCATATCGCGTTCCCAAACGACGAGCAATGCTCGTCTTTCGAAAGTCAGTTCTTTAGTCTGCGCTCCACCGTTATCGGAATCGGACGTCAATCGGATTGAAAAAATGCCTAATTGTGCCGTATAGAGCTGTAGAAATTTGAAAAGAAACGTTGGCCTAGATAATGGACACCTTTCTTAATATCATCGGTACGTCACAGTAGGTGGGAAAAAGTGGCACGCTCGTTTTCATACAAATGGAGGGGCATGACAAAACATTGTGTGGTACATGGGGCACACTAAAAGTTTTGCACTTCTAGCTAATCGGAACTATTTGAGTTTTGAATGTTATATTTTTTTAAACCTTGCAACCTTCCTAGCAACATAAAAAAAATTGGCGGGAAATCATTTGTGAATTGTTTTTTATCACGCATCAAAGTTCTACGTACGCAACGAAATTGGAATTAGGTCGAAAAGATTTTAGAGCGATGATTTTTTATGATTTTAAAAATTCTCTCTCTTCGCAAGACTGTGCTGCTCGTCTTCAAAATGCTTTTGGGAAGAAAGTACCAAGGTTACTTTCTTCCCAAAAGCATTTTGAGCACCGTGAGGAGATGGTATACTGAATTTGAGAGAAGTCGAGTTTCTTTACATGACGAATTTTGTGAAGGGCGGCCTTCAACTGCCGTCAATGAAATTAATGTGGCTACTGTTAAGCGGCTAATTGAAGAAAACCCGTAGATTACCTATGAGACAATTTGAGGACTATTGGGGATTGATATGAGCCAAATTAAAAAAAATTACACGAAGAATTGTGAGTTCGGAGACTTTGTTGTCGTTGGACCCCTCATGAACTGACAGCGGAGCAGAAGCGGGCTCGCGTGGAATGGTGCTCACAAATGCTACTGAAGCACGCCCACGGACATTCTAATGCTGTTTATGACATTGTCACAAGAGACGAAACGTGGATTTGTTTTTTGAACCCGAAAAAGAACAGAAATCTTGTGAGTGGGTGTTTGAAAATGAGAACAAGCCAACAAAAGTGAGGCAGGCGAGAAACGTTGGTAAAGAAAATGATCGCGTTTTTTTCTGACCTCCGGATCCCATCTGTACAATTCCACTTGGAGATCAAAAGAGTGAGTGGTATACTACCATTTGTTTACCCAGGATATTAGAAAAGATTCGCGAAAGACGACCAAAAAGCCGCATTCTCCTACATCACGACAACGCCTCTTCACACTCGACCAACAAAAAAAAGTCATTTTTAGGTTCTGAAAAATCACAACTCGTCACCCATCCTGCACATAGCCCCGACGTAGCACCCTGTGATTTCTGTTTTTTTCCCAAAATTAAAGATTTAATGAGAGGTTTCACTTTTACCAACTCCGAAGAGGCAGTGATAGCGTTCAATCAGCACGTAGAAAACATGCCTTCAGATCTGTGGTCCTCCTGTTTTAAAAAATGGTTCGATCGCATAAAAAATGTTTAGAATGTAAAGGAGACTATTTTGAAAAGCAATAAACATAGTATTTTTGTTACAACACGTCGTTTTTTTAAGTTACGCAAAACTTTCAGTGTGACCTACGTATACAATCTACTGTTGTTTAAAAAGTCGATTACAAAGTGTACATGTACACATAAAATATGTACACTCTCTAGAGGTTACAGGATAAATCGATTTTTTTTTTGGACGGACATTTGTTTAACTTGAGTAAAGGCCCATGGGTAACCTTTGATTGAGGTAAACAATAACTAACTTTTATGTCTATAACACATCTATTAATTTTCGTTACTATTTATATTTATCATGTACTTCTATTAAAATTTCTACCGTGGAGATTTTTCAAATAAAAGTTTAATTACGGATATAAGAAATTAAGTATAGGGGTTCGAACATTTTTGTATGGAGACTGGCATATCTAGCCGCCGGCCATTTTGATTTTTTCCGAGCACGATAAAAGTGGTATATTTGGATAGAGGACACTTATACAAACAAAAAATGTTATATAACATGGTATCCTAAAGTGTCACGTTTCCGAGATATTTGGAAGTAAAGATCGCCATCGTCCTTTGGATTCATATGGCGATCTTTACTTCTAAAATTTTGATTTTTTCCGTGCTCGGAAAAAATCAAAATGGCCGGCGGCTAGAAATGCCACAAAGGTTCGTACCCCTTTTTAAACACCGCATGTAATATAACTACAATTCCAGCATTCATACACATTACACACCATTCAAATTCCTGAACATTATTTGACAACTACCTCTTTTATCGACAACAATATATCCTATCGACGTTTTCATCGACATAAACTATCGACACCTCACCACCCTACCACCCATCCCGGTAGCGAAAACGCTCAATATTCACCCGGCAAGACACGGAAAATGCCCGAGCGAGACGAACTACACACATCTCGGAAAAACAATGAGTACGAGCGAGACGGACGATAGAGGAAATTCGTTTTTATTATATATTGTTATGGTATTGTTTTCTTATACAAAGACGCAATTTTTAACGTATCTTTAATCTATACATATCAAGTGGGATTGTCGAACTGTGTCACCTTTACTATACAATAATTGTAGCCTACAATTTTCTAAAAAAATCCAGAAAAATCGTATACTTTGCTCCGATAAAAAGTAGCCTATCCATTTTACTGCTATCTACTGTATCTGTGGAAAAAATATCAAAATATATTTAGTATTTTTGAAGATTGTTCGCTGCAATAAAACATAATTTTGTGCGGCGGCTGCCCCCCCCTGGATCATGTTGACGTCCCTACTAAGTATATTATCTAGTTGTTTTATCTATAAAAATTAAAAATTAAAAAACGAATTTTTGCCATTTGTTTGCAATACAATATTTTTACAACTAAAAATTATTAATTCTTTATAAACACCTAGCTTATGAAAAATCTGATTTGCCCCCCCCCTGGCTCAGAACCTGGGTAATTTGCCCCCCCCCCCCCCCTGGCACCAGAACCTGGGTAATTTGCCCCCCCCCCCCTCCCCCTAGCACCAGAACCTGGGTAATTTGCCCCCCCCCCTTCCCCTGGCTCAGAACCTGGGTACGCCCATGTTATCATTCATCACCTACTAACCTATTTACGTTAACTATGCCTTTATAACGTATCTGAAAGACTTTAATAATGAAAATTAAATCCGTATTTTAGAAGCTTTGATGGAACAAACACAAATATACATACATACTAATACCATACATGCGAAAGTGAGCCTCTCCATCTCTTACCTCGTCACACTTAAACTGTTGAACCGATTTTGATATTATTTCGTATTTTGAACCGATTTATTTCCTGAGATAGCGCAAGACAGTTTTAATCCTAGTAAATTAAGTCCATATTAAACAAGATGCGGGCAACATTAATATGTGACCCGTTCGTATGTACCATCGAGGAAATTGATTCCTAGGCAGTTGACGGATCTACGACATTTGGTCGGCTTATGTCAATTCAATGTTATACGGGTTCCACACTCGCGGCGCGTAAGCCCGTGAAGACCGCGAACCGCGAGTGTGGAGGGTTTTGCGGCTTCGCGGCTTTCCCCGTCCGGTGTCGGTTTTTTGGCCCGCGACAAAGGGCTCGCGAAGCGCGAACGCGAACATTATCCACACTCGCTTTTATTCGCTGTCGCACACAATGTCAGAGCAGCAGCAACAGTGACTTCAACATCCATTTTACTCAAGTTGCGAGTGTAGAAGGCGGTATTTATTCGCGTTGTATTCACGGCGCGTTGCATCCGTGAATCGCGGCCGCAAATCGCGCCGCGAGTGCGGAGCCCGCATTAGCTGTGATCGGTCGGCTGGGTTTGACTTAACACGACCAAACTACTTAGGTCCGCCATCTGCCTAGGAATCAACTCCTCTGATAAGTGTACTACTTATCGAAAATCATTACCTCCCTTTTAGCCCTCGGTTAAAAACAATACAAAATGAAAAAGCTATTAATATAACAGGAGCAATTATAGCTAGCAGCTGATCCCGGCTCGCCGCTAAGCTGGAGGGGGGAGGTAAGCTGTAGAAGGAGGGGGGGGTAAGGTAAGATTAATTACACGAGCTAAAACCGCTTACATACTTACACTGGACTCTTGTATGCTCGAGTGATCCTTCCTAACATTATAAATGTGCTTGTATTTTATGTCTTCACGCTTATACATATCGCTTTAGATGGACTTTAGAAGGTAGCTCAATACATAGTAACATTATTAATGTGAAAGTGTGTCAGTCAGTCTGTCTGTCACCTCTTGCTTGATGCTTATTCTTTAGATGGCTATTAGATAGTCTTAAAATACTTTTCTGCCCAAAAAGTTGTACCACTTGTAGGCTGGAACACGCTAAACGTTTTTGTAGATTTTTAGCTATACATATACATATACGCGATAATATGCACAAAACTTCATAGTTCGTGTACTAACAGAAACCGTATATTTTTGAAGTGAAAAAATAGAGGCTTTAAAATTGTGTCTTCTGGTAGTTTAGTAGAGTTAAAACATTTTTTTCAACAGCTAAAAATTGCAACAAATGCTTAAAAAAACATTAAAAACTGCATCCCGCCTGACCCTAAATGCATACGTTCGTGTCTGTAATTATAAAACTATTTCATCCCCTAATGCATACATAAGTCATTACATAGATCAATCTATCGGCGTGTTTTTCAATCGAACCTGCTACCCTCCCTGTGATGATATTACCAACTACTGACATTTGTGTAAGTGGATGTACTTAGTACAGTCGTGCAAGAAAGTGTTTATCGGATTATTATTTTTTTACCAAAATATGTACCTTACCGTTTTTTTAAGAAAATGCTTTTTGATAAGTGTTTTGATTTTTAATTATGAAGCATAGGCAAGTGTAAAATTTATGGTCGTTTGGAAAACAAAATGAAAGCGAGCAAGCAGATTGCCTCATAAGAATATACGATGCATGTTCCTTTGAACAGCTCTTCTAACAATCAAAATGGTAATTAAAAAAAATATATATATTTTTTCATATCCCCAGTGTCTCTCCCACAGTAAACACGAATCTAACGACACATTTCAAGCTAACATCTATGAAGCAGTTTAGGCAGTGGAACATACCCAACAAATATACAAACTCATCTCAAAACACTTAACCCTCGCGCAATCGGATAAAAATACATCGCAGCGCCCGCGAATGTGAACTGGACCTTAATCTCTGTCATGACAGTAGCGATGCTAAACGGTGTAAAAACTTGTGTCACGATGACGAATCACTTCTGTCCGCGACTGTACGCTCCACAAACAAGGGGCGCCCTTTATATTTTTATGAGTGACGCGCACAGGGACGGACTTAGTAGGATTTTTTTTTTTAATGAAATAAGGGGGCAAACGAGCAAACGGGTCACCTGATGGAAAGCAACTTCCGTCGCCCATGGACACTTGCAGCATCAGAAGAGCTGCAGGTGCGTTGCCGGCCTTTTAAGATGGAATAGGGTAATAGGGGAGTTTAGGGAAGGGAAGGGAATAGGGGAGGGTAGGGATTGGGCCTCCGGTAAACTCACTCACTCGGCGAAATAATAATAATAATATAATAATATCTATGGACGCTTCACACCACGTCAGTCTGGCCCCGTGCTAAGTACCTGAAGGACTTGTGTTGCGGGTACCAGACAACGGAAATATATTTAATACTTTTATACTAAGTACATATATTTAAGATTTTTATTATATGATACACATATTTAATACACACCCATGATCCAGGAACTTTTGAAAACTTTTTGTTCCGTCGGCGGGATTCGAACCCGCGACCCCCGGCTTGAGCTACCAACACTCCGCCAAGTGAGCCACAGAGGTCGTCAAAATACAGAGAAATCGAAATACAGCGCAAGCGCTGTTTCACGCCGGCTTTAAAAGTTTTGAATTTAGTACTTTTACGACTAAGGCCGACTATCAGGCGCGGTCCGAAGTGGGGGGTCACAGGGGACATGACCCCCCCCCAATCTAAGGTCACATTGAAAAATCTCAAAATCTTGCCAAATAATAAAAGGAAATTTTTGCCAATCAATTTTTAGTATAGTGAGTGACCCCCTCCAAAATTTCAGGCTGCGACCGCGCCTGCCGACCATAGACGGACCGCATCTTGCAGTTGAAACCGACTGCAAATGCGGTCGCCGCACGGCGATCTGCAGTTTTCATACTAAATTCACATCGGCAATACACGGACCGCTCGAGCAGTTCTTGTGCGGTTGCAAATTTCAACGCGACCGCTCTAGAGCAGTCGCTCTCGACTGCAACTTGCGGTCCGTCTATGGCCAGTCTAAGGGTCAGCTCAGACCGCAATATGTGACGCTTAAGGTGGCTTTCGGATCTTTGCCGCGAGCGACAGCGACCGACGAAAATTCAAACGAAATGCCACTTTATGACATAAGCGATAGGTTTCATTTTACTCTACCTACTAGCTTTTACGCCGGCGGCAGCGTGGGTCGCCACGAAAATGTCAGTAGAAAATGATACTTATATTATATTCTATGTTAAAAAGTAGCATTTTATTTGATTTTTTACCGGTCGCGGTCGCTCGCGGCAAAGATCCGAAAGCCATTTCTGAATTTGTATAGAATTGACAGACTTCATTTGCGTAAGACATTAAAAAATTTAATTAAAATCAATAAACGATGCAAGCTGAAGTCCGTCCCCTCGTGATATATTCCCTCCGTCAACTTCTGGTTTAAGCCAATTACGAGCAAAGCCGGGCGCAATAATGATGTAACCTCGCGCCCTCCGCCGCCCTGCGAAGGGCGATGTTTGTTCTTTGGTGCAAATCTTTTACAAGGTCAACACTTTGAACTTTATAATACCTCAATCTTTTGATTCAAATTTCATACACCCCTTAGCGCCTCCGTGGTCTAGTGGTTTAGAGCGTGGCTCTCGACTCGGAGGTCGTGGGTTCGATTCCCGCGTTGGAAACATGTTATTTCCTAGTTTGGTTAGGACAATGCAGGCTGATCACCTGATTGTCTGACAAGTAAGATGATCCATGCGTCGGATGGGCATGTAAAAAGTCTTGCGCCTGATCTCTCGCTAGTCGTGTCGGTCGTCCGTCCCACTGGGTTATGAGAGTAAATGAATAGAGAGTGCTCTTGTGAACCGCGCACACACTTGGGCACTATAAAATTACTCCTGAGTAACTGGCATGGTTTCAATGAAACCGGCTACCGTCACCGAAACCGGTGTGGGCGTTATTATTATTATTACCATTGGAAGGGCCACATACGAATAAAAAGATACACACTGTCTATACAGATTATAATATTTATTATTTATTTATTACAAATCACAACTATCATTACAGAGGTTAAAACCTAATACAATAGAGTGTTACTATTACTTACATAAAATTATATTCTAGCTTACTTGCTACACAATATGTGACCTTGGTGAACTCATTCAATGAGCACGTAAACAAATCGAGCGTGTTTGCGACCGTGTTACTGGAGAATATAGAGTTACTGGTAAAGGCATTTACACAGCATATAAATATACAAGGCTTGTCTTTGTCTTGCATGTTAGAAAAACGACATTATAGACATATTGAAAGAATAGTTATTTCCTATGTAAATAATATATTTAAGTATGGGGTTCAAGATAGATCATCTTGTAGAGTTTGACTAGTTTTTTCAATGTAAGCAATAAAGTGTTATTTATATCAGTTTTCATTTTATAAACCTCTTAAAATATTAACTAGCCAGTACACAATGGCCCACTGCAGGCCACCATACACCATTACTCCATCTACACAATGGTGATGGCTTGTAGTGGGCCAGCATAGTCCATTGTGAAGAGGCGCCTTTAGTGTTTCTCTACTTAAATATGAATGTATTATACATGCTATAATCTAGAAATGTATTACATATTATAAATCTACCTTGTACCATGTATTCAAATCAGCCAACTCAGTTCTAACTTTCTGTGAATAATAATTAATAAATAATAGGTAAGTATATTTAAAAAATATATTTATTAATTACAAATTTTAATTTAAAACAAGATATACTTACTTATATTTAAATATATTCTACATACTATGAGATGACAATGAAACTCCAAATACATTTACTAACAAAATTTACTAACCACCATGCAACGTCGATATGAACATTATATTGTCGTTTGGCTGTAGTTCATATGTTAGTTCTCCGAATAGCTCCCAGTCTGCGTCATTGATCAGCACCAGAATACCCGGCCGCACCGAGTCACCCTGGTGACACACAACACATTTATTCT